>NC_088401.1:61094490-61720740 GCF_034236695.1 Oncorhynchus nerka
AGGTCCTCAATCTGCCAACAGACTTTTCACATCATTTGATAAGGTAAATTGAACATACAGCGGAACAGGGATTTGTAAAACATTGCAGAATAGGAATAAATACATGCTCCTAAGAAATGAAATATCAATCCTGCCTGACATGGAAGATCCTACAGATCCAAGTAATTGGAGGACCAAGAATACTAAACCCTGGTGTTATACTATCACATATTAAGTCCATAATACTGGTATTTTCACATGTTATGTCTTGAATTCGACTAGTGCTAAACTGGCTATTTCTAGCCAGTCAAACAATGAATTCAGCCCACAAATTTCATCAACATGTTCATTTGTATCAAAGTAAAAATTATTTAATTTATAATTTATAATTAATCAATTTTCTGATCATTTGCAGCAGCAACTTATCACATTGACTTTCACGCCCTGACCTTAGAGATCCTTATTTATTCTTTATGTTTGGTTAGGTCAGGGTATGACTCAGGTGGGAGAATTTATGTTTTCTATTTCTTTGTTGTTTTTGCCTAGTGTGGTTCCCAATCAGAGGCAGCTGTCTATCGTTGTCTCTGATTGGGGATCATATAATAGTTGTCATTTTCCATTTGGGTTTTGTGGGGTGTTGTTTTCCGTTTAGTATCTGTGCCTGACGGAATTGTTGGCTTTCGTTTTTGTATTTGTTATTTTGTTTGAGTGATACTTGACAATAAAGATCATGAACACTTTCCACGCTGCGCTTTGGTCCACCCTTCCTTACGACGACGAGCGTTACATTGATGTGTTATACAGTAGCCAAAAATAAATGTCTTTCACCTTTGATAATGTCTATCGCCTATAGAGGGAACTCAGAATGTCATATTTAATCTAAGCAGTGGCTAACTGCTTTCAAAAATGGTCTTTCAGAATCATCCTCACACGGGGGACCATAGCATGTCGGGGCTATTACTTACACAGCATGAAAAGATACTTGTTTCTAAAGGGATATTTCGTTAATTTTCAACCTTGGGTAATGTCTAAAGTCTGGCTGTGTCCATGTTATACTGAATTACTAGACATTTTGTATGAAAAATTAATTGGATGCTCATTCAGGCAGTGAAAATCCAATCTCAAATGTCCTTTTGAAAAAGAAACACTAAATGTTTTCTACAGCGTTCTAATAGCAGCATAAGACCAAAGTCAATGAACTCAAAGCTCATCAATGACATTGCAATTTTCCCACGCTAGGGCAAAGGATGGTTAAATTACTGTTATCTAAATGTCATTGTGTTACACTGACCTGGACCTGGCTCCAGCAATGACAGATCACAACACAATGGAAACCTCTTGAGCAACATTTCCATATTGCATTCCTGAGTGGCACAGTGGATTTGGTATGTAATCAACAGTGTTATTGTTGAAAGAGAAAAAGCGCTCACATCTAACATAATGGACCATAAGCAGAGCTATTGTTCTTGGATTTATTACTACTGTACATTGCATTTCGGCAGACTCAGTAGCCTCGGTTTTTCTAATGACTGCCTTGCCTGGTTCACCAACTACTTTGCAGACTGAGTTCAGTGTGTCAAATCGGAGGGCATGTTGTCCGGTCCTTTGGCAGTCTCTATGGGGGTGCCACAGGGTTAAATTCTCGGGCCGAGTCTTTTCTCTGTATATATCAATGATGTTGCTCTTGCTGCGGGCGATTCCGTGATCCACCTCTATGCAGACGACACCATTCTGTATACTTCCGGCCCTTCCATGGACACTGTGCTATCTAATCTCCAAACGAGCTTCAATGCCATACAACACTCCTTCTGTGGCCTCCAACTGCTCTTAAACGCTAGTAAAACCAAATGCATGCTTTTCAACCGTTCGCTGCCTGCACCCGCACGCCCGACTAGCATCACCACCCTGGATGGTTCCGACCTAGAATATGTGGACATCTATAAGTACCGAGGTGTCTGGCTAGACTGTAAACTCTCCTTCCAGACTCATATCAAACATCTCCAATCTAAAATCAAATCTAGAGTCGGCTTTTTATTCCGCAACAAAGCCTCCTTCACTCACGCCACCAAACTTACCCTAGTAAAACTGACTATCCTACCGATCCTCGACTTCGGCGATGTCATCTACAAAATAGCTTCCAATACTCGACTACGCAAACTGGATGCAGTTTATCACAGTGCCATCCGTTTTGTTACTAAAGCACCTTAAACCACCCACCACTGCGACCTGTATGCTCTAGTCGGCTGGCCCTCGCTACATATTCGTCGCCAGACCCACTGGCTCCAGGTCATCTACAAGTCCATGCTAGGTAAAGCTCCGCCTTATCTCAGTTCACTGGTCACGATGGCAACACCCACCCGTAGCAAGCGCTCCAGCAGGTGTATCTCACTGATCATCCCTAAAGCCAACACCTCATTTGGCCGCCTTTCGTTCCAGTTCTCTGCTGCCTGTGACTGGAACGAATTGCGAAAATCGCTGAAGTTGGAGACTTTTATCTCCCTCACCAACTTAAAACATCTGCTATCTGAGCAGCTAACCAATCGCTGCAGCTGTACATAGTCTATCGGTAAATAGCCCACCCAATTTACCTACCTCATCCCCATACTGTTTATATTTATTTACTTTTCTGCTCTTTTGCACACCAGTATCTCTACCTGTACATGACCATATGATCATTTATCACTCCTGTGTTAATCTGCTAAATTGTAATTATTCGCCTACCTCCTCATGCCTTTTGCACACAATGTATATAGACTATTTTTTCTTTTTTTTACTACTGTGTTATTGGCTTGTTAATTGTTTACTCCATGTGTAACTCTGTGTTGTCTGTTCACACTGCTATGCTTTATCTTGGCCAGGTCGCAGTTGTAAATGAGAATTTAACCTACCTGGTTAAATAAAGGTGAAATAAAAAATAGAAAATAAAACAATTAGTTACAATGTGTATACACACATCACATGGATCTATACACTGGATTCTTGATATAGTTTACTCAAATATCTACTGCTGTACATATCATTCTTAGCTGATCTTGTGTAAATTGGTTTTCTTTATGTACATATACAGTACCAGTCAAAAGTTTGGACACACCTTCTCATTCAAGGGTTTTTCTTTATTTTTACTATGTTCTACATTGTAGAATAATAGTAAAGACATCACAACTATGAAATAACACATATTTGAATCATGTAGTAACCAAAAAAGTGTTTAACAAATTAACAAATATTTAATATTTTTTAAAGTAGCCAACCTTTGCCTTGAAGACAGCTTTGCACTCTCTTGACATTATCTCAACCAGCTTCACCTGGAATGTCAAACAGTCTTAAAGGAGCACTTGTTGGCTGCTTTTCCTTCACTCTGTTGTCCAATTCATCCTAAACCATCTCAACTGGTTTGAGGTCGGGGGATTGTGGAGGCCAAGTCATCTGATGCAGCACTCCATCACTCTCCTCCTTGGTCAAATCGCCCTTAAACAGCCTGTTGAAAAACAAACAATAGTCACACTAAGCGCAAACCAGATGGGATGGCGTATCACTGCAGAATGCTGTGGTAGCCTTGCTGGTTAAGCATGCCTTGAATTCTAAATAAATCACAGACAGTGTCACCAGCATGGCACTCCCACACCTTCACACCTCCTCCTCAATTCTTCACGGTGGGAACCACACATGCAGAGATCATTCGTTCGCATACTCTGTGTCTCACAAAGACACAGTGGTTGGTCAAATTTGTACTCATCAGACCAGATTTCCACCGGTCTAAAGTCCATTGCTCGTGTTTCTTTGCCCAAGCAAGTCTCTTCTTCTTATTGGTGTCCTTTAGTAGTGGTTTCTTTGCAGCAATTTGACCATGAAGGCCTGATTCACGCAGTCTCCTCTGAACATTTGAACTCTGTGAAGCATTTATTTGGGCTGCAATTTCCGAGGCTGGTAACTCTAATGAACGTATCCTCTGCAGCATAGATAACTCTGGGTCTTCCTTTCCTGTGGCGGTCTTCATGAAAGCCAGTTTCATCATTGAGCTTGATTGTTTTTGCGACTGCACGTTCAAGAGACTTTCAAAGCTCTTAAAAGGTTCCGTATTGATTGACTTTCATGTCTTAAAGCAATGATGGACCGTTGTTTCTCTTTGCTTAATTGAGCTTTACTTGACATAATATGGACTTGGTCTTTTACCAAATAGGGCTATCTGCTGTATACCACCCTGACCTTGTCACAACACAACTGATTGGCTCAAACGCATTAAGGAAAGAAATTCCACAAGACACACCTGTCACATGAAATGCATTCCAGGTGACTACCTCATGAATCTGGTTGAGAGAATGCCAAGAGTGTGCAAAGCTGTCATCAAGGCAAAGGGTGGCAAAGAATGTTAAACTTTTTGGGATAATTGTTTTCCTTACATTTGAAATTGTTTTATATTTTACTGCATTGTAATGAATGAAGTAATGAAAATAAGAGGCATATTTAGTGAGTGAAGTTTAATTTAGTGAGTGAAGTTTAATTCACATTAACCAGCTTAGTCATATTACAATTATCAGACGCTGCAAAGGCTTCTGAGACTTTCATAACTGTCATAGAAGTTGACTTGACTACAGCATGCCCAGTTAAAACCTCTTGCTCCTACCCGACACGCAGGCGTCCCATCTAGACATCTGGAAATGCAAATGCGCTACGCTAAATGCTAATAGCACTCATTAAAACTCAAACGTTCATTAAAATACACATGCAGGGTACTGAATTAAAGCTACACTCGTTGTGAATCCAGGCAACAAGTCAGATTTTTAAAATGCTTTTCGGCGAAAGCATGAGAAGCTATTATCTGATAGCATGTAACACCCCAAAAGACCCGCAGGGGACGCAAACAAAATAATTAGCATAGTCGGCAGGGTAGCCTAGTGGTTAGAGCGTTGGACTAGTAACCGGAGGGTTGCGAGTTCAAAACCCCGAGCTGACAAGGTACAAATCTGTCGTTCTGCCCCTGAACAGGCAGTTAACCCACTGTTCCTAGGCCGTCATTGAAAATAAGAATTTGTTCTTAACTGACTTGCATGGTTAAATAAAGGTAATTTTAAAAAAATAGTCGGCGCTACACAAAACGCACAAATAAAATATAAAACATTCATTACCTTTGACCATCTTCTTTGTTGGCACTCCTAGATGTCCCATAAACATCACTATTGAGTCTTTTTTTCGATTAAATCGGTCCATATATAGCCTAGATATCGATCTATGAAAAGACTGTGTGATCAAGGAAAAAAATAGCGTTTTATAACGTAACGTCATTTATTTAAATTAAAAAAGTCGATGATAAACTTTCACAAAACACTTCGAAATACTTTTGTAATGCAACTTTAGGTATTAGTAAACGTTAATAAGCGATCAAATTGATCACGAGGCGATGTATATTCTATAGCTGTACGTCTGGAAATAATGTCCGGGTAAATCTCAACCAAAATATCCGGTCGGAGACCGGAAGCAAGGCACTGCCTTGTGTCCGTTTGACCAAGAAACAAATCGTAGGCAAATGACAAGACTGTTGACATCGTGTGGAAGCTGTAGGTATTGCAACCTCGGCCCCATTTAATGTGGTTCACGTTTATCAATGGGTTCAAGTGGCGCATGGATATATTTTTCCATTTTCAGTTATCAGATTTTCCTGCACTTTTCGATGAAACGCACGTTCTGTTATAGTCACAGCCGTGATTTAACCAGTTTTATAAACGTCTGAGTGTTTTCTATCCACACATACTAATCATATGCATATACTATATTCCTGGCATGAGTAGCAGGGCGCTGAAATGTTGCGCGATTTTTAACAGAATGTCTGAAAAAGTAGGGGGTCGACTTAAGAGGTTAAACCAAATCTAGCCCCAGCATTTCAATTCATTTTGTAATGCTGTAGATTTTAAACATGTTGTAATGCTCTAGAATATAAACAAGGCAGTTGGGCTTGCATTGCTCATCTCACCACACATAGTTATTATTCCAATACCCAGTGGAATATTATTCCAATCCTCAGTGCAGCTCCAGAATAACATATTGGTATTACACTTCCATAATACAATACATCTCATAATAACCTTAAGACCCATGCACCCAAGGTTGTGAAATAATGAGAATTACAGATAACCACAATATCCAGGCAACAATACAGATGTGGTTGCATTTCAGAAGTCATCAAGGACCCCCTAACCTCTCAGTGGATTCTCTTTGTGTTTGAAAAAACAGACAACAAAAAGAGACATGTTGATGATGTCACATAAAGCTGTGGTGATTGATTCAATGGTGGATCAGAAAAATGCCTCAATCTTTAACTGACAAACATACTCTTAATACAAGATGTTTATTAATATATAAACGTATAAAGTCTTGTGACAGAACTTATTGAAGAAAGTTTTACCGGTTTGCGCCATGCTTTCATATAATACCACTTCTAGTGTTCTGTCAAAAATACTAAAATAAATGAGAGACCACCTAATACTGCCGTGAGTCATTGCATAGTTTGTGAAAAGGGCTAAAGTGTTGACAGGCATAGTGTTGTCTGCTAAACAAGTGAATAATGAAGATTAAGGTCTAAAAGACATTAAACACCATGTCAAATACGTTCTCTGCGTCAATGAATAAATCAACATTTTCATGAATGTACGTCCCTCTGATGAAAATGATGATCAATTGCAATGCACAGATCGACCAGCTTTACTGGCCGATTATTCTAACTGTCAAACTGCAGTTAGAATGAAATATTGTATAATTTACTTGCGATGCCTGCGGGGCTGTTGTTACAGTGTGCCGTGTCAAAAAGGGGGATGCCAAACCCGAAAAGAGACACCCTGTATTCTGTCAGGTGTAATGTTTCATTAAAACCGTCCTGCATTCTCATTTTCACTGTAATACCGTCAGTTGGTGGCATAGGACAGCCTACAGGAGAAGCTTGGCATTATTTATTTCTGACTTATTAACCGCACGCCAGCCAAGTTGGAAAGGGATCAATAAAAGAAACTGTTGTAGAAAGCACTTCATATTAACACTGTCAGTGTTTGTTGAATACTGATATGGGCTGACCATGCTGTAAAGTAAGAGGAATTGCAGTTGAATCAGGTTCACCTTCACAGCACTAGCTTAACCTTAATCTGTATTGGTGCTGGAATATAATGATCAAGTCAGATGGACCACTTTTGTGTGAAACAGAGCCTATTTTGTGTGATTATAGACTATTCCCTTTTTAGTGCACTACTTTGGACCAGGGGGCCTCATTTATAAACATTGCGTACATTTCACACTAAATTTCTGCATGCGCCATTTCGGAAAAGTCTACAAAAATAATGAGATCTATAAAATTGGCGCACGCCATACATACCTGTGATAAAACTCAACTCTCTCCTGACATAATTTACTTCCCACCTTCTTTTTGATAATTCCCAAGGGAAAGGTTTGTAAAATAAAAAATAAATAAAAAAACATACAACTACACATGTACAGTAACACACAGAAACAGCACATCCTCCATTTGCAGCGCTTTCGGAAAGTCTTCAAATTGCAGCCTTATTTTAAAATTGATTAAATATGTATTTTTCCTCAGCAATCTACACACAATACCCCATGATGACAAACTGAACACAAGTTTTTAGGAATTTTTGACAATTTATTAAAAAACAAATCCAGAAAAAAACGTATTTACATAAGTTTTCAAACCCTTTGTTATGAGACTCGAAATCGAGCTCAGGTGCATCCTGTTTCCATTGATCATCCTTGAGATGTTTCTACAACTTGATTGGAGTCCACCTGTGGTAAATTCAGTTGATTGGACATGATTTGGAAAGGCACACACCTGTCTATATAAGGTCCCACAGTTGACAGTGCATGTCAGAGCAAAAATCAAGTTATGAGGCAAAAGGAATTGTCCGTAGACTCTCAGACCGTGAGAAACAAGATTCTCTGGTCTGATGAAACCAAGATTGAACTCTTTGGCCTGAATCACAAGAGTCACATCTGAAGGAAACCTGGCACCATCCCTACAGTGAAGCATTGGCAGCATCATGCTGTTGGAATGTTTTCCAGCGGCAGGGACTGGGATACTAGTCAGAATCGAGAGAAAGATGAACGGAGCAAAGTACAGAGAGAGATCCTTGATTAAAACCTGCTCCAGAGCGCTCAGGATCTCAGTCTGGGGCGAAGGTTTACCTTCCAACAGGACAACGACCCTAAGCACACAGCTAAGACAGGGACAACTCTCTGAATGTCCTTGAGTGGCCCCGCTAGAGCCTGGACTTGAACCCAATCTAACATCTCTGGAGAGACCTGAAAATAGGTGTGCAGCGACACTCCCAATCCAACCTGACAGAGCTTGAGAGGATATGCAGAGAAGAATGGGAGAAACCCCCCAAATACAGGTGTGCCAAGCTTGTAGAGTCATACCCAAGAAGACTCAAGACTGCAATTTCTGCAAATGGTGCTTCAACAAAGTACTGAGTAAAGGGTCAGAATACTTATGTAAATGTGATATTTCAGTTTTTTTATTTTTAATACATTTGCACAAAAAAAACTGAAAACTGTTGAATCTGTTGAAGAGATTGATGAGTGGAAAAAACCATTTAATTCATTTGAGAAGAAGGCTGTAAGGTGAACAAAAAAATCAAGGCGTCTGAATACTTTCAGGATGCACTGTAATTAATCTCATAGGACTAATAGTACTGTAGAGTTATTTTTTACTTGTGCACAATTTAGCTGGGTCACCCCATCCTGCCCCTAGGTGTCCAACACCCTGCAATGCCCCAACCTAACACACCCCACTTAGCTTGAGGATCTTAGTGAAACATTATTGGTTTTGGATGTTAGGCCAAGGCCAGAGTGACAACCAACAGCACGGCAGACCCCCAGGGCCAGGATGAGCAGCCCAACAGCTAGGCATTGCCTAAATGACGTGGGCATGTTTTCAATACAGACTCCTTTCGTCGTACATTATTCCATATAAGGCATCCAGACCGTACGAAGGTTTCACAGTATAAACATAACCGTCAGACCTAGTGATACATAACTCGACATTTCTGAGGATAACCAACTTTCCAATTAATAGCAATGCATTTTCTAGCCTCAATAAATGCTTGATTACACAGTTTCTTCTGATAACAGTCTCCAGTATCAACATTTCCAATAAATATAGGTAGAATCTGTAGACATCATCGTGTCTTAGGCATCGTTAAAAGTGAAGACTATTATTTTATCAAATCAATTATATGCAAATTCTAGCATCTGGTCCTGAGAAATTATTTGAACATCACTGGGCATTCAAGCATATGTATATCTATTAATCTTCATCAATAGATTATACCAGGTCTTCCTCACATTTTTGTTTTACATGCTGTGTGATCAGGAAAAGCCTCTATCAACCCTTGATACATTTTGGAAATCAACGTTGGAGGTTTGTCAGACTGCGTTAAAATAGTTTCAATCTTTGAAGCATCTGGCTTGTCCAGAGAAAATAAAGTGTCATATCTGACTAAATGTAGCTCTGTCACAGACTGGTATTCCTTGGCTGCCTGATCCTGCTAAGATGAGGCATGATAAAGAATTACCTTGGTGTACATTTATACATTATATTATCCAAGAATATAATCAATGTTTCAATAATTGAAATTACCATTATTCCCAGATCCCAGACTGTAGCTTTAAACTGCTGTCCTGTTGCTACTGTAGGGCTACCCATCAACTCAATATGGAACTTTGTATCAGCCACTGATATTGTTAATATACTGCAAAATTCACGTGAGCTCTGTAGACTGGTCTTCCGTGGCTGTCTGACTCTGCTGGGACACCTGTCACCATCTGATCCTGCTAAGGCATGATGCGCATAGTGTTATGTACTGACTGGCACTATGACAGTGAAGCTTGCAGAACTATTTATTAGGTACTGTGTCGGTGTGAAATGAAGGAAACTGACAGCTCAATAATGTTACATTGCTATACTGACTAATACAAACTCACATTGCACTGAAAAAAAGTCCTTATATCGGCCAAACATTCAGCTGCTGGTTTCATCATTTGATTCAGGTCTAGTGTGATTGAGGCAAAAATACCTTGCTAACTAGATAACATTAGCCAACTTTTGGCCAGCTTAGCGAAAGCTAGCCAAGTTCATTTACTTCTGTTGAAATGGGACAAAGCTAAGTCTGAAAAACATTTCCATACAAACAACAGCTTTTAGATTGCGATATTAGGTGGTTATTAATACAATCCGACAGATAGTTAGAGGCTAGAGCTGAACTGGCTGTGGTAGCTACTAGCTAGCTAATTAATTCACCTCAGCTGAGAGGGGAAGAAACATTAGCTAACTTTACATGTCAGTAAGTTAGCTACACTACTAGCTCAACACTGGGAATAAACACTTGTTTTTTATGTTAATTTCAACAGCAGTTAACTTGCCAGCTATATCAGTCAACTAAAGAATAGCCAGTTTCTGCTCTGCTTGTTTTTACAACTCGGAGAAAGAGAGCAAAACATACACACTGACAGCAAGCAGCTGCCAGTGTTCAACTCTCCAGTGCCTTTCCAGACAGATTTTTAGAAGCTTTGCCTTCACACAGAATGTCCGCCTGCTCTGTGGTGTCTGCACAGTCCTAAATCCAGCCAAATGCAACCTCCAAACAGCCTACCCGACCGCTCTGATACGTCCGCATGGTCCTAAAGCACACCTTCGCCTTATTTTGTATCACAGTGCAATGATAAAACTGGGTGGATGACAGTGCAAGTTGAGCCCCTGATGTTTTGCTTCTACTTTTCCCCAACCTAAATATGATTGACTGCCCACGAATTCTGAAACAATGTCGAAGGCAGGCAACAACAACAAAAAATGCAATTTCAGTACTTAAAGTAACTTACTAAGGCCTACTTCAATGTAAAAGATCAAGTGTATATTTGACTGCATACTGGTATTATAAACCACGCTGCCTATGATATTTCATATAGCCTATCTATTTACTAGGCTACCACGTTCAATTAAGAGATGCGGATGTTAATTTGTTGTATGGCTCCTTTCGGGAACATGAACCCATAAGGGCCAGAAAAGGAGAAATGGATATGAAAAATAAAATGTGAAAAAGATTCCTATGTCTAACTATTTTAGATTTAAAAAAATTATTTCGCTCTTGTCACTAACCTAACAGCAAACCTAACCTAACAGCAAATGGCTGCATTCTTGATAATACGTTTTTAGTTTAATTAAGCTTTTCATCATATCCCCAATTTGCACAAAATACTTACTTGCCAGCTTGCAATACAATATTTCAAACACTAGCATATGTGTATGCATGGTCTAAAGTTTACGGGGAGGTGAGCACATTCTCGGGTCAAGTATCATTTTTATAAATGGCAACTTTTGCATGAAAACTGGTGCACGCATATTTTGTGTATTTTGTTTGTACCAACGGCTTATAAATGAGACTCCAGAGCCCTAAGGTCTCTGGCCAAAAGTCTTGCAATGTATATTAGGAATAGGGTGCCATTTGGGATGCACCCCACCACCACTCAACTTCCATCATAGTCATCTGGGCGACATTGTTCAAAGAACACAAAGCTGTGTGCCAGAAAAATAAATAATGATTTATAGTGGTGTTCCACATTCTATCCTGTCTACATTTTTTCTGAAATGGAGCTCAACCCTGGTTTATTAGGCTACATTACATACACTACCTGTGTATTATTAGGGGAAAATAATTGAAGACAATGGCAACACAGTAACCATGAAGAGGGAGGGGGTTCCACACATTCCTACACTTCCTTATGGTAATAGGAAGTCTGTTTTAATTGGCTTAGGCGTAGGTAGGTGAGGTTGCACTCCCCTCAGGGTTTTGTGGGTGCATTAGCAGGAGCTGGATTGCCACTCGGGGTGCTATAATGAGCATGTGTACTTTGCAACACTTAGAGGAGAATCCAGACTAAATCAATTTGAAAAGGCAGCCTTGCCCTTGTCATTCATGTAGCTTAGACATCACAAGCTCTTGCACCATGCAATTACCATTGGATGAAATAATTATTAAATATACTGTATCTGTTAATAGTCATTTGGATGCAAATCATGTTGGTCATTGACAAGTGGGTTACATTCCTTATAATCAGAGCGTTACTTTAATCTGAAGTGAGTTTGTACGCACATACAGTTCTTTGACAGGAATGTAGTGGCACCATAACTAAGTCCCTTGTTATCCTTGAATTTGCACTGCATTTCACCCCAGAAGAGCCATGTAGAATTTGATGAGCAAGCTCTCTGGTTTGGGTTCTAGAACAGGAACTTCTATTTGATGCCTTGTCCAGTGAAATGCAGAGTATACATCCTGGCTTGCCTTTTGACAACAGTTTTTATCTGCTTTAGCTATAAATACAATAGGTCACTCCTCTTCTGATTAAGGAATGTCAGCTAATTCTGCATTAGTTTAAATAATGTTAGGAATTAAAATAGAATATAATATTGTCACATAAATCATAACCAAGATTAAACCTGTGCCCCCACCCCGCCCCCAGCCATTTGAATGGTTATGCATATTCTGTATAGTGCTCAGTGATGATGTAAGAAGTTGTGTCTCATATTATGTCCGGTAGGACCATAATCACCACATCATCAGAGACACAACACAGGGTTTCCTTTATCCACATGTCAAGATCCTCAAAGGTACTTTAAACTGTCTGGCTACACCCTCGTAGCTAGCACATTTTCCATTTCTATGCACTTCATGGTCTGTTTGATGTTATTCATGAGCTGCAACTGAAAGTAACTGCATGAGGACTGAATGCGGCTTTGAATACAAAGTGCTGGCTGTCGTGCTCGAGGACTGTATGCGTACCTGGTCTTAATAATGAATTTGAATAACATGTTGCCTATCGGTTACTATAATATATGCCATTTAGCAGACACTTTTATCCAAAGTGCATGCATTTTACGTGTGGTTGGTCCTGAGAAACAAACCCACTATCCTGGCAATGCAAGCGCCATGCTCTACCAACTGAGCTACAGAGGACCACTATTACTGTCCGACTCTTTAGTTCTTCCATGAAGTGGGCAGGGGAGGTGTGGGTCTTTTAAGTGCTAATTAGAGTGAGAAAGGCTTACGTCCAATACAGTTCACGGATAATGTGCAAAGCCTATGTTTTCAATTACAGAAGATTTTGAAGAAAAAAAAGACGATTTTTATTGGCCTGTGATGTGATATCGCTTTTTGTTTTCCTACTGTGAACTGGCCATGAAAACCACCTGGGATGTTGTAGAGACAGCGTTGTTTACTGTTTGCTTGAAAATATGTAGTGATGTTCTATGGCCTGGTTTCTTCGTTTATATTCCACAGTTCACGCTTATTCAACTCTGTCCCCACGCTTGTCAAATTAACTCCAGAAATTTGGACCTGGATATAGATTTTTCGGGGTTGGTTTAGTTATGAAAGCATTCTGTTGTTGGATGGTTTCACTCTGGCCCTGGAAGATGCTGTCAAGGGTTGTTAAAGAGACATTCCAAACACAAGCCCAGATCAAAACCGTCTACGAGATGTTGTCTAACACATTTCCCACTGGCCTCAGTGTGGGTGGAATACATTACGATTCCATGGTATATTACAGTATGTGAGTTTGTTACTGCATAGAACATAGATTGATTAAATACATGTCTGTGGTGCTTTCTAATGTGGTTCTTCATGTATTTGAATGTATTTGGTTGAAATACTCATAGATTTGGATACATTTTGCTATCTTATAATTTTACAGCTCTCTCAACTATACTTTGATGGTCATGGTTTGAAAGACAAGATAAACAGACAAACTACAAAATATATTATTCCACTATAATAACTGCAATATGCCTCCTCAAATCCATGAGGACCTGCCTGACTGAATTTTAACTTCAGTGTCTGTTAATTGCTTGTTACTGAACATGTATAGCTCTTCACCTGTAGATACATAATCATATGAAAACCCTGATGAAGTCTACAATGTACACGTCCAAACAAAATAAGTATTTCTCAAGACTACTTTTACTATCCTCCAAGAGTTGCTGGTTATGCTTCTCATCCCCAGCTAAATAAGCAGAGCAAGAATAAGTAACACATTCACAGCAGGGTGTACTGGGATTATTCAATATCTCTTCTATTACCTGGATAATGACAAGTAGATCTTTCCATAACCTGTTTTTTGTTTTTGCAAACTTTAGGAGGCCAAACAATGTGACATGAATTCATGGTTTGTGGCCCTTGCAAGATCAATGTCTCTTGAATGGAAAACATTAGGTCCAAGATAAAGCAAGACACCAAGTTAATGAAAAAAAGCACAAATAGCACAGACGTATTTCAAGTTTAGGTATTTGATGTGCAGCATGTTTGAGTACGGCCAAGTCTAAACCATGACTGTTGTTCACACTGGTGCAGAGGAGTACATCAACGCTGTTTCCTCTCCTCTTTGCTACGGTTGGCAAGTCTACGTCTGCTCAGAGCTCCGCGAGGTGGACTCATGTCTGCATTCCCTCACACATGAGGCTTATGTGTACCCACTAACCCCTTCCACATTCATTGCTCCCTAGCTTTTGTTTATGAAATTGCCTGTTGGGTGATATGAGAATTCCCAGTCCCACCCTTTGGCCCCCTCTGTAATGATTTCCGAATCTGCTCTGTGCCATTGTTGCTGGCATCAAAGTGCAAGATGGTCCTAAGACACAGTCCCTGTCAACACACAAAGCTGCTTATATCTGGCTGGAGATTAATTTGGGCTGGGTTCGCAATGGACCTTGAGGTGGCCATATTGTCCTTTATGACACGAGAGGCCCAGTAGGGCAGCAGACTGGGGGATTGGTGGGCCAGCTATAATGTTAGTTGAATTCCCCTCACAAATGTCTCATAATTATGATTGTGTGCCCCACTGCTTAATGGGATATGGCTTCCAATAACAGCTTGGAGAGGATAGGGGAGGGACGATCTGGGACGTTCCACCAGTGCTGTGTTCCCATTTTAAATCACAGTCCTCACATCAAAGGTACTCAAAGACTGTCTCCCTGGTCAAAGTAAACAAATAAACAAATACTTGTAGGGCAACCAATCAGAAGTGCTGATTCTCTCATACTCTCAAGTTGGGCTACTGTTGAGCCTATTGGAACAGTAGTTTATTGTTGATGCAGACTAAGGTTAGATAAGTTTGAAGTGGGACTGAAAGGCTGTGTATGTCTTAGGGACATGTTCTAAAGTAGCATCTTTTCAGCTGCCGTTTCTTCTGCACAACTTCATTATTAGATTGTATTGCTTCCAGATGTTCTGGCATGTTGAACAGTGATATATTTTTCATCAGGACATACAGTATCTTAAATACCGGCCTTTTTCTTATCATGGTCTTAAAAATTTACAATAGGCATTTTCCACTAAAACATTGAGCAACGGATAAGAGAAGTATGTGGGATTACATCTTTTGATGCTCTGATAATGGAAGGTGAGGTTGTGGCTTTCTACATATCCTCTCACCACCACACATTTTAATGAGGTCTCGTTGGACTGACAGCCTGAATAGAACTGACTGGACTGACAGCCTGAATAGGTCAGTCAGATGTTAGTGAGAGCTGCACAGAGATCTTGCTAGGATAACATATTTCATACAAAACTAGGCCAAGGAAGCCAGGAATACTCCTGAGGAATCACAGATGCAGCTTTTTATCCTCCAAAATGTAGTCCTACCTGTCAAAAGGTAGACTCACGCTCTCTTAGATTAGAAAGCTGCAGACCACTATACTCAGCCTGTGTGATCGATCAGTCTGTAAAAAATGGCAGCATAAAAAGGCAACACTTAAAGCTACGTTGGGTGGAGTGGATACAGTATATGTTTGGGTGGATTAGGGCTGCTACTGCTTAAAGGTGATCTAATATAAAAAGATGCCTAACCTATTTATCTGTGTCTACGTGGTGAAAGCTTAGAGGTTTGAATCAAAATGTCTTATGCATGAGAAAACAGCACAAGCTCATAAGGTTCCTGTTAGTACTGAGTGATTAACCGAAATGTTGGTTAATTTTCATTTTTAAAGAAGTCATTTTGTTTTTGTTTTTTCTTCTTCTGTAAGCTTGATGTTAAGTTACTATTCTACATAGTTTAGCGAGGAAAATGTGTTAATGAACTATAATGACCATAATCCATTGCACTCCGCTCACGTCTGTGCGAAGCTGACATAGAGACTGAGAGAAGAGAGAATGTGATATGGAGAGGGATAGAAAGCGGTTGCTTCGTGAGCCTTAAAATACATGATGTAAGTGATTGACAATTGCTATTCAGCAGTCATAAAGGTATGCCTTATTTACTTTTAAGAACTACTATAATTGTGATTTTGTCATACTGCATAGGCAGCAGATGAGATGATGACTTGAAATGAAATAATAAAGTCATCAAATATATATATTTTAAAGTAATATGAATACATTATGGTTAATAAGGGCTAATCAGTCATTTTCTTTTTGTCTTTAACCTTTATTTAACTAGGCAAGTCAGTTAAGAACAAATTATTATATACAATGACGGCCTGCCACAGCCAAACCCTCCACTAACCCGGAAATGTGTTACAGCCCGTAGTGACGCCTCTAGCACTCCAATGCAGTGCCTTAGACCGCTGCCCACTCAGGATCCGAGTCACTACCATCATGGGACTTTTATTCATGGTTTCATTCTGTGTTGTTACAGCATTCAATCCACATAATGTACTGTACAGTGCATTTAATGCAAAATAAATTAATTGAATCCGAAAACCATAATAATTTTTGAATAGTCGAACCGAAACCGAAGCGACCTCAAGAAGTACTAAATTGCTCAGATCTAGTTCTATATGGTAGTACTTCAAAACAAAAACACATTTACAGAGAGAATGCTTTTCAACTTCTGACAGGCATTGGCGCTTGAAACTTTTAAGTTCCGAGAATATAGTGCTTTAAAGTGAATTTTAAAATAGTGCCTTAACTGTAAAATACTGTTTAAAAGTCAACTATATAATAGTGGTTAAAAGTCAATTACAGTGCATTCGGAACTTATTCAGACCCCTTGACTTTTAGTGTTACAGCTTTATTCTAAAATGGATTAAATAAACAAAAATGATCATCAATCTACACACTATACCCCAGAACGACAAAGCAAATACAGGTTTTCTGAAATTTTTGCAAATTTATTACAAATTACAAACAAAACATACTGTAAGTATTCAGACCATTTGCTATGAGACTTGAATTTGAGCTCAGGTGTATCCTGTTTCCATTGAGATGTTTCTACAACTTGATTGGAGTCCAACTGTGGTAAATTCAATTGATTGGATATGGTTTGGAAAGACATATACCTGTCTATGTAAGGTCCCACAGTTGACAGTTCATGTCAGAGCAAAAACCAAGCTATGAGGCAAAAGGAATTGTCCGTAGAGCTCCGAGGCAGGATTGTGTCAAGGCACAGATCTGCGGAAAGGTAACAAAAAATGTCTACAGCATTGAAGGTCCCCAAGAAAACAGTGGCCTCCATCATTCTTAAATGGAAGAAGCTTGGAACCACCAAGACTCTTCCTAGAGCTGGCCGCCCAGGCCAAACTGAGCAATCGGGGGAGAAGGGCCTTGGTCAGGGAGGTGACGAAGAACCCGATGGTCACTCTGACAGTGCTCCAGTGTATAATTATTTAGGAGGGTTGTTTGGCAAGTGATTGACAGTTGGCTAAGTATTTTGGAGGGAATCCTGTCATGTGTTTGACTCTATTATTCTACAATGTAGAAAATAGTAAATGAAAAAAAAAGAAACTTTTTTACCTTTATTTAACTTTAACTTAACTTGTTCAGGAACAGGACAACATTTATTTGATCTTATCAGCTCGTGATTCAATCTTGCAACCTTTCGGTTGCTAGTCCAACGCTCTAACCACTAGGCTACCTGCCACCCCAGGTAGCCTAGAGGAATGAGTAGGTGTGTCCAAATGTTGGTCTGGTACTGTATATCACTCACATGGAGTTTTTTCTAGCCACCGTGCTTTTATACCTGCATTGCTTGCTGTTTGGGGTTTTAGGCTGGGTTTCTGTACAGCACTTTGAGATATCAGCTGATGTATGAAGGGCTATATAAATACATTTGATTTGATTTGATGGAGAGGAACACAAATAAGTATGCTATCTTTTAGTTATTTTATTTCCATACAATTTTTTTAAATTCACCGTGTGGTCAATTCGAATAGTACATAATTGAATTGCATGAATGGGATAACTTTGATTGTGTACAGAGCAAATTAACATATCTACACGGACAACGAATTTCCAAGAATGGCTCAATTGAAATATACTGTAATTTCATAAGCTCTATACATCCATATGTATTTATACATCCCTGGCTATGATTATAACATCATATAATTGGTACCATGAATTTGAGCTAGATGGTAGAATTAGTTACGTGGCTTGTAGGAAGGTATACTTAGGGTACTGATACAGTCACAATTCTTCTTCTTTTAGCAAGCCTTATTCAAAGTGACAGCACTTGAAATCCCTCTCCGTTCCATTAAACATGAACTAATTAATCTGCTCAACACATGGAAATGAGTGAGAGATTTGTTGGAAGGCCTACATATTAAAATGTCCTTGATTGCCGGTCTTAATCAAAGTTTATGTAGACGTTAATTAATGTTGATGAAGTGCACTCTCAAAGTTATGGGCGAGGTGAAGTTACAATGAACCATGATGTTTTGATGGAATAATATCTTCAGCTTAGTTAACATACAATTCTGCACACCAAGACCTACAGTATGTCAACTGGTATAATTGCAACATCGTTTCAGAGAAGCGGCCTTGCTAACATGTTGTTTATCCAGCTTTGACATGACACTTCCTGTATACAGCTGCATAAAAGTTGTCTGTCAGAGAAAGTCCATGTCCTCGGCAGGTAGCCTAGTGGTTAAGAGCCAGTAACCGAAGGTCTTAAATCTGTCCATTTGCCCTTGAGCAAGGCACTTAACCCTAATTGAGCCTGTAAGTCACTCAGGATAAGAGCATCTGCTAAATTACCCCCCAAAAATGGTAAACTTCTGGACACCGTTTTCTCAACAATGAAGTACTTGAATTTTCAAATAATTTGTGTTCAATTGAATGTTCATTCTAAATACTCAATGACAAACTAAACCACATCCATTACCCCTTTATAAAAGATATGACCAAGGGACAAAAAAGATATGACCAATCACAAATCAAACAAGACCGTTTCTGACCTCTGAAAGCACTGCAGTCAAAGTTACGTGTTAGGAACCGTGTGGCGTGTCTAATCCAAGAAGTCATCCCCTTGTCACTCATGGTCCCGCCAGCTCTACTTCTTCTTCTTCTCTGATATAATTAGCATTAGTGCGAGAGCCAATGCATGCTACCACCTGCTGTACGGGTAGCGAACTGAAGAAAAGAATGTGAAATCGGAAAATCAAACAACATTATATAAAAACAAAAATACATAAATACATTTGAAAAACTCCTCCTCAGTCATAGTCCATCCAAATCACACCCTCCACAGGCTCAGGGCCCTGGGAGGGGGGGTTATCTTCTGTCAGTATTCCCTGCAATGTTTCAGCTGTTAATTCCTGAAAACCCCAAAACCTTGCAGCCACAGATACAATTGTGTCCAGCTTCTTGACATTCCAATGAATCACCTGCTCAATAAACACCACAAAATCCACCTTCAGCACTATCAATGTGTCCATCACTACTGATATACGTGATGGATTTTCGTAAGAATAGCACCACAGGCTATAACATAGCCAACACTTGAACTAATCTTGTCCTCTGAGACGTCTTCATAAAGCCAGCTTTGCTTTGCTTTTCTAGCATTGTTATTCTTTTTGATCATTCCCCAGGTTCACGTATGGCCTCACTTTAGGATACATGAAGAGTAATACTTATAGGCATGCCTGCTGTGACGTAACCTGGTGGAGGTACGTTATCTAGAGTCATACCTGCAACCAATAAGAACACGCAAACAATTTATTCAAACGGACCAATAAACTCACAGTTTCTAATCACATAATTACTGCAATTCACGTAATAGAGGCAGGTATGACTTTGGAGAATGAACCTCCACAGTCACAGTGAACAATTAATAAAAATTATAATTTTGTTCTAATATCTGCAGTTGTTGTGCTTGAGTTCAGTACAATGTCAACTCGATTTTGCACCAACACTAAACTTATTCTACAAAAAAACTAAAACAACCAAAATACCCCTGTCAATACCTACATGGGGATTTCATTTAGTCCGCAACACCACAATACACCCCAATGTTTATCGCAGTTGGCTGTCGATACCCTGGCTAAAGACAATTTTGTGTCATTGTTATTCACATGACGG
Organism: Oncorhynchus nerka; assembly: GCF_034236695.1. NCBI lineage: Eukaryota > Metazoa > Chordata > Actinopteri > Salmoniformes > Salmonidae > Oncorhynchus > Oncorhynchus nerka. Next base: position 61,114,812 of record NC_088401.1, read on the forward strand.
TCCACGACCTCTCAATCGATGGCCTCAGTCAGAGCCCTCTCTGTGATGTCCTTTTGAGCTGAGCCAATGACCTTTGTGCAGGTGCATCTTCATTTGTTGCCTGTCTCTCAGTATCTGCCTTGCAAAGGTCACCTTTGTTGAATGGAAAGGCACTGCAAAGTAGTGCTCAACTAATGCTGCATTCACAACCAAGTGGGAAGGTGGTATTTACCTCATACCACTGTGAAAAATCCACCTGAATAACACTCTAACTAGTAATTACTAGGGGGAAAATTGTGTACTTTTCAGCAGTTAAATGCAACAGCAAAACGTTATTTACAAAATAAATCTATTAAAATGGTTTTTGAACACTATAATTTGTTTAAAAGTGTCACGGATTCCCCCAGTAATGCTGCTCATTCCGTGCACCAGCTCCGGAGGTCTACGTCACTGGCCTATTTCATTACGCACACCTGGTTCCAATTCCCCCCTGATTAGTAATTGTAATTGTATATATGTTCCCTCTGTTCACAACTGTCTGGTTGGTTATTGTTCCCATGTCTGTTGGTCTTGTGAGTACCTGTGCTTTGTTGTTTGGTCTTTCATCTGCATGTATTGTGTACTTGCTATTACGGGTCTTGTCCTGTGTATTGTTGTACACATGCTACAATGGGTCTCGTCCCATCTAGTTGAGGTTTAACCTCGGTTTAACATCCCTGTGTTTTTGTGCACATGTTTGTTTTGGGCTTCGTCCCTGTGCCTTTCGTGGCATGTTGTATTTTTGTGTGGAGTATTAAAACCCCCCTATTACGTATTCCCGTGCCTGTCAATTTATTCAACGTGACAACAAGCATGATAGCTGTACTTTTAGTTTACTGTTGACGCAACTTGTTGGCCATTAGCCAATATGTGTTTCTCAATGAGTTCAAAGCCAGTGAATGTATCCAGCTGGTATTTACAACTTCACATCTAGTAATTACCACCTTCCCACTTGGTCGTGGACAGAGCAAAAGACCAAACCAGAGTTTCAGGTAGGTTTTCAGGTCATTATTTTTGCTCTTTTGACTGTTGGCTCTTACAGGGCTATTCATTTGTTTGCATTTGTCTATTCATTTTTAATTGTTAATTTTAACGAGGCAAGCCAGTTAAGAACAAATTATTATTTACTATGACTGCCAAACCCGGATGATGCTGGGCCAATTGTGCACCGCACTATGGGACTCCCTATCATGGATGGATGTGATGGGGACTGTAGAGATGCCTCTTGCACTGAGATGCAGTGCCTTAGAATTCTGTGCCACTCAGCATGATCTTATATTGACACTATGTTTGTCCTATCAAAGCAGTAGTATTCGCCAGTTCGTGCTTGTTACAGTATTGTAATGAACAGAGCATAGTGCAGAACTTTATTAGTGTTTTTGTGTTGCTATGTTCCCTTGAACATTACTTATGTTCATCCCAGACCATATGAACAATAATGATTGCCTCATGCAGGCTACTAATCCACTGATTTGTGGATCAGCAATAGGTCATCAGAATGTAAATGTTCAAGGTTAAACTGGTTAGTATAAAATTATAACCACAAAGTTACTGTGTATAGATCAATATTCCTAGAATACTCCTTTAAAATGACTGTCGTATATTGCTGTATAAAAAGTACAAAATAATGTTTGAAGTGTGTCATTTATGGAAGTAAATTAGTAAAAAGTTATTCCACCCACCACATTCCTAGTTTGACATCAACTGAAGAGGAATCAGACATGTATGAGGCAGGACTATAGGCACGCATCACACAAGCATCTTGAGTGAAACATTGCATATAACATTTCAATATAATCCCTCTGTTCCCTGCAGATAGCAACATGTGAATTGAATGAGGATGAGAGTATTTTCAGTAAAAAAGTGAACCCGAGGCGCCAGTACACTGGGAGCATACTGAATGTTAGGTGGGAACTCAAAGACCGAGGGCTCTATTTTAACAAACACAGCTCAATGGTTAATCTTAGCACTATAGGTTCAGTAGGTGTCAGAAATATTTGAGCTATTATCACAGGAATTATGGGCGCAGTAGCTAGTCGTGGTCCAAAGGGCTAGGTTTAGAAGAATAAACAAGTTGTGGGTGTGTCGGGGCTCAACCCCCCCCCCCCTCCTCACTGGCCAATGGGAACGTGCTCCATAGCTAAATATGTGGTTGCTTCAAGTTGTGTATTTAATTTAGCAAGTTGTCATCATATCCAATTGAAAGTTAATCAGTTATAGCCTAGTTTGTTAAGTATGTATGTTAAGTAATGTATGTTTGCTTATCCCATCTTCGCTAAATATGTTGAACGTGTTTGTAGATATTGGATATGGTTGAACATAACATTCACACTAATATATACTGTATATGTTTGAGTTATGGACAATTCAAACATTGTCAATAAGCAATCTTACAGTCACTATTGATAAGACTTAAAAAGAGAATAATTCTAATAAAAATGAAATGCTGTCTAAATACAGTTAATGGCACCATAATTGCTCCCAGTGGGCATATAATATTAAAGTAAACTATGGATTCACTTTTGCTATCATGTACTCACTGTTTTGCTGCTAGTAAACTTATATTTTATTAAAGCTTTGGGGATGATTTCTTTTTTCAAAGCAGTCTCACAAATCAAACCTTTATTGATAGGCTGCTGTTTGTTGACTGCATTGGGCAGGACAAAAACTCTTGGGGGGGGGCTGCTATGCTCGTTTTTTTATGAAATGAAAAACAAGCAATCTGTTTTTTAAAACAACTTGTCCAAGATGGGGTCAGAAGGATGAAATCATAAATCACATCTCTTGTTCCATGGCACTGTGCCTAAATGTCTTTATGCATTACATTTGTACATCTACAAAATACTAGGCTCCTGTCAATTGTATCGTTGCCTTTGTGCGAGGCACTTACAAAAGAAAAAACCTGTCATTGATTTGGCATTTTTTTATTTGTTATTTTCATTTTATGTTTTTACATTTATTTAACTAGGTAAGTCAGTTAAGAACAAATTATTATAGAACGATTATCAAAAATGGCCTACTGGGGATTGATAGACTAAAATGGGGATGAATAGCCTACTAAAATGAAGTATGTGAATTGCGACTCGTGAAAAACCATTAAGGCAAAACCTTCCACAATACTTCAAGGCACTCAGTAGAAAACCCCTCTATTCATATGCTACTTGGCTAACGCATGGCCAGGATAAAAAGACACACCTATGCGAAAGCTGCTAAACCAGCCTTGATTTAGGGGAAGGTAGGTTTTGCTTGGTTTTTAATCAAATTAAACTAAATGGGGCGTAACTAATCGTTTCTATATAGAGATTCACCGGCACTAAAGGCACTAAACATCTCTCGTTCCATGGGCACTGTGTGTCATGGAAGTGATTCCGATCTCAAAATCTTTGCCAATATCAACTGCGTAACCATTCATTTAAGACCTGCCTTTGGTTGGTCTTAACTTCCTTTAGCCCTGCATGAAACTGTCACACTATTAAGCACACACCTCAAATATTGACACCCCTCCCCTCTGCCCCAGAACAAGGAAGTTAACCCACTGTTCCTAGACTGTCATTGAAAATAATAATTTTTTTCATAGCTTACTTGCCTAGACAATAAATACACTACCAGTCAAGCGTTGATGCCTACTCATGTTCACTATTTTCTACATAGTAGAATAATACTGAAGACATCAACTATGAACTAATACATATTGAATCATGTAGTAATACAAGTGTTAATCAAATCAAAATATATTTGAGATTCTTAAAGTAGCCTACCTGTGCCTTGATGACAGCTTTTCTGTCTCAACCAGCTTCATGAGTTAGTCACCTGGAATGCATTTCAATTAACAAGTGTGCCTTGTTAAAAGTTAAATGCTGGATTTTTTTCCTCCATGTGTTTGAGCCAATCAGTTTTGTGACAAGATAGGGGTGGTATACAGAACATGGCCCTATTTGGTAAAAGACCAAGTCCATAGTATGGCAAGAACAGCTCAAAAAGACAAACAGAAATGATAGTCCATTACTTTAAGACATGAAGTCAACTTTGACAGTTTCTTCAAGTGCATTAGCAAAAACCATCAAGACATATGATGAAACTGGCTCTGAGGACCAACACAGGAAAGGAAGGCCCAGAGTTACCTCTGCTGAAGAGGATAAGTTCTTTGGAGTTACCAGCCTCAGAATAAATGCTTCACAGAGTTCAAGTAATAGACACATCTCAACATCAACTGTTCAGATGAGACTGTGAATCAGCCCTTCATGGTTGAATTGCTACAAAGAAACCACAAATAAAGGACACCATTAAGAGATTTATCTTGGGCCAAGAAACATGAGCAATGGACATTAGACTGGTGGAAATCTGTCCTTTGGTGTGAGTCCAAATCTGAGATTTTGGTTCCAACCGCCGTGTCTTTGTGAGACGCAGAGGAGGTGAACGGATGATAGCCGCATGTGTGGTTCCTCCCCCTGTGACGCGTGGGGGTGCTTTGCTGGTAATACTGATTTATTTATAATTCAAGGCACAGCATTCTGGAGTGATATGCCATTCCATCTAATTTGGTTTTTCAACAGGACAATGACCCAAAACACACCTCTAGGCTTGTACAGTTATAGACTGTACCGGCAGTATAGAACAAGAGCCTCTGATAAGACGAGGGGTCTTTTTGTAAACCGCTGGTGCATGATATCTAAGGAAGTCTCAAGGTTTTCTTGCCTGAGGTAGTATCTGATGATAAGCTATAGACTGTACGATTTACCAAGAATTTATGTGTTCTTCCTAGCTGTCTATTTACCACAACATACCGATGCTGGCACTAAGACATAAGCAAAAAGGAAAACACTCATCCAGAGGCGGAGCTCCTAGTGGCCAGGGACTTTAATGCAGGGAAACTTAAATCTATTTTACCTAATTTCTACCAGCATGTTAAATGTGCAACCAGAGGGAGAAAAAAATAGTGCACCTTTATTCCACACAGATGTGTGGAATAATAGAGAGGTGTACAAAGCTCTCCCTCGTCCTCCATTTAGCAAATCTGACCATAATTTTATCCTCCTAATTCCTGCTTAGAAGCAAAAGCAGGAAGCATCAGTGACTCGGTCAATAAAGTGGCCAGATGAAGAAGATGCTAAGCTACAGGACTGTTTTGCTAGCACAGACTGGAATATGTTCTGGGATTCTTCCAATGGCAATGAGGAGTACACCACATCAGTCACTGGCTTCATCAAGAAGTGCGTCAAGGACGTCGTACCCACAGTGACTGTACGTACATACCCCAACCAGAAGCCATGAATTACAGGCAACACTGACCTAAAGGGTAGAGCTGCCGCTTTAAAGGATCTGACACTTTAAAATGGGAAATGAAATACTATGATTTATAACACCAGCTACAGTGGGGAAAACAAAAATTTGATACACTGCCAATTTTGCAGGTTTTCCTACTTAGAAAGCATGTAGAGGTCTGTAATGTTTTATCATAGGTACACTTCAACTGTGAGAGACAGAATCTAAAACAAAAATCCAGATGATTTTTAAGTAATTCATTTGCATTTTATTGCATGACATAAGTATTTGATCACCTACCAACCAGTAAGAATTACGGCTTTTCAGAGACCTGTTAGTTTTTCTTTAAGAAGCCCTCTTGTTCTCCACTCATTACCTGTATTAACTGCACCTGTTTGAACTCGTTACCTGTATAAAAGACACTTTCCACACACTCAATCAAACAGACTCCAACCTCTCCACAATAGCCAAGACCAGAGGGGCTGTGTAAGGACATTGGGGATAAAATTGTAGACCTGCACAAGGCTGGGATGGGCTACAGGACAATAGGCAAGCAGCTTGGTGAGAAGGCAACAACTGTTGGCGCAATTATTAGAAAATGGAAGAAATTCAAGATGACGTCAATCACCCTCGGTCTGGGGCTCCATGCAAGATCTCACCTCGTAGGGCATCAATGATCATGAGCAAGGTGAGGGATCAGCCCAGAACTACATGGCAGGACCTGGTCAATGACCTGAAGAGAGCTGGGATCACAGTCTCAAAGAAAACCATTAGTAAAACACTACGCCGTCATGGATTAAAATCCTGCAGCGCATGCAACGGCCTTCTGCTCAAGCCAGTGCATGTCCAGGCCCGTCTGAAGTTTGCCAATGACCATCTGGATGATCCAGAGGAGGAATGGGAGAAGGTCATGTGGTCTGATGAGACAAAAATATAGCTTTTTTTGTCTAAACTCCACTCGCCGTGTTTGGAGGAAGAAGGATGAGTATAACCCCAAGAACACCATCCCAACCGTGAAGCATGGAGGTGGAAACATCATTATTTGGGGATGCTTTTCTGCAAAGGGGACAGGATGACTGCACCGTATTGAGGGGAGGATGGATGGGGCCATGTATCGCGAGATCTTGGCCATCAACCTACTTCCCTTAGTAAGAGCATTGAAGATGGGTCGTGGCTGGGTCTTCCAGCATGACAACGACCCAAAACACACAGCCAGGGCAACGAAGGAGTGGCTCCGTAAGAAGCATCTCAAAGTCCTGGAGTGGCCTAGCCAGTCTCCAGACTTGAACCCAATAGAAAATCTTTGGAGGGAGCTGAAAGTCTGTATTGCCCAGCGACAGCCCCAAAACCTGAAGGATCTGGAGAAGGTCTGTATGGAGGAGTGGGCCAACATCCCTGCTGCAGTGTGTGCAAACCTGGTCAAGAACTACAGGAAACGTATGATCTCTGTAATTACAATCAAAGGTTTCTGTACCAAATATTACGTTTTGTTTTTCTAATGTATAAAAAATGCAAATTATTACTTAAAAATCAAACAATGTGATTTTCTGGATTTTTGTTTTAGATTCCGTCTCTCACAGTTGAAGTGTACCTATGATAAAAAATTACAGACCTCTACATGCTTTGTAAGTAGGAAAACCTGCAAAATTGGCAGTGTATCAAATACTTGTTCTCCCCACTGTAAGTGTAAATTGTCATATTGTCATTGAGTTACTAGCAGGAAAAAAACATTTTGGAACTCCTAAAAATGTCTGAATTTACTGAGTAGCTGCAAGTCTAAGAATGAGTTTATTACAGAGAATGAAATTATGTTAGTGAGCCAATAAACTTACTGAAGCCATTCATGTTTGAGCCAATCGTTGCCCCAAATCAGAGTTTGTTCTCGTAGTAGTAACAAGATATGCTGCCTGAAACACCTCAGCTAGAGGGTTGGCATAGGCAAACACAAACTGGTGTGAGCGGGGATGCTGCCAGGTAAAGGCTAGAGTAGGAGTGTGTTGTAGGCGATAAAGCACGAAATCCCAGCGGATGGAGGCTGGATTACATCGTCAGGTTCCTGTCCGTCTGTTTGGGTGGCGATGTATTTATTGGACATGTTACACATTTTTATGAAGGACGTCCAGGCAGAAGAGGTTACTTGATCAGTCAGCAGCCAATATGCCAGTTAAATAATTGGTGAAATGTTGCTTGATTATACATTTTTAAGGTTAATGTCAGTAGTGGGTAGGTACATATCACCGGTTCACCATATGGGCACGAGAGAATTGGACAAGGTGTAGGGATGAGACGCCGTACACCTTGTCCAATTCATGTCGTTTCTACCATAAGGCACGCATATCTAGACGCAAAGGCATTGAATAAAGTTTGAATAAAACCAGTTAATTTAATATATCTAGCCTAGCCTAAGACATAGACTAATTCCAGCGCCTTAAGTAAAACATATTATTATAATATTATCACTAATCCCATGTCCCTGCTGCTAGAGTAATTTTATTTTAAAAAATTATTTCACCTTTATTTAACCAGGTAGGCTAGTTGAGAACAAGTTCTCATTTGCAACTGCGACCTGGCCAAGATAAAGCATAGCAGTGTGAACAGACAACACAGAGTTACACATGGAGTAAACAATTAACAAGTCAATAACACAGTAGAAAAAAAGGGGGGAGTCTATATACAATGTGTGCAAAAGGCATGAGGTAGGCGAATAATTATAATTTTGCAGATTAACACTGGAGTGATAAATGATCAGATGGTCATGTAGGGGTAGAGATATTGGTATGCAAAAGAGCAGAAAAGTAAATAAATAAAACAGTATGGGGATGAGGTAGGTGAAAATGGGTGGGCTATTTAAGGAGAGTTTGCAGTCTAGCCAGACACCTAGGTACTTATAGATGTCCACATATTCAAGGTCGGAACCATCCAGGGTGGTGATGCTAGTCGGGCATGCGGGTGCAGGCAGCGATCGGTTGAAAAGCATGCATTTGGTTTTACTAGCGTTTAAGAGCAGTTGGAGGCCACGGAAGGAGTGTTGTATGGCATTGAAGCTCGTTTGGAGGTTAGATAGCACAGTGTCCAATGACGGGCCGAAAGTATATAGAATGGTGTCGTCTGCATAGAGGTGGATCAGGGAATCGCCCGCAGCAAGAGCAACATCATTGATATATACAGAGAAAAGAGTCGGCCCGAGAATTTAACCCTGTGGCACCCCCAAAGAGACTGCCAGAGGACCGGACAGCATGCCCTCCGATTTGACACACTGAACTCTGTCTGCAAAGTAATTGGTGAACCAGGCAAGGCAGTCATCCGAAAAACCGAGGCTACTGAGTCTGCCGATAAGAATATGGTGATTGACAGAGTCGAAGGCCTTGGCAAGGTCGATGAAGACGGCTGCACAGTACTGTCTTTTATCGATGGCGGTTATGATATCGTTTAGTACCTTGGGGGTGGCTGAGGTGCACCCGTGACCGGCTCGGAAACCAGATTGCACAGCGGAGAAGGTACGGTGGGATTCGAGATGGTCAGTGACCTGTTTGTTGACTTGGCTTTCGAAGACCTTAGATAGGCAGGGCAGGATGGATATAGGTCTGTAACAGTTTGGGTCCAGGGTGTCTCCCCCTTTGAAGAGGGGGATGACTGCGGCAGCTTTCCAATCCTTGGGGATCTCGGACGATATGAAAGAGAGGTTGAACAGGCTGGTAATAGGGGTTGCGACAATGGCGGCGGATAGTTTCAGAAATAGAGGGTCCAGATTGTCAAGCCCAGCTGATTTGTACGGGTCCAGGTTTAGGAGCTCTTTCAGAACATCTGCTATCTGGATTTGGGTAAAGGAGAACCTGGAGAGGCTTGGGCGAGGAGCTGCGGGGGGGGGGCGGAGCTGTTGGCCGAGGTTGGAGAAGCCAGGCGGAAGGCATGGCCAGCCGTTGAGAAATGCTTATTGAAGTTTTCGATAATCTTGGATTTATCGGTGGTGACCGTGTTAACTAGCCTCAGTGCAGTGGGCAGCTGGGAGGAGGTGCTCTTGTTCTCCATGGACTTCACAGTGTCCCAGAACTTTTTGGAGTTGGAGCTACAGGATGCAAACTTCTGCCTGAAGAAGCTGGCCTTAGCTTTCCTGACTGACTGCGTGTATTGGTTCCTGACTTCCTGAACAGTTGCATATCACGGGACTCTTCGATGCTATTGCAGTCCGCCACAGGATGTTTTTGTGCTGGTCGAGGGTAGTCAGGTCTGGAGTGAACCAAGGGCTGTATCTGTTCTTGGTTCTGCATTTTTTGAACGGAGCATGCTTATCTAAAATGGAGAGGAAGTTGCTTTTAAAGAAAGACCAGGCATCCTCAACTGACGGGATGAGGTCAATGTCCTTCCAGGATACCCGGGCCAGGTCGATTAGGAAAGCCTGCTCACAGAAGTGTTTTAGGGAGCGTTTGACAGTGATGAGGGGTGGTCGTTTGACTGCGGCTCCGTAGCGGATACAGGCAATGAGGCTGTGATCGCTGAGATCCTGGTTGAAGACAGCGGAGGTGTATTTGGAGGGCCAGTTGGTCAGGATGACGTCTATGAGGGTGCCCTTGTTTACAGAGTTAGGGTTGTATCTGGTGGGTTCCTTGATGATTTGTGTGAGATTGAGGGCATCTAGCTTAGATTGTAGGACTGCCGGGGTGTTAAGCATATCCCAGTTTAGGTCACCTAACAGAACAAACTCTGAAGCTAGATGGGGGGCGATCAATTCACAAATGGTGTCCAGGGCACAGCTGGGAGCTGAGGGGGGGTCGGTAGCAGGCGGCAACAGTGAGAGACTTATTTCTGGAGAGAGTAATTTTCAAAATTAGTAGTTCGAACTGTTTGGGTATGGACCTGGAAAGTATGACATTACTTTGCAGGCTATCTCTGCAGTAGACTGCAACTCCTCCCCCTTTGGCAGTTCTATCTTGACGGAAGATGTTATAGTTGGGTATGGAAATCTCTGAATTTTTGGTGGCCTTCCTGAGCCAGGATTCAGACACAGCAAGGACATCAGGGTTAGCAGAGTGTGCTAAAGCAGTGAGTAAAACAAACTTAGGGAGGAGGCTTCTGATGTTGACATGCATGAAACCAAGGCTTTTTCGATCACAGAAGTCAACAAATGAGGGTGCCTGGGGACATGCAGGGCCTGGGTTTACCTCCACATCACCCGCGGAACAGAGAAGGAGTAGTATGAGGGTGCGGCTAATGGCTATCAAAACTGGTCGCCTAGAGCGTTGGGGACAGAGAATAAGAGGAGCAGGTTTCTGGGCATGGTAGAATATATTCAGGGCATAATGCGCAGACAGGGGTATGGTGGGGTGCGGGTGCAGCGGAGGTAAGCCCAGGCCCCGGGTGATGATGAGAGAGGTTGTATCTCTGGACATGCTGGTTGTAATGGGTGAGGTCACCGCATGTGTGGGAGGTGGGACAAAGGAGTTATCAGGGGTAGGAAGAGTGGAACTAGGGGGTCCATTGTGAACTAAAACAATGATAACTAACCTGAACAACAGTATACAAGGCATATTGACATTTGAGAGAGACATACAGCGAGGCATACAGTAATCACAGGTGTTGAATTGGGAAAGCTAGCTAAAACAGTAGGTTAGACAACAACAGCTAATCAGCTGGCACGACAACAGCAGGTAAAATGGCGTTGACTAGGCAACGGGGCCTACAGATAAAACAAACAAGCAGAATGGAGTACCGTGATTAATGGACAGTCCAGCGTGCATCAGCTATGTGGCCAAGAGATCAGTGTCCAGGGGGCAGCGGTGGATGGGGCAGGGAAGGTGGACTGGCGAGTGTTATCCAGGTTAAAAAAAACGAACAATGACTAAATAGCTTGTAGTTAGTTAGCTGGTTAGCTTCTGGAGGTTCTTGAGTGTGTTCTAAAAATAAAAAAAATAATAGCGATTCTGTATCACATTGGGTGAAGCAGGTTTCCGGAAGGTATAAACAAATTAAAAATCAAAAAGAGATAGAAAGTAAATATGGGTGTTTGGGACGCGGCGATGCAGACGGTTAGCAGGCCTGTGCTAGCAAGCTAACAGTTCGTAGATAGCTAGATAGCTAGTTGTGAAGATCCAGCTGAAAAATGTTCCATTTGCGGTGGGAATCCGGGGAAGAAATCGGTGGATGAAAAAATAAATAGGTCCGTTATGCTCTGGTTAGAGTCGCATTGTTCGAACTGGCGAGAGCTTTCCGGGCTGAAGGTTAGCTGATGACCGGTTAGCTGAAGACCGCTAGCATGGCTAGTGGTTTGCTGGCTAGCTTCAGTTGAGCTTCAGTTGAGGGGGGTTCCGAAGTAAATATAAATATAAATACTTTAGGAAAAATAGCTACATTGGGTGAGGCGGGTTGCAGGAGAGTATTTGGAAGCTTAGGCTTAGCAAAAAGTTTTTAAAGAGATATGCGAAGAGAAATATGTAAAAAACGAAAGATATATACAGGGGACACGACACGACAGGACTTACTGCTACGCCATCTTGGATTGAATGAATTCAACTAGCTTTGGCATCATCGATTGGAAAGGAATGGTAACTACAATGGGCAGCTAGTAGGCAGAGACCAAGTAGACTTCAATAATATCCCATTTAGCAGATGCCTTTATCCAAAGCGAACTGGGTACATGGTAGTGGAAACTTGCATCTATAGTTCTGTATGAATTTGAGAGGTTAAATATCTCCAGCCCCATCCCTCAGCCTTTTACTGAAATAGGAGCAGGGAGACACTTTGTTATTGTTTCTACTGCTGTTTGCCACTAAGTTAAGATGCAGATAAAATATACACCCCAACAGGTCCACAGATGAGGCAATCTCTATTGCACTCCACACATCCCTTTCACACCTGGACAAAAGGAGCTATGTGGGAATGCTATTCATTGACTACAGCACCGCATTCAACATCATAGCGCCCTCAAAGCTCATCACTAAGCTAAGGACCATGGGACTAAACACCTCCCTTTGCAACTGAATACTGGACTTCCTGATGGGCCACCCTCAGGTGGTAAGGGTAGGTAACAACACATCCGCCAAGCTGATCGTCAATATGGGGGCCCCTCAGGGGTGTGTGATCAGTCCCCTCCTGTACTCCTTGTTCACTCATGACTGCATCGCCAGGTACGACTCCAACACCATCATTGACTTTGCTGATGACACACCAGTGGTAGGCCTGATCACCGACAACGATGAGACAGCCTATACCGAGGAGGTCAGAGACCTGGCCAGGTGGTGCCAGGACAACAACCTCTGCCTCAACATGATCAAGACAAAGGAGATTGTGGGCTACAGGATAAGTAGGACCGCGCAGGCCCCCATTCTCATCGACGGGGCTGTAGTGGAGCAGGCTGAAAGCTTCAAGTTCCTTGGTCTCCACATCACCAACAAACTAACATAGTCCAAGCACACCAAGACAGTCGTGAAGAGGGTACGACAACAGCTATTCCCCCTCAAGAGACTGAAAAGATTTGGCATGGGTCCACAGATCCTCAAAGTTCTACAGCTGCACCATCGAGAGCATCCTGACCGGTTTAATCACTGCCTGTTATGGCAACTGCTTGGCATCTGACCATAAGGCTCTACAGAGGGCCGTGCGTACAGCCCAGTACATCACTGGGGCCAAGCTTCCTGCCATCCAGGACATCTATACTAAGCAATTTCAAAGACTCCAGCCACCCAAGTCATACACTGTTCTCAGTGCTACTGCATGTCAAACGTTACTGGAGCATCAAGTCCAAGACAAAAGGGTCCCGCTAGTGGGACACCTGTTGACAACTTCCGGTAAAAATTGGAGGGCGCGCAATTCAAATAATAGTTAAAATTATGGATTTTAAACATTTAGCTACATTGGTTAAAAGCTTAAATTAGTGTTAATCTAACAGCATTGTCCGATTTGCTTAACTGAATTTAAATCATTACATTTTTTTTGGGGGGGGGGGGATCAAGAGCCTTAAACTGTAGCTCAACACACAGTTTCTGAATAATGTCTATGTACAATGCAAGTATGATGTCCACAGACTAAAGAATAGTGGATGGATGCACACAATGAGGCTTTCCCAAAAGGTTGACTACCACAGGGACATAAACCAAACCATTTTCATTAGTTTTATATGCATCCTATACAGAATACATCATAGACAGTGCTGTCGGCCCTTGGTTATCAGGCTCACACAGCCATAGGATGCTACCCAGGGAAGAAACTGATTACGTTATGACTTAGTGGGTTTCCATCGTGACCGAGCTCCATGGTAACGTGCAGGGTTAAATGCTGACATTGGAGCCAAGGAGTGTACAAGCTGGGAGCAGTTTTCCATGAAATATGCGTCCATGCCGTAACCCAGATCAAATGCAAAATGTCTGTAATAGGTTGATGAGCTCGTCCTCCATGTTGAGACTGTGAACCAATATCCTTGGTTGGTGGAAGAGTCCCAAGATAATGTTTAGTAACAGCTCTACTCTGGAGAGCCCTTTTCGGGCATCCTTCCCTGTGGTGAAATGCACTAGTTACTTACAGCCTCATTCTCCTATTTTTGTCCAAGTACAAGCAAGGCTTTTCCTACCTGGGTGGACTATTTCAAAGAATGATGAGGCATTTGTGCCTGCTGTGGTTCTGTCTGATAGCAATGATGAACAAATACTAACACCTCTGTACTTTATGACCTACCAGCTGTCATGTATTAGTCTGATTAAGAACAGGTTGGAAATGTTTAAATTGTGAATGGATGTATTGTCCTCAGCCAACAAGAGACTGACAGTTTCTATCCGAGCATGATGCCTAAGAAATATTTGGGAACTCCCTTCATCTCAAATAATGATGCCCTTCAGATAATTACATTAGAAGGCAAACACTGGTCCTTCAAATATCCTAAACATTTACTGAACAAAAATATAAAAGCATTATGTAAAGTGTTGGTCCCATGTTTCATGAGCTGAAAAAAAAAATGTGTGCACAAATTTGTTTACATCACTGTTAGTGAACATTTCTCCTTTGCCAAGATATTCCATCCACCTGACAGGTGTGGCATATCAAGAAGCTGATTAAACAGCATGATCTTTACACAGGTGCACTTTGTGCTGGGGACAATAAAAGGCCACTAAAATGTTCAGTTTTATCACGCAACCTTGGAGAGGGTGTGAAATTGGCATGCTGACTGCAGGAATGTCTACCAGAGCTGTTGCCAGATAATTTGAATTGTAATTTCTCTGCTATAAGCTGCTCTAACGTAATTTCAGAGAATTTGGCAGTACATCCAACTGGCCTCACAACCACAGACCACATGTAACCACGCCAGCCCTCCACATCCAGCTTCTTCACCTGCGGGATCGTCTGAGACCAGCCACCTGGACAGCTGATGAAACTGAGTGTTTCTGTCTGTATTAAAGCCCTTTTGTGGGGAAATACTCATTCTGATTGGCTGGGCCTGGCTCCCAAGTGGGTGGGCTTATGCCCTCCCAGACCCACTCATGGCTGCGCCCTTGCCCAGTCATGTGAAATCCATAGATTAGGGTCGAATGAATTGATTTCAATTGACTGATTTCATTATACTGTATGAACTGTGACTCAGTAAAATCATTGAAATTGTTGCATGTTTATATTTTTGTTCAGTATATATTGTCAAATGGTTATGATCTATTTTTATGATTCTTAGTGTTCCAGGAACATCATCCTGTGAGTTCTCATATTGAATGTTCCTGGAACGTTTTTAGAAAGGGATGTTCTTAGCAAAACTCAAGTTACCGTTATACTGACCAAAAATATAAACACAACTTGAGTTTTGTAAGTGTTCTAAGAACATACCTTTCTAAAAACGTTCCTGGAACACTCAATATGAGAACTCACAGGATGATGTTCCAGGAACACTCAATATGAGAACTCACAGGATGATGTTCCAGGAACACTCAATATGAGAACTCACAGGATGATGTTCCAGGAACACTCAATATGAGAACTCACAGGATGATGTTCCAGGAACACTCAATATGAGAACTCACAGGATGATGTTCCAGGGACACTCAATATGAGAACTCACAGGATGATGTTCCAGGAACACAATATGAGAACTCAGGATGATGTTCCAGGAACACTCAATATGAGAACTCACAGGATGATGTTCCAGGAACACTCAATATGAGAACTCACAGGATGATGTTCCAGGAACACTCAATATGAGAACTCACAGGATGATGTTCCAGGAACACTCAATATGAGAACTCACAGGATGATGTTCCAGGAACACTCAATATGAGAACTCACAGGATGATGTTCCAGGAACACTCCATGAGAACTCACAGGATGATGTTCCAGGAACACTCAATGAGAACTCACAGGATGATGTTCCAGGAACACTCAATATGAGAACTCACAGGATGATGTTCCAGGAACAATATGAGAACTCAATATGAGAACTCACAGGATGATGTTCCAGGAACCTCAATATGAGAACTCACAGGATGATGTTCCAGAACCCTCAATATGAACTGACAGGATGATGTTCAATATGAGAACTCACAGGATGATGTTCCAGGAACACTCAATATGAGAACTCACAGGATGATGTTCCAGGAACACTCAATATGAGAACTCACAGGATGATGTTCCAGGAACACTCAATATGAGAACTCACAGGATGATGTTCCAGGAACACTCAATATGAGAACTCACAGGATGATGTTCCAGGAACACTCAATATGAGAACTCACAGGATGATGTTCCAGGAACCCTCAATATGAGAACTCACAGGATGATGTTCCAGGAACACTCAATATGAGAACTCACAGGATGATGTTCCAGGAACACTCAATATGAGAACTCACAGGATGATGTTCCAGGAACACTCAATATGAGAACTCACAGGATGACATTCCTGGAGTCATAAAAGGCCTTAACCATGACATAACCATTTTTTGACAATATATACTTTTAAAAAATATAAACGCAACATGCAACAATTTAATTGATTTTACTGAGCTACAGTTCAAATGAACCGCACTCAATGAGAAGTATACTGCTATAAGCAAACAGGAAAACGCTCATCCAGAGGCGGTGCTCCTAGTGGCGGAGGACTTAAGGCAGGGAAACATAAATACGTTTTACCTCGTTTCTATCAGCATGTTAAATGGGAAAAAAAATTCTAGTCCACCTTTACTCCACACACAGACGCGTACAAAGCTCTCCCTCGTCCTCCATTAGGCAACTCTGACCATAATTCTATCCTCCTGATTCCTGCTTACAAGCCAAAATTAAAGCAGAAAGCATCAGTGACTCGGTCAATAAAACAAGTGGCCAGAGGAAGCAGATGCTAAACTACAGGATTGTTTTGGTAGCACAGACTGGAATATGTTTCGGGATTGTTCCGATGGCATTCAGGAGTACACCACATCAGTCACTGGCTTTATCAATAAGTGCATCGAGGACGTCATCCCCACATTGACTGTACCTATATACCCCAACCAGAAGCCATGGATTACAGGCAAACATTCACACTGAACTATAGGGCAGAGCTGCTGCTTTCAAGGCGCAGGACTCTAACCCGGAAGATTATAAGAAATTTCTCTATGCCCTCCAACACATCAAACAGGGACAGCATCAATACAGGACTAAGATCGAATCGTACTACACCGGATCCGACACTCGTCGGATGGGCAGGGCTTGCAAACTATTACGGACTACAAAGGGAAGCACATCCGAGAGCTGCCCAGTCACACGAGCATACCAGACGATGTAAATAACTTCTACGCTCGCTTCGAGGCAAGTAACACTGAAACATGCATGAGAGCATCAGCTGTTCCGGACGACTGTGTGATCACGCTCTCCGCAGCCGATGTGAGTAAGACCTTTAAACAGGTCAGTCCGTAGTGACAGACAGATTACCAGGACGGGTACTCATAGCATGTGCTGACCAACTGGCAAGTGTCTTCACTGATATTTTCAACCTCTCCCTATCTGAGTCTATAATACCAAAATGTTTCAAGCAGACCACCATAGTCCCTGTGGCCAAGAACACTAAGGTAACCTGCCTAAATGACTACCGTCCCATAGCACCCACGTCTGTAGTCATGAAATGCTTTGAAAGGCAAGTCATGGCTCACATCAACACCCGTTATCCCAGAAATCCAAGACCCACATGCTGCTACTCTCTGTTGTTATCTATGCATAGTCACTTTAATAACTCTACCTACATGTGCATATTACCTCAATTACCTTGACACTGGTGCCCCCGCACATTGACTCTGGTCCAGTACCCCCTGTATATAGCCCCGCTATTATCTACAGCTGATCTTTTATTATTTGATATTCTTATCTCTTACTTTTTTATAGGTATTTTCTTAACTGCATTGTTTGTTAAGGGCTTGTAAGTAAGCATTTCACTGTAAGGTCTACAGGTCACAAATACGTTTGATTTGACCTGTTCTATTTGGCGCATGTGACAAATAAAATTTGATTTGATATGAGGAAATCAGAATTTATTAGACCCTAATCTATGGATTTCACATGACTGGGAATACAGATATGCATTTGTTGGACACAGATACCTTAAAAGATATGGGCCTCACAACGAGCCTCAGGATCTCTTCACAGATTTATTTTGCATTCAAATTGCCATCGATAAGATGCAATTGTGTTCTTTGTCCATAGGTTATGCCTGCCCATACCATAAACCCACCACAATGGGGCACTCTTTTCACAATGTTAACATTAGCAAACCGCTCACCCACACAACGCCATACACTTAGTCTGTGGTTGTGAGGCCAGTTGGACGTAATACCAAATTCTCTAAAACGACATTGGTAGAGAAATTAACATTGAATTCACTGGCCACAGCTCTGGTGGACATTCCTACACTCAACATGCCAACTGCATGCCCCCTCAACTTGAGACATATGTGGCGTTGTGTAGGGAACTGTATATTTTACAGCGGCCTCTTATTTTCCCCAGCACAAGGTGCACTTGTGTATTGATCATGCTGTTTAATCAGCTTCTTGATATGCCACACCTGTAAGGTGGATGGATTATCTTGGCAAAGAAGAAATGTTCACTAACAGGGATGTTAAAAAATTAGTGCACAACATTTTACAGAAATATTTTTTTGGTGAACATTTATTTCAGCTCATGAAACATGGGACCAACATTTTACATGTTTTGTTTAATATTTTTGTTCAGTGTGTTCATAGTCAAGGAAGACAAACTTATGCAGTATCAGAATCCATAAAGGTAGTTTCATACAAATGAAAGCAAATCTACACCTCATCTCCATGACTGGGTTTGATAAAAAGGTGTGTAAACCCCATTTGCTTTACTTCAGCATGCCAAAGCAAATCTTTAGAGACCGGTGCTCTCCATGATAATCTAATGTGATTTCTCAACACCGCCATGTTTCCTGGAAACCCAATGAATACCCTTCATTTGAATACCAACCCTGAAAATAGCCCATTAGAAGAGCAGGTGAAATTAGAAGCAAAGGCTCATGGGATATGCTTTATAAATGCAATCCACCCCTATGATGGAATAGATCTTTGTGGCAAGGAGGGCAGATAAACCGCTTGTTTTTTACGTGATGAATTAGGATTCATCAAAATCAAATCATTAACATCAACAAAAGGGAGGAAATTAGGATTTTATGAGAAAGGTGGCTCTAAAGAGTGGGATCATATGAAACAACATTGTCTGACTCTCCAAACTATCATCTGAATTTCACCTTGATTAAAGGGTTTTATATAAGTGCCTGAGACTGCTCAAGGTAAATGCCTGCACATGATAAAACAAAGAATGGAGAAATTCAATCTTGAAGTCCAACTTAATTAGATGCTGCAGAGTACTTGGAGTGCCTTAGGTCGATTTAAATGAGATTGGAAAAAATGAAAGTCACTTCATGTGAGAGCAGTGAATGTCATACTTTTCAACAATATTGAGTCACGAATCTTAGAATACGCTTGTGCTTTTCAAAATTAAATGTCATGTTCTCAAATTCATCCATGTGTTGTACAGATGCATATTTTACTGATCAATACCGAACCTGAACAGACGTCAACACTCTTGAACGGTCTTGCGCGCTGCAAAACAAAAATAAAATCGGATTTATATATAAAGCCCTTTTTTACATCGGCAGATGTCAAAGTGCTTATAAAGACAAACTCAGCCTAAAACAGCAAGCAATGCAGATGTCGAAGCACCGCGGCTAGGAAAAACTCCCTAGCGAAAGACAGGAACCTAGGAAGAAACCTGTAGAGGAACCAAGCTCTGAGGGGTGGACAGTCCTCTTCTGGATGTGCCGGGTGGAGATTATAAGAGTACATGGCTATTAAGGCCTTCAATAATGTTCATAGATGACCAGCAGGGTCAAATAACAATCATTGTTTTAAAATTCAATAATGTTGTGGGTCCATCAGACCTGCAAACATTGGGTGAATAACAAAAACACCACAAGGGTTAAACCCTGCTTCATTTACACATAGTGGTCTACTCGGGACGCTTGCGTCCCATCTAGAGCTCTGGAAATGCAAATGCGCTACGCTAAATGCTAATAGTATTAGTTAAAACTCAAACGTTCATTAAAATACACATGCAGGGTATTGAATTAAAGCTACACTCGTTGTGAATCCAGGCAACAAGTCAGATTTTTAAAATGCTTTTCGGCGAAAGCATGAGAAGCTATTATCTGATAGCATGTAACACCACAAAAGACCCGCAGGGGACGTAAACAAAATAATTAGCATATTCGGCGCTACATAAACCGCACAATAAAATAGAAAACATTCATTACCTTTGACCATCTTCTTTGTTGGCACTCCTAGATGTTCCATAATCACTATTGGGTCTTTTTTAGATTAAATCGGTCCATATATAGCCTAGATGTCGTTATATGTAGACTGTGTAATCAACGAAAAAAAAACAGCGTTTCATAACGTAACGTCATTTTTTAAAATTCAAAAAGTCGACGATAAACTTTCACAAAACACTTCGAAATACTTTTGTAATGCAACTTTAGGTATTAGTAAACGTTAATAAGCGATCAAATTAATCACAAGACGAAGTATATTCTATAGCTGTCCGTCTGGAAAAATGTCCGGCTAGAAACTCAACCAAAATATCCGGTCCTAGACCTGAAGAACTGCGCTGCCTTGCATCTGTTTGACCAAGAAACAAATCGTAGGCAAATGACAAGACTCTAGACACCGTGTGGAAGCTGTAGGTACTGCAACCTCAGCCTCATTAATTGTGGTTGACCTTTATCAATGGGTTCAAGTCGCGCAGCAATATATTTTTCCATTTTCAGTGATCAGTTTTTCCTGCGCTTTCCGATGAAACGCACGTTATGTTATAGCCACAGCCGTGATTTAACCAGTTTTATAAACGTCTGAGTGTTTTCTATCCACACATACTAATCATATGCATATACTATATTCCTGGCATGAGTAGCAGGGCGCTGAAATGTTGCGCGATTTTTAACAGAATGTTCAAAAAAGTAGGGGGTAGGAGTAACAGGTTAATACAGTCGATATCTGCCACTTCGAAAGTAAATTAATCAAAGTCACTGTAAATATTTTACTTTGGTGTTGTCATCTCGTCAACACAAGTCCTGCCTGTTTTAAATTGCTCTTGTCATTGAGAAGATAATTTGCTAGTATGTATACAGTATCTTAGTGTTATCAAATAATAGAAAATATGCAGGTTTAAGTTACGCAAATGTAAAAATGAGATTTCATACTTAATTTAAAGATAACAGTACACTGTCATCATGGTTCCTGCAACTGCTATCTCTACCTACTGTAAGCAGCCTTGCCCCCGTTGTTTCACGCTTCTCTGGGCTCCTCGTGAATGAGGCAAATCAGTGTGGCCTTATACAGAACCTGTTGATGGACCACAAATCACTCTATCTGCAGAGAGCTGCAGGAGATCTCGGCGGCAAGGGCTTGAAAATAGTATTAAATATGGCCGTGTGAAATGTCAGTTTGCACACATCATTGAGCAATCCCTGCGAGCACCCTCCAACCCCCTCCCCGGCCCGACAGGTCTGAGCACAAGGGGAGCTAAACAGGTCAATCTGCAGTGGGAGACATTTGAACACTTGTTTGATGGGAGGTGGGTTTTGGAATTTACAGTCAATTGTGTGCGGGACTGAAGACATCACACAGCACGGTTCCAGTCAGGGTCCACTCTTCCCAGTTGGAGAGATTCTGAGGACCGACATCGATGGCTGCAGGGAAAAGAGAAACAATGGCAACACATTTTTTTGCAAATGTAGTGGGAGAAGAATTGTACACGTGTTTGTAATAAAAAGTGTTATTTTGAACAGTACAGAGTACAGTTGTAGGATCTTAATTTGATCACCCTATAGCAGGATAAAACTCGTAGTGTATTCAGTAGCGGTGCGTGGGTAAAATCACTAGGGAGGGAGGTGGGGGGGCCCAGCAAAAAAAAAAAAAAAGATTATTACAACCTATATGTTGTGATAATTGCATTGTTTGCTGTTAATTCATATGCCTTGCAACCATGATATATAGGCCTAAAGGCCGAGACAATAAGAAAACAGTGAGGGAATAAATTCAACCACACCTTTGCTTTATCACAAAACCGGATAGTAACCTCTGTCCGGTGACAGTTACATGACCTAACTGTTAAGCAAGTTAACGTTTCCGACATTTTCGGACCACTAAACAACTATTGATTTAGAACCACAGAGAGTTACTGCAAGTTGCAAAGACATCAGGAGCTTCAGCACCATTTCAACATCATCAAATCACCTCTGCTTAGTCTAATACAGTGACAACCAAAAACAATTTAGTCCAATCAACAGAAGCTAAATATGATTTGCTTGTCCATGGTTCTGATTTCTGTTTGCACGCACACACACACGCGCGAGAAACTCCAATGCCATCCCCCTCTCTTTCATGTTAGCATAATGGTCTACCACTCTGTCATACATTACATGCTTTTAGTTTTTCTAAAATGCTTTCTCACTAGCCTCCTTTCATGGAAACGTTAGCTAGTTAACATTAGCCTTCTACATCTAGCTGCTGTACATATTGAACTACAAATGAAATTTTATTTGTCACTTACGTTGAATACAACAGGCTTCCCTTGACACCTTACAGTGAAATGCCATCTGATTTGATAGGAGAAACGTCAAATCCAAGCTGGCTAAATCTACATTTTGGAATTTCAGACTTTATTTTGTCTTCACAAAAAATTGCCATTTATTGTAATCCTCATAATAATTTACATGTCCTATTGCATCAGGATAATTGAACTTCTACAGCAAATAGGCTCAGATTAAGATTGTATGTCATCACTACAGTATAGGGTCTATGATATATAAATCAATTTAAAGAGATGTTATAAGACAACTGTATGATCCAGTTGGCTGGTCAGTGTTGAAATACCGCCACGTACCATAGACAGTGTACTGGATGTATTAGAACCACAACATCCACAGTTTGGTTGAATAAATCACAATAATGAATTGCACTTAACATAGTTCTTCTGAAGCCAAATATTTTTGCAAACTACCACTGACTGTTAGTAACCAGTAACCACCACCATACATCAAATGGTATTTTTATATGACATACATAATAAGAAGTTAATAGCCCAGATCTTTTATTCTTTCGATTTCACAAATACTAGACTATTGTGTGGGCCTGCTTATTATGTCCTCATGATAAATGCACACAATATAATAAGAATGGTTGGATAGTGCGTGTTCCATTCTTACACTCTTTCCCTCATTCATCACGTCATAGTGTGGATTCAGCAATGTTATTTTTTATCCCTCTCCTGTATTTTCATGGCAAAGTAATTATACCTTAAGTGCGGCTTAACTAAGAATACATCCCAAATGGCACCCTATTCCCTATATAGTGCCCCATTTTTGTCAAATGTAGTGCCTTAAAGGGAATAGGGTGCCATTTGGGATGCAAGCTAAATGCAGAGTGTGTAGTCGTCGCCTCATTTCCTTGCCCTCCTGGTGTAATGCAATGCGGGTAACGTCTTGTATTTAGTTAGCCCCTTTTTGTTGCAGAGCCCGTTGTACTTCACAGCTGGGCCCCACTGATTTGCATGGCGAGAGATGAAATAGATGTTTGCCCGCCACCTCATTCTGTCGTTATCAGCATTTTTTTGGTCTGTTCAATCAAGCCTTATCTGAGCAGGCTGCTGTCTTGTAATGACAATAAAAAATGTACAAGCACAAACAAACACACCCACTCGACTTCATTTGAACTTTCCACGTGAGCGTAGTAATTTGCAGAGTTTCAAAAGTTGGATTTACAACAAGAACGTTTACAGTTCTCTCTGTGGTGCATTACTGTATGTGAGGACAAGTGAAGGTGTCCCTTGTAGCTAGCGAGTGTGGTGTAACAGTCAGTTGGTTCAAATCACCAGAGAGTCTTATGTAGCGTGATGTTCATTCATGAAGCTATTGAGAGAGAAACTATTCGTCATTATTGACCTCATGGATAGATGCATGTTGATGTTCCATCTTCAAAGCCTCAACATGGAATTAAGTAATGTGTGTCCTCGTTCATTATTTACCACATCTGACATGCTTATTATTCCATTTATCGGAGATCAACTCCCATGATACTCAACCCTGCTTGCGATATATATGTGAGAAACACACTGTAATTTCCCAGCATGGGCATTTTCCTGGTAGGTATGTGAGGAACATAGTTTCATCCAGCATATATATATTTTTTCAATTCAAACGCATAGCTCTGATGGTAGAGTGTTGAGGGCTTTCAATCATCCCAGTGTGCTTGATACAAGAGTCGCAAGATCATTCAATCAGTGAATAATTTAAATGCAGCCACGGTTCTTGTTTGGCTCCCTTGGACATGAAGCCCTCAATACATTTGAATATTTTTTCACTTTTTTCACCCTCAACATATTGGTTACTGCATCTTGCCCATATCAGAGGTGTCTGGGGCAGGTGTGGAGATTGACGGCAAAGACGTATTTAAACCTTCTCTACATTAAACACGTGACCTATAGCCTATACTTCAAGATTAAAGGGATAGTTCACCGAAAATTCTAATATCAGATTTTCCGCCAATTGAGCGAGTTGCTATTCCCTGAAGCAAGATCCTCCTCATTCAGACTTATCTAAGAGTTGTGCAGAGTCCCTCTTAACTATTTCAACTGCTTGACATGTACCAGCTGCAACTGTTTCAATCTAGCGGGAAAATATAAATTAATGACACCCAATTCATGGAAATTGACAGACTATAGCCCAAAGGTAGTGGACATAGAATGGTGAATTTTCTGAAAATGATTGAAGTTAATTAATAATTAATTCGCACATTTGAGTTAAGAGCTAAAATATTATTGTTGCTGATCATTGGAATTTGTGTCTTTGCCTCTTCAGTCTATTGTCACGTGCACTACTGTCACTGATTGAGGACCAGAAGAAAGATGATTATCTCCCAAGGAAAATCAGATATTAACGCTACACCCATGGAAAAATACTTTTTAATGCAATTCCACTACAGTAGCTTTCCCCATTTAACAATGAGCCTGTTGTGCTTTCTATTATCATTGCAACTATACCAAGCATTTCTCATTGGCTGTGGCAGTTCTGCACTACGTGGTGCTTTCTCTGCTCTGTTGTCTGTCTAATGCTGTTCCGCACAGTCAAAAATCTACAGATGTCTCGTGTTTCTGGGGAATGAGAGGAGATGACAGTGGGGGCAATCCTAAGTGATGTCACATTTGTTTGTCGCCACAGGAACCACAAAAACAACAAAGTTGACAGCCAAAGCATGGTGGTGATATAGATTCATTATAGAGCATCAGGGTGAGAAGAATATAAATTTAAGCTGGTCATTAACGTACAGATGGTGATCCAGAGATATAGACAACAGTGGGAGACGAACGGAAGGTGCAGAGTGCAGATAAATGTGATGTGGTAAGCAGTGTGTAAATTAATCCAGAGGGGGCTTTTGGCATTACTAGTCAAGTGCTGAGTTCTTTGTTTTCCACTTGCTCACACAGCCTGTGGAAAAGAGGGTGACTAGTCAAAATTTCACAGGCTGCATGAACGAAGCACCCCTGTCCTATTTATTTGACCCAGATCTGCTGATGCAGTCCTCTTTCCTCCCTCTTCTCCTGTCTATGACCATTTATTATTCAAATCATTCCTTCCAATTCCCTCTTTCGTGTTCTGCATGCCGATTGGCTGTGCATTACGTTATTCTGAGCCCACCAAGATTTGGGCAACATCAAAATAGGACACCGTTTTATAATTTGGCAGGCTGACATTCTAATTCGGCACTGATAACATGCTTAAAAGAGAATTATTGGCATATTGTCAGTTTGTACTGCTCAAATGGCCAGGCTGGGTTTCCCAACAGCGTCTAAAGGCTAAGTTCATCTTAGAACCACAATGAACATAGCCTTAAGATTCTTTTGGGAAACTGGGCCCAATGATCCACAGCGGTGGCCTCATGGGTAGGAAAGGGGAGCTTCTATTAAATGGGAACCTGCTAAAGTACATTCTGCTTGCATGAAATTCATGCACATATTCAGCTAGTTTCCCCTGCTCTTTAAAAACTTAGAAGGTGGAGATAGGTTCCCCTTATTTGGAAAGAGGTCAAGCAAATCCACCTGGAGCCTCTCCAATCGCTATGCAATTGACCAATCCTCATTGACGTGATTGGTCTACTCAACTGTCCATCAACACCTATTATTGGCTCACTCGGCAAAAAAAGTCTACCTACTGTACCACTGCATGGAAACTGTGTTATAGCGGTTAGCCTGAACTAATGCTAGAGTAAGTTATTTCTTAAATTGACTGTGCAAATTGCATTTTTTTATTTTTTTTATTTCACCTTTATTTAACCAGGTAGGCTAGTTGAGAACAAGTTCTCATTTACAACTGTGACTTGGCCAAGATAAAGCAAAGCAGTTTGAAACATACAACAACACAGAGTTACACATGGAATAAACATACATACAGTCAATAATACAGTAGAAAAAGTCTATATACAGTGTCTGCAAATGAGGTAAGATAAGGGAGGTAAGGCAAGACATAGGCCATAGTGGCAAAGTAATTACAATATACCAATTAAACACTGGAGTGATAGATGTGCAGAAGATGAATGTGCAAGTAGAGATACTGGGGTGCAAAGGAGCAAGATAAATAAATAAATACAGTATGTGGGTGAGGTAGTTGGATGGGCTAATAACAGATGGGCTATGTACAGGTGCTGTGATCTGTGAGCTGCTCTGACAGCCGGTGCTTAAAGATAGTGAGGGAGATATAAGTCTCCAGCTTCAGTGATTTTTGGAGTTCGTTCCAGTCATTGGCAGCAGAGAACTGGGAGAAAAGGTGGCCAAAGAGCAATTGGCTTTGGGGGTGACCAGTGAGATATACCTGCTGGAGCATGTGCTCTGGGTGGGTGCTGCTATGGTGACCAGTGAGTTGAGATAAGGCAGGGCTTTACCTAGCAAAGACTTGTAGATGACCTGGAGCCAGTGGGTTTGGCGTCGAGTATGAAGCAAGGGCCAGCCAACGAGAGTGTACAGGTCGCAGTGGTGGGTGGTATATGGGCTTTGGTGACAAAACAAATGGCACTGTGATATACTGCTTCCAATTTGTTGAGTAGAGTGTTGGAGGCTTTTTTGTAAATGAGATCGCCGAAGTCGAGGATCGGTAGGATGGTCAGTTTTACGAGGGTATGTTTGTTAGCATGAGTGAAGGATGCTTTGTTGCGAAATAGGAAGCCAATTCTAGTTTTAATTTTGGATTGGAGATTGTTAATGTGAGTCTGGAAGGACAGTTTACAGTCTAGCCAGGCAACTAGGTATTTAAAGTTGTATTCTAAGTCAGAATTGTCCAGTGTAGTGATGCTGGACGGTTGGGCAGATGCAGGCAGTAATCGGTTGAAGAGCATGCATTTAGTTTTACTTGCATTTAAGAGGAGTTGCAGGCCACGGAAGAAAAGGTAAAAGGCATTGAAGCTTGTCTGGAGGTTAGTTAACACAGTGTCCAAAGAAGGGCCAGAAGTATACAGAATTGTGTCGTCTGCATAGAGTGGTTCAGAGAATCACCAGCAGCAAGAGCGACATCATTGATGTATACAGAGAAAAGAGTCAACCCGAGAATTGAACCCTGTGGCACCCCCGTATAGACCGCCAGAGGTCCGGAAATCAGGCCCTCCGATTTGACACACAGAACTCTATCAGAGAAGTAGTTGGTGAACCAGGCGAGGCAGTCATTTGAGAAACCAAGGCTGTTGAGTCTGCCGATAAGAATGTGGTGATTGACAGAGTCGAAAGCCTTGGCCAGGTCGATGAATAAGCCTGCAGAGTGTTGTCGCTTACCTATGGCGGTTATGATATCATTTAGGACCTTGAGCGTGGCTGACAAACTCTGAAACCGGATTGCATAGCGGAGAAGGTACGGTGGGATTTGAAATGGTTGGTAATCTGTTTGTTAACTTGGCAGGATAGGATAGACATAGGTCTGTAGCAGTTTGGGCCTAGAGTGTCTCCCCTTTGAAGAAGGGGATGATCGTGGCAACTTTGCAATCTTTGGGAATCTCATATGAAAGAGGTTGAACAGGCTAGTAATAGGGGTTGCAACAATTTCAGTTGATAATTTTAGAAAGGGAGGATCCAGATTGTCTAGCCCGGCTGATTTGGAGGGGTCCAGATTTTGCAGCTCTTTCAGAACATCAGCTATCTGGATTTGGGAGAAGGAGAAATGGGGAGGCTTGGGCGAGTTGCTGTGGGGGGTACAGGGCAGTTGACCGGGGTAGTGGTAGCCAGGTGGAAAGCATGGCCAGCCGTAGAAGAATGCTTATAGAAATTCTCAGTTATAGTGGATTTATTGGTGGTGACAGTGTTTCCTAGCCACAGTGCTTTGGGCAGCTGGGAGGAGGTGCTCTTATTCTCCATGGACTTTACAGTGTCCCAGAACTTTTTGGAGTTTGTGCTACAGGAAGCAAATTTCTGTTTGAAAAGGATAGACTTAGCTTTTCTAACTGCCTGTGTACATCGGTTCCTAACTTCTCTGAAAAGTTGCATATCACGGGGGCTATTCGAGGCTAATGCAGAATGTCACAGGATATTTTTGTGCTGGACAAGGGCAGTCAGGTCTGGAGTGAACCAAGGGCTATATCTGGTCCTGGTTCTACATTTTTTGAATGGGACATGCTTATTTAAGATGGTGAGGAAGGCACTTTTAAAGAATAACCAGGCATCCTCTACTGACGGGATGAGGTCAATATCCTTCCAGGATACCCAGGCCAGGTCCATTAGAAAGGCCTGCTCATTGAAGTGTTTTAGGGAGCGTTTGACAGTGATGAGGGTTGGTCGTTGACCTCAGACCCATTACGGATGCAGGCAATGAGGCAGTGATTGCTGAGATCTTGGTTGAAAACAGCAGAGGTGTACTTGGAGGGCAAGTTGGTTAAGATGATATGTATGAGGGTGCCCGTATTTACAGATTTGGGGTTGTACCTGGTAGTTTCATTGATAATTTGTGTGAGATTGAGGGCATCACGCTTAGATTGTAGGATGGCCTGTCCCAGTTTAGGTCACCTAGCAGCACGAGCTCTGAAGATAGATGGGGGTCAATCAATTCACATATGGTGTCCAGGGCACACCTAGGGGCAGAGGGTGGCCTATAGCAAGCGGCAACAGTGAGAGACTTGTTTCTGGAAAGGTGGAGTTTTAAAAGTAGAAGCTCAAATTATCTGGGTACAGACCTGGATAGTAAGACAGAACTCTGCAGGCTCTTTCTGCAGTAGATTGCAACTCCGCCCCCTTTGGCAATTCTATCTTGTCAGAAAATTTATAGTTGGGGATGGAAACTTCAGGGGTTTTGGTGGTCTTCCTAAGCCAGGATTCAGACACGGCTAGGACATCCGGGTTGGCAGAGTGTTCTAAAGCAGTGAATAAAACTAATTTAGGGAGGAGGCTTCTAATGTTAACATGCAAGAAACTAAGGCTTTTACGGTTACAGAAGTCAACAAATGAGAGCACCTGGGGAATAGGAGTGGAGCTAGGCACTGCAGGGCCTGGATTAATCTCTACATCACCAGAGGAACAGAGGAGGAGTAGGATAAGGGTATGGCTAAAGGCTATAAGAACTGGTTGTCTAGTACTTTCGGAGTAGAGTAAAAGGAGCAGGTTTCGGGGTGCAATAGAATAGATTCAAGGCATAATGTACAGACAAAGGTAGGCATTGATGGGACTTAGTTGGGAGTTCAGATTTGAAATCTTTGCTGAGGGGCATTTAAAGTGATCCACATCAGTTCATTATGCCGGGCGCACAATACACAACTTTAACTGTCTTGCCAACGTAGTGGTACACACACTAAACGATGTAGCACAAACAGGGTGTCACACACAAGATTCTTCACTTGGTCTTGAGGACTCTCCATACCACCACGCTGTCTCACCAAAACAACAATGTGGTGATTTAATTAGATTTTACGTAGCTACAACAAGCTGTGGCTCAAAGCAGCCTCATAAATGTTTTCAGCCAGACATTCACGCTTGCCATACAATGTTGAAATATCTAGCCAATACATTTTGAATTGAATAACATTTTTGTAAAGAGCTTGACAGAGCTGTAACGATTTGACACTTTTACAAGTATACACACATACTAGTAGTAGTCATCGCTCCTGAGAGTCTACACATTCTGGGTGATGCAATAGAATGTTATCATCTCACTGGCTTCTTCTCTGGCGAGCTCTCATTGGCTATTGCTGATCATCGTTCTCAAATCTTGTCGAGGCACACCTTACACTACAAGAGCATTGAAGATTTTGTACCAATAAAATCAAACGTTTGAAAATATCGTGACGTCTGGGTCTGCTCAAAGAGGGGATCGGTAGCCCTTAGATTGCGTCTCTGACCCACTCACATTAAACGAGCACGGGTGACAGCCGCGCACCCCGAGTAGTCAACGCCATGGAAATGGTCTCCAATCTCAAAAACTTTGCTAAATCGGGACAAAATCATGTAGTGTACACCAGACTATATGGAACTAGGGGTGGCAGATAGCCTAGAGGTTAGAGCATTGGGGAAGAAACCTTAAGGTTGCTAGATCGAATCCCTGAGCTGACAAGGTACAAAACTGTCGCTCTGGACCCTGAACAAGGCAGTTAACCCACTGTTCCTGGGCCGTCATTTTAAATAAGAATTTATTCCTAACTGACTTGCCTAGTTAAATTTAAAAAATGAGACCAATTTATATCATTGAGGGGCCCCAGGATGTTCTCCAACATTCCACATGTTTTAGAACATTCATTCAGAGGGGCCCCAGGCTGTTCTTCAACCTTCCAACTATGGGTCCCTCCTCTTTTAAAGGGACTCACTCTTTAAAGTTGTAATAGCACAAGGGGCATTCTTTTGAAATTGGGTAGTGCATCATCAGTTCCTCTTGTCTTGTTAGTCATTGTATACCTTAGAGATATTTATAACTTGTCAGAAATGTCCGGATCAATTAGCCCATATCAGCTAACATTTTTTATTCAGGATTATATTTAAGCCCTCGGGTATTATTTTTTGTCACACAAATATCAAATGAATACACGTTAGACATAAGAAAAATGTATATAATTGTAAGAAAATTTGTTTCAAAACGGCAACATTTTCTTTGCACCCCATGACAACATTTGTAGAGTTGCAGGGAATAATCTTTAAACCTGTAAAATTCTCTCCAGCAACAAGAGGGGTGTGAATAGTTTGTCATTAACACTGCTTGTGCCCATAGAAATAGACATGCCACATGCACGGGATGTTCCCCAATGCTGGAAGGGGGCCCCCGAGAGAAAAAGTTTGTGAACCCTTGGTTTAGAATTCTCTGAGGGGCCCCAGGCTGCTTTCCAACATTCCATATGTTTTAGAACATTCAATTATCTCATCTCAGATATCTTACAATTAATTGATCTTCTACAACAAAAAAATTATCTGATGATAGTCCTGATTACCCAAGAGGCATTATGAAACTCAGAATGGAGCGCAGGAAGCACATAAGAATGGCTCATGGGATTAATCAAAAGACTGAAATGAAATGGTCAGAAAGCGCTGACATGTTGAGATCTGATAAAAATGTGTGCCTCCTGAATCATATCATGTTAAAGCTCCATGTTGAGAAATGAAATTAGAAACAATTATGCCAAGTTTCTTTGTCACTAATTGGGTATTATTGATAACAGGCTGGAAAAGTGTTGCTGATAATGGTAGAAGGCTGGAAAGTTCAGGAAATTTGAGGTTGCGTTAGACATGTGTATCCCATACATACGACTAATGAAACTTGAAACTAAACTACTGTACTTTAGTTCTACCACTGAATCCCCTATGTGATACTTATGCCTATAATAATTCAAAGCTCTGAGATGGCTAATGCATGGCGTAAAAACATTATATTTGATGTCTTTGATGGACAGTCGTTGCAGTGCCTCCACCACCATTGACAACAGCACATTTCCCAGAGGCACATTTCCAGAATGTCTCAAATCTCTACTACTGTCCATTCAGGTGAAATATAACTACAATAGTTAAATGTTTTTGTTTTTTTTACATATTCTAATGAGACCATGTTGGTCAGTATGCACTTAGCTTGTGTGCAAACTAGCAGCAGATGTGAATCTGTCTCCCCTGAAAGGACAGGACAGTAGTTGAACATCACTCTGCTCTCTCTGTAACACATCATTCTGCAGTTTGAAGGCACTGAACACCCATATAACATGTGCTGCCCTGTCAGGAGAATGTCCAATATGTCCCTGTCTGACACCTATTTCACATTGTCTAGGCCTTTCAATATGCTGTGTATGACATGATTTTAGATTTGTTAGGCCCTTTAGTGAGAGAACCCCCCCCCTCCCTCCCACACACACACACAATTTGTTACAAAAGATCAATCCCTGACCCAACAAAATTGTCATTAATGCTTTCCACACTGATCAAAAATGACCCCTTTATAATTATTAAATATTATTATCCCAAAAAACACATCTATAATAATAGTTTGCAGTAAGTGCTTTTATATTGCTGTTTGGCCATTTCAGCACTTTCGCATGAACATTGACCCTTCATGTCAAAACAACCTCCACCCAACCAATGCTTTGTCCCACTAAGACCTCCACTGTTGACTGTTTGTGGTTTTCTGCTTAGTTTTCTCTCATTCCTTTCCTATTGTCCCAAGATACCTACTAAAAGTAATCCTGAAATGTGCACCTGCCAGGATCAATAACTAGATCCTGCCCCAGGGAAACGAACAGCGAGGCTATGGGAGCTATGTGGTTTCCTGTTTCTGTTGGCGAGTCAGTTAAGCACTAAATGACCCCTACGATCTACAGTAATAAGGCAAGCACCAGCATCTAATTGCCTTTAATACATCACAATTATGACAGTAATTGTTTCTGACGGTTGATTGCATTTTTCCAAGCTGTAAAGATATTTCATAACCCAAAACAATAAAAAGTGAAATTCTCACCATTAAAAAGCAGTGATTAAAGCCATCCATTTTTGTTTCTAGTCGAGGGACCCGCTTGAGGTACCGCCACTAACAGGTGCGAGCATCAACACTATGGCATAATTGTCACATAATTCCACCCTTAACTTCATACCTACTGCAATCTGGGCTGAGAAGTAGTCATAAGGGTAGGATTTTGCCTGTCAATTGCCTCTTTGGTCATTAATCAGAATCACTTATCTGTAAACACTCGTGCAAAAGGCCCTCTTCTGCAGGATTGGAGTATTGTGATATAAAACGGTTATACAATTAATATTTCTCAGTTATGTTTATCAGCATTAGGCCACCTTGACTGCTCATTACTACTGACATCACAGATGTTAAACGTATAAACTGTGAGTTTGAAACGAGTTGACCACTCCTGACCTGTAGGTATCATGGCCTATATACAGTACATCATAATGATGGACAACCTATTTATATGAAGATATCGTTAATGCTCAAGTCCAGAGGATCTGCAGACCATTCTGATTGGCTTTCAGGTTTTGACTCAAACATCCATAGGCAAAGCGAGTTTGTTGAAGACTGGTATAGTATCAAACAGGACTGAAGTAGGACAATCGTGTGAAAGCATCCCCGAAGAAAACAAAAGAGGATCTCTTTTTTTCCTCACCCCCAAAACAATCATTCAAACGTCAGTGTTTCATCAAATAGTCGTCATATAGGAACAGGAACTCTGCCTCTGTTGCAGTTGCCTTGATGGTAACATTTGTCAAAGCACCCACCATTGATTTCAGCACATTATTGTCTTGCTTGCATGGCCAAGGTCATTCTCAGGTTTTATTGGAACTCCATGACCAATTCATGAGTGTTTTATGACTGAATAATATTCTCCCCATCATCAAGGTCTGTTTGATTAATTAATCATTCAAATTCAATTTCCATTCTATTTTGTTTACAGATGGCAGGTAAATTGTTCATAAATATTTATAATTTCATGATTGTCACCCACTTATACATTTGATAATCCTAAAAAGTTTGCTCTACCCAGCAAAATGTTTTTTTGGGGGGGGTCTAAGAATGTTTGCAAAGGCTTTGAAATAAGTGCAGAACCTCAATCGGTCTAGTTTTATACACCGGCGTTGAGGGAATATTCTGTTTACTGTCCCAGAACATTCTGAAAACACGTTGGTGTTTTTGTAGCTGGGCAGTCATGTACAACATCTTAAATGTTTTATATTGTTATTATAATATATATATATACATATATGTTTTTTTTT
This sequence comes from Oncorhynchus nerka, assembly GCF_034236695.1. Classification (NCBI taxonomy): domain Eukaryota; kingdom Metazoa; phylum Chordata; class Actinopteri; order Salmoniformes; family Salmonidae; genus Oncorhynchus; species Oncorhynchus nerka. The sequence goes on from NC_088401.1 coordinate 61,148,802, forward strand.
TTTTACATTTTCCAGTCGGCACTCTCACAATGTTTATGGAGAGCTCTGCCAATAAAAGAAAGCCATTTAAACATGAAATAAAGCAACCAGCAACCAATAAATAAATAGCAACATGGAACAGCTGTGTATGGATACATGTCGGGAATAATATGCAATTAGGTGATGGCATTTTCTCTCAGTCATGACATTCCAGTGCACATGTCCTTTTGTTACTCTCATTAATATGCATATGCCTCCCGTGCCATTGAAACATTTGCTGGGGACGTAGTATTGAAAATGTAACTGGGGGACGTCGTATTGAAGCAATGTGAGTGCTTAGAAAAGCTGCGCCATGTTTGGGGATCGGGATTGGGATTGGAGAGTTTATCAGTCCCTGCATATATTTTGTATAACACAAGATTAAATCATTTTGGAATATGAGAACAATATACATCAAAGCTTCTTGCAAAGCAGGCTTCTCATTGTATTTGAAGAATTTTAGATTCCTTCTTTTGATGTGCCTCTCAAAGCCACACTGAGCTCTGTTCACTGTCTCCCATGTGCTTTCCAAGGGCTTAAATAAGAGTTAGAAGTCTTCCCCAGAATAACACTTTGACACAAAGTTAGAAACCCAGATTATGTTCAATGTCAGTGATAATAGTGCCTGTTGGTGCGGAGTGAATTCCTAATGCGGGAACATCAAACTAGTAATATTCCGTGCTTCTCTCTCTGGTTTTTCAACTTCCACTTACATGGGAATTGCTTCACTCCACAGTGTTAAAATGCTACCATTCACTCCCCTGGCTCTCTTCTCTGCTTTGACTGCTCATTGATGGGGCTATGGATATGTTTGTGTTTGGAGGCAGAATGCATTTTTGCAGTATCATAATAAGAGGGTTATTGGTTCTTCATTCCAGCTCACCCACTGAGAGACAAGCTGCCATGGGATGTTCCTCCAGGATAGTTCAAGCTCCCCAGAATAGCATATGATGTGCAACATCTGAAGAAGCTACTATAAGATCTGAAGGAAGAAGCTCCTATAAGAGCACATCCTATCCCACTAGCCTGGATATTGAATCATCATGGTGCAGTGTGAATTAATACTAATATTTTTCTCTCTCTACGTACCCACTTCAGCCAGAACTTGGCTGACCTGGTCAATGTGGCACTATGTGAGTCTGGCCCTTTGCGAGTCAATGGTCTCTTGCATGGCCTTGAACCTGATCCTTAGGTTACTGTTCTGTCTGCAGCATGGTGTTGTCATGGACCATGTCGTTGATGCTCTCCATGCCCCCCCTCCCCCATATGCTTACCCTGAGACCAGAGAGAACCCATAGGACTCTGGTAATTATAGTAGATATCAGGCCAATACAATTACACACTGTTATACCTCCCCTACGCTTGCCCTGATACCAGAGGGACCAGAGATTTGTGTAGGTCATAGAGAAATATAGCCTGAAATCCCAACTAAATCTCAATCCTTTTCACTTTTGTTTCAGCTATGTTCAGATGGATTCCAGGCTTACAGAAATACAGCCTCAATGGATGCACGGGCAGCAGTTAGTACATTTTAAAAGTTATATGGATCCATGCTATGGTCCCGTGTGGCTCAGTTGATAGAGTATTGCACTTGCAACGCCAGGGTTGTGGTTTCAATTCCCATGGGGAAAAGGTACAATAATGTGTGTGTGCGCTCTGTGTAAGAGCATCTACTATATTACTAAAATGTATCTGAAGCAAGAAGCCCCTTTAAGATCTGAAGCAAGAAGCCCCTTTAAGATCTGAAGGAATACTGTTTGAGTGAGGATCTCTGACAAGGATGTAAAGCAATGCTGGAAATAATGTGCCATCTATGATGTGTGAACTCAAAATCTATTTGAATGGTTTTGGTATTTGGACATGTCGATTTTGGTGAGAAATGGACAGTTCATTTGTCATTCTGGCATAAAGTAAGTAACTTAGGGCAGCAAAGTTGGTGTTGTGTCCCACTAAAACTTAACCAAGTTAACTAACAATGAAAATAATGGAATACACAATAATAGCTGTTTTCTAGCTCCTAAACAACAGTGTTTTCTTTTGGTGTAGAGGAGACACACCAAGAACTCGGGAACACTTTGAAGTAAATGTGGGGATAGAATTGTTACGCCAGCTCGAAGATAATAAATATCAACGGACCTCTCACCAGGGCCTGCTATGCTTCATTGCCTCACCATGAAAATATAGCATGTGTCACGCCCTGGTCTAAGTATTTTGTGTTTTCTTCATGTATTGGGTCAGGCCAGGGTGTGGCATAGAGTTTTTGTATTGTGGTGTGTTTTGTCTTGGGATTTTGGAATGTGTGTATAGTGGGATTGTAGCTTAGTGGGGTGTTCTAGGAGAGTCTATGGCTGTCTGAAGTGGTTCTCAATCAGAGGCAGGTGTTTACCGTTGTCTCTGATTGGGAACCATATTTAGGCAGCCATATTCTTTGGTTGTATTGTGGGTGATTGTCCTGTGTGTCTTGATGTCCTGGTTAGAGGTTAGTAGACACTTGTATAGGCTGTTTTCGGTTTTCGTTTTTTAGTGTTTTGTTGTGTGTTAAGTTTGTTTATTAAAGATGAATCACAATAGACACGCTGCAGTTTGGTCCGACTCTCCTTCACCATTAGAAAGCCGTTACAGCATGACAAAGTACCCATTGACACGAGATGATGGCATAAATACTGGCAACCAGGCCTTCTCCAAGGCCAGAAGCACAGAGAGGCGCATTTACTAAAGAATCATTTTCATACCAGGACTATCTCTAAAGGGCTGCATACACCGGGAGCTGTTTTAGAGCAATTTGATAATAAGCCATACTTACAGTGATGTCAACACTGTCTTTTTTTCAGTTTCATTAAAGCTATTATGGCTGAATCGAACAGTTAAACTAGGGGAAAAAGTAGACCTCAAAGCTCCCAAGGCATTCGTTTATTAGATTTGGGAGAGTTATAATTTGGAAGAAGGTTGTATTTTTTTCAAGGCGGGTATAAAAATTTCACAGCTTAGCTGTTGCCTATGGTGTGTTGACTGTGATGCTCCGATTGCACTCAGCCGTAATACAATAACAATCTAAAAGTGTGTTTGGGCTACACTTGTAATAATCCTTTGTTTATCTTCAATCTAAAAGTGTGTTTGGGCTACACTTGTAATAATCCTTTGTTTATCTTCAATCTAAAAGTGTGTTTGGGCTACACTTGTAATAATCCTTTGTTTATCTTCAATCTAAAAGTGTGTTTGGGCTACACTTGTAATAATCCTTTGTTTATCTTCAATCTAAAAGTGTGTTTGGGCTACACTTGTAATAATCCTTTGTTTATCTTCTAACTAAAAGTGTGTTTGGGCTACACTTGTAATAATCCTTTGTTTATCTTCAATCTAAAAGTGTGTTTGGGCTACACTTGTAATAATCCTTTGTTTATCTTCAATCTAAAAGTGTGTTTGGGCTACACTTGTAATAATCCTTTGTTTATCTTCAATCTAAAAGTGTGTTTGGGCTACACTTGTAATAATCCTTTGTTTATCTTCAATCTAAAAGTGTGTTTGGGCTACACTTGTAATAATCCTTTGTTTATCTTCTATCTAAAAGTGTGTTTGGGCTACACTTGTAATAATCCTTTGTTTATCTTCAATCTAAAAGTGTGTTTGGGCTACACTTGTAATAATCCTTTGTTTATCTTCAATCGAAAGTGTGTTTGGGCTACACTTGTAATAATCCTTTGTTTATCTTCAATCGAAAAAGTGTGTTTGGGCTACACTTGTAATAATCCTTTGTTTATCTTCAATCTAAAAGTGTGTTTGGGCTACACTTGTAATAATCCTTTGTTTATCTTCAATCTAAAAGTGTGTTTGGGCTACACTTGTAATAATCCTTTGTTTATCTTCAATCTAAAAGTGTGTTTGGGCTACACTTGTAATAATCCTTTGTTTATCTTCTATCTAAAAGTGTGTTTGGGCTACACTTGTAATAATCCTTTGTTTATCTTCTATCTAAAAGTGTGTTTGGGCTACACTTGTAATAATCCTTTGTTTATCTTCAATCTAAAAAGCTTTTTTGATGCCGTCTTTGACGCCCATAGACCTGTCTTTGACGCCCATAGACCTGTCTTTGACGCCCATAGACCTGTCTTTGACGCCCATAGACCTGTCTTTGACGCCCATAGACCTGTCTTTGACGCCCATAGACCTGTCTCTGACGTCCTGGCGCTCATGGACCGGTCTGACTGGTTGAGTTGAAAAATTAACATTTTAATGTATTTATTTCTTGTTTATGACTCTAAATCTGTTGTGAACAGCTGTTACTCATTCTTGGCCCTAGTCATCTTGATATAGTGGTGTGTTTACAGCATTGTGTTACAAGGCTATCAAGATCAATATCAGTCAGACTGACAGCTTGACAGGTTACTCTAAACAGCAAACTCCTTGTGTGGTTGTGTACCTACATACCTATATATAGTTTTGTATATATATATATATATATACAAAACTATGTGGACACCCCTTCAAATTCGTGGATTTGGCTATTTCAGCCACACGCTGCTGACAGGTGTATAAAATAGAGCACACAGTCGTGCAATCTCCATAGACAAACATTGGCAGAATAATTGCCTTACTGAAGGGCTCAATGACTGTCAACGTGGCACCGTCATAGGATGCCACCTTTCCAACAAGTCAGTTCGTCAAATTTCAGCCCTGCTAGAGGTGCCCCTTTCAACTGTAAGCACTGTTATTGAGAAGTGGAAACGTCTAGGAGCAGCAAATGCTGTCTTCGGTTGCAACACTCGCTACCGAGTTCCAAATTGCCTCAAGAAGCAACATCAGCACACTAACTGTTTGTCGGGAGCTTCGTGAAATGGGTTTCCATGGCCGAGCAGCCACACACAAGTCTAAGATCAGCATGCACAATGCCAATTGCCGGCTGGAGTGGTGTAAAGCTTGGACTCTGGAGCAGTGAAAACGCGTTCTCTGGAGGGATGAATCACACTTCAGCATCTGGCAATCCGATGGATGAATCTGAGTTTGGCGAATGCCAGGATATCACTACCTGCCCAATGCATAAAGGCCAAATGTAAAGTTTGATGGAGGAGGAATAACGGTCTGGGACTATTTTTCATGGTTCTGGCTAGGCCCCTTAATTCCAGTGAAAGGCAATCTTAGGGCTAACCCCCTCTTCAAAGAGGGAGGCACTCTAGACCCAAACTGCTACAGACCTATCTCTATCCTACCCTGCCTTTCTAAGCTCTTCAAAAGCCAAGTTAACAAACAGATTACCGACCATTTTGTACCTTCTCCAGAGCTGGTCAAGGGTGCACCTCAGCCACGCTTAAGGTCCTAAACGATATCATAACCGCCATCGATAAGAGACATTACTGTGCACCCGTATTCATCGACCAGACCAAGGCTTTCGACTCTGTCAATCACCACATTATTATTGGCAGACTCAACAGCCTTGGTTTCTCAAATGACTGCCTCGCCTGGTTCACCAACTACTTCTCTGATAGAGTTCAGTGTGTCAAATTGGGGGGCCTGTTGTCTGGACCACTGGCAGTCTCTATGAGGGTGCCACAGGGTTTAATTCTCAGGTCGACTCTCTTCTCTGTATACATCAATGATGTCGCTCTTGCTGCTGGTGGTTCTCTGATCCACCTCTACGCAGACGACACCATCCTTTGAGAGGCTAGTCAAATATCATATCACCTCCATCTTACCTGTCACACTAAACCCACTTCAATTTGCTTACAGCCCCAATAGGTCCACAGACCATGCAATAACGATAACACCGCACACTGCCCTATCCCATTTGGACAAGAGGAATACCATGTAAGAATGCTGTTCATTGACTATAGCCCAGCATTCAACACCCTCCAAGCTCATCATTAAGCTAGATGACCTGGGTCTCAACCCCACCCTGTGCAATTGGGTTCTGGACTTCCTGACGGGCCACCCCAGGTGATGAAGGTAGGAAACAACATCTCCACTTCGCTGATCCTCAACACTGGGGCCCCACAAGAGTGTGTGCTCAGCCCCCTGCTGTACTCCCTGTTCACCCACGACACAACTTTCCACCTTCTCCACTGCTGCCCTGTCGATGTGGATAGGGAAGTGCTCCCTCTGCTGTTTCCTGAAGTCCACGATCATCTCCTTTGTTTTGTTGATGTTGAGCGAGAGGTTGTTTTGCTGACACCACACTCCGAGTGCCCTCACCTCCTCCCTGTAGGCTGTCTCGTCATTGTAGGTAATCAAGCCTACTACTGTTGTCTGCAAACTTGAAAGTAACCTCAGGAGGCTGAAGGAATTTGGCTTATCACCTAAAACCCTCACAAATGTTTACAGATGCACAATTGAGAGCATTCTGTCGGGCTGCATTAACGCCTGGTACGGCAACTGCACCGCCCACAACCGCAAGGCTCTCCAGAGGTTGGTGCGGTCTGCATAACGCATCAACGGGGGCAAACTACTTGCCCTCCAGGACCCCTACACCACCCCATGTCACAGGAAGTCCAAAAAGATAATCAAGGACAACAACCTCCCGAGCCACTGCCTGTTCACCCCGCTACCATCCAAAAGGCGAGGTCAGTACAGGTGCATCAAAGCTGGGACCGAGAGACTGAAAAACAGCTTCAATCTCAAAGCCATCAGACTTTTAAACAGCCATCACTATCACAGAGGCTGCTGCCTACATACAGACTTGAAATCATTGTCCACTTAAATAAATGGATCACTCGTCACTTTAGTAATGCCACTTTAATAATGTTTACATTGCATTACACATCTCATGTATATACTGTATTTTATACCATCTATTGCATCTTGGATATGCCCGCTCTGTCATTGCTCATCCATATATTTATACTTATATATTCTTATTCCATTCCTTTACTTAGATTTGTGTGTATTAGGTAGTTGTTGTGTAACCGTTAGATTACATGTTAGATATTGCTGCACTGTCGGCACTAGAAGCACAAGCTTTTCGCTACACTCGCAATAACATCTGCCAGCCATATGTATGTGACCAATACAATTTGATTTGATCACCCATGCATAGTCACTTTACCTACATGTATATATTACTTTGACTAACCTGTGCCCCTGCACATTGACTCTGTAGCGATTCCCCCTGTATATAGGCTCGCTACTGTTGTTTTATTGTTGCTCTTTAAATATTTCTTTATTTCTATTATCTTATTTTTTATTTCAATATTTTGATTTCTTTTTTTACTTCAGCTCATTTGAGTAAATACTTTCTCAACACTTTTTCTTACTGCATTGTTTTATGGGCTTGTAAGTAAGCATTCCCCTGTTTTATTCGTTGCACGTGACAAATAACATTTGATTTGACTATAGTAAGTGCCTTATGTGATGGACAAACTGAATTATCTCTGTCCTAATGATCTCTCCTTCCTTCCTCTGAAAGGAACTCCTCTTAAGTGATTTAAATGGAAATGACTGGTATACCTTAAAAGACATATGGTGGAAAATCCCAATGGCCCATGCCTCCACCAATCCAATGTTTTTAGATGTGTGGGAAGTAATGAACAAGTACACATTTCTGGAGAAAGGATAGGGTGCTTCCCAATGATCTATGTCATCTCTGTCAATTAGTCTGATTTCTTAAGTTACCAGAATGTGAGGACCATGATTTCAAAATGATGATGGTTCTCTAGCTTGGTGGGATGTGTCAGTAAAATCAATTGTATTCCCATCAATTTTTTTATCATCCACTGAACCTGTGACACACATTTGGCAAAACGCCAGAGATTAGTAAACTGAGGACAGTTAATGTAATATATGCCATTTAGCAGACACTTTTACAGTTATTCCAACATGAAGACATGGGACTACTTGAGAACACTTGAGAACACAAAGCATACCACCATCCAATGGGTAGAACATTTGTAGACTTCGTCACAACTCCTGGCTATGGTTCTATTTTGTAGTGCGTCTTTCTAAGTATATTCAATGACCCATCACAAATACCTTTGGCAAAGGGCTGTGCCCGTTGACTGTTTGCAGGCCAGATAAAAGCAAAGCAGCGTGACTCACCTGTGGTTTGGTTGTCCCTTTGCTTTTATGGGTTGATCGCCCACACACACCATGTGGGATCGAAGCATCCTCAAACGTGCTGAAAAGGGAGAAGGAGAGAAATGGAGCTTAAAAAGAGAGGGAAAGAGGATGGTGGGGGCAGTGATGAGCATTATGCTAGCGTGGGCACTCAAGTGGTATATTTTTCCCAACATTTTGTCAATTGAGCCTTTTAGTGCCTCAGACATTTCATACCGTTTGTGTTGCGCGGCTGTCTTTATTCTGAATTGGTCCGTGCTCTCATGCCTATTTACACTGTTCCATCTGCCTGCTCAATCCATGATCAGTCCAACCAGGCGATTTTATAAACATGATCTCTGCTGTTATAAAGCATCTAGACATTATCCCCCAATTCTTTTAGACTAGAATTTGGTTTTCAACATCAGAGATTTGTATAAACCTTGCTGTCGGTCTCTCTGACCTTTGCAACATTGTTTCAATATTGTAACGGGCTTCTAGAGGTAGTGGGTGGAGGAGTCAGGCGCAGAGAGCAGGGTAGTTCAAAGATGAGGTCACGCCACACACACAAGGGCGCATAAAGACCTAGTCCAACAAACAGGACGAAACTGTTCAGAAAAATGGAATCCACAAAATATTCACACACCCTAAACAGAAAAACAAGCCCGCACAAAAGCCGGCTGACCTACCGGGTTTAAACAGCCCACAACCAAAACCTAAACACGAAACAGGTGCAACTAATCGACACAACTAAATGAAACAGAAAAGGGAATCGGTGTCATCTTGTAGGCCGGCTACGACGACCGTCAAAAGCCGCCGGAACAGGAAGAGGCACCATCTTCGGCGGGATTCGTGACAAATATTCAAATTAGATTTCCACTGTCCCATTGAGGACTACGGTGTCAGGGTGAGACAGACATATTTTCTCAGCCAGACAAAAGCATGAAAAAGAACGTAATTTTTATGGATGTATACAAAGACATTTCAATTGAAAAACAGGTCAAACAAAATTAAATGTAGCTAGTTTAAAGTGACCAGTGTTCAATGACTTTATGTACATAGAGCAGCAGTCTCTAAGGTGCAGGGTAGAGTACCAGTTGGTAGCCGGCTAGTAACAGTGACTAAGGTGCATGACAATGGAACATTTAGAATGAACGACTGGGTCACGTCTACAGATATTGAACAAAAAGACTTTGCGACCGGGTTGCGACTCTGGCAACCTAACAGATTAATTAACGATCAGCCGGCTTGGGTAGCAACGAGTGATGTATATAAACCCTGGATGACTATAAGGGGGTGTTGCAATGAAGCCATCGCGCAGCCATTTTGGTACTCCTTCATAAAAAATAGCTATAGAAATGCATTTTATTGACATGCTTATTCTATTACAGACATTGTAGAACGATAGTGAATACATCAAAACTATGAAACAACACATATGGAATCATGTAGTAATCAAAAAGTGTTAAACAAATAAAAAAATATATTATATTTGAGATAGCCCTATTTGGTAAAAGACCAAGTCCATATTATGCCAACAACAACTCAAATAAGCAAAGAAACTACAGTCCATCATTATTTGAAAACATGAAAGGCAGTCAATGCGGAAATTTCAAGAACTTTTAGTTTTTTCAAGTGCAGTTCAAAAACCAAGTGCTATGATGAAACTGGGAGACAGCCACAGGAAAGGAAGACCCAAACGTACCTCTGCTGCAGAGGATAAGTTCATTAGAGTTAACTGCACTTCAGATTGCAGCCCAAATACTAACACTACTAACATACATTAATAATAAGAGACTTGACTGGGCCTAGAAACACAAACAATGGACATTAGACTCGTGGAAATCTGTACTTTGGTCTAACCGCCATGTCTTTGTGACATGCAGAGTAGGTGAACAGATGATCTCCACGTGTGTGGTTTCCACCGTGAAGCATGGAGGAGGAGGTGTGATGGTGTGGGGGTGCTTTGCTGGTGACACTGTCAGTGATTTATTTAGAAGTCAAGATACTTAATCAATATGGCTACCACAGCATTCTGCAGTGATACGCCATCCAATCTGGTTTGCGCTTAGTGGGATTATCATTTGTTTTTCAACAGGACAATGATCCAACACACCTCCAGCCTGTGTAAGGGCTATTTGACCAAGAAGGAGAGTGATGGAGTGCTGCATCAGTTGACCTGGCCCCCACAATCACCCGATCTCAACCCTATTGAGATGGTTTGGAATTGTTGGATCTCAACAAAAGTAGCAAACAAGTTCTCAGCATATGTGGTAACTCGTTCAAGACTGTTGGAAAAGCATTCCAGCCATAGACCAGGACCACGCCATGTCCAGCAGCAAACCACCCTGCATCCCACTGCTGGCTTGCTTCTGAAGCTAAGCAAGGTTGGTCCCTAGATGGGAGACCAGCTGCTGGGGGAGGTGTTGGAGGGCCAGTAGGAGGCACTATTTCCTCAGGTCTAAAATTTTTTTAGTGATTGGGGACACTGCCCTGTGTATGGTGCTGTCTTTTGGAAGGGAGGTTTAACGGGTGTCCTGGCTCTCTGTGTTCACGAAAGATCCCATGACACTAATCGTAAGAGTAGGGGTGTTAACCTTTCTGTCCTGGCTAAATTAACGTGAACAGGAACACTGGAAACAGGAACAATCACCCACACCCCACAATACAAAACAGGCTACCTAAATATGGTTCCCAATCAGAGACAACGACTAACACCTGCCTCTGATTGAGAACCATATCAGGCCAAAAACATCGAAACAGACAAACTAGACATACAACATAGAATGCCCACTCATATCACACCCTGATCAACCAAAACATAGAAACAAACAACGCAAACTATGGTCAGAGTGTGACAATTCTACAATATATAAAATAGTTTAAAAAAAGAAAAATCCTTAAATGAGTGGGTGTGTCCAAACGTTTGACTGGCACTGTATTTATTTATATTTATATATATCACAGTTGAAGTCGGAAGTTTACATACACTTAGGTTGGAGTCATTAACCTCTTCAACCTATGGGGGCGCTATGTCATTATTGGATAAAAAGACGTGCCCGTTTTAAGCGCAATATTTTGTCACGAAAAGATGCTCGACTATGCATGGAATTGACCGCCTTGGAAAGACAAAACTCTGACGTTTCCAAAACTGCAAAGATATTATCTGTGAGTGCCCCAGAACTAATGCTACAGGCGAAACCAAGATTAAGTTTCATACAGGAAATGCCCCAGATTCTGAAGGCGCTGTGTTCCAATGTCTCCTTATATGACTGTGAATGCGCCAGGAATGAGCCTGCCATTTCTGTCGTTTCCCCAAGGTGTCTGCAGCATTGTGACGTGTTTGTAGGCATATCATTGGAAGATTGACCATAAGAGACTACATTTACCTGGTGTCCCGCCCGGTGTCCTGTGTCGAAATTATTGCGTAATCTGTAGGTCCATGCGCGTTCCATTTCTTCAGAAGGGAATGTCAACTGCCACGATGGATTTTATCGTTGATAGATATGTGAAAAACACCTTGAGGATTGATTCTAAACATCGGTTTGCCATGTTTCTGTCGATATTATGGAGTTAATTTGGAAAAAAGTTCGCGTTTTAATGACTTAATATTTAATATAATATTTTATCCTTACCCAAACGTGATGAACAAAGCGGAGCGATTAGTCGACACAAATAATATTTTTTTGTAAAAACTGAACATTTGCTATCTAACTGAGAGTCTCCTCATTGAAAACATCTGAAGTTCTTCAAAGTTAAATGATTTTATTTGAATTCTTTTCTGGTTTTTGTGGAAAATGTTGCATGCTGAAAGAGAGGCATAATCCTATGCTAGGCTATCAATACTGTTACAGAAATGCTTGTTTAGCTATGGTTCAAAAGCATATTTTGAAAATCTGAGATGACAGTGTTGTTAACAAAAGGCTAAGCTTGAGAGCAAATAGATTAATTTCATTTCATTTGCGATTTTCATGAATAGTTAACGTTGTGTTATGCTAATGAGCTTGCGGATAGATTTACACAATCCTGGATACAGGGTTTTTTCGTAGCTAAACGTGACGCAGAAAACGGAGCGATTTGTCCTAAACAAATAATCTTTCAGGAAAAACTGAACATTTGCTATCTGAGAGTCTCCTCATTGAAAACATCCGAAGTTCTTCAAAGGTAAATGATTTTATTTGAATGCTTTTCTGGTTTTTGTGGAAAATGTTGCATGCTGAAAGAGAGGCATAATCCTATGCTAGGCTATCAATACTGTTACACAAATGCTTGTTTTGCAATGGTTGAGAAGCATATTTTGAAAATCTGAGATGACAGTGTTGTTAACAAAAGGCTAAGCTTGAGAGCAAATAGATTAATTTCATTTCATTTGCGATTTTCATGAATACTTAACGTTGCGTTATGGTAATGAGCTTGAGGCTGTATTCACGATCCCGGATCCGGGATGGCTCGACGCAAGAAGTTAAAACTAATTGTTCAACCACTCCACAAATGTCTTGTTAACAACCTATAGTTTTGGCAAGTCGGTTAGGACATCTACTTTGTGCAAGTTATCTTTCCAACAATTGTTTACAGACAGATTATTTCACTTCTAAGTCACTGTATCACAATTTCAGTGGGTCAGAAGTTTACATACACTAAGTTGACAGCTTGGAAAATTCCAGAAAATGATGTCATGGCTTTAGAAGCTTCTGATACAGCTTCTGCTACATCATTAGAGGTGTACTTGTGGATGTATTTCAATGCCTACCTTCAAACAGTGTCTCTTTGCTTGACATCATGGGAAAATCAAAAGAAATCAGCCAAGACCTCCGAAAAAAAATTGTAGACCTTCACAAATGCCTGAAGGTACCACGTTCATCTGTACAAACAATAGTACGCTAGTATAAACACCATGAGACCACGCATCCGCCATTCCACTCAGGAAGGAGACGCGTTCTGTCTCCTAGAGATGAACGTACTTCAGCCAAGACCTCAGTGCAAATCAGTCCCAGAACAACAGCAAGGGACCTTGTGAAGATGCTGGAGGAAACAGGTACAAAAGTATCTATATCCACAGTAAAACGAGTCCTATATTGACATAACCTGAAGGAAGGAAGAAGCCACTGCTCCAAAACCGCCATTAAAAAAGACAGACTACGGTTTGCAACTGCACATGGGGACAAAGTTTGTACTTTTTGGGGAAATGTCCTCCAGTCTGATGAAACAAAAACAGAACTGTTTGGCCATAATGACCATTGTTATGTTTGGAGGAAAAAGGGGGAGGCTTGTAAGCCAAAGAACACCATCCCAACCGTGAAGCACGTTGGTGGCAGTATCATGTTGTGGGGGTGCATTGCTGCAGGAGGAACTGGTGCACTTCACAAAATAGATGGCATCATGAGGTGGGAAATTATGTGGATATATTGAAGCAAAATCTCAACACATCAGTCAGGAAGTTAAAGCTTGGTCGCAAATGGGTCTTCCAAATGGACAATGACCCCAAGCATACTTCCAAAGTTGTGACAAAATGGCTTAAGGACAACAAAGTTAAGATATTGGAGTGGCCATCACAAAGCTCTGACCTCAATCCCATAGTAAATTTGTGGGCAGAACTGAAAAAGCGTGTACGAGCAAGGAGGCATACAAACCTGACTTAGTTACACCAGCTCTGTCAGGAGTAATGGGCCAAAATTCACCCAACTTGTTGTGGAAGGCTACCCAAAACGTTTGACCATTTAAAGGCAATGTTACCAAATACTAATTGAGTGTAGGTATACTTCTGACCCACTGGGAATGTGATGAAAGAAAAAAAAGCTGAAATAAATAATTCTCTCTACTATTATTCTGACATTTCACATTCTTAAAATGACCTAAAACAGGTAATTTTTACTAGGATTAAATGTCAGGAATTGTGAAACTGAGTTTAAATGTATTTGGCTAAGGTGTATGTAAACCTCCGACGTCAACTGTATATCTTGTCGAAGCATGAACCAGTATTAATAAATTCATCAAAACAAGGCCTCATTTGGCTGCGTCATCAATTATTTCCAAGGTAATGTTCAGAACGTTTGCCTTAATCCCTTTCATAATATAGCAAGGGATGCTCTAATCAACACGGGCATATTAATTATGATGCATGGACAGTGAGGGAAAATGTGTTTTTCATTGGGAAAGAAATGCATATGTGTTCAAATCAATATCAGTTTTTTAACAAGTCAAACCTGACATAAAAGTTGCATCAAATCAAATCAAATGTATTTATATAGCCCTTCGTACATCAGCTGATATCTCAAAGTGCTGTACAGAAACCCAGCTTAAAACCCCAAACAGCAAGCAATGCAGGTGTTGAAGCATCAACCATATGACCTATACATATCATGTAACGCAGCACTTTACCTCTAACTAACTAACACATTGAGGGAGGCCAGCAGAGACAGTTGGGATGGGCTTAGGGACAAGTGGGAGTGAAGTTGCTGGGAGGACGGGAAAAATGATGGTCAAAGTTAAAAGTAAAAAATATAGAAAAATAAACCTCACAAAAACAGTATGTTTAAAATTGACACTAAAAAGGTATGTTGTTACCTACCAATTCCTGTTTTCCCCTTGGCTGATGCCGCGCAAGCACTTATACACACGTACACATGCGTGCATACATTCAAACATTTGCACGTGCATACACACACACACATGTAAAAAGTGCCACACATGCACACACAAACACATACAGTTAGCCTTGTGGAGGGGACTGTGGGCGGACGGGCGGGGGGGTCTTGGATGGTTGAGGGGCAGCTCTCTAGGGGAACTGTTGTGGGATCTTGGATGGTTGGTGGCCTGGCGGTTGGGAGCTTGAGCCGGTGGTCAAGAGGTCGCTGGTTTGGGTCCCCGATTAGACTGGGTGGGGGATCTGTCCTTGTGCCCCTGGATGGGGCGCTTGACCCGGGTTGCTCCTGTAGGTCTCTCTGGATGGAGTGTCTGCTAGATGACTGAATGTAATGTAAATGTTGAGCGGCTACACTGTAGGTAGGTTGTATGTTTTAAAAATCAATTAATAAATAAAAAGCAGATTGAGGGTATAACAATAATGTGCTTAATGATGATTTCATCATATCGCCCAAAACCTGGAACTTATTAAATGATGCAATCCAGTGGTAAGAGACCTTAATTAAAGTGTAAAACAAAAACAACCAGCGGGATGGATCTTATTCTCAGTGATTTCATATCTTCAAATGTGCCAGGGCAGCCATTCCTATTTCTGTCCGCTTTTGGCGTATGCTATGTTTTACAGTAACCCTTCCCAAAGGAATGATAGACTCAACATATTTGCATGTGAACGCTGGAAACTTAAACGTGACATAAAAATAGAATAGAAGCATAGCATGAGACGACAGGGGCAATCACCTCAATACATTCAATATTGAATTGGTATGTCAGAGTTATAGAAGGTAGAATGCAACAACAAAAAAGGACTATGCTTTGTATTGAAGTTTAGCCATGTTGCACTGACTTGACTGATACTGTGTTGAGGCTTTTGGTGGATGTTCAGAACCTTAAAATCCATATCAACACAGGTCATACGGGATTTAAGACTACCTCTGTTTTCTGTTTAGGTTTTTAGGTTGACACTTCCGTATTAAGTCTTGGCACATACTGTACCCCAACTTAAACCAACACACCAGAACTGTAGAAACTCTGTCTAGGTGATTGAATAAATACTAAACGGCATGACGGAAGGCATGGACAGGAATGAAAACATTGTGTCCAGATCCCTCTGCATTGAAATTCCTTTTTCATTTTCTCCTTTATCTTTGATATTCCAAGTCCATGATAAGGCATGGCAGTGTGCCTCTGTGTATCGTCACAGGGTCTCTGGATGCAAACACAGGGTCTTTGGATGCAAACACAGAGGCAGAGCTGACATTCTTTAATAATGCATGGGATCTGAGGTGCCATTCCAGTGGCAGGGTTGTCATTCACCAGGAAACACACCCATACACCTCCAGCCACACAGACAGAGTTGACTTAAGCAGGCTGGGTTTGAAAGGGAGATAAGTAGCAGTGAAGTATGTATGGCAGGAGCTATTTGACTAGAAAAAATGCCCCAAAATGGTGTTAAAATAGACAGCCAACGGTGTGGTGTATAGCTATGGAACAATATACAGCAGACCTGTCAGCAGTCCTGCAAGTATTTGAATCTTTGCAGATTCATTCAAAGATGTGTAATGATCTTATCTCGTTGACTGACCCACTGCAGGTTCTTTGCGAACTCAAACATTTTTTTTGTGGTAACATTCTTTCACCTCCACTTCTGAATGACTCTAATATGGACACCATGCAGTTGGGTATAATGTTGAGTGGCTACATAACAGTCCATAGAGGTCAATAACTTAAAATATTGCAATTAAAAATAACATATTAGACAATAAGGTAATCTATCCGTAAATAACTATTATTTGGAATTTCTGGTATGACTCATGTTCTAGTAGCCTACAGATCATTCAGTCGATGTTCACAAGGTCATTGGCTTGTATTCAAGAGACAAGGACAACAAGCGATATATTCTCATAAATCTGGAGTCTTAAATTTACTGGAAAAAACATGTTTTTTGAAAAATTATATTCACGGTGTAAAATCGACAGATTCCTTGAAGGCTGAAGGTTCAGAATTGAAGGAAGACATTGCAGTGTTTTATAATTCTGACATTTCAAATGTCCACCCAACAAACATATTGTTCCATAGAAGCAACATTCTGTACATGAGGTGGTCACTGACTTTCCTAGGCCCTGTGAAAATGTGATGGTGCTGGTAGAATAATGTGATGATAGTGTCTATACCAGTGGCTGAGTGTGTGGTTCCACTGTGTGTGGTTCCACTATCCCAGATGGACAACCCTACACAAGACGGAACAAGCAAACCCTTCAACCAGCATGAGGCTTCACCAGACAGCCGTTGTCTTACCAGCCAAGGTCACTGTCAGAGGAAGACAGTTTAATATCTCCAGTGCTGACAGCTGAAATGTAATTGTTACCTTGTGAAATAGATATCACAAATTTGAGAAAGGGACCTAGTTTGGGTTTGATCTTGACGGATCTCTTCAAAGTCTCACAACTCCTTGGGACCTAACTTTTGTGAATTTTGAGAATGGGGTACAGATTTCTTGCAAGGTCATTACAGAGATAACCAAATGAAATTAAATAAAACCTGTCTTATGCAGCAGTGCACACACTGGCAAGGTTTTTGAGACTTATGCCAGTGAGATAAAAAGCTATCTACACGATATGAAATCAGGCCAGAGATTTTGTCTTCAGCTGTGTCCCTGAAAGGCTTGCCAAGAAGCGTTACTGTTTACAGTTGGATTGATCAGTACACAGGTATGATTTTCCTCCTTTTCTTCTCAAACAAGTTCTCTTTGTGTCGGGCAAAAAACTAAAGCGAGTGTTCTGTCAACAAAAGATGTACCCTGTAAAATGTACTACCGGGTGGTGGGGTGGGGGGGTGGGGGGAGTCTTATTTTAACCTAGATTTCAACCAAAAATTGGATGGTTGATCTGACGTCGACTCCTCAAAATGGGCTCATTGTGCTGTCCCCAGTGACGTCTTCAGCAGTTGCACTTACGTAAGTAGTTAAGAGAATCCTTGTGTAAGAGACATTTGCAGGAGTTCCCACCAAAATCAACTGCCTCATTTCCATTGAATGAGATTTATTAAATAAACCAACTTATGTTGGTCGAATCTCCACAGAATAATTTTGTGTTAAAACAAAAATATACATGACTTCTTCTAAGCTAGGTTCTAGAAAGTAAAAATGTTGTCAGGTGTCTTTTTAAAAAAGAATTATGGTTAGAAATGGTCAATATCTAAGAAAGCCAACAATAGTCCAACTCTGTCTAAAATCTGATCGAAGCTGATTGAATCTCAATGAGGTCCATCAATTCCTTGTGTCAGTCAAATGATCATGTTGTATTCAACATTGTATTCTGTATTCCACAGGTGCACCGCAATTCATGGATGTATCACTTCTGATTGATAGCGTTGACTTGGCTGTCTGTGTGATTCTACTAATAGGTTTCAAGTGGCTGTTTGACAGGCTCAAGACACTGACAGGAATATAAATAAATACCTCATAAAAAATAGACTTGTTAATTATCAATATAATACATGGATTTTTCTTTTCATGTGCCACACACAGTGATACACTACATTTGTAGATTTCTAGACTTGCAAATCATTAACCTCATTCAAAACTCATAGGTTTGACGGTCTTATGGTCAAAACAAATATACAGTACCCTAAATCATGAGCAGATGATTTCACACAACCCACCCATTTCGCACAATACACAGACAATTGTGTTGATGATGGCGTGTTTAGAGATTGCATACATCATTTTATGCATTTCTATTATTCACACTGATAGCTGTGGGTACTTCAACTACAGTACATGTATCCAATGAGTGACATGAATAAGTGTAATTTTAAGGAGGTAATGTGGGTGTGCAGAAAATCCCTCTACACATATTGAGCATCGAGTACAGTGCCTTCAGAAAGTATTCACTGTCACGCCCTGACCTTAGAGATCTGTTATTCTCTATTTTGGTTAGGTCGGGGTGTGAAAAGGGTGGGCATTATAGTTTTGTTATTTCTATGTTGTCCTGGCATGGTTCCCAATCAGAGGCAGCTGATTGGGGATCATATTTAGGCAGCCTTTTCCCACCTGTTTGTTGTGGGATCTTTTTTTTGTATTGTAGCCTTTTGCACTACAAAGCTGCACGTTCTTTTTGTTACTCTTTACTTGTTTTGTTGCTGGTTCACATTAATAAATATGATGATCGCCTTCCACGCTGCACCTTGGTCCAATCCTTCCAACAATGAACGTTACATTCACACCCTTTTACTTTGCCCGCATTTTGTTGTCTTACAACGTGGGATTAAAATGTTGTTAATTGTCTTTTTTTTCACAGATCTATCCGAAATAATCTGTAATGTCAAAGTGGGAGAAAAATACTAACATTTGTAAAAAAAATGTAAAACACATATCTTTATTAGATAAATATTCAATCCCCTGAGTATGTTAGAATCACCCTCTGCAGTGATTACAGCTGTGAGTCTTTGTGGGTAAGTCTCTAAGAGCTTTTCACACCTGGATTGTGCAAACATTTTCCCATTATTCTTTAAATTCTTCAAACTGTCAAATTGGTAGTTGATCAAATCAAATCAAAGTTGATTTGACATGTCCCCCGAATACAACAGGTAAATGCTTACTTACAACAGGCTCTAACCAATGATGCGGGAAAAAAAGGTATGTGTGTGTGTGTAGGTAAGTAAAGAAATAAAGCAACAGTAAAAAGACATTTGAAAAAAGATTAGCAAGGCTATAAACAGACACCTGTTATTCAGGCTTATTGAGGTAGTATGTACATGTAGGTATCGTTAAAGTGACTATGCATATAAGATAAACAGAGAGTAGCAGCAGCGTAAAATAGGGGTTGGAGGGAAGGCACACAATGCAAATAGTCCGGGTAACCATTTGGTTACCTGTTCAGGAGTCTTTTGGCTTGGGGGTAAAAACTGTTGGGAAGCCTTTTTGTCCTAGACTTGGCACTCCGGTACCGCTTGCCATGCGGTAGTAGAGAGAACAGTCTATGACTGGGGTGGCTGGGGTCTTTGACCATTTTTAGGGCCTTCCTCTGACACCGCCTGGTGTAGAGGTCCTGGATGGCTTGCAGCTTTGCCCTAGTGATGTACTGGGCCGTACGCACTACCCTCTGAAGTGCCTTGCAATAGCCGTACCAGGCAGTGATGCAACCGGTCAGGATACTCTCGATGTTGCAACTGTAGAACCTTTTGAGGATCTCAGGACTCAGGATATTTTTAGTTTCCTGAAGGGGAATAGGCTTTGCCGTGCCCTCTTCATGACTGTATTGGTATGTTTGGACCAATCTAGTTTCTTGTTGATGTGAACACCAAGGAATTTGAAGATCTCAACCTGCTCTACTACAGGCCCGTCAATTAGAATGGGGACGTGCTCGGTGCTCCTTTTCCTGTAGTCCACAATCATCTCCTTAGTCTTGGTTACATTGAGGGATAGGTTGTTATTCTGGCATCACCTGGCCAGGTCTCTGACCTCCTCCCTATAGGCTGTCTCGTCGTTGTCGGTGATCAGGCCTACCACTGTTGTGTCATCAGCAAACTTAATGATGGTGTTGGAGTCGTGCCTGGCCATGCAGTCGTGGGTGAACAGGGAGTACAGGAGGGGACTGAGCACGCACCCCTGGGGAGTTCCAGTGTTGAGGATCAGCATGGCAGATGCATTGCTACCTATCCTCACCACCTGGGGGCGGCCTGTCAGAAAGTCCAGTATCCAGTTGCAGAGGGAGGTGTTTAGTCCCAAGATCCTTAGCTTGGTGATGAGCTTTGAGGGTACTATGGTGTTGAACGCTGAGCTGTAGTCAATGAACAGCATTCTCACATAGGTGTTCCTTTTGTCCAGGTGGGAAAGGGCAGTGTGGAGTGCAATAGAGATTGCATCATCTGTTGATCTGTTTGGGCGGTTTCCTGTAAGCTTCCGAGTTAGAGTCCCACACCTTGAAAGCGGCAGCTCTACCCTTTAGCTCAGTGCGAATGTTGCCTGTAATCCATGGCTTCTGGTTGGGGTATGTACATACAGTCACTGTGGGGATGACATCCTCAATGCACTTATTGATAAAGCCAGTGACTGATGTGGTGTATTCCTCAATGTCATTGGAAGAATCGCGGAACATGTTCCAGTCTGTGATAGCAAAGCAGTCCTGTAGTTTAGCATCTGCTTCATCTGACCATTTGTTTATAGACCAAGTCACTGGAGCTTCCTGCTTTAATTTTTGCTTGTAAGAAGGAATCAGGAGGATAGAGTTGTGGTCGGATTTACCAAATGGAGGGCGAGGGAGAGCTTTGTACGTGTCTCTGTGTGTTGAGTACAGGTGATCTAGAATTTGTTTCCCTCTGGTTGCACATGTAACATGTTGATAGAGATTTGGTAGAACTGATTTAAGTTTCCGTGCATTAATGTCTCCGGCCACTAGGAGCGCCACCTCTGGGTGAGTGGTGTCCTGTTTGCTTATTTCCTTATACAGGTCACTGAGTGCGGTCTTAGTGCCAGCATCTGTCTGTGGTGGTAAATAAACAGCCACGAAAAGTATAGCTGAGAACTCTCTAGGCAAGTAGTGTGGCCTGCAGTTCATCACAATACACTCTACCTCAGGTGAGCAAAATCTAGAGACTTCCTTAGATTTCGTGCACCAGCTGTTGTTTACAAATATGCACAGCCCCCCCCCCCTCGTCTTACCGGAGTGTGCTGTTCTATCCTGCCGGTGCAGCGTGTATCCCGCTAGCTGAATATCCATGTCGTCATTCAGCCATGATTCCGTGAAGCATAGAATATTACAGTTTTTGATGTCCCATTGTTAGGGTATTTGTGATCTTACCTCGTCTAGTTTATTGTCCAATGATTGCACGTTGGCGAGTAATATTGATGGTAACGGCAGCTTCCTAGTTGTCTTCTGCGGGTCCGGACGAGGCATCCGGCTCTTCGTCCTCTGCGTCGCTTCCTTTTGCGAATAATTGGGATGTCTGCCCTCTGGGGTGTTTGGAGAATATCGTTTAAGTCCTGCTTGTTGTTGTTGTTGTTGAAGAAATCTTTGTCTAATCCGAGGTGAGTGATCGCTGTCCTGATATCCAGAAGCTCTTTTCTTCCGTAAGATACGGTTGCAGAAACATAATGTACAAAGTCATTTACAAATATCGCGAAAAAAAACACATAATAACACAATTGGTTAGGAGACAGTAAAACGGCGGCTATCTCCTCCGGCGCCATTGCAAGACAACCACTTTTCAGGTGTTGCCATAGATTTTCAACTGTAAGTCTGCCACTCAGTATCATTCACTGTCTTCTTGGTAAGCAACTCCAGTGTAGATTTGGCTTTGTGTTTTAGGTTATTGTCCTGCTGAAAGGTGAATTCATCTTGTTTGGTGGAAAGCAGACTGAACCAGATTTGTCTTCTTCGATTTTGCCTATGCTTTGTGCCGTTTCAATTATTTTTTATCCTGAAAAACTCTGCAGTCCTTAAAGATAACAAGCATACCCATAACGTGATGCAACCACCATTATGCTTGAAAATATGGAGAGTGGTACTCAGTAATGTGTTGTATTGGATTTGCCCAAAACATAACATAATAAAAAATTACTTTAGTGCCTTCTTGCAAATAGTATCCATGTGTTTTTATTATTTTTATTATGGGGTTTGTGTAGGTCAGTGACAAAAAAAACTATATTTAATCCATTTTAAATTCAGAATGTAACAACAAAATGTGGAAAAGGTCAAGGGGTATAAATACTTTCTGAAGGCACTGTGGCTCATCTGTGGTTGTCCAATTCAGACGGAATTCTGAATAAACTAGACACCATCAGTTCCTTTAACGTTCAAATACTCAGTTTTGTGTTTAAAGTCAAGTCAGTGACAAAGTTATACGATAGAAATACTGATCACACCGAATTAACTGTGTATATTATTCTAATTGCATGTGACCTTGTGTTGTTTAAAATAACACATGTAATTATTGAATGAATTTAACTGTGTATTGTTTTGATGAACCCACTGAATTAACTATGTATTTTATATTGACTGTTTATATGTTCATTTTCGTTGCTCTGCATGATTTGCATAAAATATGTAGTCTGCAGTTTTAATATTAATTGCGAATATCACTAAATTGCTTCTTCCTACAGCGGTACACCTTTATGCTGTGGCTATCTCTGTGTGACTTAACAAAGCATGGATGCCTCTTGCTGTTTCACGCACCAATCAAACTGTTCAGCCCTTCATGAAAGACACTGACGATCATTCAAATGATCCTTATCATTTACCGTTTCTCTGGCCCATTCTTAACAGAGATGGAGAAAGGGTAACAATGGTGAACTGTTTGGCACTGAACTGACAGGCAGACCTTTGATTTCTAATTGTGATACAGATCATAAGTGGTGTGCAGTGCACTCTTGGGAATGTGCTTTCTGTTTGCCTTGACTCTCAAAGTATAGGGCAATGGGTTTCTGTTTTTCTCTGTACTGTGAGGCTTAAGGGATAAAAATGATAGGAATCAGTGACATTTGGAGTGTCTAGATCCATTAAAAGGTGAGCGAGAATGAAATATGCAGTGAAAGATAGCTTGCAGAGAGAGGACTGTCACACATGACTGCAGCCACCAAGGCTGACTGTCCCTCCCCACGGCCCACTATCACCACATTACTTTAAAACAGACAAAACTGATGAGTCTATAATCCTGATCCCAAACTTTTCTGTAATGACATCAGGATCTGACAATCAGACTTGTCTGGCAATATCAATTATATTATCAATACTGTTATTACCAATACTGTACTGTTGATGTTGTGAGTGGCTTGTCTGATACAGTAATATTAGGTGAATATTAGACTGGAGGTGTACAGTACCAGTCAAAAGTTTGGACACACCTACTCATTCAAGGGCTTTTCTTTTTCTTATTACTATTTTCTACATTGTAGAATAAAAGTCAATACATCAAAACTATGAAATAACACATGGAATCATGTAGTAACCCAAAAAGTGTTAAGGATTCAGATCCTTTTTTAAAAAAAATTCTCCTAAAATGACATACCAAATCTAATTGCCTGTAGCTCGGGATCTGAAGCAAGCATATGCAAATTATTGCTATCATTTCTAAGGAAACACTTTGAAGTTTGTGGAAATGTGAAATGAATGTAGGAGAACATATCACATTATACCTGATATGAATATGAACGAAAAACATGCGTTTTCAATATTTTTTCTTCGCCATCTTTGAAATGCAAGAGAAAGGCCATACATTGATAGGATCCTAGTTGTAATTTAGATGTTGTCCAAATATGGCAGCAGTGTGTGTGCAAAATGTCAGACTGATCCAGTGAATAATTACATCACTACACAATATTTTGTATCAAGTCTGCCAGGTGTTTGACTGAATGTGCCGAATTGGTCAATTTATACATTTTCAAGTACATAAATGTAGACAACATACAAAATGCTATGGTAATTAAAATTTAAGTTTACTCACTCCCAGGAGTGTCATACATGATGGATCATTAGCTTCCTTACAGAAAATACACTAACTTTCACACATCTAGATGGCTGGGCGTGGTGGGTGTGGAGCCAGAGATAGCAGTGGGGTCAAACTGTAGAACCCAGTTTTTTCAAACAAAACTACACTTCATTTTATCTCTGGGACCCTCAGGATGACAAATAAGAGCAAAATGACTGAATGTAGGTACATTATTTACCTTCGTGGGTGAATGTATCATACCAGTTGCTTTAATAAAAGTGTTTGGTTGTTGTGCACTATCCTCAAACAATAGCATGGTATTTTTTGCTGTAAAAACTACTTTAAATTGGACATTGCAGTTAGATTAACAGGACTTAAAAATGTCTGCCCATATAAGACGTGTCTTTGTCCCGGAATGTTGGCTGTTAACTTTTTATTTTGAATCCCTTTTTCTCCACTTTCGTCGTATCCAGTTGGTAGTTACAGTCTTGTCCCATCGCTGCAACTCCTGTACGGACTTGGGAGAGGCGAAGTTCGAGAGCCGTGCGTCCTCCAAAAATCTAACTCTGGGTCTTCCTTTCCTGTGGTGGCCCTCATGAGAGCTAGTTTCTCTATGGTGCTTGATGGTTTTAGCAACTGCACTTGAAGAAACTTTCAAAGTTCTTGAAATGTTCATGATTGACTGACCTTCGTGTCTTAAAGTAATGATGGACTGTTGTTTCTCTTTGCTTATTTGAGCTGTTCTTGCAATAATATGGACTTGGACTTACACCAAATAGGGCTATCTTCTGTATACCATCCCTACCTTGTCACAACACAACTGATTGGCTTAAACGCATTAAGAAGGAAAGAAATTCCATAAATTAACTTTGAGTAAGGCACACTTGTTAATTGAAATGCATTCCAGGTGAGTACCTCGTGAAGCTGATTGAGAGAATGCCAAGAATGTGCAAAGATGTCATCAAGGCAAAGGGTGGCTGTAACGGCGTTCGTCTGTTGTTGAAAGAGAGTCGGACCGAAATGCAGCGTGGTGGTTACTCATGATCTTTAATGAATGAAAACGGAATGATACATGAAATAACTTATAACTATGTAAACAACAAACGGAACGTGAAACCTAATACAGCCTATCTGGTGAATGCACAAAGACAGGAACAATCACCCACAAGATACAAAGTGAAACTCAGGCTACCTAAATACGGTTCCCAATCCAAGACAACGAGAATCACCTGACTCTGATTGAGAACCGCTTCAGGCAGCCAAGCCTAACTAGACACACCCCTAATCATACACAATCCCAATGCTAATAAAACCCCAATACGAACCCAAACACATAACCCATGTCACACCCTGGCCTGACCAAAATATATAACGAAAACACAAAACATATTGACCAAGGCGTGACAGTGGCTACTTTGAAGAATCTCAATATATTGTTTAACAATTTTTGGTTACTGCATGATTCCATATGTGTTATTACATGGTTTTGATGTCTTCACTATTATTCTACAATGTACTGTAGAAAATAGTAAAAATAAAGGAAAACCCTTGAATGAGTAGGTGTGTTCAAACTTTTGACTGGTACTGTATGTTAACATAAACGCATGAGGCCTAAATCTAAATACCAGGTTTTTAAATCTATCCCAGATAAGTTTATGACTACATTGGGCTTCTGAGTGGTGCAGTGGTCTAAGGGACTGCATCTCAGTGCTAGAGACGTCACTACAGACCCTGGTTCTATTCCAGGCTGTATCACAACCGGCCGTGATTAGGAGTCCCATAGGGCGGTGCACAATTGGCCCAGCATCGTCTGGGTTTGGCCGAGGTAGGTCGTCATTGTAAATAAGAATTTGTTCTTAACTGACTTGCCTAGTTAAATAAAAAAATATAACATGTAACTACACAGTCACGATTACATGTAACTACACAGTCATGACGACTACATGTAACTACAGTAATGACTACATGTAACTACGCAGTCATGACTACATGTAACTACACAGTCACGACTCATAATGACCATTTACTTAAAATCCAGCATCACTTGATGTAACATCAACTTAATGTTAGGTGTTGGCATTTAATATACAGAAAATATTGTCCTGGTCTTCTGAATGACAAGCGTCTTAAACACAGAAGTGGAGGATTAATAAGAGAAAAGTTAATTGGGTTACAAGCGATGCAGAAGAGATGGAGCGAGAGAATCGTCTCCCTTCGATTGTCGAGGTGACACAAAGATTACATGCAGAAAATATGACACTGAGTCACCATGCGGAAAAGTGTCAACGCAAGCCGGGCCCGACGTCAATAATAACAAGGATTTGTTCCTGCTTACCCAAGGATCCCTGCCACATAACAACAACATTTCAAAAGACTAGCCCGGCTTGTCATTGTAATTCATCTCGAGAGCATATCAGAAATAATAACTATATCCTTGGAAGGAATTTGATTTTGTCAATGCTGTATAATATACAATACATGCACTCCAGTCTCCACCCCGTACATGTCATATACACTTCAAATATACAGTACACAGTTTAGAGACATACTGTATTGTACATTAATTCCACATGGGCAAGTGTGAATTATTATTCTTAATGTGGAATTCAGGAGGCATTGTCAACCCATATTACACTTTAGTGCTTCTTGTTTACTTTAAGTTTCCACAATTTTCTATTTCAGACGCAGATGGAGACTGAGATAGCTAGACAGCCCTCACGGCTCTCAATTCCTCTTCTTAAACCCTTCAGGCACTTTATAAAACAGAGCAAGAAAGGGAACAATGGGGTGATTCATCCAATTCATGCATGCACAGTAACAACGCTGAGCCATGTCACATGTCATTTTCTGTAGGAACCAAAGCAGAGTTGTCAAAAATCAATGGTTTTAGCAGGACATCAGAGGTGGTGGATTTTTCCCTGAAAAAAATGTCACTATTCTTCCATCAATACATCATAGTTTGAGTGAGAGTTTTATGTTTCAAAGCCATCATGTAGGTCAGTGTTTCCCAACCCTGGTCATCGAGTACCCCCAACAGTACACATTTTTGTTGTAGCCTTGGACAAACACACCTCATTGAGATTGATGATTAGTTTACAAGTTGAATCAGGTGTGCTTGTCCAGGGTTACAATAAAAATGTGTACCGTTGGGCTACTGGAGGGCCAGGGTTGGGAAACACTGGTGTAGATGTCCACTATGTCTTTGTGTTGGTCTATGTCTACATATTCCATCTTCACTTTCAACTTATAGACATCAATAAAAATGTAAATTTATTTCGACCCAGAACATTTTCAGGAAACAAATATAGAAAATCAAACACCAGCAATGAAGTTTGTTTTTCCTCTAGTAGCTGTTTGTTTACTTGAGACTTCCCTGCAACTAACAGAACTGAACTCATGAATAAACAGTTTATGAGTTGAACATCCTTTATGATCGGTGGATTTAAGATCTAAGGAATACTTTGACAAAGAGTAGAGTGATATTCTACAAAGAAAGGAGCCATTGCTATTTCCACTGCTGTTCACTATTATCTGTGTGTGTGTGACCACTGCTTACTACTTGTTATATTTTGTTAACATGGAAAATGGACAAAGTTCATATCAAGCTTTATCTCATCCTTACGAGTATCATATAACTAATAGCAATTACACCGAACAGAACTATAAACGCAACATGCAACAATTCATATAAGGAAATCAGTCAATTTAAATTAATTAATCAGGTCCTAATCTATGAATTTCACATGACTGGGAATACACATATGCATCTGTTTGTCACAGATACCTTTAAAAAAGTGTGTGACCACCATTTGCCTCACGCAACGTGAAATCTTCTTTGCGTGGAGTTGATCAGGCTATTGTTTGTAGCCTGTGGAATGTTGTCCCACTTCTCTTCAATGGCTGTGCGAATATGCTGGATATTAGCCGAAACTGGAACACGCTGTCGTACACATCGATCCAGAGCATCCCAAACATGCTCAATGGGTGACATTTGCTTTCAGGAACCGTGTACAGATCCTTGTGACATGAGACCATGCATTATCATGCTGAAACATGAGGTGATGGTGGCGGATGACTGGAACGAGTAAGGGCCTCAGGATCTTGTCACGGAATCGCTGTGCATTCAAATTGCCATTCATAAAAGGCAATTGTGTTTGTTGTCTGTAGCTTATGCCTGCACATACCATAATCCCACCACCACCATGGGGCACTCTGTTCACAACGTTGACATCAGCAAATCCACTCGCTCACACTCCGTCATACACACTTTGAAGAGCACACTTCTCCAGTGTGCCAGTAGCCATTGAAGGTGAGCATTTGCCCACTGAAGGTGGTTATGACGCAGAACTGCAGTCAGGTCAAGATCCTGGACGACGAGCACTCAGATGAGCTTCCCTAAGATGGTTTATTCAGTTGTGCAAACCAACAGATCCATCAGCTGTCCGGGGGGCTGGTTTCAGACAATTCCGCAGGTGAAAGGCTGTCGTGGTTACACGTGGTCTGCGGTTGTGATGCCAGTTGGAGGTACTACCAAATTCTATAAAACTACGTGGAGGAGGCTTATGGTAGAGAAATTAACATTATAATTCTCCGGCAACGGCTCTGGGGGACATCCCTGCAGTCAGATTGCCAAATGCACACTCCCTCAAAACTTGAGACATCTGTGGCATTGTGTTGTGTTACAAAACTGCACACTTTAGAGTTGCCTTTTACTGTCCACAGCACAATATGCAGCTGTGTAATGTACCCACAGTATTAGACTTAAAACAAATCATCCAGTGATCATACACCGTTTACCAGGGAGCAGGGCTACCGACGTTAAGTTTAATCTGAAGATGGTGCTGGCTAAAGCTAAAACTGGCGAGTATAGGATATTGTTATCCACGTCGGCACCAACGATGTTAGGATGAAACAGTCAGAGGTCACCAAGCGCAACATAGCTTCAGCGTGTAAATCAGCTAGAAAGATGTGTCGGCATCGAGTAATGGTCTCTGGCCCCTCCTAGTTAGAGGGAGTTATGAGCTCTACAGCAGAGTCTCACATCTCAATCGCTGGTTGAAAACTGTTGTTTTCTGCCCCTCCCAAAAGATAGAATTTGTAGATAATTGGCCCTCTTTCTGGGACTCACCCACAAACAGGACCAAGCCTGGCCTGTTGAGGAGTGACGGAGTCCATCCTAGCTGGAGGGGTGCGCTCATCTTATCTACAAACATAGACAGGGCTCTAACTCCCCTAGCTCCACAATGAGATAGGGTGCAGGCCAGGCAGCAGGCTGTTAGCCAGCCTGCCAGCTTAGTGGAGTCTGCCACTAGCACAGTCAGTGTAGTCAGCTCAGCTACCCCCATTGAGACTGTGTCTGTGCCTCGACCTAGGTTGGGCAAAACTAAACATGGCGGTGTTCGCCTTAGCAATCTCACTGGAATAAAGACCTCCTCCATTCCTGACATTATTGAAAGAGATTGTGAAATCTCACATCTCAAAATAGGGCTACTTAATGTTAGATCCCTCACTTCCAAGGCAATTATAGTCACTGATCATAATCTTGATGTGATTGGCCTGACTGAAACATGGCTTAAGCCTGATGAATTTACTGTGTTAAATGAGGCCTCACCTCCTGGTTACACTAGTGACCATATCCCCCACACATCCCGCAAAGGTGGAGGTGTTGCTAACATTTACGACAGCAAATTTCAATTTACAAAAAAACAAAACATTTTCGTCTTTTGAGCTTCTAGTCATGAAATCTATGCAGCCTACTCAAACACTTTTTATAGCTACTGTTTACAGGCCTCCTGGGCCATATACAGCATTCCTCACTGAGTTTCCTGAATTTCTATCGGACCTTGTAGTCATGGCAGGTAATATTCACATTTTTGGGGACTTGGAAAACTTCTTTGGGATAGGTGGGGCGCTAGCGATCTTCCTCTTTTTGCAATCCCAAGCGTCCCAGCTACACAACAAATGGTTGTTTTGTTCGATAAAGTCATTCTTTATATCCCAAAAAAGTCAGATTAGTTGGCGCGTATGATTCAGTAATCCACCTGTTCCAATCGTTCAACATGCATACAAAGGAATCCCAAAAGTTACCAATAAACTTCGTCCAAACAAGTCAA
Organism: Oncorhynchus nerka; assembly: GCF_034236695.1. Lineage (NCBI taxonomy): Eukaryota > Metazoa > Chordata > Actinopteri > Salmoniformes > Salmonidae > Oncorhynchus > Oncorhynchus nerka. The sequence continues at coordinate 61,179,020 of NC_088401.1, forward strand.
ACAACATTTCTAATCAATCCTCAGATACCCTAATATGTAAATAAACAATACAATTTCAGACGCCCCCCCCCCCCCTCCTTGGGTTGTGCCGTGGCAGAGATCTTCGTGGGCTATACTTGGCCTTGTAAGTTGGTGGTTGAAGATATCACTCTAGTGGTGTGGGGCTGTGCTTTGGCAAAGTGGGTGGGGTTATATCCTGCCTGTTTGGCCCTGTCCGGGGGTATCGTCGGACGGGGCCACAGTGTCTCCTGACCCATCCTGTCTCAGCCTCAAGTATTTCGGGGGGTTAGGGTCAGTCTGTTATATCTGGAGTATTTCTCCTGTCTTATCCGATGTCCTGTGTGAATTTAAGTATGCTCTCTCTATTTCTTTCTTCCTTTCTCTCTCTCGGAGGACCTGAGCCTCAGGTTGCCTCAGGACTACCTGGCCTGATGACTCCTTGCTGTCCCCAGTCCACCTGGCCATGCTGCTGCTCCAGTTTCAACTGTTCTGCCTGCGGCTATGGAACAGTCGTCTCAGGTAGCACGTCCTGTTCACTGGACGTGCTACCTGTCCCATACATACTGTTTTCAACTCTCTAGAGACAGCAGGAGCGGTAGAGATACTGTGAATGATCTGCTATGAAAAGCCAACTGACATTTACTCCTGAGGTGCTGACCTGTTGCACCCTCGACAACCACTATGATTATTATTATTAATTGACCCTGCTGGTCATCTATGAACATTTGAACATCTTGGCCATGTTCGGTTATAATCTCCACCTGGCACAGCCAGAAGAGGACTGGCCACCACTCATAGCCTGGTTCCTCTCTAGGTTTATTCCTAGGTTCTGGCATTTCTAGTGAGTTTTACTTAGCCACCGTGCTTCTACACCTGCATTGCTTGCTGTTTGGGGTTTTAGGCTGGGTTTCTGTACAGCACTTTGTGACATCAGCTGATGTAAGAAGGGCTTTATGAATAAATTTGATTGATTGATCATGCGGTTTAAAATAAATCTTCTTAGGGATAGCCGTCACTCTCTGACCAAATATGGTGTCTTACAGGATACATTACCACACAAATTATTCTTGTTATGTTCTAGGATCTCTGAGGAATATATACTATAGCGGTTTGACTGGTTGAAACAACGTTTAGGGTGAGATTCCTTTCTTTGCAAATTGAACGAGTAGAACAACACAAAATCGATTGTGCATGCTATATGGACCTTTTTAGGATATGAAAAAGGATTTCATCTAACAAAACAACACTTCATGTTATCTCTGGGACACTTCGGATGATAAATCAGAGCAAGATTTCAGAATGTAAGTACAGATTTCGCCTTCAGAGGTGAATTTATCAAACCTATCGCTGTGAAAAAAAGAGTTTTGTTGTTAGGAGCTCTCCTCTCCTCACGCCGATCCCTAAGTTAATCAGCTTCTTGATATGCCACACCTGTCAGGTGGATGGCTTATCTTGGCAAAGGAGAAATGCTAACTAGAAGGAATGTAAACAAATGTGTGCACAACATTTAAGAGAAAGATGTTTTTTGTGAGTATGGAACATTTCTGTGATCTTTTATTTCAGCTCATGAACCATGTATATATTGTTCATTGTAGATACCTAAAATAGTCAATAAAAGCTTTGCCCTAACTTAAAAATTCAACCCATCAGTCGATCAGTAATGCCACTCAGAGGATATTTTACATAAAACATACACCTAGAAAGAGAAGAGGTCGACAATTTGCATTAGGAGATGTATTCCTGACATTGATGATGGAAAAGGAACACCAAGTCTAGTAACAGAAGACGTCAGAGTGCATCTAGTATTCTTTACTGGTGGGTAGATCTGACCAAGACCCCAGAGCACTTTAACACACAACTTGTCTTTGCTCTGAGACTGGCAGAGCAGGGGGTGGTTGGCAGCTTGCCCTTGGCTGATGAGGTGTCAAGTGTGTGTGTGTGTGTGTGTGTGTGTGTGTGTGTGTGTGTGTGTGTGTGTGTGTGTGTGTGTGTGTGTGTGTGTGTGTGTGTGTGTGTGTGTGTGTGTGTGTGTGTGTGTGTGTGTGTGTGTGTGTGTGTGTGTGTGTGTGTGTGTGTGTGTGCGTGTGTGTGTGTGTGTGTGTGTGTGTGTGTGCGTGTGTGTGTGTTCGTGTCAGGGTTAGCAGATCACGAGCTGTGAATCTGTCATTTTCAAAATATCCTATGTCTTATATCGGCAATCAAACTGATCTGACAGGGACAGACAAGAGAAAGACATACAAAGAGTTTACTGCAAGGTCAGTTGGAAAGATCAACATGTTTCATGTCTTTAGTAGCCTTGGCCTTATCAATGAGAAGGGAGTAGAACTACCATGTGTCAAGGAAGGTTGATTTCACCCTCTGATGAGTATAACCCCCCTGCTTCAAGAGATGTTTCAAGGCTGTTGTTTTTCCAATTAGAAAAATAGGATGTTTTGGTCGAGCGGTTAGCTTGTAAAAATACAAGAGCAGTGGGAATTGCCCCCACTATCAGAAAGAAAAAGGGAAAAGGATTTCACCTGAAAAGGGAAAATTGGACCGTCAAAGTCCGTGGGATATGTACATATTGAAATAAAAATAATGGTTGACTGTATGTAGCACTCATCCAGGTGCTTCATATGCTTGATAGTATAACGTCAAAATCCAGTCAAATGCATCTCTATTAATAAAGTAAAGTAACTAAGCAGATAGTATGGCCCTCATGAACTATGGACCAGAAACAATATCACCTCAGTCTCTGGCTTTTGAAGTTACCCACTGGCACGAAAAGCATAATCACCAAGCATCATATTTTGCTTAGACACACCAGAGTGGAAGACAAAGTGATTCTCTCAAGGTATTCTACAAAATAAATCCACAGAGACAAAGAAAACGTTGCGTCTTAAATTGCTTGTCAACTTTATTCAATAAATGTATTTTAGTTCATCAGAGAGGGGAAAAAACCTCTTCAGTGAGTCTCCAATCTATTCTGGTGTGGGGTATAAATCATGGGAAAACATGCTTAGAATGCATCAATTTGATATTGTTATGCCATTTCTACGGAAGAGGGAGAAATATATTTAAATGTGAGAGTTGATGCATTAGAATGGATGGATTCCTAAATGGCATTGTGCATTCCCATGGCAATCGATCATAGGCTTTATCCCACTTGTCTAATTCGTTGAACTCGTCAAAAAGGTCCACAGCTGCTGTCGAAGGGAACAAAAACGAAGTGGTTGTTTTCTAGCCAGTAAACTCAGAGGCTTGCTCTGTTACAGATCCATACTTATCTTTTAATAGGCTTCTGTATTTTCCAAATTTTGTCTCACATTTTACGAAGTTTCACTTCAGCATGGTTTGTTAACCCATGGGTACTGGAGTGGAGTAAAGTCAGAATAACTGAATATACCAGAAGGGATTGGTGCACAATGTGCAGGGTAATTTCTGTAATATCTGTAATTTCAGCTGTAACGTATGGGTGTAATTCAATCTCATTCAAGAGTGACTACAGTCTAAAAAATGAGGGGTTCAACTAGGGTTCTTCTAAGATCCTCAAAGTTCTTCAAATAATCTTAGGGTTCTTGGCACTGAAAATAGCCCCCAAAAGGTTCTTCCAAGAACCTCGTAGGAGGAGGGGTTCATCGAGAAACATGCTTAGTTTGTGAGGGTTCTTGCAGGAACCCTACTGCCCAACTGAACCCTACTGCCCAACTGAAACATTTGGATTTGAATTTGGAAGGACAGCAGGTACAGGCACTTTACTGAAAACCATAAAGATCTCCTCAGTTTAAGGTAAGGTTTGTTCCTTGTATGATCTAAAATGATATTGTTTTATGATGATACCATCTATCTATTTGTGCAAATCCCTCTAAAACAGAAACTGGACACAGTTCAATGGATATCAATCAACAAAGAGGTAAGAATATGTAGGCTATAAGAATATGTTGAGGGCTAGCTTGTTTTGGGTGCAGATGACTGAACTGCTCACTTTTGTGTCTGTGTCTGCAGGTATACAGACAAGGAGGCATACAAAGGTATGTCAATTGTTATTGGTATGTTATGCAGATCTTATTTACCATCCACCTCCCTTACCTCTTCAATGAATATACCATAGGCCTCTACATTATGAACAAGGTGTGTGTACAAAGACCATTATCAAAACTGTTTCGATTTTTCATTCCCGACAAAAAAAAAAAAGTTTAAATACACCTTAGCCGAATACGTTTAATGTTCACAATTCCTGACATTTAATCCTAGTAAAAATTCAGATCACCACTTTATTTTAAGAATGTGAAATGAATAATATTAGAGAGAATGATTTATTTCAGCTTTTATTTCTTTCATCACATTCCCAGTGGGTCAGAAGATTACATACACTCAATTAGTATTTGGTAGCATTGCCTTTAAATTGGTTAACTTGGGTCAAACGTTTCGGGTAGCCTTCATATCAAGCTTCCCACAATAAGTTGGGTGAACTTGGGCCATTCCTCCTGACAGACCTGCTGTAACTGAGTAAGGTTTGTAAGCCTCCTTGCTCGCTCCTTGCTCGTATGCTTGGGGTCATTGTCCATTTGGAAGACCCATTTGCGACCAAGCTTTAACTTCCTGACTGATGTCTTGAAATGTTGCTTCAATATATACACATCGTTTTCCTGCCTCATGATGCCATCTATTTTGTGAAAGTGCACTAGTCCTTCCTGCAGCAAAGCACCCCCACAACATGATGCTGCCATCTCTGTGCTTCACGGTTGGGAATGTGTTCTTTGGCTTGCAAGCCTCCCTCTTTTTCCTCCAAACATAACAATGGTCATTATGGCCAAACAGTTATATTTCTGTTTCATCAGATCAGAGAACATTTCCCCAAAAAGTATGATCTTTGTCCCCATGTGCAGTTGCAAACAAAAGCCTTTCTTTTTTATGGCGGTTTTGGAGCAGTGACTTCTTCCTTGCTGAGCGACCTTTCAGGTTATGTCAATAAGAAGAACTCGTTTTACTGTGGATATAGATACTTTTGTACCTGTTTCCACCAGCATCTCCACAAGGTCCTTTGCTGTTGTTTTGGGGTTGATTTGCACTTTTCACACCAAAGTACGTTCATCTCTAGGAGACAGAACTTGTCTCCTTCCTGAGCGGTATGACGGCTGCATGGTCTCATGGTGTTTATACTTGCGTACTATTGTTTGTACAGATGAGCATGGTACCTTCATTTGGAAATTGCCCCAAGGACATGTGGAGGTCTACAATCTTTTGTCTTGGATGATTTCTTTAGATTTTCCATGATGTCAAGCAAAGAGGCACTGAATTTGAAGGTAGGCCTTGAAATACATCCACAGGCATACCTCCAATTTACTCAAATTATGTCAATTAGCCTATCAGAAGCTTCTAAATAATCTGTCTGTATAGAATTATTGGAAAAGGTACTTGTGTCATGCACAAAATAGATGTCATAACTGACTTGCCAAAACTATAGTTTGTTAACAATACATTTGTGGAGTGGTTGAAAAACAAGTTTTAATGACTCCAACTGAAATGTATGTAAGCTTCCGACTTCAACTGTACCCATTGGACTTCGGCCTCTGCTGGGAGTTTACCTCATACTTAGATTTTTTTATTTAGCTTTTTCCACAAAAATCTAATCAAATCAAACAATGACAACAAAAATAATGTTCTTGTTATGCGTATTATTATTCATAATAATAGGGGCGGTAGTTAAAAAATGTACCCCAAAAGTTTAATTCGAAAGGTTTTTCGAGGATCCATTAAAAGAGGAATTTATAGGGGTTCCCCCACAGTTTCAATTTGAAGAATTAAAGGATACTCCAGGAACCTTTTCTTTTTAGAGTGTATCACTAATACAAGGCACCATTATATTCCATCGTACGCAGGATCGCTGTCATTTAAATTCCAGTGATAGCCTCTAAATTCACCTAGTATTTCAGTGAGATGGTTGTTCTGACAAACAGAGGCACTAAAATGTAGGATCATTTGAAATAAAAGTAGTTGGGCACAAACCCACACAAAAGGCATCGGGTAACCCATCCTTTTTCCATTGCACTGCCACAATCTTAATTACAATTTTTCATTTCAAACACTTTTGTACCCAAGGATATGCACACACACTCTCACAGACACGCAGTGGCCTTTTGGCGATTGGAAATTAATGTTGCGCACAGTCAGTTATTGCTTAAATTAGAATTCAACCAAGGGAAAAACACACTTTAATTAACCCTCATTGCGGAGCCTTAATCAAAGTGACTCAAATAATCCCACCTTGCCGCCTATTCGTTCCTCACATTAAGAGAAGCCATACATCACTGTGGTGTATAGATAAATCACAGGTCCTTAAGTGTCTCTTGTGGGGCGAGACAACACCCTTTTTGATTTTCAATCCAACGTCTTTGTCTCAAGTAATTTCCCCAAAAGAAAACCAATCTTGATTTTCTATCAACAGCGCAAGTCAAGGTACTCCCCATCACATTATGACTAAGTGGGCCTGAGCGTTAGCTACAATTACAACCATTTCTGGTTGAAACATAGGGGACCTAAAAACCAATGTCAAAGTGGCTGTGTTCACCCTGATTCTTTTGCTGCCTCTATTGCTAACCTGAGATCCTGTATTGACTCTGAGGTTTTAACTGTGGAGTGAAGAAGAAAGTTAGAGAGGAGGCCTTGCTGTTTGACTGAGTGACAAGTTGTCTGGAGTCCCAACAGCAATGCCCTGGTGATAATAGCTTGAATGGATCTGACAGACGTATGGACATTTGTTTCAGATGTAGGCTCCCAAACAAAAGTGACATGATACAAATGAAGCAAAGAGGTGTTACAGTTGAGGCCCAGATTTGGTAAATATCACAGGCTGGGGATATAGGAGGTAGCTTACATTTGAGTCACAAATCGAATACATTTTTTATTGTCACATACACCAGATAGGTGAAGTGACATGTGTTTTTCTACAGGGTGATCCATAGTAGTGCAGTGCACCTGGAGCAAATTAGGGTTACGTGCCTTGTTCAAGAGCACATTGGAAGATTTTTCACCTTGTCGCCTCAGGTATTCAAACCAGCGACCTTCTGGTTACTGTCCCAACGCTCTAATCTTTAGGCTACCTGACACTGCACTGAGGATCTACAGGCGACCTCCCTATCAAATATCAAAACACACTGTACTGTATATTTTCTAAGGAAATGCAAACGCCTCATCTTGCCACTTTGATATTAATTCCCTTAAAATCCCAATGTTAGAAGATAAGAATTGAACTCTTAGTTCTTGGTACGACACGGCACTCTACTGTCTCCATACTGCAGCAAAGCGTCCCTTGAACTGTACATAGAAAAGCATCAACATCCAACAACTAAGCAGCTGAGTAACGACATGAGAAAGCATATATTACCTCCCTATCCTGCCGATCTTTACATGTTATAGTGGACGTTGGGACTTCTTTAATTGACTCCTTGTGTCACTCTTTCAAGCATTGTACTCCTTATCAAAAGAAAGTATCAAATCTGAAGCAAAGATGGAAACATAAGGTAGACAACACCAGCAATGCATCTGAACACTTCTCCAATCCACACCAGGAGGCCTGTGGTCTGGTATGCATTGTACACCGCACCCATACCCTGTGGGGAACAAAAATACAGACAATACAGACATTGAGGTCAGTCTCCAACACAAACAACCCCATGCCCCCCCTTAGTACTCTCTCTTCAAACAGTGGGGAAGCCCATTGCATTTGACCTGCCATAGAATGCATTGTAATCTGGTCCATCACTTGAAGGGGGCCACAACCCTAGGAGCTTAAGAGACTCTGGAACTGATCCATTCTACGCTCAGACTCTGGAACTGATCCATTCTACGCTCAGACTCTGGAACTGATCCATTCTACGCCCAGACTCTACCCCCAGACTCTGGAACTGATCCATTCTATGTTCAGACTCTAGAACTGATCCATACTACACTCAGACTCTGGAACTGATCCATTCTACGCTCAGACTCTGTAATTGATCTATTCTATGCTCAAACTCTGTAACTGATCCATTCTACGCTCATACTCTGGAACTGATCTATTCTACGTTCAGACTCTGGAACTGATCTATTCTACACTCAGACTCTGGAACTGATCCATTCTACGCTCAGACTCTGTAACTGATCTATTCTACTTCCAGACTCTGGAACTGATCTATTCTATGTCCAGACTCTACCCCCAGACTCTGGAACTGATCCGTTCTACGCTCAGACTCTGTAACTGATCCATTCTACGTTCAGACTCTAGAACTGATCTATTCTACGCTCAGACTCTGGAACTGAACCATTCTATGCCCAGACTCTGGAACTGATCCATTCTACTCCCAGAATCTGGAACTGATCCATTCTATGCTCAGACTCAGGAACTGATCCATTCTACTCCCAGACTCTGGAATTGATCCATTCTACTACCAGACTCTGGAACTGATCTATTCTACACCCTCAAACATTATCATATTTAATACTCTAATCTCAATATCTCAGCATATAGTTATTAAAATATTGTCCTTTACTAAATATGATAATGAACTAATATATACAGTAGATACACAAAGAAAACAGATGGATAAACAGTCACCTGACAATCCAGCTGATGTTCATAAACTGATAAGCCATGTCACTTTTTCAAATAATAGATGTCAGAAGTCCGCTTGGGTGTCCAAAATAGACACCGTACATAGAGGTCTGCAGCAGGGGTGCTACAGCTCTTTTTCATGCACGGACAATGGGCAACCGTAATGAGTTGCTGTTTAGTGCCACTTCAGAGCTGCTGAGGTTTATTTTCATTGGGAGGTACATCAGTATGAAGCCAACTATGCAGTGCCTGTGGGGCGAATTCGCTGGGTTACCCAGGCCTGCATTTGAAGTAAGACTGGGACAATACCAGTATTGTAATATTTTTTTCGATGGCAAACATGAAAACACAAAGCAGACCAAACTCTTTGTTCCTTTAAAAACCTGCTGGATGTAAAATATTGTGTGCTATAGCTTGGAAAATAAATAAATGTGTCTTTGGATGACAACATAATGATGTTTGTTTCCAACATTAGGGCTGTTTTCCTAAAGAAGTTAATTCCGCTTCGTGCTTTCAAGTATCGCGATACTGATATCGCCCCGGCCCTAATTTGAACACGGTGTTAATTTATATTATAGAGGCTCCACTTCTCCACTTAGTCATGGCATAGTTAATGTGTGTAAAATTACTCTCACTTCAAGCATGCAGAGAGAAGCTGTACTGTAGATTCAACTGTACATGTGTGAGGGGCTGGGGTAGATTATATAAAGTTGTCAAGGAATATGGCAATACCTGCAATGCCTGTAACACTATTTCCTGGATGTTGTATATTTGCACATGTACAGCCAGTTGAGAAACCTAGTTCTTCTCCAGTGGAGAATGAAAGTAAGTGACTATACTGCAGGTAGTAAGAACTGGTCAGTGCTAGACCAGCTTTCCTCCCATGAGGAAATCAAATCTCTCCCGATTCATCCTAAAATAACACCTTGTCGTGGTGAAAAATACTATCTGACACCTTCAAATGAATCTGTAACACTTGTTGAGATGTTTAAGGGGAGAAAACTGACTACAACTCCAAACTGCAATCGGGGATAAGTATTTGTTATATTTTCTCTCCCATTTGTTTTTTTTTGTTTTTCCACACCAAATACTAACAACAACTTACAGATGTACACAAACAATGACTACATCTCCTCTGCCCAGACACGAATGCTCACACCCCAATCCCTAGTGCCTGCATTATTGCAGTCGGTTATAATGTCTTTATCCACTTTACAGTTGTATAACTCCCACTCGATAGAATGTTTTAGGATATCATTACATAAATTCGTCCCTTTGCCTTTTTCAGGAAGGTCAAATGATCTATTAGTGAGCTTTCGATTAGTATCACATAATCATTTTAGCTTTATTTGGTTCAACTTTAAATGAGCTATTCTGTTTATATATTGACAAAACACTGCCTTCTTAACCAATAATGTATTTTTATATCGTATTTTCTTAATATCTGAAAGGGGGTAGTGGGTAGAAAATGTGGTACGTTAAAACCCGCCCCTAGACCTAGTCATGGTTGCGGTATTTTCATTAAAAGTTCCATCTACACCTCTGTGAAAAAAAAGCCCTAACTCTTGTCCCTGCTTTTGGCTCTCACGTGCTGAATCTAACCGTTCTGATGCACAGTGCTCACTTGGGTGAACCAATCACAAAGCTTCGGACACAGACACATACAGTCAGAAAATTGTAAAGATAACATCTCTCTACGCCTGCACAAAATATGTACAAGGCAGAGGCTGTAACAAATGAGCATGTTGGTCACCATTAACCAGTGGACTCCCCCTGTCTGAACAAGGCCCAGCAGAATACATGTATCTGTAGCTGTTACAATCTCTCAGATCATAGGCCTGCTTTACATAAGCAGGGGAGGCAGGTAGCCTAGTGGTTAGAGCTTTGGGTCAGTAACCGAAAGGTTGCTAGATCGAATCTCTCAGCTGGGAAAATATGTTGTTCTGCACCTGAACAAGGCAGTTAACACACTGTTCCTAGGCTGTAATTGTAAATACGAATTTTGTTCTTAACTGACTTTCCTAGTTAAGTAAAGGTAAAAAAAGAAATGCACAGTGGATATCACACAGCAGCCTCAACAACTGCAGTCCAGGAACACTGACTTAGAAAGTGGTCATGTTTAAAAATGTGATAATTTAAAACAGGGAACAAATGTATAATGTATAATTAGAAAGCCATATTCACTGATTTCACTCAGTGCTAATATGAAATTTGGGGCCAATCCAACAACACAGTTTTACATACACTAAATCTGAGGAAACGAGAAGGGGATAATATAAACCTGGGAATGTAAATATGGCTTTGTAAATGTCAAAAGTAATAACACGTCTGAGTTTATAGAGGACAATTGGGTGTCTGGGAGGCAGCTGGGGACGACAATTGCAATGGCACAAAAACGCACACAAACACACACGCATACACACAGACCCCAGGATACAAGCGACATTATCCTGTCTGGAAGCGGGGCCAAATATTATGGCTTTCTGTAATTGCTATTGGCTTGGGGGGGGGGGTTACTGGCTTTGTGGGTGAACCAATGCTAAATCTGGGGCCTCCCTGGGGGCCTAAGGGGGCTAGTGGCTGCCAATAAGCAACAGGTCAAACAACATCCATGAAGGGCCCTTTGATGACAGTCTCAAGTCAGGACTCTTGGCATCCTTCTCCTTTCAACCAATAAACTGGGTCATATGGTGGCTTTGAAGAGTAGTGCAGTGTTCGGGATTTCACTTTCCACATCCTGACTTTTCTACTTACATGGTATGTCACCTCACGACAGATCTAATATTAAATTGTTAATTTTCAATCCACAGGAGAAGATATTGAGAAGACATTCCCTCACAATATTTTTCTACTAATGTCAGGATAATAAAGTTGCTTAATTAACTTCACTCTGATGAAATCACTGCAGTTCAGAGTACATTACCTCCATTTTGGAGGTGACACTGACACCACTGTCAGCAGCACCCCTCCATTCGGGCTCAAAGGTAACAAGGATTGACGAATCACATGCCCATTCCATTCGCCAATTCCGCAGTAAATTTGTAACCGACATTTTCCATTTTCCATTTAATGAAATGACGGAAAGTAATCCCAGTCCCAGTATAATACAATGTCAATGGATCAACCAATAGTATGGGCGCTGAGCATCATCACGTCAGTAAAATATCACCAAGGTTTAATCAATGAAACTTGCCAATGGAAAAGGTGCCTCAGAACTCCTTGTAGGGATCATAATGAATGTTCCTAACATGGCTTACACACAGTGTGACTAAGAGGCTTGGCTTGAGACCTGCTACTACACCAAGAAAACATAGGTCATGTTAAACAGGATCTTACTGTAAATAGAGGCATCTATCACATACTGTAAACACAAGACTGGATAAACAGGTGTTTCAATAACTCCTGCTACAGTCTCTGCAAAGCTTTCTCTTTTCTTAGCTCCAGTATCTTTCTCCTAGCTGCAAAACCACAGGAATTGAATCTGTCTGTAGAAATGTAGATATAAATGTTAAAAAGAAAATAAGGTGTTATAATAACTATTTTATATCACATATACTGTATCTTTAAGCATCTCTCATTTCCAGACCCAACTTGGCTTCCTCTCATTGCCCTACCTCAGATGGCTCCCTTTCCTCTGGCAGGTATTGGCACCACGGGTGGGCATCTCCACCAAATAATAAATTCCCTTTTCTTGGAAATAGATGGACCACTGGCCTTCCTCCAGGTCCCCGTGGGGGGAACTGAGAGATGTGCTGAAAGGCCAGTTGGAGGTGGAGACCCACATGGATAAGATGCTCTGTGGCTCCATTGTGCAAACTCTGCTGGACGTTAATGGCGGCCATTGTATGAAATCATTATGAGGTTGGATTTGGCCATGCACTCTGCTGTCTCTTCCAAACTCTGTCTTCCTGGAGTCTAATAAACATTAACTAATGACAGGGTTTATAAGTGGCCCCCATCTTCTCTCTGGAGAATGCCTTAGGAGACAAACAATGATCTGCATTCAGGGCTTTCTCTGTTTCTACTCTACACAAACGATTCTTAATGTAACACAGTACATGGTCCAGCTCTGCCAGAGTGGACCTGAGATTCAAAACGAGCATTCCCAACCAATACACAACACAACAAAACACACAACACTACAAAAGCACTCTTTCAGTTACAGAAAAGGGCGGGTAGTATTGAAGTGTTTGGTTGTTGGGGTTAATATCAAGTCTAAGAGGGGTCAGCTGAGGGACCATTTGGGTAGATGGCCACGCCTCCTGCCTGGGCTTATTAATCCCAGCCCATGCAGGGCAGCTGCAGCTTGGATTAGTTCCACACAACCTGCCAGAGCTAAAATTTCTGCTGCGGATTAGACTGTAGGCTAACACAAACAAATTGTACAGAGAGAGAGAGAGGAGAGCGAGAGAGAGAAGCTGAGAAATTTCTGTTTTGAAGTGAATTTACAACTCACTCGATTACTTTGCATCCCAAAAAAGCCTGCACATTCATTTTCTTTTTTTTCCAATCCATGAATTAAATATCATTTCATTACAGCTAAATGCAATCCAACTCTTATGACCAACTGCTTTCTATGAATGACTCCTACTATATTTGATTTGAAAAATGTTACACCCTGCAACAGATACACATACCAACACATACACATACCACAAACTTTTGAGGATATAAACACAGTAAAGTCTAAAGACTTGTTACCATATATTCTGTATACAACTAGCTAGCAAACACAGAGTTGGACTCAGGTGAAAAGTTATGTTGTCAATCAGCCATGGTTTTCCTCATCATTGTTGTCAAGATTAATTTGCTTCATCAGTGCCAGGCCAAAGCTCCAATTTGACATATTACTCATTCATAAAGCTGTGATGAAGCTATTTAAATTAAGCACCTCTAATCATGGCAACTCAGCAACACCCACACCTGGAAATCAAAGTACTAAGAACAATTCCTCTCATAGTAAGGTAGTCTGGTAGTCAAGTAACTGTTTAATGTACTGCACAAGGCATTTGTCCCGTGCAAATACTTTATCTAATCACTGATCTGACAGTGGAAGCTGTTTAGTGAAACTCAATCTTTCCCTACCTATTAATGTAAGAGCAGTGATTATCTCAAAGATGGGACAGAAGTAATGCCGCATTTTCAAAGTATTCAAGCAATCTAACAGGGAACCACACCTGATGTCTGTCTGGAGTAAATACTGAAAAATGGGCCTCATGTAGTGCTGTGACACTAAATTATCGATTGGGTAACCTACGGGTAGACTCAGAGCAACCACTATCAGAAAATGTATTATTAAGCTTTGAAGTAAAATAAATATCATTGAACTAATAATATACAGGACCCAAATCCCAAGGTATGCCAGAGATGGTGTATAATATCCTCGTACTGCCACTGTGAGTCAGGGCATGGATGTAATTGTGTTATTTGAGGTGTGTGTCAATGTCCTAGCTGTCAATGCGAATTAATGACGAAACATCCAGGGGAAATTAGATGTCTGTGTGTGTGCAGCAACAAGTGCAAGGGCCTCTGGGAGGAAGGCTTCCACCACCTCGCAGTGATGGAGAGTCTAGCTCGATACTGCATGACTAACACTCTGTGCACATTCATTCGGATAAAAGGCCTATGAATTTGACAAAGTGTTAATTTGCTTCCTTTAGAATGCTTTACGGGTAAAATTGTATCCTCCATTTTTACTGTCATGCCACATGCTAAGAATCAATGGACTTTCTATGATAGCTGCAAACCATAATATGATAGCGTTACAGTATTTGATCCGGCATCTCAACAAATCGGTGGAATAAGTAAAGTGGATGTCAACTAGTCTGCTCAGATTAGTTTGTTCAGGAGAAGAAGTGTTCTACCACCTGCTGATCGGAGATGTCTTGATGTTTGAGTGGGATAAAGAGGACATCTGTGTCATTTAAGAGCGTTTGAATCTCTTTTCCCATAGCACATGTGTGGAGGCGTCCAATGAATGCTCTATGGATCTATCTCAGCCCCCGCACAGACGTTGAGGCTTGCTACTGTACCTATCACTTTCTGTTTGGCCATCTTCAACAGACTGCAACCCACTGCAGATACTCAGTCTTTAATAGCAACCTAGATTAGAAAATGCATTTCTGAAACATACATTTAGTAGGGGGACCCCAATTCAGTAGATAAAACAATGACATGCACATGAATGCAATTGTTGAAATCTAAAAATGCTGTTTTGTATTTAAAGCAAACATATACTGTGATGTTACACTATACAATTGTTTAGGCTCCTCATAGTAATTCCATCTGAGCCTTGAACTTCCAGCGCTCTGATGCTTGACTGGTCTATTTCCATAACCCGGGACAGCATACTACTACGTCATTGGTTCAACACTCTAAACCACACAGGACTTAGGCTACTCAGTACTCCTTCACTCACCAGAGCCTTTCCCCAAAATACTATCTACCCTCTCTCCAGAAAGCCAGTACTCAGATGCCATATGACCCCTGTCCTGAGTAGCTTAGTCCAATGTTGAAAATATCCCTAGGGAACCCGAGGAGCCATGTCTGTGTAAACATTGATGAAATGAAATTGTATTTGTCACTTGCTTTTTACACAACAAGTGTAGACTAACAGTGAAATGCTTACTTACAGTGTCCTTCTCAACAATGCAGAGAGAAAAATAATAGAAAATAATCACATGAGGAATAAATACATAACGAGTAACGATAACTTGGCTATACTGTATACACGGGGTACCAGTACCAAGTTGATGTGCAGGGGTACAAGGCAATTGAAGTAGAGAAGTACATATAACTAGAAATAAAGGTACTAGGCAACAGGATAGATAATAAACAGCAGCAGCAACATATGTGATGAGTCAAAAGAGTTAGTGGAAATGGGGGGGTAGATGCTGTTCGGGGTCCTGTTGGTTCTTTGTAAAGCCCCTAACCATGTGTGTGAGGTGTATACTTTTGTTTCAAGTAGATTTGTTTAAGACTACCAAGAAACACTCTGTGTGACCCTGATTTAGGCCACTGCAGTAAAAGTTGAACCCTCGTGTAGTCTCAACATTCTGTATGACTCGCCATCACAAAACACCTGAAATAAAGCAGCTGAATTGAATGCTAAACCCCAAATCTATTTTGCATGAAGAAACAACCTGTCATTCATCACAAACTTTGTGAATATCTGGGTTTTCCCTCTTCACAATATAGAAAGACTGCATTTAATCAGTGGACACCACTCATTTTATTACAACACACCTGGCATAATTGTTTTCTTTACTAAAGTAGAGGTTTATTATAACTATTATTATTGCTACAGGAAGCCAACCACCATGTTTACAACCATAGGTGTAAACATCATTTTTTAGCAAGAGCACTTGTATAGCCTATTAAAATAGCAGAAATGTGTAGAAAGTCATCCTCCTGCAGCTGTAAGTTCCAATCACCTTGTCCAGGTTGTCCACACCTCCTTTGTTGTGGTTGTAGTCCAGGATGATGGCTGGCTTCCTGTTCTCACCATCACTGATCTCAGCCTTTTTGTGCAGTGTGCTCAGGTGGACCACAATCTTGTTCCTCTTTGGGAGATGAGAAACTAGAGTGGTGGTGGGGGAGAAAGCAAACTGATGAGAATACTTTTCTCCCCCTTGTTGTGAGGAGTGCAGGGGGGAGCTCAGGCTTGTTTATTCTAACTGTGCCAACCATTGTGATCTTCCTCTTCGGGAGCTGTAGCACACATAATCTCAATTTCTCATTTTGTGTGTGTGTATTTGTGGTTTTTGAGGTGTGGAAATTATTTTATAACTGCCGGGTCAAAAATGTCCCTAAGAAAATGTTTGTACCGTGGTGGTGTACAGCTTTCATGGAAATATGAACAAAGGCAGTGCTTCACTTTTTCTAATGTCACTAATCTAGGAAAAGTCATCAAATTTTCTCTGCTGTTAAATATAGTGGTGGGTCATTTTTGACCCTTAAGACAACACATGGGTTAAGTAGCACCTTTGATGCACCCTGACAGAACACTGATATTGTCAATGAGGCCATTTATCACCCAGTACTTAAAGCCTGCAACAAGGTGGTGCGCAACAGGGCTGTGTCTCGAGCACGCTACTTTTGGAATTTCCCCTTTCTATTTATTTGTCTATTTTTGACAAAGGCACAGTGAACCCTGTCAGACCTCCATTGTGGATGAGAATAATTCATCTTCGAGTGAGGAGAGCGGATGGGGGGAGACAAAGCACCGGAGCTATTAGGACTGTGGAGGAGGAGCGGGGTTACAGATTGGGGGAGATGGAAGTCCCCTCTGCTAGAACTTCTGGCAGATGATCATTAGCGCCTCAGGTTTGATTGATATGGCACATTTCCGATGGCAGGTGCACGACTCGTCTAAACACCGCCATGCCTGGTGATTATTCTAATTTTAAGATGCATCTGGTGGAGTACACTCACTCAAAATGTGTCATTTAAACTGTATATTAATGGCGCAATGTTTTGGATATGAGCCAGGGGAAAGCTGGCCCAATTCACTTGGCATATCATTCAAATCAAACTCTAAAATTGATCCTGGTACGTGATGAATGGAGAGTAGGTCAAGGTCAGAAGTAGGTCAAGGCCGACTATTTGAGAGAAAAGTAAATAGTTGGACCTTCACAGACATTTTGGATGATACCTTTTCTGTGTTTAGACTGATTCTACATTTCACTGTTAAAATGAAGTGAAATAGGGAGTTGTTTTCGCTCCAGAGCAGCAATCAAGAGAATGTATGGCGCAGAGCGGCTCTGTTCATTCGAAAAGCTGTATATCCATTTCATAGAGTCTAAGGCGATTGTGCTGTAGTTTTAATTAATAAGGTTTAGGAGGAAGAACTGTTCAGTTCAGTGGTGAGACAGATTCTTTAATTTGGTAAATACTTTTAGCTAGGCAGGGAACATGTTTATCTGTCTGAGACTTTTCATTGAAATGGAATATGGCCTTGTCATTGGATCATTTTCTATTTTATTCACAAGAAAACATTGGAATAAGGCATACATTTCAAGAGACAATGCTAACCGGATACACATCCTCCTCAACCAGGACACTTCTTTAAGCCTTTACAGATTGCCTGGCATTTGGATGCTAATGCATGAAAGGAAATACAGTATATCTGAAAACCATAAGCATCTACCTGTGATTTCAATTGATGTGATGCATTTCTTTGGTATGTGATGGTGTCTGATGGTATCGTGGAAACCACACTTGCTTCCATAGCAAGATGATGTGTTCAGTTGATTTCACCTTGACTGTGCTCTGAACCCTGCTTGGGTAACATTGTGAAAGGGGGAATAGATTTGCATTGAAATTTTATAGAAATAACAGTACATCGTCAGACTGTTATATTCCAAACACAGAGAGAGAGGCAGAGGAGGAGAGAAAGGGAGAAATGTCAGCCAATTTAACGTCATCGGAGCTGAAGATCTTTATCGTAAGATCTGCCTTTGTTCCTATCCTACTTGACCTCCATCACATTCTCCTAGAATCTCTAGAAAGACAGCCAAACATCAAACACAGCTATCATCTGAAACTATCTCCGAAGTTATTGATGGTTGCCCTTTGCTAAAGACAATGACACAGCCTTTTCCTCTATCTCAACCATCTCTGGCATGTCCCTCTGGCATGTGACATGGGAAGTCTTTGCCACCAGCCTCAACCCGTCGCCAGTACACAGTCAATATGTGGCATCCAGACTGCCATGAGGGCACACATTTGTCACAATGGATTCCCTGCCAGAAGTGAGTCACAGATGTTTATTTTGTGACGTGACATCAAAGCCAATTCTGACAGGCATGTGCTAGGGCAGAACTGCCCGGCTCAATGCCAAGATGGTACCAAATGGCAGCCGAAATGCAAAGACCTCTACACTCTAATACAATCTCACAGTAGGCTAGCGAAGCCAATTAGGCAGAGACTGTATGTTCATGAGCACCATTCAAAATGATCACTTGCTGTCTGACTGGATAGCAATTCATAAAATGTAGTTGATGCTTGATGCCATGATTTTTCGTACCTTTTCTATGGCTCGTGTCTGTTGATCAGTATCCTGTATTATTGTCGGTGTTATACGCTTAACAGGATATCCAGCCTACCGTACCTCCTTGCCTGTCCAAATAAAATATTAAAATATTGATAATTTATTTGACCGAGACGTGTGCCAACAGAAAGACGGATCAATCTCAGATAAATTATCAGAGCAAGCGAAACAGAGCCCCTCTGTCTTACTACTGTCATTTGGACTGCTCGTGAATTTAAACAAATTATTACTCTGCCAGTCATGCCCCCCTTCGTCCTTGACTTGTCTTAAATATGTCTATAAAACACACTTGTAGTTATAACCACTTCTAGGAGGGCATGTGATTTTTTTATGGTTTCCCCCCATTGCCCCTCCTTCTCCCGACATTCCTTCTCCAGATAGTTGAAGGTGCCATGCCAATGGCCTTAGGAGGCCTGCCCATAACGTACCTCCTTGTCTGTCCAAATAAAATATTGAAATGTTGTTAATTTATTTGACCAAGTTGAGCGCTGACAAAAAGACCCATCATTGTCAGATAAAGCATCCGAGCAAGCATTTTTTTGCCAGACCGCATCAAATACATAGGGATATATATTGTAAGACAAAACAGCGCTGTTTCAGATACTATTTTGGACTAATGTGCAAAGGTAACCTACTTTTTGAAGTGATTTGTTTTACAATCAGATGAAAATATCATGACTGGTTGTGTTCTTGCCGCTTTCAAAGGGTAGGCTAATACATTTGTACAGTTAAATGACATGTCATTACTATAAAAGACACAATAAATGCTAAAGCAGTCATTTGGACTGCTCAATCATTTAAAAAAAAATATTACTCTGCCATTTTTAAAGTCATGCCCCCCTCTGTCGTTGACTTTTCCTATGTAACTACACACTGTAACTACACAATGCCAAATCTTAATATCATAAACAGAACTGGTGATGTAGACAGAGGCCAATTCTTCTATGGTTTTCCCTGTTGCCCCTCCTCTTGACAGTAGGAACAGTTGAAGATGACATGCCCAGCTGAAAATCACCTCGATAATTGCCTGGAAAGTGAAACTAAACTATCCTGAAACTAATTTCACACATAATAACAGCTGAAATAAATGAAGTAGGCTAAAGTATGATGGCGGAGAATGGATGAGTTGATGAGCGAGGGGAAGTGAACGATGCATAATTATGTAATCACCAATTGTGAATGAAGAACAGGGCGGGCCATTCTATTGTATCGATATATTCTAATTATAATGTCAGTCTACTCTTGCCTACTTGGAGTACACAGTGAGAGCGTGCATAATTTACCATGGCAAGAAGACCAAGACTAATGATTGCACTCATTAGCGTTGTTACAAAATTTGAATGAAAACGACTCCAATGGTGGGGTAGAAATTAATCATGATGGGTATTCTCCTGATTCTGAGCCTCAACCTGAACCTATACCTCTGAGGCCTAAGAGAAAAAAAGTCAGAACTGTGTGCACTGAGCTGGTGCCCACACCACAACCAAATATAAAGGTGAGACAGCCATTTGTAATAGAACAGGCCATCTACAGGCCTCCCGGGTGGCACAGTGGTCTAAGGCACTGCATAGCAGTGCTAGATGTGCCACCAGAGATTCTGGGATCAAGTCCAGGCTCTGTCGCGGCCGGCTGCAACAGGGAGGCCCATGGGGAGGCGCACAATTGGCCCAGTGTCGTCCAGGTTTGGCCAGCAGGGATATCCTTGTCTCATTGCGCACTAGTGACTCTTGTGGTGGGCCAGGTGCAGTGCACGCTGACCAGGTCACCAGGTGTACAGTGTTTCCTCCGACACATTGGTGCGGCTGGCTTCCGGGTTGGATGGGCATTGTGTCAAGAAGCAATGCGGCTTGGTTGGGTTGTGTTTTGGAGGACGCATGGCTCAACAGCTTTCATTGTTTAGGCCATGTGACATGGACATGCACCAACTGATGACTTACTTTTTGACTGCTGTCTTATCAACACTTATATTCATAATGTCATTATTGCTTTCGTTTTTTCCTCATTTTCATCTTGCTGACAGAGCATCTTTCTGACCGTGTATCTTGCTGACCATGTATCCTGCTGACCATGCACCTTGCGGACCATGCTTCCTGCTGACCGTGCGCCTTGCTGACCATGCTTCCTGCTGACCGTGTGTCTTGCTGACCATGTGTCTTGCTAACCATGCGTCTTGATGATTGGGTTATTTATTTTTATTATGTTGTTAAAAAATGAATTATAACAGGTTCCATCTCCATTGCTTTCTGTTTCATAGTTGTAACAGAAGCACTCCACAAAATATGGAATACTTAATTATATATATATTTTACATATATCCACATAGGAGGTCTTGTGACAAAAACGTGCCCCCCTGTAGAAATGAAATGTACAAATTACTTGTTCTGGCACCGGCCTGGCTGTGCCCCAGTTCATAAACACTGATATTTGCCTCAAATCTGAAACTCAACCTGATCCTGAAAACTGAGGCCCCACAAGGGTGGGTGCTCAGCCCCCTCCTGTACTCCCTGTTCACCCATGACTGCGTGGACATGCACAACTCAAACTCAATCAAGTTTGCAGACGACACAACAATAGTGGGCTTGATTACCAACACGAGACAGCCTACAGGGAGGAGGTGAGGGAACTCGGAGTGTGAACTCGGAGTGTGGTGTCAGGCAAACAACCTCTCAATCAACGTCAACAAAACTCTTCAGGAAACAGCAGAGGGAGCCCCCCACTATCCAAATCGACGGGACAGCAGTGTAGAAGGTGGAAAGTTAAGTTTCTCGGCGTACACACCACGGATAAACTGAAATGATACACACACGCAGACAGTGTGGTGAAGAAGGCGCAACAGTGCCTCTTCAACCTTGAGAGGCTGAAGAAATGTGTCTTGTCACTTAAAACTCTCACACACTTCTACAGATGAACAACTGAGAGCATCCTGTCGGGCTGTATGCATCGCCCACAACCGCAAGGCTCTCCAGAGGGTGGTGCAGTCTGCACAATGCCGGGGGCAAACTACCTGCCCTCCAGGACACCTACAGCACCCAATGTCACAAGAAGGCCAAAAAGATCATCGAGGTCAACAACCATCGAGCCAATGCCTGTTCACCCCGCTACCATCCAGAAGGCAAGGTCAATACAGGTGCATCAAAGCTGGGATCGAGAGACAGAAGCTGTTTCTCACTCTCAAGGCCATTAGACTGTTAACACAGAGAGGCTGCTGCCTATATACAGACTCGAAATCATTGCCAACTTTAATAAATTGATCACTAGTCACTTTAATAATGCCACTTTAATAATGTTTACATATTCATCTCATATGTATATACTGTATTTTATACCATCTATTGCATCTTGCCTATGCCGCTCGATCATCGCTCATCCATATATTTATATGTAGATATTCTTGTTCCATTCCTTTAGATTTGTGTGTATTGGGTAGTTGCTGTGGAATTGTTAGATTACTTGTTAGCTATTACTGCACTGTCGTAACTAGAAGCACAAGCATTTCACTACACTCTCAATAACATCTGCTAACCATGTGTATGTGACCAATAAAATTGGATTTGAACTAATTTCACACATATAACAGATTAAATAAATGAAATAAAGTATGATGGGGAGAAAAGAGGAGAATGGGTGTGTTAATGAGCGAGGGGAAGCGAACGATGCATAATTAGGAATGAAGAACAGGGAGGCCATTATATTGTATTGATCTATTGTAATTAGAATCTCAAAATATTATGTAAGCCTACCCTCTATCAGTCCACTAAATCCAAACAGTCTTATCAGTCTACTCTGGCCTACTTGTACTTGTTCCTAGGGGCGCTGGAAGACACAATGTAAGTAACTTAATTTATGTCCCTCTTACTGCCCTGAATGCCTCTTCTGATCCCGTGCTTATCTGGGCTCCCGAGTGGAGCAGTGGTCTAAGGCACTGCATCTCAGTATAAGAGGTGCCGCTATAGTCCCTGGTTTGAATCCAGGCTGTATCACATCTGGCTGTGATTGAGAGTCCCATAGGGCGGCGCACAATTGGCCTAGTTAAATAAAGGTCAACTAAAAAATGTATAAATAAAAAAATCCCACAGCTATTGTATGCAGTAATCATGTGTCTATAAACCAGAGTGATACTGTTAGCACTGAAGCAGTGTGCCCTAGTAGGATGTCCACTGTGTGCCGCTCACCCTGCACTAACATAAATAACATGAGCATGTCTGATTTTGCTAAGCTTCCCAGTAAAGCAATGAAAACAATCAAGCATCCCAGAAAAGTGCTAAAAATACGAAATCAATCATTTGCTAGTAACAGATGACATTCATATTGTGACAATCTCTGAAACTCACTAACTAGATAATACCTTTCATGATACAGTGGTAGAAATATATGGTTATGACATCAACAGAAAAGCCAAAGGTGGACGTGTTGCCATTTATATTCAGAACCACATTCCTATGAAGCTTAGTGGAGATATCATGCTAAATACTGTTGACGTAATATGGCTACAGGTTAATCTGCCTCTTCCAAAGCCTATACTGGTGGAAATTTGCTATAGACCACCAAGTGCTAACAGTCAGTATCTGGATAACATGTGTGAAATGCTTGATAATGTATGTGAGAGGTATATTTTCTGGGTCATTTAAATATTGACTGGCTTTCATCAGGCTGCCCACTCAAGAGAAAGCTTCAAACTGTAACTAGTGCTTCCAACCTGGTTCAGGTTATCAGTCAACCTATTAGTGTAGTTACAAAGAGCACAGGAATAAATCATCAATATGTATTGATCTCATCTTTACTAATGCTGCAGAAATGTACTTCAAGTCATTATTCAAATCCATCGGATGTAGTGATCACAATATAGTAGCCAAAGCTAGGAAAACCAAAGTTCCAAAGGCTGGGCCTAAAATAGTGCATAATAGGTCACACTACAACTTTTGTAGTGATTCCTATGTTTTTGATGTAAATCATATTTGTTGGTCTGTGGTGTGTAATGAGGAGCAACCAGATGCTGCACTTGACACATTTATGAAATAGCTTATCCCAGTTACTAATAAGCATGCACACATTAAGAAAATGACTGTAAAAACTGTTAAATCCCTGTGGGTTGATGAGGAATTGAAACATTTTAAGGTTGAGAAGGATGATGCATAAGGAATGGAAGATAAGTCTGACTGCACAACTGATTGGCAAATGTACTGCAAATAGAGAAATTGTGTGACTAAACTGAATAACAAAAGAAAAAACTACACTACGAAACAAAGATAAATGACAAACAATGATAGTAAAAACTTTTGGAGCACCTTAAATTACATTTTGGGAAAAAAGGAAAACTCAGCTCTATCATTCATTGAATCAAATGGCTCATTCATCACAAAACCCACTGATATTGCTAACTACTTAAATATGTTTTTATTGCCAAGATTAGCAAACTTAAGAATTACATGCCAGTAACAAATGCTGACACTACACATCCAAGTATAACTGATCAAATGATAAAATACTTGTAATTTTTAATTCCGTAAAGTTTTGTCTATCAACAATGACAAGCCACTGGGGTCTGACAACTTGGATGGAAAATTATGGAGGATAATAGCAGATGATATTGCCACACCTATTTGCCAGCCATTGTGTCAGTCATTGTTGATCAATTGTCTTCTTTAAAGTATCACAATACAAAAATACTAAAGAAAGACTCTCTTATGCTACTACTTACGTTGGTACCCCAGGTAATCTTAGGTTTCATTACATACAGTCGGGATGAACTACTGAATATAAGAGCAACGTCAACTCATTGCCGCTTTCATGGAGCGGGACACTAAGCATCATTACGACCAGGAATATGACTTTCCCGAAGCGTTACCTTCCATCAAGGACAATGGATCGGATCCCAGCCGGCGAACCTTAACAACGTCGCGGTAAAAGGGGCAAACAAAGCGGTCTTCTGCTCAGGCTCCGGAGATGGGCACATCGCGCACCACTCCCTAGCATACTACTCGCCGATGTCCAGTCTCTTGACAACAAGGTTTATGAAATCCGAGCAAGGGTAGCATTCCAGAGAGACATCAGAGACTGTAACGTTCTTTGCTTCATGGAAACATGGCTCACTCGAGAGAAGCTATCGGAGTCGGTGAAACCAGCTGGTTTCTTCACGCCTTCCCCTGACAGAAACAAGCATCTTTCTGGTAAGAAGAGGGGCGGGTGGTATGCCTTATGATTAACGAGACGTGGTGTGATCATAACAACATACAGGAACTCAAGTCCTTCTGTTCACTTGACTTAGAATTCCTCACAATCAAATGTCGACTGCATTATCTACCAAGATAATTTTCTTTGATTAAAATCACAGCCGCATATATTCCCCCCCAAGCAGACACATCGATGGCCCTGAACAAACTTTATTTGACTCTATGTAAACTGGAAACCACATATCCTGAGGCTGCATTCATTGTAGCTGTGGATTTTAACAAGGCTAATCTGAAAACAAGACTCCCTAAATTATATCAAACATATCGGTTGTGCAACCAGGGCTGGTAAAACCCTGTATCATTGTTATTCTAACTTCCGCAACGCTTATAAGGCCCTCCCCCGCCCTCCTTTCGGAAAAGCGTACCCGCGACTCCATTTTGTTGCTTCCAGCCTACAGACGGAAACTAAAACAAGAAGCTCCCGCGCTCAGGTCTGGTCAACGCTGGTCCGACCAATCTGATTCCACGCTTCAAGACTGCTTCGATCACGTGGATTGGGATATGTTCCGCATTGACGAATACAGTGATTCGGTGAGCGAGTTCATTAGAAAGTGCATCGGCGATGTCGTACCCACAGCGTCTATTAAAACATTCCCAAACCAGAAACTGTGGCTTGATGGCAGCATTCGTGCGAAATCTAAAGCGTGAACCACTGCTTTTAACCAGGGCAAGGTGACCGGAAACATGACCGAATACAAACAGTGTAGCTATTTCCTCCGCAAGGCAATCAAACAAGCTAAGCATCAGTACAGAGACAAAGTAGAGTTGCTATTCAACGGCCCAGACACAAGAGGTATGTGGCAGGGTCTACAGTCAATCACGGATTACAAAAAGAAAACCAGCCCTGTCGCGGACCAGGATGTCTTGCTCCCAGACAGAGTAAATAACTTCTTTGCTCGCTTTGAGGACAATACAGTCCAACTGACACGGCCCGCTACAAAAACCTGCGGACTCTCCTTCACTGCAGCTGACGTGAGTAAAACAGTTAAACGTGTTAACCCCCGCAAGGCTGCAGGCCCAGACGACATCCCAAGCCGTGTCCTCAGAACATGTGCAGACCAGCTGGCTGGAGTGTTTACAGACATATTCAATCAATCCTTAGTCTGCTGTTCCCACATGCTTCAAGAGGGCCATTATTGTTCCTGTTCCCAAGAAAGCTAAGGTAACTGAGCTAAACGACTACCGCCCCATAGCACTCACTTCCGTCATCATGAAGTGCTAGACTAGACATGAAGTGAGAGACTAGTTACCACCTCCACCCTACCTGACACCCTAGACCCACTCCAATTTGCTAACCGCCCCAATAGGTCCACAGACGACGCAAACGCAATCACACTGCACACTGCCCTAACCCATCTGGACAAGAGGAATACCTATGTGAGAATGCTGTTCATCAACTACAGCTCAGCATTTAACACCATAGCACCCTTCAAACTCGTCATCAAGCTCGAGACCCTGGGTCTCGACCCCGCCCTGTGCAACTGGGTACTGGACTTCCTGACGGGCCGCCCCCCAGGTGGTGAGGGTAGGTAACAACATCTCCACCCCGCTGATCCTCAACACTGGGGCCCCACAAGGCTGCGTTCTGAGCCCTCTCCTGTACTTCCTGTTCACCCACGACTGCGTGGCCATGCACGCCTCCAACTCAATCATCAAGTTTGAGGACGACACTACAGTGATAGGCTTGATTACCAACAACGACGTGACGGCCTACAGGGAGGAGGTGAGGGCCCACTGAGTGTGGTGTCAGGAAAATAACCTGACACTCAACGTCAACAAAACAAAGGAGATGATCGTGGACTTCAGGAAACAGCAGAGGGACCACCCCCCTGTCCACATCGACGGGACAGTAGTGGAGAGGGTTGTAAGTTTTAAGTTCCTTGGTGTACACATCACGGACAAACTGAATTAGTCCACCCACACAGACAGCGTTGTGAAGAAGGTGCAGCAGCGCCTCAGGAGGCAGAAGAAATTCGGCTGGTCGCCAAAAGCACTCAAACTTCTACAGATGCACAATCGAGAGCATCCTGTAGGGCTTTATCACCGCCTGGTACGGCAACTGCTCCGCCCACGACCGTAAGGCTCTCCAGAGGATAGTGAGGTCTGCACAACGCATCACCGTGGGCAAACTACCTGCCCTCCAGGACACCTACACCACCCGATGTCACAGGAAGGCCATAAAGATCATCAAGGACAACAACCACCCGAGCCACTGCCTCTTCACCCCGCTATCATCCAGAAGGCGAGGTCAGTACAGGTGCATCAAAGCTTGGACCGAGAGACTGAAAAACAGCTTCTATCTCAAGGCCATCAGACTGTTAAACAGCCACCACTAACATTGAGTGGCTGCTGCCAACATACTGACTCAACTCCAGCTCACTTCAATAATGGAAATTGATGTAAAAAAAATTATCACTAGCCACTTTAAACAATGCCACTTAATATAATATTTAATCTCATATCATATGAGTATACTGTACTCTATATCATCTATTGAGTCTTGCTATCTTTATGTAATACATGTATCACTAGCCACTTTAAACTATGCCACTTTTATGGTTACATACCCTACATTACTCATCTCATATGTATATACTGTACTCGATACCATCTACTGCATTTTGCCTATGCCGTTCTGTACCATCACTCATTTATATATCTTTATGTACATATTCTTTATGCCTTTACACTTGTGTGTATATGGTAGTAGTTGTGGAATTGTTAGGTTAGATTACTCGTTGGTTATTACTGCATTGTCGGAACTAGAAACAAAAGCATTTCGCTACACTCGCATTAACTGCTAACCATTATCTGCTAACCATGTGTATGTGACAAATAAAATTTGATTTGATTCCTATGGCTTCCACAGGGTGTCAGCAGTCTATGTACAAGGTTTCAGGCTTGTAACTTCTAAAACAAATAAGAAATATCAGTTTTAGTACAGGGACACAGTCTTGGAAATTAGGTGTTGGCGCACCATGAAGACAGGATGCACCTGCTAACATTGGTTTCCTATTGAACATACTTCGTTCCGTAAGAAATATTATACTTTGATAATATTTTAGGGTATCTGAGGATTTAATATAACTTTTTTTGACTTGTTGAAACAAAGTTTAGGGGTAGATATTCAGATACCTATCTTGGTATGTTGAACAAGTGGATTACTCAAATCGATGGCAGCAACTAAACAGACTTTTTGGGATATAAAGAAAGATTTTATCTAACAAAACAGCACTACGTGTCATAGCTGGGACCCTTTGGATGACAAACCAGAGGAAGATTTTCAAAAAGTAAGTGAATATTTAATCGCCATTTGTGAATTTATGAAACCTGTGCAGGTGGAAAAATATTTTGATGTGGGGCGCCGTCATCAAACAATCGCATGGCATGTTTTTCGCTGTAATAGCTACTGTAAATCGAACAGTGCAGGTAGATTAACAATAAGTTAAGCTTT
Organism: Oncorhynchus nerka; assembly: GCF_034236695.1. Lineage (NCBI taxonomy): Eukaryota > Metazoa > Chordata > Actinopteri > Salmoniformes > Salmonidae > Oncorhynchus > Oncorhynchus nerka. Next base: position 61,207,327 of record NC_088401.1, read on the forward strand.
CCACCGATATAAGACACTTAAATGTACCTAAATGTTTAATATCCATCATTTTTATTATTATTTATTTGTATTGCGCGCCCTCCAGTATCACCTGAAGGTGTCCCTTAAGAAGGAAGAACCACTGTACCAGCATGTCACGTGCAGCCTTTACTCCACACACAGAGACGCATACAAAGCTCCCCCTTGTCCTCCATTTGACAGATTTAACCATAATTATATCATCCTGATTTCTGCTTACACGCAAAAACTAAAGCCAGAAGTACCAGTGGCTCGCTCAATATGGAAGTGGTCAGATGACGCAGATGTTACGCTACAGGACTGTTTTGCACAGACTGGAATTGTCATGTATTGTCATATTATGTCTTGTTCCTGTTCTTTCTCTTCACTCTGTCTCCCTCTGCTGGTCGTATTAGGTTACCTTCTCTTTCTCTCCTCCTCCAGCTGTTCCTCATCTCCTCTAACTACCTCGTTCACCCTTTTCCCACCTGTTCCCTTTTTCCCTCTGATTAGGTCTCTATTTCTCTCTCTGTTCCTGCTTCTTTCTTTGTCAGATTCTCGTTTGAGTTTCTCATGCCAGAACCAAACTATCGTCTCGTTTGCTTCACCCTTGTCCCGTCCTGTCGGAATCTGCCTGGCAAGTGCATCCTGTACTCAGCTAACTGTCTTATCGTTGGTACTGTGTCCAGTTCATCTGATGCTACGTTGTGTCCAGTTCATCTGATGCTACGTGAGATCAGGTACCCCTGTTCCTCTACGACCCGCACCTACCCAGAGAGACCTGCAGCCTGTCGCCGCTAACCCAGCTATTCTCCTCTGCTGCTAAGAAGGGGGCTCTTTGTAATTATCAGAAGGACTTTTTGTTTCATTTGTCGCCCTCTCTGCGGGTTGTCTATTTTTCCATTACCTACATCTGAAGAGGATCTATGTCTTCCCTGTGTTTACATTAAAGGACTCTGTTTTTGTTAAACCACTTTTGGGTCCTCACTCAAGTGCATAACAGGAATATATTCTGGGATTCATCCAATGGCATTGAGGAATGTACCACCTCAGTCACCGGCTTCATTAATAAGTGCATCGATGACGTCATCCCTACAGTGACCGTACATCCGTACATATCGCAACCATCCGCACCGAGCTAAAGGCTAGAGTTGCCGCTTTCATGGAGCGGGACACTAATTTGGATGCTTATAAGAAATCACGCAACGCCCTCAGATGAACCATCAAACAGGCAAAGCATCAATACAGGACTAAGATTGAATCCTACTACATTGGCTCTGACACTCGTCGGATGTGGCAGGGCTTGAAAACTACAAAGGGAAACCTGTAGCGAGCTGCTTAGTGACGTGAGCTTACCATACGAGCTAAATACCTTTTATGCTCGCTTCGAGGCGTGCAACAATGAAGCATAAATGAGAGCACCAGACGTTTCAGACGACTGTGTGATCACGCTCTCGTTAGCCAATATGAGCAAGGCCTTTCACTTTTCTAGGGTAGGGGGCAGCATTCGGAATGTTGGATGAAAAGCATGCCCAAATTAAATGGCCTGCTACTCGGACCCAAAAGATATGATATGCATATAACTGGTTGATTTTGGATAGAAAACACTCTAAAGTTTCCAAAGCTGTTACAATAGTGTCTGTGAGTATAACAGAACTGATTTGGCCGGCGAAAACCTGAGAAAAATCCATTCAGGAAGTACTTTTCTTTGGTTTTGTAGTTTTCTGTTCAATGGCATTACAGTATCCATTGACTTAGGACTCGAATTGCAGTTCCTATGCCTTCCACTAGATGTCAAAAGCCTTTTTTCAGGCTTGTATTCTGATAAATGAGGGAGTAAGAGCAGTCTGAATGAGTGGACCCTGACGTGTCACAGAGCTTTTTCATGCGCAATCGTGCCTTTCTTGTCTACCTTTTATACTGACGACGTTATTGTCCGGTTGAAATATAGATAATTTAGGTTAAAAACAACCTGTGGATTGAATATAAACATCGTTTGACATGTTTCTATGAACTTTACAGATACATTTTAGATTTTTTTGTCTGCCTGTTTGGACTGTGTTTGAGCCTGTGGATTACTGAAGAAAACGCGAGAAGAAAACGGAGGGTTTTGGATATAAAGAGACTTTATCAAACAAAAGGAACATATATTGAGTAAATGAATGTCTTCTGAGTGCAACCATATGAAGATCATCAAAGGTAAGGGATTCGTTTTATCTCTATTTCTGACTTGTGTAACTCTTCTACTTGGCTGATTACTGTTTGTAATGATTTGTCTGCTGGGCTATGTTCTCAAATAATCGTAAGGTATGCTTTCGCCATAAAGCATTTTTTTAAATCACAAAGCTCATCACGAAGCTAAGGACCATGGTAAAAAACACCTCCCTCTGCAACTGGATCCTGGACTTCCTGAAGTCCAACCCCAGGTGGTAAGTTTATTCAACAACACATCTGCCACATTAGTCCTCAACACTGGGGCCCCTCGGGGGTGTGTGCTTTGTCCCCTCTTGTATTCCCTGTTCACCCATGACTGTGTGGCCAAACACATCTCCAACACCATCATTAAGTTTGCTGACGACACAACAGTGGTAGGCCTTATCACGACAATGATGAAACAGCGTACAGGGAGGAAGTCAGATACATGGAAGTGTGGTAACACCACGCTGTCAATGTGAGCGAGAAAGGAGATGATCGTGGACTACAGGAAATGGCGGGCCAAACAGGCCCCCATTAACATCGATAGGGTAGCCTCTGGAACTGCCGATCTGTGGCCAACAAGACAGAGTTCATCTCAGCCTATGCCTCCCTCCAGTCCCTCGACTTCTTGGCACTGACGGAAACATGGATCACCACAGACAACACTGCTACTCCTACTGCTCTCTCTTCAGCTGCCCACGTGTTCTCGCACACCCCGAGAGCTTCTGGTCAGCGGGGTGGTGGCACCGGGATCCTCATCTCTCCCAAGTGGTCATTCTCTCTTTCTCCCCTTACCCATCTGTCTATCGCCTCCTTTGAATTCCATGCTGTCACAGTTACCAGCCCTTTCAAGCTTAACATCCTTATCATTTATCGCCCTCCAGGTTCCCTCGGAGAGTTCATCAATGAGCTTGATGCCTTGATAAGCTCCTTTCCTGAGGACGGCTCACCTCTCACAGTTCTGGGCGACTTTAACCTCTTCAGTCGACCCTCTACTTTTTTGAACATTTTGTTAAAAATCGCACAACATTTCAGCGCCCTGCTACTCATGCCAGGAATATAGTACGTTCATATGGTTAGAATGTGTGGATAGGAAACCCTCGGACGTTTTTAAAACTGGTTAAATCACGACTGTGGCTATTACATAACGTGCGTTACATCGGAAAGCGCAGGAAAACCTGATCACAGAAAATGGAAATAAATATCCTTGCGCCACTTCCAGCAATTGTTAACAGTGAGCCGAATTAGATAAGACCGAGCATTCAACTCCCACAGCATCCCCATGTTGTCTAGAGTCTTGTGAATTGAATCATCTTTGATTCTTGGTTGAACCGAAACAGGGGCACCGCTTACCTCCGGTCTCCGCCCAGATCATTCCGGAAGAGCTCTCTCCTGAAATTTTTTCCAAGACGACAGCTAATGATATTTACATCGCCTACGGATGATTTTTATCGCTTATTAACGTTTACTAATACCTAAAGTAGCATTACAAACGTATTTCGAAGTGTTTTGTGAAAGTTTATCGTCTACTTTTTGAATTTTAAAAAATGACGTTACGTTGTGAAATCGCTGTTTTTTTCGTTTATCACACAGTCTACATATAACGATATCTTGGCTTTATATGGCCCGATTTAATCGAAATAAAGACCCAATAGTGTTTATGGGACATCTAGGAGTGCCAACAAAGAAGATGGTGAAAGGTAATGACTGTTTTCTATTTTATTGTGCGGTTTGTGTAACGCCGAAATGCTAATTATTTTGTTTACGTCCCCTGCTGTGCTTTTCTGTTGTAGTGTATTGGTGCATGCTATCAGATAATAGCTTCTCATGCTGTCGCCGAAAAGCATTTTAAAAATCGGACTTGTTGCCTGGATTCACAACGAGTGTAGCTTTAATTTGATACCCTGCATGTGTATTTTAATGAACTTTTGAGTTTTAACTAATACTATTAGCATTTAGCGTAGCGCATTTGCATTTCCAGAGCTCTAGTTGGGACGCAAGCGTCCCAAGTAGAGGCAAGAGGTTTACCTCCCCACGTCTACCTTTGACTCATTCCTCTCTGCCTCCTTCTTTCCACTCCTCTCCTCTTTTGACCTCACCCTCTCACCTCCCCCCCTACTCACAAGGCAAGAAATACGCTCGACCTCATCTTTACTAGATGCTGTTCTTCCACTAACCTCATTGCAACTCCCCTCCAAGTCTCCGACCACTACCTTGTATCCTTTTCCCTCTCGCTCTCATCCAACACTTCCCACACTGCCCCTACTCGGATGGTATCGCGCCGTCCCAACCTTCGCTCTCTCTCCCCCGCTACTCTCTCCTCTTCCATCCTATCATCTCTTCCCTCTGCTCAAACCTTCTCCAACCTATCTCCTGATTCTGCCTCCTCAACCCTCCTCTCCTCCCTTTCTGCATCCTTTGACTCTCTATGTCCCCTATCCTCCAGGCCGGCTCGGTCCTCCCCTCCCGCTCCGTGGCTCGACGACTCATTGCGAGCTCACAGAACAGGGCTCGGGCAGCCGAGCGGAAATGGAGGAAAACTCGCCTCCCCTGCGGACCTGGCATCCTTTGACTCCCTCCTCTCTACATTTTCCTCTTCTCTCTCTGCTGCTAAAGCCACTTTCTACCACTCTAAATTCCAAGCATCTGCCTCTAACCCTAGGAAGCTCTTTGCCACCTTCTCCTCCCTCCTGAATCCTCCTCCCCCTCCCCCCTCCTCCCTCTCTGCAGATGACTTCGTCAACCATTTTGAAAAGAAGGTCGACGACATCCGATCCTCGTTTGCTAAGTCAAACGACACCGCTGGTTCTGCTCACACTGCCCTACCCTGTGCTCTGACCTCTTTCTCCCCTCTCTCTCCAGATGAAATCTCGCGTCTTGTGATGGCCGGCCGCCCAACAACCTGCCCGCTTGACCCTATCCCTCCTCTCTTCTCCAGACCATTTCCGGAGACCTTCTCCCTTACCTCACCTCGCTCATCAACTCATCCCTGACCGCTGGCTACGTCCCTTCCGTCTTCAAGAGAGCGAGAGTTGCACCCCTTCTGAAAAAACCTACACTCGATCCCTCCGATGTCAACAACTACAGACCAGTATCCCTTCTTTCTTTTCTCTCCAAAACTCTTGAACGTGCCGTCCTTGGCCAGCTCTCCCGCTATCTCTCTCAGAATGACCTTCTTGATCCATATCAGTCAGGTTTCAAGACTAGTCATTCAACTGAGACTGCTCTTCTCTGTATCACGGAGGCGCTCCGCACTGCTAAAGCTAACTCTCTCTCCTCTGCTCTCATCCTTCTAGACCTATCGGCTGCCTTCGATACTGTGAACCATCAGATCCTCCTCTCCACCCTCTCCGAGTTGGGCATCTCCGGCGCGGCCCACGCTTGGATTGCGTCCTACCTGACAGGTCGCTCCTACCAGGTGGCGTGGCGAGAATCCGTCTCCACACCACGTGCTCTCACCACTGGTGTCCCCCAGGGCTCTGTTCTAGGCCCTCTCCTATTCTCGCTATACACCAAGTCACTTGGCTCTGTCATAACCTCACATGGTCTCTCCTATCATTGCTATGCAGACGACACACAATTAATCTTCTCCTTTCCCCCTTCTGATGACCAGGTGGCGAATCGCATCTCTGCATGTCTGGCAGACATATCAGTGTGGATGACGGATCACCACCTCAAGCTGAACCTCGGCAAGACGGAGCTGCTCTTCCTCCCGGGGAAGGACTGCCCGTTCCATGATCTCGCCATCACGGTTGACAACTCCATTGTGTCCTCCTCCCAGAGCGCTAAGAACCTTGGCGTGATCCTGGACAACACCCTGTCGTTCTCAACTAACATCAAGGCGGTGGCCCGTTCCTGTAGGTTCATGCTCTACAACATCCGCAGAGTACGACCCTGCCTCACACAGGAAGCGGCGCAGGTCCTAATCCAGGCACTTGTCATCTCCCGTCTGGATTACTGCAACTCGCTGTTGGCTGGGCTCCCTACCTGTGCCATTAAACCCCTACAACTCATCCAGAACGCCGCAGCCGTCTGGTGTTCAACCTTCCCAAGTTCTCTCACGTCACCCCGCTCCTCCGCTCTCTCCACTGGCTTCCAGTTGAAGCTCGCATCCGCTACAAGACCATGGTGCTTGCCTCACGGAGCTGTGAGGGGAACGGCACCTCAGTACCTCCAGGCTCTGATCAGGCCCTACACCCAAACAAGGGCACTGCGTTCATCCACCTCTGGCCTGCTCGCCTCCCTACCACTGAGGAAGTACAGTTCCCGCTCAGCCCAGTCAAAACTGTTCGCTGCTCTGGCCCCCCAATGGTGGAACAAACTCCCTCACGACGCCAGGACAGCGGAGTCAATCACCACCTTCCGGAGACACCTGAAACCCCACCTCTTTAAGGAATACCTAGGATAGTATAAAGTAATCCCTCTCACCCCCCCCTTAAAAGATTTAGATGCACTACTGTTCCACTGGATGTCATAAGGTGAATGCACCAATTTGTAAGTCGCTCTGGATAAGAGCGTCTGCTAAATGACTTAAATGTAATGATGTAAATGTTGTAGTGGAGGGAGTCGAAAGTTTAGAGTTCCTTGGTGTCCACATCACCAACAAACTATCATGGTCCAAATACAACAACATTAGCAACGCACTCACCTTCTTTCCTTGTTTATGTGACATGGACATTTTCCAATTGATGCCATTGTTTGAACATGCACACCGTGTAAGCACGAGCTGATAATAATTTACTATTTTTTACTGCTGTCATGTCAACATGTGCATTATAACGCATTATTGCTTTTGTGCTGATTTTCACTATTTATCAAGCACACTTGGTGTTTATAATGATGTTTTCATCATTTGGCCATGCATCTTGCTGACTGTGCATCTTGGTGGTTGTGGTGGTTGCGAGTGCATCCCTTACCCAGAATACTGCATGTTATGTGAAAATCAAATCTATTTGTATTCTGTCAACAATTAACTATTCAACTATTTTGCTCTGAGAGACACACACACACACACACACACACACACACACACACACACACACACACACACACACACACACACACACACACACACAGTAACCTGTGATTACTTTGATGAAATATATTTTTTCTCTCTCTCTCTCCTGGGTTTGTTCTTTCGAAGTCCTCTCGTGCATTTTCCATTCTTTCATGGTAGGTTGAGCTTTTCAGGCATTGTCAGACTTGTTTAAATATTTAATAAGACGTGGGAAAGAAACAAAAAGACCAAGTTGAGGGCAGAGTCCCTCCTCAGAAACCTAAGGTATATTTCCCATGAAATGGTGTGCAATGAAGAGGAATAGAGCTAAGGCTGTGTCTGCTATTCACTTATTTTAACCAAATGGTGAGAGTTGTCCCTGGTGACATTTGAACTTGTTCGCCTCCCCAGAATAACTGTACCCAGGTGAATTTGACTAAGCGCGCTCAGTTCAGTGTCTTAAAACCACCCATGTATGGTCATTATGTGTGGCGAGTGGAGTATTTTTACCTGAGTCATCTACTGTATATGCAATTGGTCACATGTTGAGTAGAGTGGTTGCCATTGGGCTGAAATACAGTCTGTTTCTATACTCATTATAAATACATAACATTACTTGAACTGATACGTGTTTAAATGTCCAAGTACAGTTAATTGGCACAATGCTAAGCAAATTGATGTATTAGTCTGCCAATACATTTTTCTTACATGTAAAAATCCCCATCAATATCCATCAGTTTAAGCTAGAGATATCTGTGTTTTGCATGGGCTGCGTCTCAATCCACCGCAACCACCTATGGCGACCTTCCGCATCTGCGGTGGCCGAGGTACAGCAATGTTTGAGACACCCCGAAAATCGGTCCTCTCACAAAATCATCTGTAATGCCTGAATGGTTTAGCCTACAAACTATTATGACCAATGTATGGAAAGGGGAGACCGTCACGAACACGGTGTTCTCTGTTTTGAAGATAACCGGTAAACACTAGTCTGAAGGTAACTGGTACCGATCAAAAGTTTGGACACACATTCTCATTCCAGGGTTTTTCTTTATTTTTACTATTTTCTACATTGCAGAATAATATTGAAGACATCAAAACTATAACATAACACATATGGAATCATGTAGAAACCAAAAGAGTGTTAAATAAATCCAAATATATTTTCTATTCTTTCTATTTCTAGATTCTTCAAAGTAGCCACCCTTTGCCTTGATGGCAGCTTTGTACACTCTTGGCATTCTCTCAACTAGCTTCATGAGGTAGTCACCTGGAATGCATTTCAATTAACAGGTGTGCCTTGTGTGCCTTTCCTTCTTAATGCATTTGAGCCAATTAGTTGTGTTGTGACCAGGTAGTGGTGGTATACAGAAGATGGTCTTTTATCAAATAGGGCTAAGTCCATAACAGTCCAGTAAGTCCAGTAACAGCTCAAATAAGCAAAGAGAAACCACACTGTCATTGAACAACAACAAAAAATGCACAAGTGTTGGTCCCATGTTTCCTGAGCTTAAATTTATCATACACACAAAAATCGTATTTCTCTCAATGTTGTGCACAAATCTGTTTACATCCCTGTTATTGAGAATTTATCCTCAATCCAACTGACAAGTGTGGAATATCAGGAAGCTGATTAAACAAGATGATCTTTACACAGGTGCACCTTGTGCTGTGGACAATAAAAGGCCACTCTGAAATGTGTCATTTTGTCACATAATACAATGCCACAGATGTCTCAAGTTTTGAGGGAGCATACAATTGTCATGCTGACTGCAAGAATGTCCACCAGAGTTGTTGCCAGATAATTTCATGTTAATTTCTTCACCATAAGCTGCCTCCCAATGTTGTTTTAGAGAATTTGGCAGTATGTCCAACTGGCCTCACAACTGCAGACAACGTGAAACTGAGGAGTATTTATGTCTGTAATAAAGCCATTTGTTAGGAAAAATGTATTCGGATTGGCTGGGCCTGGCTCCCCAGTGGATGGGCCTATGCCCTCCCTGGCACACCAATGGCTGCACCCCTGCCCAGTCATGTGAAATCTATAGATTAGGGCCTAATTTATTTATTTAAATTTCGTTATTTCCTTATATGAACTGTAACTCAGTCAAATCATTGAAATTGTTGCATGTTGCATTGATATTTTTGTTCAGTGTATATATACAGTATATCTCCTAGATATAGGACAGACACTTCAAAATCTTATTCCTTATGAATTATTTGTTGACTCTCTTTTTTGCCATATATGAATGTGTTATTCAATGTGTTTCTATGGGCCAAATTGAATATTTTTTATTACATTTTTTTTTTTTTTACATGTGTTATATATTTTTTTATAATATCTACAATTCTAAATGAAATAGCTAAATGACCCATTATCTGAAAATAATTATATACAGTATTTCAGCTTATTGCACCCTGCTTAGATTTACAGGGATTAATTAATTGCGCTTCAAATGAAATAAAAATGTGATGAATCAATAGGTTCACTTCTGAAGTATTTACATAAATGTAAAACTTGAAAAAGGTAACAGTGTAACATGTAAGCTCTATTCAGACCTTGGCAAGTCTTCGATTACAGATGTTTTATGTTAAAGAGTACATCCCTCATAACCTTGTATCTGTTCTCCCACACACAATGTATTACACAGATGCAGCTCTCGCTGTATGTATGAGACCAGAGGTAGGCCTATGTTACGTACCTACATCTCTTACAAAGCATAATAAGTAATCACACAAACATTACATTTCACCATCTTGTGAGCTGAAGGAAATGAGGATTCACTAATATTATATGCAGTGCCACCACATAGGGGGACAGTGCAGGGCACTGTGTTAACAAAATGGCTCCCCCTTCTGGTCAACACAGACTGAGACCAGCATCACTTCATCACACAGTGCCTGCATCAAGAAAACCTGCATGTGTCACATGTTTGACAGCCCAAAGTGGTGAAGATGTAGGTCGCATTCCCCTGCTCAGACGTTACATGCATCAACCAACGGTTGTCATTGACTGTGCCGTCGGGCACCAGATTGCTATAACATACAATGTGGTTAGCTTGTATTTAAAATACCTATCCAGGAGTTGTAAGATCTGGTATGCGTCAGACACGCCTAGGCAGAGGAACACGCCCGCAGTATTCAAGAGAGGGCAAAGGGAATGGGTAGTAGAGACACAAGCAAGTGCATACATTAACAATTAAATATGTTACTGGACTAGATGGGTGAATCATAAAGGGCAGGTAACACTCAACCATGAAAAATCACATCTCCTAAATAAATGGGCAAATCGAACTGATCTTTGGGTTTAACCCACACAGGGGATTTAAAGGAACATTTCGCTTCAAAAGCAAAGTTTGTCTAAAGTTTTGTTACACCTCAAAAGTAGAATAATGTTGCAAATTGTCCATGTCCCAGATCATATGTTGTATAGATACAATGTTGAAAATGAATTAAAAAGATAACCACCATATAATTTTCTGATTTTATTCTGTGCATATCTTTACCAATTCATTTAGAGTTGATAGCTGGATCTACTAAGCTGATGACGTGGGACATTGATTCCTCCTGACATCAGACTACTTTTGAGGTCTGAAAAAAAAGTCTAACTAACTTTGATTTTAGATAACTATAGTTTTAACCATTGTTTTAAGCAGTGGTGTAAAGTACTTTAAAGTACTAGTTAAGCAGTTTTTTTGTGGTATCTGTACTTTAATTTACTGTTTATATTTTTTTACAGCTTTTACTTTAACTTCACTATATTCCTAAAGAAAACTCCCTACATTTTCTGACACCCAGAAATACTCACTACATTTTCAATTGCTAAACAGGACAGGAAAATGATTCAATTCACACGCTTATCAAGAGAACATAAGAATTTGTTCTTAACTGACTTGCCTAGTTAAATAAAGGTAAAAAAATATAGTAAATAAATAGATAATGACATCCCTGATCATCCCTACTGCCTCTGATCTGGCAGATTCACTAAACACACATGCTTCATTTGTAAATGATGTCTGAGTGCTGGAGTGTGCCCCTGGCTAGCCATAAATAAACAAGAAAATGGTGCTGTTTGGTTTGCTTAATGTAAGGATTTTGAAATGATTTATACTTTTACTTTTGACACTTTAGTATATTTAAAATGAAATCATTTCAAATGTTTTGTTAAGTAGTGTTTTACCGGATAACTTTAGTTATTTTCTATTAAGGTATCTTAATTGACAATATGAGAATTGGGTACTTTTTCCACCACTGGTTGTAAGGCTATACAGCTCATTCTCTTATTTAACCTTTATTTAACTAGGCAAGTCAGTTAAGAACAAATTCTTATTTTCAATGACAGCCTAGGAACAGTGGGTTAACTGCCTTGTTCAGGGGCAGAACTGCAGATGTTTACCTTGTCAGCTCAGGGATTCAATCTAGCAACCTTTCATTTATTAGCCCAATGCTCAAATCACTAGGCTACCTGCCACCCCTTATAGCTCTATGCTCACTTTACCTAGTTGTATATAATGTATGTAAACTTTGTTTAAACTCCACTGTCTCTAAATGTTTGGCCAAGCGTCGTCCGGGTTAGGGGAGGGTTTGGCTGGGGTAGTTAAATAAAGGTTAAAAAAAATAATAATAATTGTATATCACTAGCAGCGCTCTGAGTATCTGTAAATACACTTGGAGAATAAAGCTGATTCTAATTCTGATTCGGATACGGATTGTTAAAAACAATGCAGTAAAATAAGCTTTTAACTTGTGTTCTAATGGGGTACAACAGTTGAACTAACTTCTTGGGGCATTTGTACGTTTTATTCTTCACAGATTACCCCTTTAAGTATTGGAATCAGCCTTGAAGCCATCCGACACTGCTCTTCTGAATTCCAGAAGATGTAGAGAGTATTATAGATTTCCCTTTGGATTCTATTAACTCACGGATATTCAATTGACTCAAGCCTGATCATACATTATATGTGAATGACACTAAAAATGAACTCATCATCAAAACCGATAATGACTTTACTAGTCTCATTTGCTACATGAAGCTCAGATACAGAGCCGAACGTCAAAATTGTGCTTTGAGATTGCTTCTGTCCATACATGTTCTACGAAACGGTCATCCATGAAACTGTAATCATGTTCTGTCTATTATTGTGCTGTTGGGAAATAACATGAGGAATGGAGCTCTATTAAATCCAAGGAATTACGCTGCTCGCTTGTCGCAATCCAATTACTTTGTCACTTTGCTCCGGCTCAAATCCCAACCCCCAGCCTCAATTCATCCAGTGAGGTTAATCTCTGAGATATGTTTGTCTGTACATTTTCAATGAGTCTCAAATCCAATAGCAGAGAGTGCTGTTATAAATAATTACCTAGGTTCCACACTGTACATTACTGTACAGTGCCGTGCAAAGTATTCATTCCCATTGGCATTTTTCCTATTTTGTTGCATTACAACTAGTAATTTAAATGGACATACACAAAAAAGTCCAAATTGGTGAAATTCAATTTTTTTTAATTACCTGTTTCAAAAAATTATGCAAAATAGAATACTGAAAAGTGGTGTGTGCTTATGTAGTCCCCCCCCTTTGCTATGAAGCTCCTAAATACGATCTGGTTCAACCAATTACCTTCAGAAGTCACTTAATTAGTTAAATAAAGTCCACCTGTGTGCAATCTAAGTGTCACATGATCTGTCACATGATCTCAGTATATATACACCTGTTCTGAATAGCCCCAGAGTCTGTAACACCAAGCAAGTGGCGCCATGAAGACCAAGGATCTCGCCAAACAGGTCAGGGACAACGTTGTGGAGAAGTACAGATCAGGGTTTGGTTATAGAAAAATATCAGAAACTTTGAACATCCCATGGAGCCCCATTAAATCCCTTACAAAGAAATGGAAAGAATATGGCAACACAACAAACCTGCCAAGAGAGGGCCGCCCACCAAAACTCACAGACCAGGCAAGGAGGGCATTAATCAGAGAGGCAACAAAGAGACCAAATATAACCCTGAAACCCCTGTAAAGCTCCACAGCGGAGATTGGAATATCTGTCCATAGGACCACTTCAAGCCGTACACTCCACACAGCTGGGCTTTACGGAAGAGTGGCCAGAAACAAGCCATTGCTTAAAGAAAGAAATAAGCAAACACATTTGGTGTTCACCAAAAGGCATGTGGGGGACTACCCAACCATATGGAAGAAGGTACTCTCTCAGATGAGACAAAAATGTTGCTTTTTGGCCATCAAGGAAAACTCTATGTCTGGCGCAAACCCAACACCTCTCATCACTCCGAGAAGCATGGTGGTGGCAGCATCATGCTGTGGGGATGTTTTTCAGTGGCAGGGAGTGAGAAACTAGTCAGAATTGAAGGAATGATGGATGGAGCTAAATACAGGGAAATTCTTGAGGGAAACCTTTTTCAGTCTTCCAGAGATTTGAGACTGGGACAGAGGTTCACCTTCCCGCAGGACAATGACCCTAAGCATACTGCTAAAGCAGCACTTGAGTGGTTTAAAGGTAAACATTTAAATGTCTTGGAATGGCCTAGTCAAAGCCCAGACCTCAATCCAATTGAGAATCTGTGGTATGACTTAAAGATTGCTGTACATCAGCGGAACCCATCCAACTTGAAGGAGCTGGAGCAGTTTTGCCTTGAAGAATGGGCAAAACTCCCAGTGGCTAGATGTGCCAAGCTTATAGAGACATACCCCAAGAGACGTGCAGCTGTAATTTCTGAAATAGGTGCCTCTACAAAGTATTGACTTGGAGGAGGGGGGGGGATAATTATGCACGTTTAAGCTTTCAGTTTTTTGTCTTATTTCTTGTTTGTTTCACAATGAAAAATATTTTGCAACTTCAAAGCTGTAGGCATGTTGTGAAAATCAAATGATACAACCCCCCCAAAAAAAAATATATATTTTAATTCCAGGTTGTAAGGCAACAAAATAGGAATAATGCCAAGGGGGTGAATACTTTCGCAAGCCACTGTATGTGCATAAGGAGCATCGTGCAAATCTCATTTGAATTTGTAACAGTGATAACATGAGAGGTTATAATTCATCCCACGTACGCTACACAGTCCATAATATGCAAACACGGTGTGGAGGAAATGAGAAGAGTATCTTTCTAGCAAAAACAAATCCTCCTTTTATGTGTATGAGCCAATGAAAGACCAGCTTTGAGCGGACACTGGCACTGTGCCACAAGTGGCATCTCATTGGGGGTTGCTGAGGGGGCCAACCGAGAAACTAGATCCATTGTGTGTGTGTTGCTCCTTCAGCCTGCCCCTCCTCTCCCCCAAACAAATTGGTTTGTGGATTTAATGAGCACTTTCTAAAAAATATAACTGCCAGGAGGCATCGAGCTGCAGCTGCCCCACAGTGCTCCAGCCACAGTCCAAATTAGCCGAATAGCTGGACTTGACACGGAACAACAGCCAGCTAAGAGAGAAATGCAGTAACAATTGACATACTGTAATAATAATTCATTACTGTTCTACAGTCTAATTTTGTACATGTGCAACACAATGGAGGAAAGAGTTAGTGTGCAGCTGGTTAAAGTAGTGCACTGTATGCACATACAATTTGCATCAAAGAGACCTCCAAGAATTGGATCCAATGTGAAACTGGCACTGCTATACACATTTGTCTCGGAGCCAGATGGCGGTCTGAGAAAATACACTTTATTTCCCACAAAAAAAATCACTTGAACTCGGCTCGACTATCAACTATCGATGGCAGCCCCATGTCAGGCAGCTCCACTGGGGTTGTTCACCTAGTGTTCCCTGGTAGATTAGCTTCTTCTTTTGCTAATTAGCTTGGCCACCATATCAGTGCCAGTGCTTATCAGCCCGGGGCGTTGTGTTTTCTCTCTCTCCACACCAGAAACACAGTCAGACAGCGCGACCCGAGCTGAGTCCACAGACCAACAGGTCTATCTGGGTATTTATAGATTTTCCTGCAGAATATGTTATCTCATAGTTGTGCCAAAAGCAGTCCTATATGTCAAGGTGAGACTTGCCCAAGGCTTCACATGAACAAATAAAGCAGGTTTAGAACGCTTTTGAAAATTGTCACTGCTCTCTTTCCTGAATTTCAAGAACTGCTTTACTCTGGTAGTGAGAAATCAGTTCGTTGTTGATACCAATTCCACTCAGTAAATGCAAACCTAAAGGATGTCTGTACATTTCCTTTAAACTACAATATGTCTGCAAAATTGAGCCAAACCATTTCTAGAGATACAAGGCTGTTACTAGTGTAGACTTGTACAGCGAACTAGGGTACTAAATTTGTATATGGGAAGGCTGTTACAGTAGTTAGCACTAGGTTTCCAGTCACATAAACCAAATGACAGTTTCCAGTGAACCACTCTACTACTACCAACGCTGCTTTTAGAAGTCTTCCTTTATGTATAATTCATCCACCCTGAACTGAACACATCCCACTCAGTAAAACCACTTACAATGTTGATTCAGTGCTCATATCAAATGAACCACAGTCTAATTCATGTGATCTGCAGATGGCACATAGTAGTCAGTCTAGTGTAGTCATTCAAAATGCACACTGCTGCCCTCTCAATGGCAACTCAGTCCTAGCACATAGTCATGCAGATCCACTTGGTCATTTCACAGTCAGCTATGATATTATTAGGAAATAAATCACATGGAATTTGAAGCCATTTTAGTTTTAGCTTGCGAGGGGGGGGGATGTTAAATGCCATCTGTTATTATATGCTGTACTGCGTGTTCAGATAAATGGTATTTAGGTGACTATACTGAGGGAACAACGGAAACATCTACAGTATGTGTAAAAGAAAAGTGTACAAAGATATTTGCTTCCAAGAAAGCAATGTAAAAAAAAAAGTATGCAAGATTGAATAGCAGCTGCCTCTGTAACCGATGTGAAATGGCTAGCTTGTTAGCGGGGTGCGCACTAATAGCGTTTCAATCGGTGACGTCACTCGCTCTGAGACCTTGAAATAGTTGTTCCCCTTGCTCTGCAATGGCCGTGGCTTTTGTGGAGCGATGGGTAACAATGCTTCGAGGGTGGCTGTTGTCGATGTGTGCAGAGAGGGTCCCTAGTTCGAGTCAAGGTAGGGGCGAGGAGAGGGACGGAAGCAATACTGTTACACCTCTGAAAGAGGAAATCATTTAATCATATTCCAGGATATTGCAGCATGGGCTAAGGATAAATGATTTAGTGCATACATATTTGCCTCATGTATTCACTCAAGGCTTCAGGGTTTTTATCATACAGCCTAGTGCATAACATTGTCTGAATTTAAATTCCTTCACACCCTATTCAGGTGTACACAGAGTGAATAGAGATCTACCTTTCCAAGCACATCTTGTTATAAATGGTCAATCTAAAAATTACATTCAGCTGCTGTGCCATATACATGTAGGAAACTGTCAAAATAAAGGAAAGACCAACATAAAGCGTCTTAATTAATAGAGCATTGGGCCACCACAAGCCAGAACAGCTTCAGTACACCTGGGCATAGATTATACAAGTGTCTGGAACTCTATTGGAGGTGTGCAACACCATTCCTCCACAATAAATTCCATAATTTGGTGTTTTGTTGATGTTGGTGGAAAACTGTGTTTCAAGCGCCTCTCCAAAATGTCCCGTAAGTGTTCTATTGGTTTAAATCGTTTTCATGCTCATCAAACCATTCAGAGACCACTCGTGCCCGGTAGACAAAATAATGGCCTGCCCAGCATTTTATAAATTACATTTACATTACATTTAAGTCATTTAGCAGACGCTCTTATCCAGAGCGACTTACAAATTGGTGCTTTCACCTTATGACATCCAGTGGAACAGCCACTTTACAATAGTGCATCTAAGTCTTTTAAGGGGGGTGAGAAGGATTACTTTATCCTATCCTAGGTATTCCTTAAAGAGGTGGGGTTTCAGGTGTCTCCGGAAGGTGGTGATTGACTCCGCTGTCCTGGCGTCGTGAGGGAGTTTGTTCCACCATTGGGGGGCCAGAGCAGCGAACAGTTTTGACTGGGCTGAGCGGGAACTGTGGTAGGGAGGCGAGCAGGCCAGAGGTGGATGAACGCAGTGCCCTTGTTTGGGTGTAGGGCCTGATCAGAGCCTGGAGGTACTGAGGTGCCGTTCCCCTCACAGCTCCGTAGGCAAGCACCATGGTCTTGTAGCGGATGCGAGCTTCAACTGGAAGCCAGTGGAGAGAGCGGAGGAGCGGGGTGACGTGAGAGAACTTGGGAAGGTTGAACACCAGACGGGCTGCGGCGTTCTGGATGAGTTGTAGGGGTTTAATGGCACAGGCAGGGAGCCCAGCCAACAGCGAGTTGCAGTAATCCAGACGGGAGATGACAAGTGCCTGGATTAGGACCTGCGCCGCTTCCTGTGTGAGGCAGGGTCGTACTCTGCGGATGTTGTAGAGCATGAACCTACAGGAACGGGCCACCGCCTTGATGTTAGTTGAGAACGACAGGGTGTTGTCCAGGATCACGCCAAGGTTCTTAGCGCTCTGGGAGGAGGACACAATGGAGTTGTCAACCGTGATGGCGAGATCATGGAACGGGCAGTCCTTCCCCGGGAGGAAGAGCAGCTCCGTCTTGCCGAGGTTCAGCTTGAGGTGGTGATCCGTCATCCACACTGATATGTCTGCCAGACATGCAGAGATGCGATTCGCCACCTGGTCAAATGACCTTAAGCATGATGGGATGTTATTTGCTTAATTAACTCAGGAACCACAACCAGGAACCACACCCTCATTTACTCAATTGTTTCCATTATTTTGCTTTCCTGGATATACAGTCATCTCCTCAATAATTGACACCCTTGATAAAGATGAGCAAGAAAGAGTGGATAAAATAAACACAAATACTGAGCTATATAAAAAATATGCTATTTTACAATATTGGATCGTGATTTCAATCACTTTTTCACCTCAACCCTTTTGATCTGAACAAAACTGTCCATACATGTTTGCCCATGGTAGAAATGGTCAGAAAGTAACTTTTTTTGCCAAAACACTGAGGAGATAAAGGTGATCAAAGTTGACCCGTTTTGCATACCCCACCCTACCATGAGACATCAATGTCTTCATCACTGGAAAAGATAAACGGTTGATTTTGATATCATATAAAATCTTGTAAACAGGGTTTTCAAAATGTATCATTTCTTGATTATTATTATTTTATTTTTTTTGCATTTAATGTAAATTATCTATAGAAATGCATAAACTCAAAGTATTATTATTTTTCACATTTTTCATGTTGTAGCCTAGACCCTATTTTACAAAATCTGAGGTGTTTGTGTTGTGCCTGCCATCAGTTGAGACACAGCATACTCTTGAATACCAACTTGAATACCTACACCATTGGTGTGCATGGCAAAAGAGCTCTATTTTCATGTCATCTGACCATAGCACCGAATCCTATCCAAGTGCCAATGCCATTTAGAAAACTCCAGACATTTACATATGTTGGATGACATGTTTATAGAGCTCTTTGGCCAAGCACACCAGTGGTGGGTCTGGCATTGAAATAAGGATGCATTAAAGCAGAAAAGATACCCATACCTACTGTAAAATATGGTGGTGGATCTTTGATGTTATGGGACTATTTTGCTTCCACTGGTCCTTGGGCCCTTGTTACGGTCAAAGGCATCATGAACTTTACCCAGGACCAGAACATTTTAGGCAAAAACATGGTTGCCACTGCCAGGAGGCTAAAACTTAGCCACAAGTGGATCTTCCAACAATACAATAACCCCAAGCACATCAACATCCACAAAGAAAGGGTTAATTTACCACAAAATCTAAATTTTGCAATGGCCATCTCAGTCTACAGACTTGAACCCCATTTAAAACCTATCAAGGATCTAGAAAAATTCTGTAAGCAGGAATTGTCTAAGATCCCTCCCAATGTATTCTCCAATCTTATAAAACATTTTCAAAATATGCACAGTACCTATTTACCTCCTCGCAAGGAGAGTACCCACAGTACCTCCTTGCAAGGAGAGGCGTTGAAAGGTATTGAAAACATGGGTGTCAATACTTTTAACCCCAATTTTGGGGAAAACAATTACTTGTTAAACAAAATCTTTCTCTGAGCAATTGTATTAGTATCAAATAAAATAATTTCCCCTTCTTTTTAGTAGACAATATATCTCAGTATTTGTATTATTTATTTTATACCGTCTTTTTTGCTCACTGTTTTTCAACGGTGCCAATAATTTGGGACCTGACTGTACATACACTCCCGCCTCATGAGTGGGAGAAGGAAATTAAGAAAAATAGGAAATGAATGAAAGGGCCTGACAAACTGAGACTGTCTAATGTCTCCTTTAATGTTTTTCTATGTAACATTTAGCTCTAGGGGGTCTCATTGAGACCAGGTAATGGCATACAAAGAGAATGCGTAAGACTGTAAAATGGCTTTCATGACCATTAAACATTGATATAGCGATAACTAATGCAGTTAAGAGGTTTCCCGGTCTTCCTATCCGAGACCACCAGCCTCACAGATTTAATCTCGAAGATTGATATGCACACAGATATGTCCAAAGCCTTTTTCATGATACTACATCACTCTTTTTGTGCCAATGTGACTAGAGTATTCTACCTGGCCACCACTGAGCGTTATTATGGCAAAGCAATAGATACCACTGTGACTGCAACCTAGCTCAGGGTCTTCGAAGAAAATCTAAATTAGACTCCTGGGTGAAACATGTGCCTGGACCGTGAACGATTGGCTCCACCTTCCCACAGCAGCGCGGCAGTGTGTGCCAATGTGTCCCCATTTCCATTTTGTTTTTAAGCTGGAGACTTTTGAGTATTGCTTCAAAGAAGCTCCCACTATTACACACTTGGGGGATTTCGATGGCGATGTCCTGTTTGCGAGTGATGAGGGAAGGGTGGCCAACCTTACCACTAGGTTAGCACCTTCCTCCTCTCATCTTGGAGCAGGACTCCACAGAGAGATGGGCTGGGAGACAGTGTGCACTGGAGTGTAGTGGCGACTGGAGATCAGGTCCACTGGGGAGCCTCCACAGACTGAAAGGCTGTTTGCACCTGTCAGCTCCGAGGAATTCCCAGCCCTTTTTGATTGATTGGGCACCATTCCCTGGGCCATAACACTCATGGCCAAGAACCACATAAGGGTGATGATTAGGTGGTACGGTCCACCAACACATGGGGACATTCTGTTATATTTCTCAACTGTATTATAAAGATGATTCAAGGGCTGATGGGGGGGGTGTATGCGAGGTAGATTGATTGCACAGAAACTTCTATAAGCATTCAATCAAATCAAATTGCATGTGTAGCGAAACACGACCTTACAATACAAAACAGTATGCAACCCCCCAAAAAAAAATAAAGGAATTAAGAAATATAGAAATATTAAAATGTCAGAGTCTGGAATATAAATATATCTGTATATGATGGTGTGTATAGACATTATGGACAGTATATGAATATAAAAGGTGTGTACAGCAGTAGTTATATAGGATGAGCCTTGACTAGTGGATAAAGTGGATAAAACAGAATGCAAACATTATTAAAGTGACATCAGTGCATTTATAAAGCATTAAATACAATTGTTAATGTAGGTTTAACATTTGACAAGACCTAAATGACTACCATACAATCACACAGACAAAAGAGAAATAGATTGATAATCAGGAAATCATAGAAGTTGGAGTAACTGAATTATTCTGGGAAAAACACTTAAAGTAGACTTTGAAATTTGTATCTTAGGCTGACTTATTTTTATCCATACCTACGCTGGCTTTTCCAAAGCATTTTTTTTACCTTACATACACCATGTGGTCAAAAACCTCTTCAGAAGAAGTCCAATGCCTGCCAACCAGGACTGATCAATAGCTATTGATCCATCCTGGGCCTTGTAAGACATGAAGTTACTTAGATTTTACTTTGGCTATTGCATGCGAGTGTGGCTCAGGGTAGTTACCCACACATCCAACCTGGCCTCAGTGCAATTCGTAGCATTTTAACATTTAACTACCTCCATTTTGTATGATATGTTATGTTACATTACGTTACATACAAATGGAATAGTGGTTGTACAATATCGTAGGAAATGGATGACATAAGTTATCATATCTCTTCGAAGACACAGTATTGTATGTCTTTCTGTCACACACTGACCGGAGATATCTCTGTTTTCTTTATGTTTTGGTTAGGTCACGGTGTGACTAGGGTGTGTACACTAGTTTTTGTATTGTCTAGAGGTTTTGTATTGTCTAGGGTTTTTGTAGGTCTATGTGATTTGTATGTTTATGGTGGTCTGATATGGATCCCAATCAGAGGCAGCTGTTTATCATTGTCTCTGATTGGGGATCATATTTAGGTAGCCATTTCCCTTTGGTGTTTGTGGGATCTTATTCTATGTTTAGTTGCCTGTCTGCACTATTCGTATAGCGTCACGTTTCGTTCGTTTTATTGTTTTGTTAGTTTGTTCAGTGTTCTTTCTTTAATAATTGAAGAATGTACGCATACGACGCTGCACCTTCGTCTCCTTCGTGCGACGAGCGTGACACTTTTTTGAGACTAGGCTGCTTGTTGTGTCGTAGGAAAATGTACGTTGCTGGTTAGGAGAACTGACAAAGGTTAGGAGGTTTAACGCAAAAGGTTCTGAGAATTAGGTTAAGTTTAGGAAAAGGGTTAGCTAAAATGCTACAGTTATCCCCGACGTGACTCAAACGCACAACCTTTGAATTACTAGATGGATGTGGTATAGGTCCACTCATCCTCCTGGACCAACCTCCCTACTTTAGTTTGTCAACGATGCACTCTCAAACTTTTGTATAATTTCAGCCAGTAGTTTTGAAAGTGGTGCTCATGAGCCAAAACGGGTCCCCATTTTTTGTGTTCTATGCCATCCAATTGTGTACTACGTCATCCAACTCTTGTGGTACGTTACAAAGACCATTTGTGCCATATGTTACTCATTTGTTGTGCTTAACGGAGTACATCTTTATGTATCCAGACTATTATTCAGTTTTTAATGTAGTGTAACACAACATACTTAATGGAGGCACAAAAACTGTTAGGGGTCCAGTATGACACATCCTCTAAACTAAATACAGTCAATCATTTCCGCTTAGAGTTACTTTCAGACATTTCAGAATGGTTTCCCCTTGTCATGCACAGTACATTATTCCACAGGCTCTGCCTAAAAGAGCTGCGTTCACATTTCAACCCGTTTGGCACATCAAGTCAATTCCCATTGAGGTTGTTCCAATCATACATTGGTAAGTAAGGACATTGGCCCCAGGGACACAGCTAGTGTGTTGCTGATTCAGCATGCATATCTTCACAGTCATTTTAGGCCTTGGCACATATCCCCTCAGCCTTCATATGAATCCGTTATTGAATATGTACCATCCCTCAAATAATACATTTTTGCCTCTTTGATAACATCATTCAGTCTAACTATTAATGATCCCCCATCCCTTTAACACTTCCCTCCTAATTGCCTATCTTGAGAAGGTTGCTAGCTCCGTAGTTATGATGGAACAGAAAATATAGTCCACCCACTCAAGGTTATATGAGGTAGACATGTGGGCGGCTAGAAGAGAAGCCTGATAAATAGTGCTTCGTGCTAGTTGCACTCTAAGACCCTGCAAGGCATTTTGCTCTGTTCTGCTGCTCTCCAGTTTTCATATGTTCTCATAAAGAAGCGCCACACTTGCACTTTCACCTCAACAGTAACGTGGAAGTAAGCTTTTTAGGTGTGATTGGAAAGTGTATCCTTTTAACTTGAAGGATGGCTATCAGCAGCTTGTATCAGCATCAAGTCATAACATTCCTTCTGGGTGATATGAGTGTCAAATATTGCCCTCCTTTTTATTTTCCCCAAATTGGAGACCAATTTTTTGAGTGTATTTAATGTGTTGAGAGTTTGCAGTGACTTTATATGGAAGATAGTTTGTATCATACACTATACTTTGACATCAGTGGCGGCTGGTGGGAGGAGCTATGGGAGGACAGGGTCATTGTAATGGCTGGAATGGAATAAATGGAACGGTATTAAACACGTCAAGCATATGGAAACGACATGTTTGGCTCTGTTCCCTTTTTTCCATTCCAGCTATTACATTTACATTACATTTAAGTCATTTAGCAGACGCTCTTATCCAGAGCGACTTACAAATTGGTGCATTCACCTTATGACATCCAGTGGAACAGCCACTTTACAATAGTGCATCTAAATCTTTTAAGGGGGGTGAGAAGGATTACTTTATCCTATCCTAGGTATTCCTTAAAGAGGTGGGGTTTCAGGTGTCTCCGGAAGGTGGTGATTGACTCCGCTGTCCTGGCGTCGTGAGGGAGTTTGTTCCACCATTGGGGGGCCAGAGCAGCGAACAGTTTTGACTGGGCTGAGCGGGAACTGTGGTAGGGAGGCGAGCAGGCCAGAGGTGGATGAACGCAGTGCCCTTGTTTGGGTGTAGGGCCTGATCAGAGCCTGGAGGTACTGAGGTGCCGTTCCCCTCACAGCTCCGTAGGCAAGCACCATGGTCTTGTAGCGGATGCGAGCTTCAACTGGAAGCCAGTGGAGAGAGCGGAGGAGCGGGGTGACGTGAGAGAACTTGGGAAGGTTGAACACCAGACGGGCTGCGGCGTTCTGGATGAGTTGTAGGGGTTTAATGGCACAGGTAGGGAGCCCAGCCAACAGCGAGTTGCAGTAATCCAGACGGGAGATGACAAGTGCCTGGATTAGGACCTGCGCCGCTTCCTGTGTGAGGCAGGGTCGTACTCTGCGGATGTTGTAGAGCATGAACCTACAGGAACGGGCCACCGCCTTGATGTTAGTTGAGAACGACAGGGTGTTGTCCAGGATCACGCCAAGGTTCTTAGCGCTCTGGGAGGAGGACACAATGGAGTTGTCAACCGTGATGGCGAGATCATGGAACGGGCAGTCCTTCCCCGGGAGGAAGAGCAGCTCCGTCTTGCCGAGGTTCAGCTTGAGGTGGTGATCCGTCATCCACACTGATATGTCTGCCAGACATGCAGAGATGCGATTCGCCACCTGGTCATCAGAAGGGGGAAAGGAGAAGATTAATTGTGTGTCGTCTGCATAGCAATGATAGGAGAGACCATGTGAGGTTATGACAGAGCCAAGTGACTTGGTGTATAGCGAGAATAGGAGAGGGCCTAGAACAGAGCCCTGGGGGACACCAGTGGTGAGAGGAGAGAGGAGAGGAGACAGATTCTCGCCACGCCACCTGGTAGGAGCGACCTGTCAGGTAGGACGCAATCCAAGCGTGGGCCGCGCCGGAGATGCCCAACTCGGAGAGGGTGGAGAGGAGGATCTGATGGTTCACAGTATCGAAGGCAGCCGATAGGTCTAGAAGGATGAGAGCAGAGTAGAGAGAGTTAGCTTTAGCAGTGCGGAGCGCCTCCGTGATACAGAGAAGAGCAGTCTCAGTTGAATGACTAGTCTTGAAACCTGACTGATTTGGGTCAAGAAGGTCATTCTGAGAGAGATAGCGGGAGAGTTGGCCAAGGACGGCACGTTCAAGAGTTTTGGAGAGAAAAGAAAGAAGGGATACTGGTCTGTAGTTGTTGACATTGAGTGTAGGTTTTTTCAGAAGGGGTGCAACTCTCGCTCTCTTGAAGACGGAAGGGA
This sequence comes from Oncorhynchus nerka, assembly GCF_034236695.1. Lineage (NCBI taxonomy): Eukaryota > Metazoa > Chordata > Actinopteri > Salmoniformes > Salmonidae > Oncorhynchus > Oncorhynchus nerka. Next base: position 61,232,137 of record NC_088401.1, read on the forward strand.
CGTAGCCAGCGGTCAGGGATGAGTTGATGAGCGAGGTGAGGTAAGGGAGAAGGTCTCCGGAAATGGTCTGGAGAAGAGAGGAGGGGATAGGGTCAAGCGGGCAGGTTGTTGGGCGGCCGGCCGTCACAAGACGCGAGATTTCATCTGGAGAGAGAGGGGAGAAAGAGGTCAGAGCACAGGGTAGGGCAGTGTGAGCAGAACCAGCGGTGTCGTTTGACTTAGCAAACGAGGATCGGATGTCGTCGACCTTCTTTTCAAAATGGTTGACGAAGTCATCTGCAGAGAGGAGGAGGAGGGGGAGGAGGATTCAGGAGGGAGGAGAAGGTGGCAAAGAGCTTCCTAGGGTTAGAGGCAGATGCTTGGAATTTAGAGTGGTAGAAAGTGGCTTTAGCAGCAGAGACAGAAGAGGAAAATGTAGAGAGGAGGGAGTGAAAGGATGCCAGGTCCGCAGGGAGGCGAGTTTTACTCCATTTCCGCTCGGCTGCCCGGAGCCCTGTTCTGTGAGCTCGCAATGAGTCGTCGAGCCACGGAGCGGGAGGGGAGGACCGAGCCGGCCTGGAGGATAGGGGACATAGAGAGTCAAAGGATGCAGAAAGGGAGGAGAGGAGGGTTGAGGAGGCAGAATCAGGAGATAGGTTGGAGAAGGTTTGAGCAGAGGGAAGAGATGATAGGATGGAAGAGGAGAGAGTAGTGGGGGAGAGAGAGCGAAGGTTGGGACGGCGCGATACCATCCGTGTAGGGGCAGTGTGGGAAGTGTTGGATGAGAGCGAGAGGGAAAAGGATACAAGGTAGTGGTCGGAGACTTGGAGGGGAGTTGCAATGAGGTTAGTGGAAGAACAGCATCTAGTAAAGATGAGGTCGAGCGTATTGCCTGCCTTGTGAGTAGGGGGAAGGTGAGAGGGTGAGGTCAAAAGAGGAGAGGAGTGGAAAGAAGGAGGCAGAGAGGAATGAGTCAAAGGTAGACGTGGGGAGGTTAAAGTCGCCCAGAACTGTGAGAGGTGAGCCGTCCTCAGGAAAGGAGCTTATCAAGGCATCAAGCTCATTGATGAACTCTCCGAGGGAACCTGGAGGGCGATAAATGATAAGGATGTTAAGCTTGAAAGGGCTGGTAACTGTGACAGCATGGAATTCAAAGGAGGCGATAGACAGATGGGTAAGGGGAGAAAGAGAGAATGACCACTTGGGAGAGATGAGGATCCCGGTGCCACCACCCCGCTGACCAGAAGCTCTCGGGTTGTGCGAGAACACGTGGGCGGACGAAGAGAGAGCAGTAGGAGTAGCAGTGTTATCTGTGGTGATCCATGTTTCCGTCAGTGCCAAGAAGTCGAGGGACTGGAGGGAGGCATAGGCTGAGATGAACTCTGCCTTGTTGGCCGCAGATCGGCAGTTCCAGAGGCTACCGGAGACCTGGAACTCCACGTGGGTCGTGCGCGCTGGGACCACCAGATTAGGGTGGCCGCGGCCACGCGGTGTGGAGCGTTTGTATGGTCTGTGCAGAGAGGAGAGAACAGGGATAGACAGACACATAGTTGACAGGCTACAGAAGAGGCTACGCTAATGCAAAGGAGATTGGAATGACAAGTGGACTACACATCTCGAATGTTCAGAAAGTTAAGCTTACGTAGCAAGAATCTTATTGACTAAAATGATTACAATGAACACGTTCTCTTATAGCTCCTCCCACCAGCCTCCACTCTTTGACATGATGTTCTATGGGTTACTGTGCTTCTCAAGCTTGTGTTTCCTAATTGATTTGTTGTAAATTCCTCCCCCTTGGCTGGTCTTCTTGGAGAAGCGAGTTGGCCCAGATCTGCCACACCTGGGCCTGATTGACTAATGAGCTACCTGAGCCTCTTATAATGAATCTCCCAGCTCCCTACTGGACTGCTGCTGGAGGAGCAAGACCACGTCACACACCACTGCCGATGACCTTGCAACCAGAGAGGGACCATACATGAGTGATGTTTGAACACGTCTGCTCAGAATGGCTCGCTGCTCATGCATGTTTTCCTCTCTGTGGCCTGCAATGGACTGGACCATGGGCTGGGTGCCACAGATGTTTATGCCAAAGGACGATGAGGAATGACTGCCAAAATACTACCGACAAACAAACGTACCAACAGCAGCTGAGCAACTGACGGATGGAGGGGGCAGCCATGTTGCTGGACGACCTCCAGCAACATGGACCCAGTGATGTAAAGTACTTAAGTAAAAATACTTTAAAGTATTACTTAAGTAGTTTTGGGGGGGTATCTATACTTTATTTTACTACAATGAACAAATTTGAAGCAACATGTAAAGTGTTGGTCCCATATTTGAAGAGCCGAAACAAGATCACAGAAATAAATGTTCCATATGCACAAAAAGCTTATTTATCTACAATGTTGGGCACATTTGTTTACATCCCTTGGCTGAGATGTGTGGCATATCAAGAAGCTGCTTAAACAGCATGATCATTACAGGTGCACCTTGTGCTGGGGACAAAAGGCCACTCTAAAATGTGCAGTTTTGTCACACATCACAAGGCCACAGATGTCTAAAGTTGAGGGAGCGTCCACCAGAGCTGTTGCCAGATAATTGAATGTTCATTTCTGTACCATAAGCCCTGCACGGTTGTTTGGTTAGCTGGTCTTCTGTAGAACAGTAAGTGCACATGTGATGATTATGTATTCCATACGCAGTGATTTGCATTGTGGTCACCAATGGAATGGGTGGAGTGAAAGGCCAGTAACACTCTGTATTATTCAGAGCCCCATGAAATGACACCACAGAATACATGACTAAAAGTATGTGCACACGTGCTCGTCAAACATCTCATTTCAAAATCATGGGCATTGATATGGAGTTGGTCCCCTCTTTGCTGCTATAACAGCCTCCACTCTTCTGGAAAGGCTTTCCACTAGATGTTGGAACATTGCCAAGGGGACGTGCTTCCATTCAGCCACGAGCATTAGTGAGGTTGGGCTCTAATGTTGGGCGATTATACCGGGCTCGTAGTCGGCGTTCCAATTCATCCCAAAGGTCTTCGATGGGGTTGTGCAGGCCAGTCAAGTTCTTCCACACCGATCTCAACAAACTATTTGTGTATGGACCTCGCTTTGTCATGCTGAAACAGGAAAGGGCCTTCCCCAAATTGTTGCCACAGTGTTGGAAGCAGAGAATCGTCTAGAATGCCATTGTATGCTGTAGCCTTAAGATTTCCCTTCACTGGAGCCCGACCCGTGAAAAACAGCCCCAGACCATTATTCCTACTCCACCAAAAATGTTTTACTGTTTTGGTTACTACATGATTCCATATGTTATTTAATAGTTTTGATGTCTTTACTATTATTCTACAATATGGAAAAATAGTAAAAATAAAGAAAAACCACTGCAATGAGTAGATGTCCAAACTTTTGACTGGTACTGTAAGTGTTAATGACCAAATGTGTCTGACTTTAAATGAATTACAGCGCCATGCAATATTGAGTCTTTAGGGATGTGTTATGAATGACCGAGAGTGTCTCACTTCCAACTAAATATTACAGGATACTACATAGTGTCAATAAATAGGTGAAGGTTCTCCAATGATCCACAGGTTACTGGTAGGGTGTGAGAGATACTTAAATGGGTTGATAGACCTGTAGTCCAACCTGAGACTACCTCACCAGGTATTCCTCTTCTGTTCCCATGCTGGAGACCAGGGCTTGATTACAACCCGGTAACAATGGTGCCAACAGTTTGTGGCTGGTCTTTCAGCGGGGCAGTGGGTGAGTTTGTCAAAGAACTGACTGGGCCCATCATCACTAGTCAACGTTCAAAAAGTCATAATTGTGTCTAAGCCATGCCCATTTCCACAATGTATCTTCTTAAACTAATCCTAACTAACGAAGGCCCAGTTTGATGAGTTGATCCACCAGACCTTCCGCACATCTGGGCAGAAGTGTCCTGAAATTAAATGTAATGTGACCAACATGACTTCATTTTAGAGAGTATGTCATCCTTCAGCACAACATGTCAACCTTTATAAAGCACTTGTTTATATCATATTTGACATGGTGATTATGTCACACAGTTATGCCACATCTATGAACCCTTCATAAAGCATGACATAGTTATAGATGCTTTGTAACACTTTTGTAGTGCTTATGAAGGAATTATCAAGGCTTTATGAAGCCTTTATAAGTTGCGCGTAATTTAACGCGAGACCAGTACGGTCAAAACCAAATACTTGTGGACTTTTACTCAATAAGTATTTTACTGGGTGACTTTTACTTGAGTCATTTTCTTTGAAGGTATCTTTATTTTTTACTCAAGTATGACAATTGGGTACTTTTCCCACCACTGCATGAACTATATCGCTGGCATTTGGACAGGTGTGAATGGTGTGAATCCTGCGCTTTCCTTAACCTTTACAATCTTGTCTGTGTAGTGGCCAAACCTGTTTTTTGCAATAGTATAGATTTACCAGACAAGTGTTGATATACTCCTGGTGGAAACACTCACTATGTCTTGGAGCAGAGCCATAAAATCTTGAATATTCCTTCAAGCCTCTCCACAGCTCCATAACCTTAACCTCTCCAAGCAGCTTTAGGAGAAGATGGATAGTGCTTCATGTTTCCCAGATGAGTTCAACTTTGTGCCAGCTGAAATCAAAAGGCTTGAAATCCGAGCACGTGCAGTTCCTCTGATATTGATTTAAAAGCGTGGGATTCAGCGTTTTTTAAACCCTCGAACACAACATGTGAAGCTTTCAAAAACATGCCAAATTGGACATTCTGATCCTAAAGAGAAGTTCAGAAGTGTTAGCCAATTAATGTGGAGGGTTTTATGTCCACTTTGTGATTTTCATTTAAAGAATTCCTATATTTAATCTCAGAGTTAAGTCGTTGTCACGGTCTGACCATCGTTCGTATGTGTTTTCCCTGTTTTAGTGTTGGTCAGAACGTGAGCTGGGTGGGCATTCTATGTTGTGTGTCTGGTTTGTCTATTTCTATGTTTGGCCTGAAATGTTTCTCAATCAGAGACAGGTGTTAGTCATTGTCTCTGATTGGAAACCATATTTAGGTAGCCTGTTTTGTGTTTTGTGGGTGATTGTCCTTAGTGTCCTTGTTCTGTGTGTATGTGCACCAGTATTAGGCTGTTTCGGTTTTCGTTACGTTTATTGTTTTGTAGTGTTTAATATAGATTCGTGTTACGTTTGTTGAATAAACATGGATCGCAATCTACACGCTGCATTTTGGTCCGACTCTCCTTGTGACGGCTTTCTAATGGTGAAGGAGAGTCGGACCAAACTGCAGCGTGTCTATTGCGATTCATCTTTAATAAAAAAACGTAACACACAACAAAACACTAACACTACAAAACGAAAACCGAAAACAGCCTATACAAGTGTTTACTAACCTCTAACCAGGACATCAAGACACACAGGACAATCACCCACAATCCAACCAAAGAATATGGCTGCCTAAATATGATTCCCAATCAGAGACAACGGTAAACACCTGCCTCTGATTGAGAACCACTTCAGACAGCCATAGACTCTCCTAGAACACCCCACTAAGCTACAATCCCACTATACACACATTCCAAAATCCCAAGACAAAACACACCACAATACAAAAACTCTATGCCACACCCTGGCCTGACCCAATACATGAAGAAAACACAAAATACTTAGACCAGGGCGTGACACTCCTTCACAACAAGAGAACCGTTACAGTCATTCATTAACTGTTTTAACATTTTGGGTTTCATCCCATTTGTTACTATGAATCCAAATTTAGCTTCAACCTCAGTCAGACTCAAATCCAGCTGGAACACTTCGAAATTGAGTTTTCTAAACTAAAGGTCTTCTTTAAAATCTAAGCCGCATCTAGCATAAATCTTCATCCCTGTGCCTTTACAGCATGTATGAAAGCCCTCTACAAAAGCACAATCCTAAAACTCATATGTAGATGACATGAATTGGAAGCAGTCACTGCAGCATTAGCTCTGCCTGGGTCTGAGAGAGATTTGGAATCACCAATGCCTACATTGTGAGTGATATCGTTCTATGGGCATAACGTTACATAGGTGGAGTGTAGTCCCTGCCTGAGGGATGGACCAAGATCAATCTAATCTCCCAGTGTAAGAAAATCTGGTGACTCCCTGAAAGGTTAATCATGCCACCAGGGGTAGAGTCGGCATGATGAAGTGCAGATGACATGCCCCCCAACGCTAACTACATTATCCCTATGAGCTCAATAAATAGCAAAAAGCTCTCATAAATGTTAGACTACGGTTTTCATTGGGGAGAGGTGCTAATTAAAATGATTCTTCCCACGCCATTCATCCATATTGCATTCCGATTGCGTCAATGCACGTGTAGACTTTCCAATTTCCAACTGGGAAACCTCTAGAACAGGGGTCCCCAAACTTTTTCCTGTGAGGGCCACATAACTTTTCCCTTCTCTGATGGGGGGCCGGTGTCAGTTTGTAACAGAAAAAGTGTGACGATCGTAGGGGAGCTTAAAAAAATTATTGTTTTCCAGAAAGCCACACATAACCAAATAACCCTTTCCAGGTTCTTTACAGAAAAAAAGTCAGGAAACAAATAATAACACTATTAATGAAATAAATAATAACTAAATAACCCTCTCTGAGTTCTTCACAGAAAAAACAGGAAATAAATAATAACTAAATAACTCTCTCTGGGTTCTTCATAGAAAAAAAAGCCTTGGAACATTAACTTTCTGTCGTGCCATGCACAATCTTAACAGATAAAAGTTCAGCTCAGTTGTCAGAGCAGAATCTCTCTGACACATATGAGCAGTCTCTTAAAGTTCTTGTGTTCCTTCCTTATAATCCTTTTGTAGGTTCCAGTAGGCTTGTAGACACCGCTGTTTGCAGCTCTCTCTCATCAACTTCCCTGTGAAAACCACAAAAGAAGCAGGTTGAGAAACTGAACTAAGTGATACAGCACCTACACAGCACAATACATTTCACTACCAGTATGGTTGTAAAGATGGATTTTATCCCAGTAGATTTTATTATGATTATATTTGTTTATGCTCAGAATGACTCATTCAAGTCAGAAAAGTGAGCTTACCTATGTATGTTCATCAGTGTGAACTGTGGGCCTGCATCTGGCTGGTGAGAAGTTAGGAGCCCCGTCAGTCGTGATGCTAGCTAGTTTTGACCAGTCCAGGTCCAACTTCTCCATGGTTTGGCACACTTTGTCAAAAATATTCTCTCCCGTTGTAGTCCCTTTGAGACTTTGGAGGGCTGCCAGCTCCTCGCATATCTCAAAGTTTGCGCTAACTCCACGAATAAAAATGAGCAGTTGCGCTGTGTCTTGCACGTCCGTGCTCTCATCCAGTGCTAATGAAAAAAAGTCAAATTCTTTCATCTTCTGCTGCAGCTGGGCATATACATTACTCCCGATTTCTTCAACGCGTCTGGTGATTGTACTCGCCGACAGACTTACGGCATTAAATGCATCTTTCTTCTCGGGACACACCTCCTCCGCGACAGCATCCATACATTTCTTAACAAACTCTCCGTCAGTGAAAGGCTTACCGCTTCTTGCTATCAGTTTAGCAACCCGAAAGCTGGCCCGAACGGATGCCTGGTTCAGCTGAGCTTGGCGTACAAATGTATTCTGCTGAGATAGTAGTCCACTTTTTAGCTTTGAGAGTTTGTCTGCTCGTATTTGGCCTTGCAAGCTATCGTACTTGTCTTTGTGACGGGATTCATAGTGTCGGCGAAGATTGTATTCTTTGAATACCGCCACCGTCTCTTGACAGATGAGACAAACAGCCTTTTCTTTGCATTGAACAAAAAAAAATCGTTTGTCCACTGCAGGTTAAATACCCTGCATTCTGAATCAATTTTTCAAAAATCAAAAATTCGATAGCGTCTCTGGTATTGTTCAGAGGGCCGGGCCAAATGTGCTGACGGGCCGTATCCGGCCCGCGGGCCGGAGTTTGGTGACCACTGCTCTAGAAGAATGACTTCAACAGTATCAGTCTCTGTTGCCTTAAACATGCAGAGAAACACTGAGGGATGTTCCATGTTCCATGTGGTTTAAAACAACATTGTTATTCCAATGGTGCACTACTGTAGGCTCTTGGATCCTGTGTTGCTCCCTCTTTGAGAAACCAACACCTTGTTGTGGTCTCAGAACAAGTACTATGTTAAACAAAGTTGGAAAAAGTGCCAGATTCATTCGAATAGCTACGCTATTTAGAAATGCAATATACCCCCATTCTGCTGACAAGACAACAAGACCCCAGTCATGTTTTATCCTTGCTGAGTTTGTCCAAGGGATTATACTTTCCAAAGGTAAATATACAATGTCCAGGACTTCCTCAATCCTCAGGGCCCAGTTTTTCAAAAGTTAACTATCCGGATTTCGGCTATCGGAGAGGATATTTCTTTAATGTAACCTTTTTTTAACTAGGCAAGTCAGTTAAGAAAACATTCTTATTTACAATGACAGCCTACCCCGGCCAAACCCGGACGACGCTGGGCCAATGGTGCACCGCCTATGGGACTCCCAATCAAGGCCGGATGTGATGCAGCCTGGATTCGAATCAGGGACTGCCGTGACACCTCTTACACTGAGATGCAGTGCCTTGGGAGCGCTGATGCGTAGAAATAAAATGAACAGAATGGCCGTCCCATTCACGTCAATTATTTGTCTGTTCTTTTCATTATATTTCTATGAATTTAATTATATCCTATAGGTGAAATCCAGATAGATAACTTTAGAAAAACGGGGCCCAGGAGTTGGAGTCTGTACCTTAACATGAAAAGGCTTCATTCCACAACAAGCATTGCATCATTTGTGTTGTCAGCCAAATCAACTTAATTTCTCAAACAATACAACATCAATACAACATCAATACAGACAAGTTGGCTGCCAACACTGGACGCATGCCAAAATCCACTGCGAATCAGTCTATATTGCAAAAGACTGACTTCATGCAATAAGTAGAGATCCCCGAGTCTGACAAATCCACAAAGCAATGTAAGTATTTAAATACCCATCTGGAAATGTCAAGTCCTTAAAACTACTTCTCACCACAACTCGTAAATGGTGTATCATTTAAGCTTGGATAGAGAGATTACATGTTTAATTTTGGAGAGGTATCAAATATTCATTAAGAATAATAAAAGATCTTGTCTCTCTTTCCCGTTTACACCAAACACCTTCATCCCTAGCAAAGTCTGTACATGATTTACACTGTTCTATTGCCGGAGAGATTCTTCAAGAGTGAATTAAACCCGTGCAGACTTCCAGGAGTGAAGGATTTTGCAGATACCAGTGGGGGCTGTAACTTATCATGAGCCCTATTGTCTTTCACCACCTGTCATCAAAATGTGTGCGAAGTATAACTGTGAGCTACTAGTGTCTACAGACACTATTAAATGTAATCCATTGAGAATTAATTATGAGTCTTTAATTGTATTTCCATATAAGTTTAAGATATATTGTACTATTATAATAGTTTTACTAGTACTCATTAAGAATTCCCTATAGGAGTAGAGCTTGAGTCCTTCCCATTTTGCCTGGGGGTTCTTAGTTTGCATTCAAGGTCCAGTAACACGAGCTTTATCCTTACAATAGCTAAACCAGTAGAAGTTAATCGCGTAGATTTCAATTCATTCCATAATTCATCCCTCTCCTCAGCAACAATACCTCCATAAGCTCCACCACTCTGTGTACTTCAAAGGCCCTAAGACTGCGTTTTCTATGTATGTAAAACAAAAGGGATGTACTTTTCATTCTTTCAGGTTTTTGGAAAGCAAAAATCAACCCAAAACCATAAGAATTATATCAGAATTCAATGTAAAATACACCTGGAAAGGTTGAAACTTTTTCTCTCTTATTCTACTCCAAAGTTCTTGAAACAAATGATTGTACAACTGAAGCTCTCACAAAGCCCGGCTAAACCACGGACAGGAAGCGACGAACGTGCCCAGTCTTATCGTCTGCTGGCACAGCACAGATTAGTGGTGAATAGAAAAGAGTGTGAGGGAGAAAGAAAAATGGTAAAAGCTGCTCTCCAGTATTAGAACAGACAGTTGCATTAGCTTTCTAATAAGATGAGACGGAGCAATACTAAGCCCAGAAAAGGGGAGAAAACCGTTTCCTAGCTCCTCATAGATTTTTTTCCCCCTCTCCCAGTTCAGTTTACTTTTTTTCTCTCCTCTGTCCTTAATACTTGTATCGGATTGTGCTGGTTAGCACAGAAGAAGCATGTCATAGGTTTACCTCCTAGGGCATTAATTATACTCTATACTCTCATGCCCTGACCTCGCTTGTACTGATAATCTACTTCCCGCAGCCCCTCCTCTCATCGTGGCTGTTATCGTCGCAAAGTTGAACCCCTCGGCAGCCACCGTGCCCCTGTGTGCAGTGTGATCCTCTTTGTCTGATTGGCCTTTATGATTAATGAGCCTTGCAACTACTAATCACTGCAATACTCAGGATGCGTGGGGATGGGCAGAAAAATACCCCCTCACATTTTGCTCAGCGTGATGGTGCGTCTCCCTACCTGCACAGGGTCTGTCATGAGAATGCATGCCCACACAATTATGTTGCTATGCTATGCTAGGCTATAGGTGCCTGTATACAGTAGGCTGTACAGTATTAGGTTACACAGCTTTACCAGGCTGTAAATAAGCCTTTTGAGCCCAGGGATGTTACAAGTAAATCAGAAAAGTAAACCTACAACTTCATAAGAGCAGTAGAGGTGGGACGCTAACAGGAAACCAATCATAACCTTGATGTGATTGGCCTGACTGAAACATGGCTCAAGCCTGATGAATTTACTACGTTAAATAAGGCTTCTTCTCCTGGTGACTATATCCTCCGCAAATCCCACAAAGGCGGAGGTGTTGCTAACATTTATGACAGCAAATGTAAATTTACGAGAAAAAAATATTTTGAGCTTCTAGTCAGTAACATTTTATAGCTACTGTTTACAGGCCTCCTGGGCTGTATACCGCGTTCCTTACCGAGTTCCCTAAATTCTTATCAGTCCTTCTAGTTATGGAAGATAACATTATCATTTTGTGACTTCAATATTCACATGGAGAAGTCCGCAGACCCACACCAAAAGGCTTTCGAAGCCATTATAGACTCAGTGGGTTTTGTCTAACATGCTTCGGGACCTACGTATTGCCATAATCATACCCTGAATCTAGTTTTGTCCAGTGGAATAGATAGTGGATCTAAATGTTTTTCATCATAACCCTGGACTATCGGGCCACCGTCTTATAACATTTGCAATCGCAAAAAAATAATTTGCTCAGACACCAACCAAGGATTGTCAAACGCCAAGCTATAAATTCACTGACAACACAAAGACTCCTAGATACCCTTCCCGACTCCCTCCACCTACCCAAAGAGGCCAGAGTACAAAAATCAGTTAACCACCTAACCAATGATCTAAACTTAACCTATGGAAATAACATGTTTTCAAACCCTGTTCCTGGAGAACTACCGTCCTGTAGGTTTTTGCTCCAACCCTAATCTAGCGCACCTGATTCGAATAATTAATGGGGATAAATTGAATCTGGTTAGTTACAGCTGAGGTTGGATGTCACGACTTCCACCGAAGTCGGCTCCTCTCTTTGTTCGTGAGGTGTACAGCGGTCGATGTCACCGGCTTTCTAGCCTTCGCCGCTCCATTTTTCCATTGTTCCATTTGTTTTGTCTTGTTCCCTGCACACCTGGGATAAATTCCCCAATCACACTGCATGTATTTATTCCTCTGTTCCCCCCCATGTCATTGTGTGGAATTGTTTTTGTTACGTGTTTCATGTTACGCGCCAGGCTTGTTTTTCCCCTGTATTCCGTGGTATTTCACGAAGGATGTTTAACAATAAACATTTGCTTATTTTTGTGACTGTTTTGCGCCTTGCACTTTTTACCTTTGGCTGGAGGTTTTGACACAGTGGCGTCTGTCTGTTTGATTGCATCTCCCTAAATAAATGGTGCGCCTGTTCACAACTCTCTGCTCTCCTGCACCTGACTTCTCCACCAGTAGCGCACAACCTTGATATTTGATTGAAGATCTACAGTAGGGTAGCTCTCTAGGAACATGGTTGGAGAGCCCTGCCCTGGATGCAGTCGCACTGCTAAAAACAAAAAAACATTTGTCACAGGAAACTAGCTCCCCGGTTTACAGAAGAGCCTTGAAGCAAGCTTCCAGAAAATTGGAACGGACATGGTGCTCCACCAAATTGGACATCCGACTAGCTTGGAAAGACAGGACCGTGCAATATTGAAAGCCCTCACTGCTGCTCGATTAGCCTACCTTTCCAACCTGATTGAGGAGACAAAATGCCAAATCCCAAATTAATTTTTATACTGTTGAAAGTTAACTAAAAAGTAGCATTCCCCAAATGAGGAACCTCATGAACTTCTTCGATTAAATGTTAATGATCATTACATAGCAAATTTCGGACTCTTTGTACATGCCTATTTCTCCAAAACTCAGTTGTCCTGAGTCTGCACAGAACTGTCAGGACCTCGGATCAATGGAGACACTTTTTTAAATCCTGTATCTCTCGACATGTTCACGAAAATAGTCAAGACATCTAAACCTTCCAGCTGCCTACTGGACCTCATTCCAACTAAACTACTTAAAGAGCTACTTCCTGTGCTTGGTCCTCCTATGTTGAACATAATAAATGGCTCCCTATCCTCTGGAGGTGTACCAAACACACTAAAAGTGGTGTTAATATAGCCTCTCCTAAAAAAAGTCAAACCTTGAGCTGGAAAAAATGTAAACCTAAAAATGGGTCTATATCGAAACTCCCATTCCTCTCAAACATTTTAGAAAAACTGTTTTAGAAAAAGCCTTCCTGAAGACCAATAATGTATACAAAATGTTTCAGTCTGGTTTTAGACCCCATCATAGTACTGAGGCCGCACATGTGAAGGTGGTAAATTAAATATTAATGGCGTCTGTCCTCGAGCTTCTAGGCCTTAAATGCCGCTTTTGACACCATTGATTGCCACATTCTTTTGGAGGGATTGGAAACCCCAATTGGTGTACACGGACAAGTTCTTGCCTGATTTAAATATTATCTGTCAGAAAGATATCAGTTCGTCTCTGTGGATGGTTTGTCCTCCGGAAAATATATGGTAAGTTTTGGTGTTCCTCAAGGATCCATTTTAGGACCACTATTGTTTTCACTATATATTCTACCTCTTGGTGCTGTCATTCAGAAACACAATGTCAACTTTCACTGCTATGCAGTTGACACACAGCTGTACATTTCGATGAAACACGGTGAAGACCCAAAATGACCTACCCTGGAAGCCTGTGTTTCAGGAAGTGGATGGGGGACAATGTTTTACCTTTAAACTCAGACAAAACAGATAAGCTAGTTCTAGGTCCCAAGAAACAAAGAGATCTGTTGTTTGATCTGACAATTCATCTCGATGGTTGTTTGGTCGTCTCAAAAAAACCGAAGGACCCTAGCTTTACTCTGGTCCCTAATCTCTTTTGACGAACATATCACAAATATTTCAAGAGCACACTTTTTCCAATCTTCATATCATTACAAAAGTATTTTTGTCTGAAAATGATGCAGAAAACCTAATCCATGCCTTTGTCACTTCAAGATTAGACTACTGCAATGGTTTACTCTCCGGTTACATGGATAAAGCACTAAATAAACTTCAGCTAGTGCTAAATACAGCTGCTAGAATCTTGACTATAACCCCAAAATTCAATCATATTACTCCAGAGCTAGCTTCTCAACACTGGCTTCCTCTTAAGGCTAGTGCTGATTTTAAGGTTTTACTGATAACCTACAAAGCATTACATGGACATGCTCCTACCTATCTCTCAGATTTCGTCTTGCCGTACATAATGTACCTACAGGAATCCTTGTTATTCCTAGATTTTCTAAGCAAACAGCTGGAGGCAGGTCTATATTTTATAAAGCTCCATTTTATGGATTGGTCTGCCTATCTATGTGAGAGATGCAGACTTGGTCTCGACCTTTAAGTCTTTACTGAAAACTCTTCACTTCAGGAGGTCCTATGATTGAGTGTGGTCTGGGCCATGGGTGCGAAGGTAAATTGCAAGGCACTGGAATGACGAATCACCCTTGCTGTTTCAGCCTGGCTGTCTTCCCTCTCTCCACTGGGTTGGGTCAGTGATGTGATCTTCCTGTCCAGTTTTGCATCCCCTCAGGCTCGTGCGGTGGGGGAGCTCTTTGTGGTCTATACTCTGCCTTGTGTCAGGGTAGTAAGTTGGTGGTCTGTTGACATCCCGTGGTGGTGTGGGAGCTGTGCTTTGGCAAAGTGGGTGGGGTTATATTCTGCATGGTTGGCCCTGTCCGGGGGTACCTCCGTCCTGTCTCAGAGTCCTAAGTATCTATGCTACAATATTCTATGTGCCGGTGGGGCTAGGGTCAATCTGCCCTATTTCTCCTGTCTTTTCTGGTGTCCTGTGTGATCTTAGTTATGCTCCCTTTAATTATCTCTCCCTCTGCACCGCCTTGCCAGGGGACCTGAGCCCTAGGACCATGCCTCAGCCTCAGGACTACCTGGCCTGATGACTCCTTAAGAGCCAACTGACATTTACTCCTGGGGTGCTGACCTGTTGCACCCTCTATAACCACTGTGATTATTATTTGACCCTGCTGGTCATCTATGAACATTTGAACATCTTGAAGAATGAACTGGCCTTAATGTCCATGTGCTCTTATAAATATCCATTGGGCACAGGCAGGAGAGGACTCGCCACTCCTCAGAGCTTGGTTCCTCTCTAGGTTTCTTCCTAGGTGCCGGCCTTTCTAGGGAGTTTTTACTAGCCGCGATGTTTCTACATCTGCATTGCTTGCTCTTTGTTTTTTTGGGGCTGGGATGTCTTTATAAGCACTTTGTGACATCTGCTGATTTTAAAAGGGCTTCATAAATACATTTGACTGATTAATTGATTGTAGAAAGTCAATGCATTCAGAGAAGTGATGCAGTGTCATAAAAGGCAGCTATTGGTTTTATGCACCAAGTAGTTGAGAATGATCTCAGAGCCTTCAATTACTAACTACCACAGGTGTCTGGAGTTGGAGAGGGGAGAATAAATGATATCAGCAACACACCGCTGACTGTTAGGATGCACGTACAATGCTGAGATGTCTACAGAGAGGGAGTGAGTTGAATCGTAACACCAGTCCCTAATGAAATTGGAATGTACACCTCCAAGCTATATCTCGTTGCCTACTGAACATAAAGATTCTGAAGGCTAAAACCTCCAAGGCTAAAACCTCCTGAAGGCTAAAACCTCCACCCCCTCTCACCCTCACATTCCCTCAACCCATCACCTACCTCACTTAAGGGAACATGGAGGTGAGTTAAGGTGTCCCAGAAGAGAGACAGTTAGGGCCAGAAACAATTGTCCCCATCTCACCCCATGGAAAGCAACACCTGTCTCCTTTACAGACATCAGTGCTGCCTAGCAGCTTCTCAATGTTGGCAGTTTGTGCACAGGCATGGCTGAAGGTATTGTACGCTGTAGCTAGTTGACCCCTGCATTTAAACCTCTCATGCATAAAGTTGTCTTGGGCAGAGAGGTGGTTATTTACAGCACCATATTGTCTTGGGCAGAGAGGTGGTAGCTTACAGTAAGGTAAGGGTTGAAAATGTATACGCAGCAAGATACCGTAAGACACCAAAACATGTCTGAATCCGCTTTGACTTTCCCAACTATAAAGAACCTAATATTTTTCTAAATGTAAAGTAAAGTAACTGCTTGGTTAACACAGCAGTGGGGCTAAGCCACTGCCCATTTAGAAGGATAGCTGGAGGCATCAACTATTCATGGCCAATTATGTGGTGAGGCTGGGCATTCCAGGAGAACAACAACCTCATGAGCAAATAATATGCACGGGCTATCATCACCATTCATGGGAGTCTTAAAGGAGGGGAGATCATAAATTATAGGCTTATAAATAGTGGAAATATGTAGTATAGTTAGTTAGCCATGATTTCTGAGCAGGAATTATGGGACTATGAATGACATAGCACCTTGTAGGGTGGTGTTACAAGCCAGGGAGTTAAGCCCATTGTGGGAATATCCGAAGAGAACTGTTCTGGATGATTAGTTTAGGTAACTGTTTTGGATGAATAGGTAACTAGAGAACTGTTCTGAATGGTTAGATAACTAGAGCACTGTTCTGGATGGTTAGATAACTAGATAACTGTTCTGGCTGATTAGTTTAGATAACTTGAGAACTGTTCAACTTTAATAAGACTGAAATGAGAAACTGTCTGATGCTTAATTTCTCGATTATAAAAGATGTGATGTTGCATTAAGCTCTTTCCACCAGACAACCATGTTGTAGCACCAGAATCCCATGCCTGCTTGGGAATTATGGTAGTGATGTTGAGCACTCAAGAAGTTATAGGTCCAAAAGCATTTATTAATTTGACAGAACATTACAATGAGTTAAATAAAAGATGGAAGCTGAGTTCCAGTCCCTAACTCCTACAACAGCCGACTCTGCACAACCCTACACTGTCCACTATCATAGACACATACTGTAGTTGTCACTCAACTTTCGATGGAATTGACTCATACGATGACATGATTAAACATCTCATCGCTGATTTGTGATTTGTGGCTGGAGTACATCATTACTGTAACGGGATTCTTCCGTCAAAAGAGAGGAGGCCCAAAATGCAGCATGGTTGAAATTCATGTTTGTTTTTAATAAGAAAACTATACATGAATAAACTACAAAAACAACAACCGTGTAAACCCGAAACAGTCCCGTGTGAAACTGACACAGGAGACAATCACCCACAAACCCCAACAGGCTACCTAAATATTTTATTTTATTTTACTAGGCAAGTCAGTTAAGAACAAATTCTTATTTTCAATGACGGCCTAGGAACAGTGGGTTAAATGCCTGTTCAGAGGCAGAACGACAGATTTGTACCTTGTCAGCTCGGGGATTTGAACTTGCAACCTTTTAGTTACTAGTCCAACGCTCTAACCACTAGGCTACTCTGCCGCCCCAAATATGGTTCCCAATCAGAGACAATGACTAACACCTGCCTCTGATTGAGAACCATATCAGGCCAAACACAGAAACAGACAAACTAGACACACAACATAGATTGCCCACTCAGATCACACCCTGACCAAACAAAACATAGAAACATACAAAGCAAACTATGGTCAGGGTGTGACAATTACCAAGTATCTTGATTAGCCAAACACTGAAAGGAAATGCTACCATTACATAATGGTAGTTGATTTACATAAGAAATGTTAGAGAAAACATGGATACTTTTATAAAACGTGGATATTTTTAAAGGGATTTTCTTGAAAACGTTATACCGTTTCCCTGTGGTTACCTTAATCACAATCTCCTGGATAGCCTCGTAAACATAAATGCTACCGTAGATCGGTCTTTATACTATGGGCACCAATAGCTTACAAGCAGCAATAGTTGCAGTGCTTGGACTTTTAATCATTGGTTATTTGGACAAATCACAATTTCGCATCTTTGAATTTACTTAAGGGTGGGGGGCATTCGACCCATAGACTTGCCAGAGAGAGGGTGGAGCTCCTCATTCTGGTTCCACTCATTGTTTTAGCATCTCCATCTCTTCTCTTAACACATGTGGACCCAGGACTTAATCGAGTTAACCAAGATTACCTTAACCATATTAATTTAAGTGAATGTTGTTATACAGTACTTCAAAGCCTTAAGAGAAAAAATGAGGAGAGAATACCAAATACAGCATGTGTTTGTGATGGCGAAAGAATGCCCTTTGGGTAGAAATGCAATTTCTCTTTCTTTTTGAAACCCGAGCACTTGTGAAGCTTTCCATTTCTAACACCATTAGGAACTTTCATGGGGATTTTACTTCCCGATTTTGATCCATGAGATGGTCCCAAAAAACAGACTGCGCTCTTGATTGCCTGGTTACCTTGAGATAAGAGAAGAGGTTTTAAATTCTAGCCCTAGAGTGAAAACTATTTCTTTGTTCTTTAACTCAATTTTTTGCTTTTAAATAACTGCAACGTGAACCAATTACTTACATGAATGTGCTCCCTCTGAACAATGTTTTGACTTGAATACAGATTCAGCAGCCTCGCAACTCAGAATTTACATGTTGCTTCTTATACTTGCCATGGGTACAGCAATGTCTCTCTCCATATTTTTTTAAAGTTGATTATTGCGTCTGCAGCGGGCTCAAGGACTGCTACAACTGTTCCATAGCTTCAAATATATTTTTGGCGATGAAAGAGATAATATGCTTGCGAGTCACTCCCGGCTGTGCTTGGCTTCTTGGGCCACACAGACACCCCCAGAATCAGAAATGAGTGTTGACTCCCTTATGCATTTGCCTAATGATGGAACCTACTCTCCAGATCCCACCAACTCCCCACCAAGGTAGAGAGAACCCAACTGCAACAGCATTCATCCACATTCCTCACACACCGTCGGAATATAAAAAACCAGCAAGGCTTCCTCTGTTCATTTCCCCCGCTTACGATACAGTTCTCTGGCTGATTGCACCTGGTTTATTAGTGTTTTGTCTACTGAAATCCAGTTTGTGTTGCATGTTACAGCTGTCAAAAAAAACTATTTGAAGATGGGCTCACGTAGCACCTAACACAAAGACACACCACAACCTTTCTCTGACAAACTGTCATAGTGGGAAGAAGTGGCAATTCTGTTGATACATTTTAACCTTTATTTGATCTCTGAGTCAAACATTTCAACTATTCTGGATGCAAAACAATGGATTAATTTTAACGTTCTGGATGTGGCAGAAAGATACACTAAACAAAACCACAACCCACTGAAGGGTGAAATGAAGTCCAAGTTAAGTAAATAACAGTCCCAGTTGAATATAAAAGACCTACTTCAAATTCATTATTTTTACTGATAGACCTTTTTGAAGTACTGTAATGTCAACACACAATGGAGGAACTTGCTTTAAAAGCTTTTAGCTGAGGGTATGCATTCATGTTATTTTGTGAGCAACACATCTGCTCCCTTCTAGCACCCAATAGTGTCAAATGGACATTACTCTTTTCTAGGACTTAGTGGAAGCTTTGAGATATACTTAACTTGGGTAAAGCCGTTTGGATACATCAAGATTTCCTGCTTCCGCTGGTGCACTCCCGCTTTAATATTTGTCTTCCACCACACTTCCAAACCTAGGGGAGTACACAAATCTCCAAGCTAGTTCCCCAGCATAATTGAAAATATAAGGGGGGAGATGTTCTACAAAGATATATGTGGAATTGTTTTAAGAAGGTCATATCAATTTGCTATAGGATTTTTCATTTTAAGACGCCTTGGAGGATAACATTGCGTTTATTTAATTATTATTCAGCCTTACTGCAATTTGCTCATAGAATATTGACATGCTGAATGTACCGAGGTGTCTGTTTAAACTACTAGAACACAGCTCGGACACCCATGCATACCCCACAAGACATGCCACAAAGTGTATTTTCACAATCCCCAAGTCAAGAACAGATTATGGGAGGCGGACAGTAGTACATAGAACCATGGCTACATGGAACTCTATTCCATGTCAGGTAACTGATGCAAGCAAAATAATCAGATAACATTGTTTATAAAAGTACATGTTATGGAACAGCGGGGACTGTGAAGAGACACACATACACATACACATACACATATAGTACCAGTCAAAAGTTTGGACAAACCTTTTCATTCATTTTCTACATTGTAGAATAAAAGTGAGGGCATCAAAACTATGAAATAACACATATGGAATCAGGTAATAACTTAAAAGGTGTTAAACAAATCAGAATATATTTTATATTTGAGATTCTTCAAAGTAGCCACCCTTTGCCTTGATGACAGCTTTGCACACTCTTGGCATTCTTTCAAGCAACTTCACCTGGAATGCTTTTCCAACAGTCTTGAAGGAGTTCCCACATATGCTGAGCACTTGTTGACTGCTTTTCCTTCACTCTGCGGTCCCAAACCATCTCAATTGGGTTGAGGTCGGGTGATTGTGGAGGCCAGGTCATCTAATGCAGCAGTCCATCACTCTCCTTGGTCAAATAGCCCTCAAACTGCAGTTTCATTTTAGCGCTTGATGATTTTTGCACATCTACATGAATAATATAAATTTTCAGGATTGACTGATCTTCATGTCTTACAGTAATGATGGACTGACGTTTCTCTTCACTCATTTTAACTGTTCTTGCCATTATATGGACTTGGTATTTTACCAAATAGGGATATCTTCTGTATACCACCCCTACATTGAAACAAAACAAAACAACAATTTGCTCAAAATCATTAAGAAAGAAAGAAATTCCACAAATTAACGAAGAATACCTGTTAATTGAAATGCATTCCAGGTGACTACCTGGTTGAGAGAATGCCAAGCATTTGCGAAGCTTTCGTCAAGGCAAAGGGTTGCTACTTTAAAGTATAGTTTAATTTGTTTAAAAATAATTGGTTACTACATGATTCCATATTTGTTATTTAATACAGCACTTTGAGATATCAGCTGATGTACGAAGGGCTATATAAATAAATTTGATTTGATTTAATAGTTTTGATGTCTTCACTATTTTTCAACAATATAGAAAATAGCAAAAATAAAGGTGTGTCCAAACTTTTGACTGGTACTGTGAGACGCGCATTCTACACACACACATAGTACACATGGGTTTTCTATTGTACATTTACATTTACATTTACATTTAAGTCATTTAGCAGACGCTCTTATCCAGAGCGACTTACAAATTGGTGCTTTCACCTTATGACATCCAGTGGAACAGCCACTTTACAATAGTGCATCTAAGTCTTTTAAGGGGGGTGAGAAGGATTACTTTATCCTATCCTAGGTATTCCTTAAAGAGGTGGGGTTTCAGGTGTCTCCGGAAGGTGGTGATTGACTCCGCTGTCCTGGCGTCGTGAGGGAGTTTGTTCCACCATTGGGGGGCCAGAGCAGCGAACAGTTTTGACTGGGCTGAGCGGGAACTGGACTACCTCAGTGGTAGGGAGGCGAGCAGGCCAGAGGTGGATGAACGCAGTGCCCTTGTTTGGGTGTAGGGCCTGATCAGAGCCTGGAGGTACTGAGGTGCCGTTCCCCTCACAGCTCCGTAGGCAAGCACCATGGTCTTATAGCGGATGCGAGCTTCAACTGGAAGCCAGTGGAGAGAGCGGAGGAGCGGGGTGACGTGAGAGAACTTGGGAAGGTTGAACACCAGACGGGCTGCGGCGTTCTGGATGAGTTGTAGGGGTTTAATGGCACAGGCAGGGAGCCCAGCCAACAGCGAGTTGCAGTAATCCAGACGGGAGATGACAAGTGCCTGGATTAGGACCTGCGCCGCTTCCTGTGTGAGGCAGGGTCGTACTCTGCGGATGTTGTAGAGCATGAACCTACAGGAACGGGCCACCGCCTTGATGTTAGTTGAGAACGACAGGGTGTTGTCCAGGATCACGCCAAGGTTCTTAGCGCTCTGGGAGGAGGACACGATGGAGTTGTCAACCGTGATGGCGAGATCATGGAACGGGCAGTCCTTCCCCGGGAGGAAGAGCAGCTCCGTCTTGCCGAGGTTCAGCTTGAGGTGGTGATCCGTCATCCACACTGATATGTCTGCCAGACAAGCAGAGATGCGATTCGCCACCTGGTCATCAGAGGGGGAAAGGAGAAGATTAATTGTGTGTCGTCTGCATAGCAATGATAGGAGAGACCATGTGAGGTTATGACAGAGCCAAGTGACTTGGTGTATAGCGAGAATAGGAGAGGGCCTAGAACAGAGCCCTGGGGGACACCAGTGGTGAGAGCGCGTGGTGAGGAGACAGATTCTCGCCACGCCACCTGGTAGGAGCGACCTGTCAGGTAGGACGCAATCCAAGCATGGGCCGCGCCGGAGATGCCCAACTCGGAGAGGGTGGAGAGGAGGATCTGATGGTTCACAGTATCGAAGGCAGCCGATAGGTCTAGAAGGATGAGAGCAGAGGAGAGAGAGTTAGCTTTAGCAGTGCGGAGTGCCTCCGTGATACAGAGAAGAGCAGTCTCAGTTGAATGACTAGTCTTGAAACCTGACTGATTTGGATCAAGAAGGTCATTCTGTGAGAGATAGCGGGAGAGCTGGCCAAGGACGGCACGTTCAAGAGTTTTGGAGAGAAAAGAAAGAAGGGATACTGGTCTGTAGTTGTTGACATCGGAGGGATCGAGTGTAGGTTTTTTCAGAAGGGGTGCAACTCTCGCTCTCTTGAAGACGGGAGGGACGTAGCCAGCGGTCAGGGATGAGTTGATGAGCGAGGTGAGGTAAGGGAGAAGGTCACCGGAAATGGTCTGGAGAAGAGAGGAGGGGATAGGGTCAAGCGGGCAGGTTGTTGGGCGGCCGGCCGTCACAAGACGCGAGATGTCATCTGGAGAGAGAGGGGAGAAAGAGGTCAGAGCACAGGGTAGGGCAGTGTGAGCAGAACCAGCGGTGTCGTTTGACTTAGCAAACGAGGATCGGATGTCGTCGACCTTCTTTTCAAAATGGTTGACGAAGTCATCTGCAGAGAGGGAGGAGGGGGGGAAGGGGGAGGAGGATTCAGGAGGGAGGAGAAGGTGGCAAAGAGCTTCCTAGGGTTAGAGGCAGATGCTTGGAATTTAGAGTGGTAGAAAGTGGCTTTAGCAGCAGAGAGAGAGGAGGAAAATGTAGAGAGGAGGGAGTGAAAGGATGCCAGGTCCGCAGGGAGGCGAGTTTTCCTCCATTTCCGCTCGGCTGCCCGGAGCCCTGTTCTGTGAGCTCGCAATGAGTCGTCGAGCCACGGAGCAGGAGGGGAGGACCGTAGATATGTGATAATAGAGAAGTGGCCTGGGGGAACACACTTAATGTGTTGTGAAAAGTGTTATGGAATGTAATGTCATGTAATATATTAAATTGTATATAACTGCCTTATTGTTGCTGGACCCGAGGAAGAGTAGCTGCTAACTTTTATTTTATTTAACCTTTATTTAACTAGGCAAGTCAGTTAAGAACACATTTTTTATTTACATTGACGGCCTAACAGAAGGCAAAAGGCATCCTGTGGGGATGGATGCTGAAAAAAAAATACTAGGACAAAACAGACATCACGACAAGAGTCACCACAACACTACATAAAGAGAGACCTAAGACAACAACATAACATGGCTGCAACACACGAGAACACAGCATTGTAGCCACACAACATGACAACAACATGGAAGCAACACAACATGGCAGCAGCACAAAACATGGTAGAAACATTGTTGGGCACAGACAACAGCACAAAGGGCAAGAAGGTAGAGCCAACAATACATCATGCGAAGCAGCCACAACTGTCAATAAGAGTGTCCATGATTGAGTCTTTGAATGAAGAGATTGAGACTAAATGGACCAGTTTGAGTGTTTTTTGCAGCTCGTTCCAGTCTCTAGCTGCAGCGAACTGAAAAGAGAAGTGACCCAGGGATGTGTGAGCTTTGGGGACCTGTAACATAATGTGACTGGCAGATCGGGTGTTGTATGTGGAGGATGAGGAGTGCATTAGAGTGAAGCCTAAGAGGGTTTTATAAATAAGCGACGGGTATACAGAGATGACCAATTTATAGAGTATAGAGTGCAGTGATGTGTCCAATAAGGAGCAGTAGTGGGACAAATCTGATGGCCGAATGGTAAAGAACATCTAGCTGCCCGAGAGCACCCTTACCTGCTGATCTATAAATAATTATGTTTCTAATCTGGCATGGGTAAGATGGTCTTCTGAATCAAGGTTAGTTTGGCAGCTGGGGTGAAAGAGGAGCGATTATGATAGATGAAAACATTTCTAGATTTAACCTTAGCCTGCAGCTTTGATATGTGCTGAGAGAAGGAGAGTGTACCGTCTAGCCATACTCCCAAGTACCTGTATGAGCGGACTACCTCAAGCTCTAAACCCTCAGAGGTAGTAATCACACCGGTGGGGAGAGAGGCATTCTTCTTACCAAACCACATGACCTTTGTTTTAGAGGTGTTCCGAACAAGGTTAAGGGCAGAGAAAGCAAATATTTGTTGTAGGGCGTTTAACACAAAATCCGGGGAGGGCTAGCTGAGTATAAAACTTTATCATCTGCATATAAATGGATGAGAGAGAGCTTCCTACTGCTTGAGCTATGTTGTTGATGTATATTGAGCCACTCCAGGACCTTAAGATGCTTCTTACAGAGCCACTCCTTAGTTGCCCTGGCTGTGTGTTTCGGTTTGTTGCCATGCTGGAAGACCCATCACGACCCATTTTCAATGCTCTTACTGAGGGAAGGAGGTTGTTGGCCAAGATCTCGCGATACATGGCCCCATCCATCCTCCCCTTAATACGTTGCAGTCATCCTGTCCCCTTTGCAGAAAAGCATACCCAAAGAATGATGTTTCCACCTCCATGCTTCATGGTTGGGATGATGTTCTTGGGGTTGTACTCATCCTTCTACCTTCAAACACAGCGAGTGGAGTTTAGACCAAAAAGTTATATTTTTGTCTCATTAGACCACATGACCTTCTCCCATTCCTCCTCTGGATCATCCAGATGGTCATTGGCAAACTTCAGACAGGCCTGGACATGCGCTGGCTTGAGCAGGGGGACCTTGCGTGCGCTGCAGGATTTTAATCCATGACGGTGTAGTGTGTTACTAATGGTTTTCTTTGAGACTGTGGTCCCAGCTCTCTTCAGGTCATTGACCAGGTCCTGCCGTGTAGTTCTGGGCTGATCCCTCACCTTCCTCATGATCATTGTTGCCCCACGAGGTGAGATCTTGCATGGAGCCCCAGACCGAGGGTGATTGACCGTCATCTTGAATTTCTTCCATTTTCTAATAATTGCGCCAACAGTTGTTTCCTTCTCACCAAGCTGCTTGCCTGTTGTCCTGTAGCCCATCCCAGCCTTGTGCAGGTCTACAATTTATCCCCGATGTCCTTACACAGCTCTCTGGTCTTAGCCATTGTGGAGAGGTTGGAGTCTGTTTGATTGAGTGTGTGGACAGGTGTCTTTTATACAGGTAACGAGTTCAAAGTGGAGTGGAGAACAGGAGGGCTTCTTAAAGAAAAACTAACAGGTCTGTGAGAGCTGGAATTCTTACTGGTTGGTAGGTGATCAAATACTTATGTAATGCAATAAAATGCAAATGAATTACTTAAAAATCATACAATGTGATTTTCTGGATTTTTGTTTAGGATTCCGTCTCTCACAGTTGGAGTGTACCTATGATAAAAATTACAGACCTCTACATGCTTTGTAAGTAGGAAAACCTGCAAAATCCGCAGTGTATCAAATACTTGTTCTCCCCACTGTATTAAATAAAATAAAACTGAAAATAAAACATTTACATAAATATTCAGACCCTTTACTCACTACTTTATTGAAGCACCTTTCGGCAGTGATTACATCCTTGATTATTATTGGGTATGACACTACACGCTTGGCACACCAGGAATTGGGGAGTTTCTCCCATTCTTCTCTGCAGATCTTGCACAGCTATTTCCAGGTCTCTCCAAAGATGTTTGATCGGTTTCAAGTCCGGGCTCTTGCTGGGCCAGTCAAGGAGACTTGTTCCAAAGCCACTCCTGCATTGTCCTAGGCTGTGTGCTTAGGGTCGTTGCCATGTTGCAAGATGGAGCAGGTTTTCATCAAGGATCTCTCTGCCCCGTTAATCGTTCCCTCAATCCTGACTAGTCTCCCAGTCCCTGCCACTGAAAAACATCCCCACAGCATGATGCTGCCATCACCATGCTTCACCGTAGGGTTGGTGCCAGGTTTCCTCCAGATGTGACGCTTGGAATTCAGGCCAAAGAGTTCAGTCTTGGTTTCATCAGATCAGAGAATCTTGGAAGAGTCTTGGTGGTTCCAAACGTTTTCCATTTAAAAATAATGGAGGCCACTGTGTTCTTGGGGAACTTAAATTCTGCAGAAATGTTTTGGTACCCTTCCCCAGATCTGTGACACAATCCTGTCTCGGAGCTCTCAATTCCTTCAACCTCATGGCTTGGTTTTTGCTCTGACGTGCACTGTCAACAGTGGGACCTTATATAGTCAGGTGTATGTCTTTCCAAATCATGTCCCATCAATTGAATCACAAGTGGACTCCAGTCAAGTATTAGAAACATCGAGGATGATAAATGGAAACAGGATGCACCTGAGCTCAATTTCGAGTCTCATAGCTAAGGGTCTGAATACTTATGTAAATAAGGTATTTTTGTTTTTTGTTTTTAATGCATTTGCAAAAAATCTTAACCTGTTTTCATTTGTCATTATTGGGTTGTGTGTGTAGATTGATGAGGGAAAACATTTATTCAATCAATTTTTGAATAAGGCTGTAACGTCACAAAATGTGGAAAAAGTCAAGGGTTCTGAATACTTTCAACTGGTACCGGGGGACCTTCAGACGAGTCTTGTGAGGCCTGTCTGCATCGCAGAGCAAAACAACCGATGCGTTCGTGAGAGGCTCACCATTTCACAGAGGTCATATTAGTGTGTAGGCCAAACTGTTCAGATGCTCCAGACAAAAGTTGGCAGATCAGTTGTACCGACTTCAGACAAGTCCCAAGATGCTTGTGGGGGTCGTAGAGCAAAACGGAAAAGACCGTCGTTTTTGTGAGAGTCTCGTAATAGTTTGTTGGCCAAACCGTTCGTACGCTACTGACGATTTTGTGAGAAGACCGATTTTCGGGATGTCTCATGGTCTTACAAACACAGCTATGGTCATTGATCTTAGGGGGTTCATTTTGAAGTAGTTACATTTCCCCAGACCCCTTCCTCAGTTTTATACCAAACCATGTGGTGATATTGTGGTTGGGCTGAAACAGACTCGGTATTGAAGTGAGTCCCAAAAACAGTATACCATTGACTTCGGGTTAAAAATACCATGGGCTTTTATGTTAGCTCAGTCATCCTCTGTCCTTATGGAGGAAATCATGTCAATGCTTACATATAAAATGCAAGCTGCCAGGACAATAAGGGGTCAGATTCATTGAAAAACTCAAAGAACCTACACTAAAGGTATCTGCCCATAAAAATGACAAGGATAATACACAAGGCTGTCTATGACTGTCAAGATGGGCAAGGAAAATCGGAGGGATTTGCTTTGAAAAGCAGACTGTGTAACAACGCCAAAGGCTGTGCAACAAACAGGTAGCGATGGTTATGGCGACCTTGCCCACGCTCTGTGGAAAGAAGTGCATGTGCAGCCACCAGCCAGTAAACAATAATTGAAACAAGAGGAGAACGATTTGTTCAGATGGGAAGTTATTGGCAGGCAAACCTATACTTGTGGGGGCGTAGCTGTGTGGGAGCTTGCTTGTGTGTGTGTGTGTGTGTGTGTGTGTGTGTGTGTGTGTGTGTGTGTGTGTGTGTGTGTGTGTCCAAGCCACCTCGGTGATATCAATAAAAATCTATGAGCTGCAAGGCAAGCAAGCATTAGAGAGTACATGCTATGCATTTTGACATGTACTAATTGTTTTTTAATCCGAGATAGAAACCACTCAGATACTCACATAATCAGAGCGTAAAGACATAATTAAATCACAAACTCATACAGACAGACACTACACAACATTAACATGTGACTAACTAACATATGTGGTTAATAAGAATTAATATGATGTTCATTGTCTTTAGGAAACATAGATTTAGATCAACAAATAGTATCCACAGCTGTTGTCCTTACCAATACAGAGAACAGCTACAGGAAGAGGGAGTGAGTAGTTGAATACAGGTGTTTGACCTGGGAGTTATGCAGTTACACATCATCTGGATTGACAGCATTAGATGCATGAGGAGAACAACAGTTTATAGGACAGAAAATGACTTGCCATTGCCCTGGTGAAAAGCCACAGACCGATCAAGGAATTTTATTCCAAAGATAAGATGCTCTCAGTTTACATTCCCAACATGGTGCATAAAATTAAAGGGATTTGGGGATTATTTAAATCCAATATCCTGTAATTGATAATGGACAGATATTGTGGTGTGCAGATAAAGATGTTAGCTTTGGTTGCCATCCCAGACCGATACAGCACAGCATTTAATCCTACCACATCAAAACAGATTTCATTTTAAATTGACATATTTATTGACCTTGGCTGTGTATGTATGCGGATACTTGAACATACAGTGTGTGCGTGTGTTTTTGTTTAACTATTCTTGTGGTACAAGTCCTGGAGGCTCCGGACTAGAGGCCGTCTCTGGAGGCTCCGGACTGGAGGCTGTCGTTATAGGCTTCGTGCCATTACTCCTCACTGGAGGCTTCGTGCCATGGATCATCAATGGAGGCTTCGTGCCATGGCTCATCACTGGAGGCTTCGTGCCATGGATCAGCACTGGAGGCTTCGTGCCATGGATCATCACTGGAGGCTTCGTGCCATGGATCATCACTGGAGGCTTCGTGCCATGGATCATCACTGGAGTGGAGAGATACACAGGAGGTCTGGCTCTGGGAGCAGGCACAAGACTCACCAGGCTGGGGAGACATACAGGAGACTTAGTTCTTGACAGAGGCACCGGATACACTGGCGGTCTACCTAAGTATGGTTCTCAATCAGAGACAACGATAGACAGCTGTCCTTGATTGAGAACCCTACAAGGCCAAAACATAGAAATACAAATAATAGAACATAGAATACCAACCCAAATCACACCCTGACCAAACCAAATAGAGACATAAAAAGGATCTCTAAGGTCAGAGCGTGACACCCATACACATGGTTAGCAGATGTTGATGCGAGTGTACCGAAATGCTTGTGCTTCTAGTTCCGGCAGTGCAGTAATATCTAACAAGTAATCTTGTTAGACAATTCCCCAAAAACGACCTAATACAAACAAATCTAAAGGGAGGAAGAAGAATATGTACACATAAATATATGGATGAGCGGCACAGGCATGGTGCAATAAATTGTATAAAGTACAGTATATACAGTTGAAGTCAGAAGTTTACATACACCTTAGCCAAATACATTTATACTCCATTTGTCACAATTCCTGACATTTAATCCTAGTAAAAAATCCCTATTTTATGTCAGGTAGGATCACCACTTTATTTTAAGAATGTGAAATGTCAGAATAATAGTAGAGAGAATGATTTATTTCAGCTTCTATTTCGTTCATCACATTCCCAGTGGGTCAGAAGTTTACATACACTCTATTAGTATTTGGTAGCATTGCCTTTAAATTGTTTAACTTGGGTCAAACGTTTCAGGTAGCCTTCAACAAACTTCCCACAATAAGTTGGGTGAATTTTGGCCCATTCCTCCTGACTGAGCTGGTGTAACTGAAACAGGTTTGTATGCTTACTTGCTCGTACACGCTAATTCAGTTCTGCCAATTTTCTATCGGATTGAGGTCAGGGCTTTGTGATGGCCACTCCAATACCTTGACTTTGCTGTCCTTAAGCCATTTTGCCACAACTTTGGAAGTATGCTTTGGATCGTTGTCAATTTGGAAGACCCATTTGCATCCAAGCTTTAACTTCCTGATTGATGTCTTGAGATGTTGCTTCAATATATCCACATAATTGTCCTGCTTCATGATGCCATCTATTTTGTGAAGTGCACCAGTCCCTCCTGCAGCAAAGCAGCCCCACACCATGATACTGCCACCCCTGTGCTTCATGTTTGGGATGGTGTTCTTCAACTTGCAAGCCTCCCTCTTTTTCCTCCAAACATAACGATGGTCATTATGGCCAAACAGTTCTATTTTTGTTTCATCAGACCAGAGGACATTTCTCCAAAAAGTTGCACACTGTAGTCTGGCTTTTTTATGGCGGTTTTGGAGCCGTGATCTCTTCCTTGCTGAGCGGCCTTTCAGGTTATGTCGATATAGGACTCGTTTTACTGTGGATATAGATACTTTTGTACCTGTTTCTTCCAGCATCTTCACAAGGTCCTTTGCTGTTGTTCTGGGATTGATTTGCACTGAGGTCTTGACTGATTTCTTTTGATTTTTCCATGATGTCAAGCAAAGAGGCACTGAGTTTGAAGGTAGGCTTTGATATTCATCCACAGGTACACCATGACATAATGCCATGCCAAGCCATGACATAATTTTATGGAATTTTCCAAGCTATTTAAAGGCACAGTCAACTTAGTGTATGTAAACATCTGACCCACTAGAATTGTGATACAGTGATTTATAAGTGAAATAATCTGTCTGTAAACAATTGTTGGGAAAATTACTTCTGTCACAGTAGATGTCCTAACCGACTTGCCAAAACTATAGTTTGTTAACAAGAAATTTGTGGAGTGGTTGGAAAACGAGTTTTAATGACTCCAACTGTACATATGAGATGAGAAATTGGAAAATATTAACATTATTAAAGTGGCATTGTTTAAAGCGACTAGTGATCAATTTATTAAAGTGGCCAGTGATATGAGTCTCTATGTACGCAGCAGCCTGGGGGACAGCGGACTGGGATAGAGAGCAATTGAATATGTCTGTAAACACACCAGCCAGCTGGTCTGCGCATGATCTGAGGACGTGGCTAGGGATGCAGTCTGGTGTGTGTGTGAGACAAGAGGGTGAGTAATAGAGAGATCATGGTATTTTTTTCTATTTTAAGATGTAATATTGTTTTCATAGCTCTCCTATCAAAAGATTGTTGCTTTGTGGCCTCAGGCTACCTTGTCGTATTTCTCTAATCAAGCCAAGCACTTGATGTGCAATAAGTGCCTTATTCTCCATTTAATTCTACCACGGAAGGGAAAAGAAATTCACCCAGTGAAATATCCACTCAGTGTTGGCTTGGATTCGGTATGACTTGGGATCATCATTACAAATCTAAATACCCCTCAAGTGTCAATGATGAAGAATTGTTATTTTCAAGGCATTGAGATAGAAGCTGTTTTTCAGTTTCTCGTACCCTGCTTTGATGCACCTGTAGTTTCCTCAACTTCTGGATGGTCGCGGGGTGAACAAGCTGTGGCTGTTGGTTGTTGACCTTGATGATCTTTTTGGCCTTCCTGTGACATTGAGTGCTGTAGGTGTCCTGGAGGGCAGGTAGTTTGCCCCCGGTGATTGTTCAGACCGCACCACCTTCTGGAGAGCCCTGCGGTTCAGGGTGGTGCAGTTGCAGTACCAGGCGGTGATACAGCCCGACAGGATGCTCTCGATTGTGCATCTGTAGAAGTTTGTCAGGGTTTTAGGTGACAAGCCACATTTCTTCAGCCTCCTGAGGTTGAAATTCGCCCAGTGAAATATCCACTCAGTGTTGGCTTGGATTCGGTATGACTTGGGATCATCACTACAAATCTAAATACCCCTCAAATGTCTATGATGAAGAGTTGTTATTTTCATCCATATTAAGGAAACACAACGTGAACTCTAATTGAGTGTTGATTTGCCAAGTGAGCCGCATTCCACAAATTAAGCTGTCACAAAACTGATAAAGTACCAGTGTTGCTGAGCTTGTATTGACTGTGTTATGACGTTGTATTAGTTAATGTGACGACTGTTGTTCATCGAATGATTAAAGTTTCTAATTGCGTGATTAACTGAATCAAGCAATTACGAGAGAGTGTTCTTGCGTTCCAATGCGTTTCTTCAGACAATGAAATTCTCCGGTTGGAACTTTATTGCTGATTATTGTTTAAAACATCTTAAATATGGATTGCATACATCATTTGACTTGTTTCTACGACCTGTAACGGAACTTTTTGAGTTTTTGTCTGGATGAATTGCTCGTGCTTTTTGAGGGTTGAATGCTGGGCTGAACAAGCTAACAACAAGTGGCTAAATGATGGGCTTTTTGGAACTTTATGGAACAAATCAGTCATTTATTGTCGAACTGGGATTCCTGGAACTGCCTTCTGATGAAGATATTCAAAGGTAAGTGAATATTTATGGTGTTTTTTGTAGCTTCTGTTGATGCCAAAATGGCGGCTATTTTGACGGCCTACAGGGAGGAGGTGAGGGCCCTCGGAGTGTGGTGTCAGGAAAATAACCTCACACTCAACGTCAACAAAACTAAGGAGATGATTGTGGACTTCAGGAAACAGCAGAGGGAACACCCCCCTATCCACATCGATGGAACAGTAGTGGAGAGGGTAGCAAGTTTTAAGTTCCTCGGCATACACATCACAGACAAACTGAATTGGTCCACTCACACTGACAGCGTCGTGAAGAAGGCGCAGCAGCGCCTCTTCAACCTCAGGAGGCTGAAGAAATTCGGCTTGTCACCAAAAGCACTCACAAACTTCTACAGATGCACAATCGAGAGCATCCTGGCGGGCTGTATCACCGCCTGGTACGGCAACTGCTCCGCCCTCAACCGTAAGGCTCTCCAGAGGGTAGTGAGGTCTGCACAACGCATCACCGGGGGCAAACTACCTGCCCTCCAGGACACCTACACCACCCGATGTTACAGGAAGGCCATAAAGATCATCAAGGACATCAACCACCCGAATCACTGCCTGTTCACCCCGCTATCATCCAGAAGGCGAGGTCAGTACAGGTGCATCAAAGCTGGGACTGAGAGACTGAAAAACAGCTTCTATCTCAAGGCTATCAGACTGTTAAACAGCCACCATTGAGTGGCTGCTGCCTACACACTGTCATTGACACTGACCCAACTCCAGCCACTTTAATAATGGGAATTGATGGGAAATGATGTAAATATATCACTAGCCACTTTAAACAATGCTACCTTATATAATGTTACTTACCCTACATTATTCATCTCATATGCATACGTATATACTGTACTCTACATCATCGACTGCATCCTTATGTAATACATGTATCACTAGCCACTTTAACTATGCCACTTTGTTTACTTTGTCTACATACTCATCTCATATGTATATACTGTACTCGATACCATCTACTGTTTGCTGCTCTGTACCATCACTCATTCATATATCCTTATGTACATATTCTTTATCCCCTTACACTGTGTATAAGACAGTAGTTTTAGAATTGTTAGTTAGATTACTTGTTGGTTATCACTGCATTGTCGGAACTAGAAGCACAAGCATTTCGCTACACTCGCATTAACATCTGCTAACCATGTGTATGTGACAAATACAATTTGATTTGATTTGATTTGATTTGGGTTCTGAGCGCCGTTCTCAGATTATTCTTTTTCCGTAAAGTTTTTTTAAAAATCTGACACAGCGGTTGCATAGAGGATACGTTTATCTTTAATTCTGTGAATAACACTTGCATCTTTTATCAATGTTTATTGTGAGTATTTCTGCAAAATCACCGGATGTTTTGGAATCAAAACATTACTGCACGTAACGCGCCAATGTAAACTGAGATGTTTTATATATATGCACATTATCGAACAAAACACACAATACATGTATAACATGATGTCCTATGAGTGTCATCTGATGGAGATAATCAAAGGTTAGTGATTCATTTTATCTATATTTATGCTTTTGTGACTGAAAAATCGCTGTGTGTTTTTGAATTTGGTGGTCATCTCATCTCTGTTTTCTCTGTAAAACATTTAAAAAATCGGACACGATGGGTAGATTAACAAGATGTTTATCTTTCATTTGCTGTATTGGACTTGTTAATGTGTGAAAGTTAAATATTTCTAAAGAATATATTTTTCAGCTGAATGGGAGGGGGTGTTCCCTTTAGGGAACTCCTTGTGTCCCCTAGCCCCAACAGGTTGCCTCTACCAATCTCGTTCTGAACGTCGTATAGCCCGTGAATCTGCACGGACCCGGGTCTCACCAATGAATTCGTACCACACCAATCTTAGTTGAATATGTATTTACTAAAAAGCTAAAATGATGATAAAAGATAAACATAGACAAAACACATTATAGGCTATTGATTAGAACTTAGTATAACGGGCCAACACACTATGGCGCGTGTTACCCACAATGAGCATTTCAAAAGAGAGAGAAAAAAGAAAGTACACGAGAAATATACATTTGGGTGAATTTGTCAGCTATGCTATTCTAACCCTAGCCTTGCCTGCCGCTCTTATGTGTCAGAATATAATGATGTAATTACGTGGGGTAGACCTCCGAGGATTCTCTGCATGGACCGTTCAGCTGTTCGATGACGCACTACTCCGGCGCACCTCCCTGGTCGTCCTTCCG
Source organism: Oncorhynchus nerka (assembly GCF_034236695.1). NCBI lineage: Eukaryota > Metazoa > Chordata > Actinopteri > Salmoniformes > Salmonidae > Oncorhynchus > Oncorhynchus nerka. The sequence continues at coordinate 61,266,180 of NC_088401.1, forward strand.
AGGTCAGTGTCCTTCTGGGCTTAGGAGTCTGTTCCCTCACCCTTTGCTCTGGAAGGGGTCTTCTGAGGACAGACAGCTCTGTAACTCAGAGCTCACAGCATAGGAATGAAACCCTTTCGATACCACGAGTCGATGGGAGATGGAGGCTAGGTGGTTCTACTTGAATTCACCCGCTTAGACACAGCTACTCATCCGTAGCTTGGGTAGAAATGGATTTCTTTGTCCTCAAACTTGCGTTGCGTTCTGGGTTCGTTGACTTTTTAGACCTTGCTGGAGCTGGGGTCACGTAGTCTCCTCTGTAAATTCTATACTCACAGGTTTTATACCCTTGCATCAGAAGTGGGCGTAACTGCTTTTAGGGCAATTATCTGGGCTTTCCAAGTTAATGAGGAAAGGTCTAGATTTGATTCAAATCCAATTTTAGACAACTAACTTAACATTTCATCTTCCCCAAAACATTCCCCAAACATCAAACATATACTAGGAAAACTCTTCACATTACAATGTTTTCGTAATAACGTCATCTATTAACCTTTAATAACAAAACAAAATGACAAACATTTTCATATTCCATATATCGTCATGACCACCATTGTGGCTGACGGAAACCATTGTTCCAAAGTCCCTTTATTTCATGTTTAATGTTCTGAGGCTGGTTCTCCATAGTAACAGGACAAAGGAATTTGTCTGTGGCCTGAGATTTACCAGGGGCGTGAGGTGTCATAAAAAAAACACATCTTCAGACCCCTAGATCTCTCCTCCTCTTTTGGGGTTGAGAGATAATCTGTAGGGTTGTGGTCTCCTGTAACCTGACCTGATCAGGACAGTCATGACAACTGCATAGACAGCCTAAAGACTATAGACTAATTGAGTGCTTTTGTCCCTTGATGTACTTACTGTATATGCCATGGTATTTGCTAGGGTTTGTGAATGGGTGACACATTTTAAAGATATCTTTCAATATAAAAACTCCAAGGTAATAATGATATATAATGTTGTTTTTGTTTTGCTATCCTTTGGTCATATTCCTGGTGCTCAAAATGTAATTAACTTCAGAAAACAGGGTTCTACACAGTGGCTCAGTGCTCAATGAGGTACCATGGGAATCATCCTGCAGTCCTTAGAACATAACTGAACTGTGATGTCAAGCCAATAGTCCCTGTGCCCAAGAACACTACGGTAACCTGCCTAAATGACTACCGACCCATAGCACCCACATCTGTAGCCATTAAGTGCTTTGAATTGGCATACCGCCCTAACAGATCCACAGATGATGCAATCTCTATTGCACTCCACACTGCCCTCTCCCACTTGGACAAAATAAATGCCTATGTGAGAATGCTATTCATTGACTACAGCTCAGCATTCAACACCATAGTGCCCTCAATGCTCATCAATAAACTAAGGACTCTGGGACTAAACACCCCCTCTCTGCAACTGGATTCCGGACTTCTTGACAGCAGCCCCCAGGTGGTAAGGGTAGGTAACAACACATCCGCCACGCTGATCCTCAACACAGCGGCTCCTCAGGAGTGCGTGCTCAGTCCCCTCCTATACTCCCTGTTCACTCATGACCACACAGCCAGGCACGACTCCAACACTATCATTAAGTTTAGGCCTGATCACCGACAACGACGAGATAGCCTACAGGGAGAAGGTCAAACAACCAGGACAACAACCTCTGCCTCAACATGATCATGACAAAGGTGATGACTACAATAAAAAGAGGACCGAACATGCCCCCATTCACATCGACGGGGCTGTAGTGGAGCAGGTTGAGAGCTTCAAGTACCTTGGTGTCCACATCACCAACAAACGATCATGGTTCAACTACACCAAGACAGTCATGAAGAGGGCATGACAAAACCAATTCCCCCTCAGGAGACTGAAAATATTTGGCATGGGTCCTCAGATCCTCAAAAGGTCCTGCAGCTGCACCATCGAGAGCATCCTGACTCGTTGCATCACTGCCTGGTATGGCAACTGCTCGGCCTCTGACCACAAGGCGCTATAGAGGGTAGTGCATATGGCCCAGTACATCACTGGGTCCAAGATTCCTGCCATCCAGGACCTCTATACCAGGTGGTGTCAGAGGAAGCCCTAAATATTGTCAAAGACTCCAGCCACCCTAGTCATAGATTGAACTCTCTCTGCTACCGCATGGCAGGCGGTACAGGAGGGCAAAGTCTAGGTCCAAAAGGCTTCTTAACAGCTTCTACCCCCAAGCCATAAGACTCTTGAACAGCTAATCAAATGGCTACCCAGACCCCTCTTTTATGCTGCTGATACTTTCTGTTTATTATCTATGCATAGTCACTTTAACTCTACCTATATGTACATATTACCTCAATTACCTCGACTAACCGGTGCCACCCGCACATTTACTCTATACCACCTATACATAGCCTCGCTATTGTTATTTTATTGCTACCATTTAAATATACGTTTTTTTATAATTAACAGTTATTTTTCTTAACTTCTTGAAGCATTGTTTGTTAAGGAGCTTGTAAGTAAGAATTTCACTGTAAGGTCTGCACCTGTTGTATTCAGCACATGTGACAAATAAAATTAGAATAGATTTTTTGATTTGGAATACAGTTACTGTATGTACCATGGGTTGACTGATGGTAGTAGGCCTTCTATAACAATCTTGCTGAAATAAGTTGTTGGCAACAGTGCTGTCAGTCCATTGAAAACAACTTAGGGCTCGGGGGCAGTGTTTGGAAGTTAAATTATAAATGATGTGCCCAAAGTAAACTGCCTGTTACTCAGGCCCATAAGCTAGGATATGCATATAATTGGTAGCATTAGATAGAACTCTCTCTGACGCTTCTAAAATTGGTAAAATAATGTCTGTGAGTATAACAGAACAGATTTTGCACGCGAACCCCGAGGAAAATCCATCCAGAAATGTATTTTTTATAGGTCACTGTCCATCTCAACGCTTGTCTATGGGATATACAGATATATAGCTCCCAGATTGCAGTTCCTATGGCTTCCACTAGATGTCAGCAGTCTTTAGAAAAGGTTTCAGGCTTGTTTTTTGAAAAATGAATTAGTAGTTGTAGTTTTTCAAGGTGGCTCTCATTTTGACTGTAGTCTTGTGGCGCACTTGGATGAGGGGGCGCAGCTCATTATTTATCTCCGGTATTGAACATACTACGTTCTGTCTTAAATTGTATCATTTATTTACATATTAAGGGTACCTGAGAATTGATTAGAAACATTGTTTTACTTGTTTGGACGAAGTTTAATGGTAACTTTAGGGATTCCTTTGTATGCATGTTGAACTAGTGGAACGGGTGGATTACTGAATCAACTAAACTGACTTTTTTGGGATATAAAGAACGACTTTATCGAACAAAACAACCATTTGTTATGTAGCTGGGACCCTTGGGATTGCAAACAGAGAAAGATCTTCAAAGGTAAGTTATTTATTTGATCTCTATTTCTGACCTTTGTGATGCCTCTGCTGGTTTGGAAAATGTTTTTAATGCTTTTGTATGCGGGGCGCTGTCCTCTGATAATCGCATGGTATGCTTTCGCCATAAAGCCTTTTTGATATCTGACATAGCGGCTGGATTAACAAGAAGTTAAGCTTTTAAATTATGTAGGACAATTGTATGTTCATGAATGTTTAATAATACAATTTTCTAAGTTGAATTTGATGCGCTCCAGCTCCCCCGGATGTTGTCGAATTTGATCCCGGCAACGGGTTCCGTGCTCTAAGAACCCAGTGTTTACGGTGTCCATGAGGACAACTCCAAGCAACTTCTCTGACACAACTGAGGCTGTGTGACTGACTTAATATGGACACTGCAAACATCTCCAGAATTCTGCAGGTCTGTTTCCCAAGGTAAATAAAATAAATCCTTTTCAACTGTATCAATCAAATTATGTTTCTGTTTTGAGATGTCAATCTCCTCAAAAACCTGCAGTGAAGCCTTTGTCGGCCTGAGTCACACTCACAAAATTCTTAAAAAGGCCCAGTGCGTTCAAACATGTGTTATTTAGAAGAAGAAAAAGTAAACTTTATTTAACTAGGCCAGTCAGCTAGGCCAATTGTGCACTGCCCTATGGGACTCCGAATTACACCAGATGTGATACTGCCTGGATTCGAACCAGGGACTGTAGTGACACCTCTTGCACTGAGATGCAGTGCCTTAGACCGTTGCGCCACTTATGACTAGTATATATACCTTACCAGTCAAAGTTTGGACACACCTCCTCATTCAAAGGTTTTATTTTTACTATTTTCTACATTGTAGAATAATAGTGAAGACATCACAACTATGAAATAACACATATGAAATCATGTAATAACTAAAGAAGTGTTAAACAAATCAAAAAATATTATCAAAATATATTTTATATTTGAGATTCTTCAAAGTAGCCACCCTTTGCCTTGATGACAGCTTTGCACACTCTTGGCATTCTCTCAAAAAGCTTCACCTGAAATGCTTTTCCAACAGTCTTGAAGGAGTTCCCACATATGCTGAGCACTTGTTAGCTGCTTTTCCTTCACTCTGTGGTCCAATTCATCCCAAGCCATCTTAATTGGGTTGAGATCGGGTGATTGTGGAGGCCCAAGTCATCTGATGCAGCACTCCATCACTCTCCTTCTTGGTCAAATAGCCCTTACACAGTCTGGAGGTGTGTTGGGTCATTGTCCTGTTGAAAAACAAAGGAAAGTCCCACTAAGCGCAAACCAGATGGGATGGCGCATCGCTGCAGAATGCTGTGGTAGCCATGCTGATTAAGCGTGCCTTGAATTCTAAATAAATCACAGACAGTGTCACCAGCAAAGCACCCCCACACCATCACACCACCTCCTTCAAATCAAATTGTATTTGTCACATGCGCTGAATACAAAAGGTACTTACAGTGAAATGCTTACTTACAAGCCCTTAACCAACAAATCTTTAAGCAGTTAAGGGAAAAAAAGTGTTAAGTAAAAAATAGATGAGAAGAAAATAGAAAATTAAAGGAAAAATTAAACCGCAACAGTAAAATAACAGTAGTTGTGTATATACAGGATGTACCGGTACAGAGTCAATATGCGGACACACCGGTTAGTCGATGTAATTGAGGTAATATGTACAAGTAGGTAGAGTTAAAGTGACTATGCTTAGTAACAGCAGCATAAAAGAGGGGTCTGGGTAGCCCAGGCGTGGACTGGACAAATGTGGGGTATTATTGATGGAACTGCACCAAGGCTTAATCTTTCAGAATCATTTTCTTCTGAAAATGTCATGGATTTGTACAAAGACAGTGTTAAACAAAAAAATCAATAGTGAATTATTTCACAAGCTAATAATAATTGAACTCGCTAAATGTAGGTCTTCATATTTCAGTGGCAAAAACCTCTCGGGATAAGGTGCCCTTGAGTGATGAGAGGTTATGTGGGTTGAATCTCCACATTACTGAATTAGCCGCTTTCAAAAGACCCATAATAGCCAAGGCTTTTCTGAAGGCTGTAGTGTAGGTAAACGCATCACTGCTTGAGTAGCTGTGTAAAACCATTTACTCTGAGCATAAAGACGTATTTTCACCAAATTTTTCTGCAAACACTAAACAAAGCTGACATTGTGATAGTAAGTCCAGTTAATTCATTTTTCAACCTTCCAACACAAAATTGCTCCATAATCTCAGAATTTGTATATACAATTGTGACTGCAGACCACTGTGCATCTCCAACGTAATTTTGTTGTCAATGGTCTCATAAGGACCCCAAGGTAACTGTATTAAGTCGGTGAGTGTGTGCTCAGATGATCTTTTCATTGACTGACAGTAATTCAACCTCTCCTTGTCACGCAACCGTTATCACTGCAAGCAAATCGAACCCGATTTCCATTCAAGTTTACCCTGTATGGACATTGTTGATAATTCTAACATGAAATTAAATCTCCTCTATATCTCTGATAAAATACGTCACTCAGTAGGTGAGACTGAGAAATTATTCATACACAAATGGCTGACTTGTCAGTCAAGGGAAAGACTACACCAACATACCTGTACTGTATTTTCAGTCAAATTAAGCCAATATGGCCTGCAAGGTGAAATGGAACTTGGACCACTAGACACTGAAGTATAACACAGACTCCAGTTTTTGTGGCTGCCAGGGATACACACACTCTCACTGTGGGCATTATGCTGGAATTAGGCTTCAGACGACTAATGGGGAAATCTAATTAAATACAGGATTTGTAAAAGTATCTGTGCTGAGGATTACAAAGCCTCAGCCTGGCTAAATCCTCAGAGTGATATTTCAAAAACTCTGGTTACATAAACCATTGGACAAGGAAGACCACATAAGGCCACCTCCGTGCTGCCTTGGAAAGGGAAAACAGTCAGCCATTCGTGGCCACCTGAAATGCCAGATTGTGCAACAATGATGTATAGGGGTCTTTGCAAACAAATGCATTTAATTTAACCTGAATAACAACATTCCCTATCGCTTCATGAGCCATAGCCAATGAATTCGCTGGGATTTATAGAGTAATATGATACTTTAACATTACCGACATGAATGGGGTATAATGTTTGGAACCAAGGTTGGGGATGGTGTCAACTTTCCTCTGACCCTGGCATTTGTTGCATGTCCTATAATGTGTTGCTCGAATTCTAGTCACATGAGCTACTAACTGTAATGACCAGTTTTATATGATCCACTTACAGGTTTTATGGATACTCTATACAATGGATGATTCTCTCCCTCATCTGAAACTTCATTCATATTGCAGTACTCAGGTATTTAAAATGTTAGGTATAGACTGCAGCACAGTTAAATTATGCATGGTTGAATATGAGCACAATGCCTCAAGCAAACATCAGTCATGTGGTAAATGTTACTCAATTAAATAAACTTATTGAGACAAACAATGACACAGGCATCATAACAATTTGAAGTGAATATTCATCTAAAAAGTCAGTTGCTGACAGGGGTTGGAACTGGTTCAGGGAACAGAACAGTGAATTGGAAAATAACATTTCAAGGAACAGAAATAGAACCGTGAACGAAAGTGATCTATAATATTCTGGAACAGAACTGTTATTTTAATAATGTTAATAATGTTATTTTACGTTCCATGCCTTTTTTTTCAGTTCCAACAAACAAAATACTTAACAAAGCACCTATGCAAAGTTTTCACTCTGTCACTCAGCTTATTCCAATGTCTGCTTGCAAGCTGAAACTCTTTGCCAGTGTGTGTGCACGTGTTTAGGCTATCTACCCCTGCCCCTCCGAAGCATAGGCTACTGGACTGACATTACAAGCATGATTCAGAAGATAAAGAGAGAGATTTGGTTAAACCTTTTCAATGCTAGTTACTAAGGACACTACAGGCCTAGTTATCAAGTTTCACATTGGATTTATTAACTACAAAAAGGTAAGACGTGTTTTTAATTTTGGTGCCACTCTGCACACAAGGTTGATAGCTGGCTAGCTCAAAGGACATTCAAAGTTCCTCCATAGAAGCCGCTACTCCTAGGAATAATTCTCTGGAACTAATTCAGATAAAGCAAGTCATAAGATGCCCAGCACTTCAAACCTCCTCCTCAAATCAACCCTCTCTTGCTCTCACCCCACCCGCAAAATGTCATCCGCATTTTGCGCCATAGGCTACACTTGTCTGTAGCAAATCAAAACTGTTGATTTCATATGTTTAAAAAGGAACAGAAAATAGCTATATAAACCAGTCCTTTTTTTCTAACTGGTTCAGAAGGTTATTTTGCTGGACTGAACATCAGAGCCGAAAGAAAATAGTATTTCTGTTCAGAACGAATCGATTGGAAGATATTTTAAGCTTCCAACCCCTGGTTACTGATGCAGGGAAATGTAATCTTATGTACTCTACCTATTTTAAAGGATATAATATCATATAAACCTCAAGACATGTCATTGACTCCGACAACATGTAACAGTCTTGCCTACCATCATGTCAAGAGCTTCTTCCCATGTCCTATTAACTCTTGCCAGACACGATTCAAGGATGCATGCAGCACAGGACAGAATTAGGGGAAAAACATCCCACATTGTGACCCTGGCAAAGTGGATTGAAAAATGTACAATTATTTGCCTCGAAATTGCTTTAGCCAATGTCTGGCAACGTCCCCCCAATCTCATCCCCCTGCCAACTTATTACATAATCAGATCTCTGTGGTGGTATACCCAACCTAATATTACTATTAGAGAAATGAGGCGGCCATTATATTTTTTAGAGCGCTTTCATTTCCCTCTGCTGACGGGAAGAGATTGTCCTCCCACTGATGCTGATCGAATGTCAGCCCCTCTTATCATGTCAGTGGCAAGCACATGCTCTGCCATACTGTTATGCTGAACATGGGGAGGAATATAGGCACATTTCATGTATGATCTTCTAGGTTAAGCATTACAGGATAAAAAATACGAGGTATTTTAAGAGATGAAAACCTTTTCCAGCCCCTTCAGGGGATTTTAATACCTAAAAATAGTCCTTATCTATTGTATGTTCCAGTGTCTCCCTTTCATGGGAGTTTTCACACTGAGGTGTTTGCCATGAGGAGTAGGTATTCACTTCTAGGATGTTATAAGAACATGATAATAATATAGTACTAACATTGAGATTTAGTCCATGTCATACCCCAGAGTTATCCAGAGATAGACTTGAGGCATGGCTAGTGCTTGATGTAGTCACTTTAATTAATTAATTGATGTGCTAGATAAAAGCTGTTTGATTGTTTGCAGCTGAGAATTGTACAAAGGAAAAACCTGAGGTTGCTGCCATTGGGGTTATTATAGCAGGGAAGATATAATTGGTGCTCTCATTTGCCCCCCAAAAATAAATAAATTCCTTTCAAATGAGAACTACATTCCAGTCATGAGTATGCGTGCAAGATATATAAGATGAATTCATCCAAGATCTCTAAAACAACTAAAACAACCCAATCATGAGCAGATCAAACTAAAACATTGTTAAAAAAAAGGGTATATATTGGATATGGATGATCTAAACTTTTAGAACATAGGGTCCTGCTTCGTAAGGTAATGCTAACGTGATGCAACTCCATATCTGTTCATTTGTTTGCTAAAATTGTTTACATTTTAGATGGCACAGTCAAAACCCTTGAGGGAGTTTGTGCGAGTCGGTAGGACAAATATGCATTAGAAGCCATGTCAACATTTGTTAATGTTGTCATTAGTTATGTGACCTCTGATCCAAGCTGTAGGCCAACATATGATTGGTACAATTTCATTTGTACCAAAGTACAGAAAAAAAACTGTGGTTAAACCATAAAGTGATTTACGTTACTGTTCTTAAACACACAGTACATTTCATTAGAATATGGGAATGTGTTGACTCGAACCAACGTGTAAGCTCTTTTCAGACCGACTAAGGAGAGATTTGTCTCTCTCTGTTGTCTTGTCCTAACCCTTACAACAAGGATGGGAGGAAGACAACAAAGACTCCTGTGCTAAGCATGACTTGCTCAAGATGAAGCATTTAGCACGGACTTTTCGAGAGTGCTTTATATCAGTGTAATTCACTCACTCTTTTCAATCATTTTAAAATTCCACAAAGCGCCTGAGAGATGGTCTCTGGTGAAAGGAGTAATTGCTGCCAGGTGTACGTGAGACCAGTTATTCACATTCGCTGAAATTTGTTGTATTTTTCAATTACATTTAAAATGTCTGCCGGATGGATCCAGCTCTAAGAATAGTCCTTCCAGAAAGTCTCTCTTATAATTTTGACTTCAACTTTTTAAACATTGAGACCACTTGGCAGTAGTGGTGCATGGGTAACAATCACTGTGGAAGCCAAGACAGAAAAAAAGCCATATTAGACCCTGCGTTGTGAGAATTGTGTTGTTTGCTCTATAACCTGTTAGTTCATATGCCTTGCCACTGTGATATGTAGGACGAAGGCCGAGACAATAAGAAGACAGTGGCAGAATAAATTCAACCACCCCTTTGTTCACAATAATGGAGAGCAACCACTGTCCAGTGAAGTCCGCAAAGCATGTTACATGTAACAAACAGTTAAAGGACCTACAGCATGGTCAAGTAAGTTAACGCTAATTACATTTGACTACTAAATAACCATTTATTTAGAACCAATGGGAGTTACCACAAGTCTGAATGAAAACAGGAGTTGACTCCATTATTCCAGCACCATTCAAATCACCTATGCTTAGCCTAATACAGTGAAAAGATACCAAAAACAATTTAGTGCAATCAACGTAAGCTAAATATGTGACTGTTCATGGTTCTGATTTCTCTCTCTGTGTGTGTGTGTGTGTGTGTGTGTGTGTGTGTGTGTGTGTGTGTGTGTGTGTGTGTGTGTGTGTGTGTGTGTGTGTGTGTGTGTGTGTGTGTGTGTGTGTGTGTGTGTGTGTGGTGTGCGTGCAAGTAGAAAAAACATGTTGATTCACCCTACTATGCTAAAGCCATCCTCTTTCATGTTGCCTAAAAGTGTACCATACCTGGCTAAAATGCTTGCTCGCTAGCCTAACTTCCTTTGATGAGCAACAATGAGCCAGCTAGTTAGCATTAGCCTACTACATCTCGCTACATACTGAACTTCCATCCTCAGGCCAGGTGTACAATGTATGAATTTATGGTTGGATCAGAATCGCTGTTATAATTCTCCATAGTTGCCAATGGTTAGGTAAAACCAAAACTCCAAATCCCTATCTCCAGCCATGGCTAATTTTGAAAAGAGTCAATTTAAGATAGCTAGCCCCTGATGGAAAATGACAACAATTCAAGTTCTGTTATGACGTTTTGCCTTTGATGTGATTGGAGTGAAGCCAAATTCAAACTGGCTTCCCTTGACACTTTTTTTTGTTACACCACAGTTGACTCAGTTTAGCTATTATTTTTTTAATCAAGGGAGGCCAAATACTCGCTGGCTTCCTTTGCAATTAATGCTACAGGAGGCAACAATATGAAACTCTTTTTTTATCAGTGCATCAGATTGGCTCAAATGCCAATACATTCAGCCTCTAGCAAATTGAAGGAAAACTATGATACAGGGACAAAATGTTAAATCATTTTTTTTTTTCGTTTTTGGGGGAAGCCTGGCTTCCCTTGGCATCCATGAATAAACGCCACTGCGACCTGGTTGTCTGCAACATGGTTGGGTGTCTACCAAAGGAGGTTGGTGGCACCTTAATTGGGTATCAGATACCTCAAACAAATGATTTACATAAATCTTCTGTTTTCACTCTATCCATCTCAAAGTAATGCCTACAGCCTAGCAAATACTGTATGTTGTTGCAACCTCATTTCGGAGACCTCTCCACCCCAAGTGTTCACAGAAGCGCAGTGTGTGTGTCTCCTGTAACTGAGGTTATAAGGGCACAAGGCGATACCCAAATGCAGACACAGGAGGCAGATGGTTGAGCTCCGATATTTATTATAACAAAAGGGGTAGGCAAAAAGCAGGTCGGGGACAGGCGAGATTTCATAAACCAGGTCCATACAGTACAGGGGGATAGGCATGCTCGAGGGTAGAACAGGCAGAGTGGTCAGGCAGGTGGATTCGGCGTCAGGACAGGCAAGGTTCAAAAACCAGGAGGGCTAGGAAAAATAGGAGCTAGGAAAAACACTGGTTGACTTGGAAAAACAAGACAAACTGGCACAGAGTGAGAGACGGGAAACACAGGGATAAATACACCGGGACTAATTGGACAAAACAGGAGACACCTGGAGGTGGGTGGAAACCATCACAAAGACAGCTGAAACAGATCAGGGCATGACAGAGGTACTAGGTCAGTGTTTTGCAGCTCAGTCCCAGACAGTCCCTACAAGAGGGATTAGGCAATAGTAAAGGTGTCTGAGGGAGAGGAAGGAGCAGGAACTGAATTAACTCAGGCTCAGAACCTCAGAATAAAAAAACAGGCTCAGAACCTTGACTGTAGAAACAACCACTTCCTTAGGTTTCATTCAGAGTAAACTGGTAAACTGGTACCACAACATTCACAGTATTTGTGGAATACCGACATCAAGACATAACTCAATAGCTGTAAATGTCATGTTTTTGATGTGCTTTAAAATGTGGAATAGGCTTTTTGACATATAGTTAAAATAAACCGATACCCAGTTGCATAGGCTGAATAAACATTTCAAACACAGCATAATCGTAATATTTCCCTAAATACTGACATGACTAAATGAGTACTGAACCAGTCAATAGCCCAATATTCCCAGACGTCGTCATCAAGCCCTAAAGTGCATAGTTTGTGGGAAAAAACCAAAGCCCCTTGAATCTCGTCTCTGATGCTGGTAGTTATCCATATGGTCGATATGGATAGAATGATGCTAATCCTTAATATTGTGCATGCTAAATATCCATGCAATAAGCTCGGTCTCACACTTTGCATTGGAAATGTGTGGATGAATTTTGACAGATGTGTTTGTTTGAGTTACTCTTGATAGATGAATCTCAGCAGTGGAAGAAACTTTCACAGCTTTAATATCATGTGATTAATAACTCTATGCTACTCCACACTGTTCTAAAAGAGAGGAGACCTCATACCAACACCAAAACAAATATATTGCATTCATGTAGGTGACTCTAGGACATGTCAAGTTAACATCTACTTCTTTTTCCTCTATTTGGATTCTGAGGACAATACTATGATTTAGTTACATGCTACAGGTAATTGCTATGTGTGCTGTACACCTAGTTCACTAGTACTGATTTGAAACCCTATTTGGCCAGTTCCCTTTCATTACAATTGAATCATGTTCTTCAGTGTGTCTGCTATTGTGTACAGTCAAATAGACATGTACCACATATACCATATACTGCGGTATTTGGAAATACCCATGTGATGGTTTTTCAATACCATCAATATATTCGTAGCTACTTTTTAAGTAAATACCTGCAGTCAACTAGTGCAATGCGTTAGAAAATAATTCAGATTGCATTCTTGATTTCACCAGTCACATTATTTTTTATTATGAAGCTTAGCGGTAGTCCTCAGTCACATGGTGTTTGTTTAAAAGCACACAACTACACTACCGGTCAAAAGTTTTAGAACACCTACTAATTTTTCTTTATTTGTACTATTTTCTACATTGTAGAATAATAGTGAAGACATCAAAGCTATGAAATAATATATATGGAATCATGCAGTAAGCAAATAAGTGTTAAACAAATCAAAATATATTTTATATTTGAGATTCTTCAAATAGCCACCCTTTGCCTTGATGACACTCTTGGCTTTGCACACTCTTGGCACTCTCTTAACCGGCTTCACTTGGAATGCTTTTCCAACAGTCTTGAAGGAGTTCTTGTTGGCTGCTTTTCCTTCACTCTGCGGTCCGACTCATCCCAAACAATCTCAATTTGGTTGATGTCAGGTGATAGTGGAGACCAGGTAATCTGATGCAGCACTCCATCACTCTCCTTCTTGTTAAATAGTTCTTACAAAGCCTGGAGGTGTGTTGGGTCATTGTCCTGTTGAAAAACAAATGATAGTCCCACTAAGGGCAAACCAGATGGGATGGCGTATTGCTACAGAATGCTGCAGGATGCCATGCTGATTAAGTGTGCCTTGAAATCTAAATAAATCACTGACAGTGTCACTAGCAAAGCACCCTCACACCATAACACCTCCTCCTCCATGCTTTACGATGGGAAATACACATGCAGAGAACATCCGTTCACCCACACAGCGTCTCACAAAGACATGGCGGTTGGAACCAGAAATCTCCACTTTGGACTCCAGACCATGGGACAGATTTCCACCGGTCTAATATCCATTGCTCATGTTTCTTGGACCAAGGAAGTCTCTTCTTATTATTAGTGTCCTTTAGTAGTGGTTTCTTTGTAGCAATTCGATCATGAAGGCCTGATTCATGCAGTCTCCTCTGAACAGTTGATGTGGAGATATGTCTGTTACTTGAACTCTATTAAGCATTTATTTGGGATACAATTTATGAGGCTGGTAACTCTAATGAACTTAATCTATGCCGCAGAGGTAACTCTGGGTCTTCCATTCATGTGGCGGGCCTCATGAGAGCCAGTTTCAGCATAGCGCTTGATGATATTTGTGACTGCACTTGAAGAAACTTTCAAAGTTCTTGAAATGTTTCATATTGACTGACCTTCATGTCTTAAAGTAATGATGGACTGCCGTTTCCCTTTGCTTATTTGAGCTGTTCTTGTCGTAATATGGCCATGGTCTTTTACCAAATAGGGCCATCTTCTGTATACCCCCCTACCTTGTCACAACACAACTGATTGGCCCCAACGCATTGAGAAGGAAAGAAATTCCAAATGAACTTTTAACAAGGCACACCTGTTAATATAAATGCATTCCAGGTGACTACCTCATGAAGCTGGTTGAGAGAATGCCAAGAGTTTGCAAAGCTGTCAAGGCAAAGGGCTGGCTATTTGAAGAATCTCAAATATAAAATATATTTTGATTTGTTTAACACTTTTGCTTACTACATGATTCCATATGTGTTATTTCAAAGCTTTGATGTCTTCACTTTTATTCTACAATGAAAATAGTCAAAATAAAGAAAAACTTTGAATGAGTAGGTGTTCTAAAGCTTTTGACCGGTAGTGTACAAGAGACCGGAGCATTGTGAGTCACTCACTACAGCACGCACCAGGTGATCAAGTTACAGTATGGAATTCACAACTTAATGTTTGCCAGCTAGATATCTTATAACTATTAAGTTAACTGTCTAAAATACACTAAATGCTCTGAAGTTGTACATTTTAATTTTCTAACTTAGTAGTTACAGTTGCAAAAAAAGTATGTGAGCCCTTTGGAATTACCTGGATTTCCATAAATTGGTCAAAAAATGCATAAGCTAATTGGAGTCAGGACTCCGCTAACCTGGAGTCCAATCAATGACACGAGATTGGAGATTGGTTAGAGCTGCCCTGCAATATAAAAAAAACTCACAAAAATGTAGGTTTGCTATTCACATGAAGCATTGCCTGATGTGAACCATGCCTCGAGCAAAATAGATCTCAGAAGACCTAAGATTAAGAATTGTTGACTTGCATAAACCTGGAAAGGGTTATCTCTAAAAGCCTTGATGTTCATCAGTCTACTGTAAGACAAATTGTCTATAAAGAACATTGCTGCACGTCTGAAGTTCGCAAAAGGGCACCTGGATGTTCTACAGCACTACTGGCAAAATATTCTGTGGACAGATGGAACTACAGTTGAGTTGTTTGGAAGGTACATGCAACACTGTGTGGAGAAAAAAAGGCACAGCACATCAACATCAAAACCTCATCCCAACTGTAAAATATGGTGGAGGGAGCAGCATGGTTTGGGGCTGCTTTGCTTCCTCAGGGCCTGGACAACTTGCTATCATCGACGGAAAAATGAATTCCCATGTTTATCAAGACATTTAGCAGGAGACTGTAAGCTTATCTATCTGCCAATTGAAGCGCAACAAAAGTTGGGTGATGCAACAGGACAACGACCCAAAACACAGAAGTAAATCAACAACAGAATGGCTTCAACAGAAGAAAATACACCTTCTGGAGTGGCCCAGTCAGAGTCCTGACCTCAACCCGATTGAGATGCTGTGGCATGACCCCGAGAGCAGTTCACATGAGGCATCCCAAGAATATTGCTGAACTGAAACAGTTTTGTTAGAAGGATACGCAACTACAAACATTTAGTTGAGGTTATTACTGCCAAAGGAGGGTCAACCAGCTTATTAAACCCAAGGTTTCACATAATTTCCCACCCTGCACTGTGAATGTTTAAACGTTATGTTCAATAAAGACATGAAAACACAATTGGTTGTGTGTTATTTTAAGTGGACTGTGTTTGTCTATTGCTGTGATTAGATGACTATCAGATCAAATTTTATGACCAATTTATGCAGAAATCCAGGTAATTCCAAAGGCTTCACATACTTTTCTTGTCACTGTATCTAGCCAGTTAGCTTCTTGCAAAATCAAGCTTCTCTTTTTAACAGCAGAAAAGCCCCTCCTGGTTTAAGAGCCTTGTTGTCTAATATTTGTTTTGTCTTTGCAGCAAACTGTGAGTAGCATATCTTTTTTATAACATTGAGCTGGGATGTCTGTCATGTTAGCATTTAGCTAGCATTCTCTATGGGATAAACATTGCTAACCTTCAGAATACACAAGCTCAGTGGGATTTTGAAAGATTATCAGTGCCGGTATTACCAAACATCTCAGTATGGCACAAGGTATGTGTCATACTGACAATCTGGATACTGCCCAAGCCTCCAGTCAAGTTATTACATTTGCTAGGAAACTTCAATAGTATCCAGCTGCAGACAGACACTCTCTAAAAGTTTGGTGCTGACCCTGGTTTCTTTCTAATATCACTGATGTGCAGTATGTACCATACTGGAAGACTGATGTGATTGACCATGTGTAACATATGGAACAATGTCAAAGGACACCCATTTCAAAGAGCTGTGTAGAAAGTAAAGTTGTCATTGATGACTTCAATGCATCTTATACCGTAGAGCCTTCAACTAAAAAAAACAATCTTCTTTTGATTGATGTTTGATTTGTGACTTCATGAAACAAATGAGTTGCCCGAAGGCTCTAGCTTCCACACACTGCCATAGCGACCAAAACCACCTCAATTTGTGTTCTTCCTTTTTCCTCTGATTTTCAAGTTGAGAAGATGTCAACCAGCACAGGTGTAACACATATGACTAACCAGGTTACACCAATCGGTGCACCCTATGTGCTAACAAGCTATACATGCTTGTAAACATAAATGGAAAATACAAAACCTGTAATGCCTTCTTCCTTAAGACAACAAATATATCTTTGATTTTTGTTGGACAAGTTTGCTCACCACCAACAGCAAACTTTCTTTTCACAACATAATCAACTTAAATGCGTCGCTACTTATGCATCGCCTTCTCCAATATGAACATGCCGTTTATTGGCTGTCAACAACAAGACAAAAACACACTATTTAGTTTTATTTTTTATTTTTTATAGTTAAAACTCACAATTTTTGAAAAACTCATATGCTTCTATAACTCTCAACGCCATGGAACTAGCAGAAACAAAACTCATCTCCAATATGGAAAAACACGCAGTCAAAATCAATTGTGAGCCGGGGCATCACACTGGCAAAAAGCAAAACACAAAACTTGATAGCCCACCCTTGAGAGAGAATCAGCAACCAAGTTGTCCTTACCACAAAAATGTATGAATTTAAGAAGAAACTCTCTCACTGCTGATCTTCTCTCTCTTTTCAGGGTTCACTCGATAGGCATTTTGTTTGATCACTCCAAGTCCCCAACATCAATTTCATGCTCTAGTACATTTGTCTGGCTTGGCACATCTGAGATATAGGCAGAACATCACTACCAGTTTCCACCGACTTCTCTGCCCGATTCTAGCGGGTGAAGTATGGTTGCAACATGTTGGCATGACACAGCCAAGTTTTTTTTCCTGTGCTCCGGTGTGGCAATGATATAATCCAGATTACCATTTATTTTTACTATGGAGTAAGGCCCGAAAAGTGAGCCTGCAATGGTGACCCCAGAACGGGCAAAAAAACAGGACTTGGTCACCCACATCGAAAGTGCGGTCTCGGGTTTTCCAATCGTACCACAATTTCTCCAGATTGTCACTAGCAAACTCACAGGCACAGTGGAATCTGTATTGAGAAGTGCTAACATGCTCCAACAGTTTTGTTTTTATGTTTAAGGTGTCACCCTGCCACTACCTCTCTCTCAGCAAACTCAAAGGACGCCTGACATAATGTCCAACATGTGCTCATATGGACTAAAACTGA
Organism: Oncorhynchus nerka; assembly: GCF_034236695.1. Lineage (NCBI taxonomy): Eukaryota > Metazoa > Chordata > Actinopteri > Salmoniformes > Salmonidae > Oncorhynchus > Oncorhynchus nerka. The sequence continues at coordinate 61,283,937 of NC_088401.1, forward strand.
GAGATTCCTGACCAGCATCCTGCACTGCAAACAGCACAACAGGGACCCCTTTCACCAGCATATCAAACTCAAAGCAGTAAACTCTCAACATAGACTTCAAAGTCTGATGAAATCTCTCAAGAGCAACTTGATACTCTGGGTGGTAGGCACTAGAAGGGCTATGGGTTACACCCAACTGTTGTAGCATTTGCTGGAAGACTTGAAATTCACTCTGGTCTGACTCCATTACCTGCGGAAGTCCAAACATTGAGAATAATTTCACCAGAGCCTTAACAATACTGGGAGCTGTGATTTTCCTCAAGAAAACAAGTGACAGCACACATTATGGTTAAGAGAAACTGGTTACCACTCTTGGCTTTTGACAAAGGACCAACACAGTCCACCAGAACCCTGCTGAAAGGTTGGTCAAAAGCAGGAATAGGCTGCAAAGGTGCAACCGGTACAGCTTGGTTCAGTTTTCCTGTCTGCTGGCAAACATAACATGATTTACAGTAAGACACAGCATCCTGTTTCAGAACAGGCCAAAATAAGTTACGCAAGATACAGTCATGAGTCTTGTTGACCCCAAGTTGGCCTGCCATACTACCATCATGAGCCAAATTCAGTATCTCTTCAGTATCAGTATCTCTTCAGTCTCTCTCAACAATTTGAGACTGGGCCAATCGTCTTTCCCAGAAGTGGCGCGAGAACCCCTTTTCCTTGTTAGAACATAATCTCTGTCAAATACGTATCACAGCAAAAAGAGGGGAGAGGGAAACATCTTTACTCTGTTCAGCAATTAGCTGCTTCCTATACATCAGTGTTAACTGTAGGGATCCTCTCTTCCTTCAGCCGTCCTACAAACTCGCTCATCTTTGGGGTTTTCAAAAGAGTGGTCAACTCAAGAGAGGTTTAGAAAAATCAGAATCACCCTTAAACGTCGGACAGATTGACCATGGTGGGATCGCTGACATCCTCCTCAACACTAGACTTGCTCAAACATAACTTTAACGCACACTCAGGGTTCCTTACAAACGACAGGATTTTGCACGACCTTCCCTCCAGCCAAATTGTTTCCCAAAATAAATGAGAACCCATTAGAAACAAGATCCCAGACGAGCCCCCGTTCTATTAAGTTCCTCAGCAAGAAAGTCTAAATGTTGCTCAAACAGAAAGAGTCAGTGACAACAATAAAATCGAAACAGGTGGGGCTTTAGGAGGGGTTCTAAAAGACACTCATGGGGGTGTCCACTTGAAGTTGTATAGCAACAAAAACTGGGAGCTAAAAGACACCCACCATGAGCGCCCACTAAGAGGAAAACAAAAGAAAACTCACACACCAACCTTAAATAAGGATGCAAAGCAAAAAGGTGGAGCAAAACAAAACAAAAGAAATCACATAAAGGATTGTTTTTCGAGAAATCAAATCAGGCGAGCCAACTAAAGGTGTTAAACCTTCGCATCTATCAAGACAACTGGAGAACTCGGCCAGCACAGGTGAAACACCATCCCACTAATGAGATGGCAACCAGCACGGATGTTACACATACTGACTAACAAGGGGACACCAATTGGTGCGCCCTACACGCTAACGAGCTATATGTAGTGAAGTCCAACATTAAAACATAAATGTAAAAACATAAACCTGGAACAGAAGTTTATATTGCCTGAGCTCCATCTTAAATACAGTACCTTCAGAAAGGATTCACACTCCTGGAAATGTTTCCACATTGTGTTGTGTTACAAAGTGAGAGTAAAATGGACATATTTGGATTTTTTTGTCAACGATCTTACAAAAATCTCGAATGTCAAAGTGGAAGAAAAATGTTAACATTTGTAAAAAAGAATATATGAAAAATAAAACAGCAATATATCTGGATTTAAAACAGTGCCTTCAGAAACTATTCATACCCCTTGACTTTTTCCACATTTTGTTGTGTTACAGCCTGAAATCAAAATGGATAAAATAAATGTTTTCTTCTCACCCATCTCCACACAATACTCCATAATGAAAAAGTGTTTGCAAATGTATTGAAAATCAAATGTTATGTCAGTCACCAGCTTCATCAATAAGTGCATCGAGGATGTTGCCCCCACAGTGACTGTAGGTACATACCCCAACCAGAAGCCATCGAATACAGGGAACATTCGCACTGAGCTAAAGGGTAGAGCTGCCGCTTTCAAGGAGTGGGACTTTAACCCGGAAGCTTATAAGAAATCCCTCTATGCCCTCTGACAAACCAGTGACATGCCTTGCAAACTATTACAAACTATAAATGGAAGTAACACTGAAACATGCATGACAGGATCAGCTGTTCCGGACGACTGTGTGATCAAGCTCTCCGCAGCCGATGTGAGTAAGACCTTTAAACAGGGCAACATTCACAAGGCCGCTGGGCCAGACGGATTACCAGGACGTGTACTCCTTGGAGGTGCTGACCAACTGGCAAGTGTCTTCACTGATATTTTCAAACTCTCCCTGTCTGAGTCTGTAATACCAACATGTTTCAAGCAGACCACCATAGTCCCTGTACCAAGAACACTAAAGTAACCTGCCTAAATGACAACCGACCTGTAGCACTCATGTCTGTTGCCATGTAATGCTTGAAAGACTGATCATGGATCGCAACACCATTATCCAAGAAACCATAGACCCACACCAATTGGCATTATGCCCTAACAGATCCATAGATGATGCTATCTCTATTGCACTGCACACTGCCCTTTCACACCTGGACAAAAGGAACACTTATGTGAAAATGTTATTCATTGACTACAGCTCAGAGTTCAACACTATAGTGCCCTCAAAGCTCATCACTAAATTAAGGACCCTGGGACTAAACACCTCCCTCTGCAACTGGATCCTGAACTTCCTGACGGGCCACCCCCAGATAGTATGGGTAGGTAACAACACATCCGCAACACTGATTCTCAACACGTGGGCCCCTCAGGGGTGAGTGCTTAGTCCCCTCTTGTACTCCCTGTTCACTCACGATTGCATGGCCATGCACAACTCCAACACCATCATCAAGTTTGCTGATGACACAACAGTGGTAGGCCTGATCACCGACAACGATGAGACAGCCTATAGGGAGGAGGTCAGAGACCTGACAGTGTGGTGCAAGGACAACAACCTCTCCCTCAACGTGATCAAGACAAAGGAGATGATTGTAGACTACAGGAAAAGGAGGAATTGACAGGGCTGTAGTGGAACAGGTTGAGAGCTTCAAGTTCCTTGGCGTCCACATCGCCAACAAACTAACATGGTCCATGCACACTAAGACAGTAGTGAAGAGGGCACGACAAAACCTATTCCCCCTCAGGAGACTGAAACGATTTGGCATGGGTCCTCAGATCCTCAAAAGGTTTTACAGCTGCACCATCGAGAACATCCTGATGGGTTGCATCACTGCCTGGTACGGCAACTGCTCAGCACTACAGAGGGTAGTGTGTACAGCCCAGTACATCACCAGGGCCAAGCTTCCTGCCTTCAAGGACCTCTATACCTGACAGTGTCAGTGGAAGGCCCTAAAAATGGTCAAAGACTCCAGCCACCCTAGTCATAGACTGTTCTCTCTGCTACCACAGGGAAAGCGGTACCGGAGCACCAGGTTTCTGTCCAAGAGGCTTCTACCCCCAAACCATAAGACTCCTGAACAGCTCCCCCCCCCCCCCCCCCCCCTCCCACTGCATCTACTCTGTTACTATATATGCATAGCCACTTTAATAACTCTACCTACATGTACATAATTACCTCAATTACCTCGACACCAGTGCTCCCGAACATTAACTCTGTACCGGCACCCCCTGTATATAGCCCCACTATTGTTATTTACTCCTGCTCTTTAATTATTTGTTATTCTTATCTCTTACTGTAAATAAGCATTTCACTGTAAGGTTTTGCTAGACTGTAAACTCTCCTTCCAGACTCATATCAAACATCTCCAATCCAAAATCAACTCTAGATTCGGCTTTCTATTTCACAACAAAGCCTCCTTCACTCACGCCGCCAAACTTACCCTAGTAAAACTGACTATCCTACCGATCCTCGACTTCGGCGATGTCATCTACAAAATTGCTTCCAACACTCTACTCAGCAAACTGGATGCAGTTTATCACAATGCCATCCGTTTTGTCACTAAAGCACCTTATACCACCCCATACTGGCGGTAGCCTGCTAGTGTCTGTGACTAAAGTTCAGCGCAGGGTACAGTGACTAAAGTATTGACACCCATAAGGCAATTATGAGGTTTCTGTGTTATGCACTATAGCCCGTTACCATATATGTGATTGAATATGATCTGCTGTTGGCTTGTGTGGATGTATGTATGTGTTATGCAACATAGCTGACTTGAAAATTGTTAACAGTTTCAGGGCCATGGGCCTTTCTCATGATGGAAAAATACAGAGTAGCATGAAGACAGGAACTGTTCAATGAGTTGGAGGGGGGGGGACATTGAGAGCGGGTTGTTGCGAGAACAAGCGGTCTTTTGTTAGATAACAGGAGCCAGGTGCGAGATAACGGTATCGAGCATGAGCACATGGATGTTCTTCACAGCAACAGTTACATCTATTAACAGAAGCGCCAAGAGGCGGGGACCCGCCTGAGTGCCTGCAATAGGCTGAGCAAGTTTAAACCACGCCCAGCCTCTACTGTGATAGGCCAACAGACGGGTTGGAACTATGTCTATCACAGTATAAAGAATACTGTTTACATACATCCTGTCAGTTCTCTGTTTGCCCTGCGAGGTGGGACAGCGAGCCCGTATATATAAAAATTGCATTTACCACTTATTGCTTAGCTAATAAAAATACATAGTATACAATCTTTGTCTCATTGTCATGTTTATCCTGATACCAGATTCGAATTGACGCAATTCTAACACAATACATGTTAGAATCACCTTTGGCAGGGATAATAGCTGTGTATTTCTGGGTATGTCTCTAAGAGTTTTTCACACCTGGATTGTACAATATTTGCACAATATTCTTTTGTCAATTCTCCAAGGTGTGTCAAGTTGGTTGTTGATCATTGCAATACATCCATTTCCAAGTCTTGCCATAGATTTTCGAGACGATTTAAGTCAACATCGTAACTAGGCTACTAAGGAACATTCAATGTCATCTTGTTAAGCAACTCCAGTGTATACTTTGCCTTGTGTTTTAGGTTTTTGTCCTGCTGAAAGGTGAATTTGTCTCCAAGTTTGTTGGAAAGCAGACTGAACCAGGTTTTCCTCTAGGATTTTGTTTGTGCTTTGCTCTAATCCGTGTATCTGTATGCTAAAACAACTCCCTAGTCCTTGCCGATGACAAGCATACTCATTACATGATGCAGCCACCACCATGCTTTGAAATATGAGGAGTGGTACTCAGTTATCTGTTGTTTTGGATTTGCCCCAAATCTAAAGCTTTGTATTTAGGATATAAAGTTAATTTGTTTGCCACATGTTTTGCAATATTACTATAATGCATTATTGCAAACAGGATGCATATATTGGAATATGTTTTATTCTGTACAGTCTTACTTCTGTTCACTCTGTCATTTAGGTTAGTATTGTGTAGTAACTATAATGTTGTTGATTCATCCACAGTTTTCCCCTATCACAGCCATTAAAATCTGTATCTGTTTTCCACCCTCTCCGGCAACTGAGTTAGGAAGTACGCCTGTATCTTTGTAGTGACTGGTTGTATTATTATTATTATTATTATATTCCCCATTTAGTCCCCTTCCTTGTGAGGCATTGGAAAACCTTCCTGCTCTTTGTAGTTTAATATGTGTTTGAAATTCACTGCTTGACTGAGGGACCTTACAGATAATTCTATGTGTGGGGTACATTCAAAAATCATGTTAAACACTATTATTTCACACAGTGTCACGCCCTGACCTGAGATATCTCTTTTCTTTATATTTTGGTTAGGTCAGGGTGTGACTAGGGTGGGTACGCTAGTTTTTGTATTGCCTAGGGGTTTTGTATCATCTAGAGTTTTTGTATGTCTAGAGTTTTGTAGGTCTAGGTCATTTGTATGCTTATGGTGGCCTGATATGGTTCCCAATCAGAGGCAGCTGTTTATCGTTGTCTCTGATTGGGGATCATATTTAGGTAGACATTTCCCTTTGGTGTTTGTGGGATCTTGTTCTATGTTTAGTTGCCTGTCTGCACTACTCATATTAGCTTCACGATTCATTTGGTTATTTTGTTCAGTGTTCATTCGTTAAACAAATAAGAATGTATGTATTCCTCAAAGCTGAAAATGTTCCAGTTCCATGGCCTGCATACTTACCAGACATGTAAACCATTGAGCATGTTTGGGATGCTCTCGATCGACTTCTACGACACCGTGTTCCAGTTTCCGCCCGTATTCAGCAGCTTGGCATAGCCATTGAAGAGGAATAGTACAACATTACACAGGCCACAATCAACAGTCTGGTCAACTCTATGCAAAGGAGATATGGCAAATAGTGGTCACACCAGATACTGACTGCTTTTCTGATCCACACTCCTTCCTTTTTTTAAGGTACTTTTTCTGTGACTAACAGATGCATGTTTGTATTCCCAGCCATGTGAAATCCATAGATGAAGGCCTAATGAATTGATTTAAATTGACTGATTTCCTTATATGTAAAAATCTTTGAAATTGTTGCATGTTGCGTTTTTATTTTTGTTCAGTATAATTTGTAAAAAAATCTAAAAACATAATTATACTGACATTATGGGGTATTGTGTGTAGGCCAGTGATACAGAATCCCAATTGAAACCATGTTTATTCATGCAATAGCACAACAAAATGTGTAAAAAGTCAAGGGGTATGAATGCTTTCTGAAGGCACTGACTATAGGATCTTTCATTAAGAACCACATCCATATGTCAAGGCCACAGCATGCATCATTTAGCCATACAAATCCAAAAGGTCAAGGAAAGGTCAGAGGGGTTTGTGGGCTCTACAAAGCCTCTGAAAGAGAAGTTGGGGGAAATTCAATAGTTTGCTCATTAGTCTGCTTGGGTGCCATTGATGTATACGCTCCCTAAACAACATGAGGAATAGGCTTTTCATGAGTCAATGAGTCAGACCTGCGCTCAACACAAACCAAGCAGCAGCAGTAAATCGCTGCTGGGGCTATTATTGCAATGCTGTCCATCAACTACTCTTTCTCTTTGTGGACTTAATAGAATGAATTGGCCTTAGTTTTTGACACATTTCTGACCACAAATGCAGTGAAGGTTCCTATAGGCCATTTAACATCAATACAGTGAATCGTAATAGCTCTGTTGTTGTAATACATGTATATTTACCTTACGACTGTGCCAAGATGTTGAATTGCTGCAGTGAAATACCTTCGTTTGAAAAACCTTGTTTGCCAACAAACAAATTAAGGGAATAGAGTAAATTGGGGAAATGTATTTCAACGTCTGTGATATGTGCAAAGATTTAGAGTGGCAGGTTATTTTCAGAAAACTGTGAATGAAGTTGCAGCATCTGGTTATGCCTCATTTACAAGGTTGTTTCCATTGTAGTGACAACTCATTGACAATGGATAAAACCTGAGGAAAACAGAGAGGCTGATTAGTTCAGATGAAAGTGACTGAAATGCAGCTTCTGTCGAATAACAGATGGTACTGAAAACAACAAGAAACAGGGACATACAACACTCAAAGGCGAGAATAATACACTATTCACAGGAAAGCTGCCTAGCAGTGCATGCTAGAGTGACAGACATTTACATTTTACCCTTGTAAGGTCACTAGGTGGAAGACTGTCTGTAGTGGCTAAATTGTCCAATATAATTGTCCCAATACAATTACTATTCTAATCCCTTAGCCATAAGGGATTAGAGTGGTAAAATGTTAGTCTTGATATATACAAATCCAATGTCCAGAGTTTGTTTTGAGTTGAAAAATAATAAATCATGTATTTATCATTCTTCTGGATAATTGTTTTAATTGAATTCTACCTTTTATGACAATTTACCTAGCTAGCTTGCTGTTGCTAGCTAATTTGTCCTGGGATATAAACATTGGGTTGTTATTTTACCTGATATCCACAAGGTCCTCTACTGTCTACAATTAATCCACAGATAAAAGGGTAAACCGAGTTAGTTTCTAGTAATCTCTCTTCCTTCAGGCTTCTTCTTCTTCTTTGGACTTTATATGGCGATTGGCAACTGGACTGGAGTGTGGACCTCAGTTCATCTTTCAATCACCCAAGTGTGTATATGCTCCTAAAAACCAATGAGGAGATGGGCGAGGCGGAACTTGCAGTGCGTCAAGCGTCACAAACAGAACCAAGTACTATTTTAACGCCTGGCTATGCAGACACGCGCGCGAGCAGTGTGGGTGCAATGATTGAATAGCATGTACAGTATGTGTATATTTATTTTGCGACACTCGCGCAGGCGACACGAGTGATCTGATCAGCATTCCTACTGCATCTTCTTGCAGATCTTGGATATTGGACTTTCTATAATGTTGGTTCTGGTTTTCAGCAGGCCTACTGCAAGTACTAACCCCTTGGAATCAGGCTTAGTCTCAAGAAACTTTCCAAGCATCCATGCACTCCGTGTTGCCGTGGGGTCCATGATAGAACCACATCTCTTTCACTGAAGCTATGTTTTTCTTTACCCCACCATTGTCTTTCCTGCAAGAGTGGCAGGTATTCGTGTCCATCTTTCAAGAATAAGTTGGCCATGTACTGGACTTGCTTCCAACGGCATCTGATGTACAGGTAAATTTTTTGAAAAATTCCAGGGTGTAGGACAGGCTTCGACTTTAAAAGTAAAATGTGATTTGGGGTGAGGGCTTCTAAATCCAGGAAGTCGTTGGTTACGGTAGTGATTGGGCGGCTGTTTAGAATGGCCTCTACTTCACACAGCACGGTGTGAAATCCCCCTTCATCTAGGGTCTGTTGTTTCAGGACAGAATGGAACGCCTTCCAAAACTCAGATGAGAATTGAGGACCACGTAGGAAACCATATCTACAGGGAGACCATGAATCTGGAAGACGTGCTGCACCATGAGCTGGGCCGTTTCCTTGGTAGAGGGTAGTTTAGGGAGAGGGATGCAATGAGCGGCCTTAGAGGACTGATCCACCACTGTCATAATGACGGTGTTTCCATCAGAAGGGGGAAGCCCAGTGACAAAGTCCAGAGCAATATGGGACCAGGGACAATGAGGGGCCGGTAGCGGCTGAAGAAGGCCAGAAGGGGCTTGCCGTGGAGTTTTGTTCTGGGTGCACACCGTGCATGCAGCGACGAAGGCAGAGACGTCAGGAACCATTGTGGGCCACCAGAAACGTTGTCGAAGGAAGGCTAGGGTACGGCGGGAACCAGGATGACAGGTTAGCCTGGAGGAATGAGCCCATTCCAGGACCTGGGCCGGACTGAGTTGGGGACAAACAGCCGGTTAGCCGGGCCCCCTTTAGGTTCAGGCTGGGAGCGTTGTGCTTTGCTAACCAGGGTCTCAATACCCCAATCCACAGTGGCTGCTAGGCAGAGGTAGGGAGAATGGTTTTGGTGACCGAGGGTGTGGCAGAGGAACTGTATAGGCGAGAGAGAGCGTCAGGCTTCAAATTTTTTGGACCCTGGGCGGTAGGAAATGGTGAAGTTGAATCTGGTAAACAACAGAACCCACCAGGCCTGCCTGGAGTTAAGGTGCTTGGCTGTACGGAGATATTAAGGTCGGTCCAGACCAAGAATGGCTGTTCTGCTCCTTCCAGCCAGTGCCTCCACTCTTCTAACGGCATCTTGACCATCAGGAGTTCTCGGTTTCCTACGTCGTAGTTCCTCTGCAGAATTGAGATGACGGGACAGGAAGACACAGGGATTAAGCTTTTGGTCCTGGGCAGATCGCTGGAATGGGATCCACTCCAACATCAGATGCATCCACCTCAACCACAAATTGATACGACGGGTCCGGATGGATGAGGATGGGTGCTGTTGTGAACCGATGCTTCAGGTCCACAAAGGCTTTTTTGACAGCAGGAGACCATTTGAACGGTACTTTGGGAGAAGTGAGAGGGGGGGGGGGGGCTCCAGGGAGTTGTAACCCCAAATGAAACAGTGGTAGAAGTTTGCAAATCCTAGGAAACGTTGCAACTGCACCCTGGACGTAGGTTGAAGCCCATCCAACACTGCTTTCACCTTTACAGGATCCATCTGGACATTACCCTCAGCAATGACATATCCCAGAAAAGCGACTGTAGAGCGCTGGAACTCACACTTCTCGGCTTTCACGAACAGTTGGTTCTCCTGGAGGCTCTAAAGGACCTGCCTGGTGTGAGGAAATGTTATTGGGCAGACCGGGAAATAACAGGATGTTGTCAAGGTAGACTAACACAAAACGGTTGAGCATGTCCCGGAACACATCATTTTCTAAAGCCTGAAAGACAGCCGGGCGTTGGTGAGTCCAAACGGCATGACCTAATACTCATAAGGTCCACTTGCTGTGTTGAAGACTGTCTTCCACTCATCCCCTTCGCGAATCCGAACCAGGTGGTAGGCATTCCAAAGGTCCAACTTTAAAAAAAATGGTGGCCACCTGGAGAGGTTCAAAACCTGAGGAGAGGAGTGGTAGGGGTAACGATTTTTTACAGTAATGTCATTCAGTCCCTGGTAGTCAATGCACAGATGCAGGGTCTTGTCCTTCCTCTCCACAAAGAAAAACCCTGCACCGGCAGGAGATGCAGACGGATGGACGGCCCCAGTAGCCAGAGACTCCTCTATGTACTCATCCATAGCCTTGGTCTCCGGCCCGAATAGAGAATATAGCCGACCCCGTGGTTGTGTGGTGCCTGGGAGAAGATCAATGGCACAATTATAAGGACGGTGCGGGGGTAGGGAAGTTGCATGTGCCTTACTGAAAACTTCAAGTAGGTCATGACACTGGGAATGACAGAAAAATCCAAAGCCTTGCCGGCATCCTGAGGAAAACATCTGGGTGGAGCTTGTGGTCCAGGAAAACCCCAGGACAACAGGAACATGGGGAGATGCACTGTATGGTCTCACTGGGGTTACCGGCAATCCGTATTGAATGGGCACAGTACAATGGGTGATTCCACCTATTGAGGGGCCGTCCAGTACCCTAGCATCCATGGCAACTGAGAGAGTTTGAATGGGAATACCTAGCTTAGAAGCAATAGTAGCATCCATAAAACGTTAATCTACAGCATAGTCAATAAGCACTCGGAGAGAATAAGATTGGTCTCCCCACAGCACAAGCACAAAGAAAGGTGTGCGGGTGATGGGAATTAGGGAACTCCCAGTCTGACTCACCAAATACTTGTATCCACCAGAGACAAGGGTTTCCTAACAGGGCAGGTAGCTATGTAATGTCCTGCCCCTCCACAGTACAGACAACAGTTGGAATTCAGCCTACGTGAATATTCCCCAACCAATAACCTAGCTCTTCCCAATTGCATAGGTTCAGGAGAATCCAACTCACCCGTAGTTGATAATTCACGAGGGAGCTCGGGTGGCTTCGGATCCTCTCAGGAAAACTGCCTTCGGGAACTTATGGATTCCTTTTGAAGGTGATTGAGCCATAGCAGGTGAACGAGTGTGCCCGAGGCCAGACCTCCTCTTACTCCTGCATTCCCTTAAGAGTCCAATTTTATTGGTAGGATGATGAGGGAGTCGAGATCCACCCGAAATTCCTGAGCAGCTAGCTCATCTTTTACAACCTCGGATAATCCGCGAAGAAAGGTAGAGAGAAGAGAGACTCCGCATTCCAAGCACTCTCGGTTGCCAACGTGTGACAATCAACTGCATAGTCTGCCACACTACATGAGTTTTGACGTAAAACAAGAAGTTTACTGGCCGCCACTCTCCCGGATACCGGAGCCTCAAATACCTCCTTCACCTCCGCCATGAATTCCACCAGATGACAACAAAGGGTGGATGTTGCTCCCAAACAGCCGTGGCCCAGGAGAGAGCCCTTCCTGACATTAGAGTAATAATTTACACTATCTCCGATCGGTCCGAAGGGAAAAAGATGGCTGTAGCTCAAAAATAAGCAAGCACTGAGAAAGAAAGCCCCGACAGTTACCAGGATCTCCAGAATATCGCTCTGGAGGAGGTAAGCGGGGTTCTCAGGGAACCGCGGTAGGCTGTACCAACTCACCACTAAAAGGAAAACATTTACTGGGAGGTTGGGGTCTCTCAGGGATGGCAGACAGCCTATGAGTTAACTCTTTAATTAGCTCCATAGTAGCCTTAAACCCTTGGTCGTGGCGTTCTGTCAGAGGAAGCTCTTCCAGAAGGTCCTGTAACAGCTCCTCATGTCCGAATACAAACAGTGTAGCTATTCCCTCCGCAAGGCAATCAAACAAGCTAAGCGTCAGTATAGAGACAAAGTAGAGTCGCAATTTAACGGCTCAGACACGAGAAGTATGTGGCAGGGTCTACAGTCAATCACGGACTACAAAAGAAAAACCAGCCCCATCGCGGACAATGATGTCTTGCTCCCAGACAGAGTAAACAACTTCTTTGCTTGCTTTGAGGACAATGCAGTGCCACTGACACGGCCCGCTACCAAAACTTGTGGGCTCTCCTTCACTGCATCCAACGTGAGTAAAACATTTAAACGTGTTCACCTTCGCAAGGCTGCAGGCCCAGACGGCATCCTCAGCCGCGTCCTTAGAGCATGCTGGCTGGTGTGTTTAAAGACATATTCAATAAATCCTTATCCCAGTCTGCTGTTCCCACATGCTTCAAGAGGGACACCATTGTTCCTGTTCCCAAGAAAGCTAAGGTAACTGAGCTACCACCCCGTAGCACTCACTTCCGTCATCATGAAGTGCTTTGAGAGACTACGCAAGGACCATATCACCTCCACCCTACCTGACACCCTAGATCTACAAATACTTAGGTGTCTGGTTAGACTATAAACTCTCCTTCCAGACCCATATCAAACATCTCCAATCCAAAGTTAAATCTAGAATTGGCTTCCTATTTCGCAACAAAGCATCCTTCACTCATGCTGCCAAACATACCCTTGTAAAACTGACCATCCTACCAATCCTCGACTTTGGCGATGTAATTTACAAAATAGCCTCCAATACCCTACTCAACAAATTGGAGGCAGTCTATCACAGTGCAATCCATTTTGTCACCAAAGCCCCATATACTTCCCACCATTGCGACCTGTACGCTCTCGTTGGCTGGCCCTCGCTTCATACTCGTCGCCAAACCCACTGGCTCCATGTCATCTACAAGACCCTGCTAGGTAAAGTCCCCCCTTATCTCAGCTCGCTGGTCACCATAGCATCTCCCACCTGTAGCACACGCTCCAGCAGGTATATCTCTCTAGTCACCCCCAAAACCAATTATTTCTTTCGCCGCCTCTCCTTCCTCTTCTGCTGCCAATGACTGGAACGAACTACAAAAATCTCTGAAACTGGAAACACTTATCTCCCTCACTAGCTTTAAGCACCAACTGTCAGAGCAGCTCACAGATTACTGCACCTGTACATAGCCCACCTATAATTTAGCCCAAACAACTACCTCTTTCCCAACTGTATTTAATTTATTTATTTATTTTGCTCCTTTGCACCCCATTATTTTTATTTCTACTTTGCACATTCTTCCATTGCAAAACTACCATTCCAGTGTTTTACTTGCTATATTGTATTTACTTTGCCACCATGGCCTTTTTTGCCTTTACCTCCCTTCTCACCTCATTTGCTCACATTGTATATAGACTTGTTTATACTGTATTATTGACTGTATGTTTGTTTTACTCCATGTGTAACTCTGTGTCATTGTATCTGTCGAACTGCTTTGCTTTATCTTGGCCAGGTCGCAATTGTAAATGAGAACTTGTTCTCAACTTGCCTACCTGGTTAAATAAAGGTGAAATAAATAAAATTTAAATTAAAATCCACTCCAATTTGCTAACCACCCCAATAGGTCCACAGACAACACAATCACAATCACACTGCCCTAACCCATCTGGACAAGAGGAATACCTATGTAAGAATGCTGTTCATCGACTACAGCTCAGTTTTTAACACCATAGTACCCTCCAAACTCGTCATTAAGCTCGAGCCCCTTTGTCTCGACCCCGCCCTGTGCAACTGGGTCCTGGATGTCCTGACGGGCTGCCCCCAGGTGGTGAGGGTAAGTAACAACATCTCCACCCCACTGATCCTCAACACTGGGGCACCACATGGGTGCGTTCTCAGCCCTCTCCTGTACTCCCTGTTCACCCACGACTGCGTGGCCATGCACGCCTCCAACTCTATCATCAAGTTTGCAGACAACACTACAGTGGTGGGCTTGATTACCAACAACAACGAGATGGCCTACAGGTAGGAGGTGAAGGCCCTCGGAGTGTGGTGTCAGGAAAATAACCTTACACTCAATGTCAACAAAACAAAGGAGATGATCGTGGACTTCAGGATACAGCAGTGGGAGCAGCCCCCTATCCACATTGACGGGACAGTAGTGGAGAGGGTGGAAAGTTTTAAGTTCCCACACAGACAGCGTGGTGAAGAAGGCGCAGCAGTGCCTCGTCAACCTCAGGAGGCTGAAGAAATTCGGCACTCACAAACTTTTACAGATGCACAATCGAGAGCATCCTGTCGGGCTGTATCACCGCCTGGTATGGCAACTGCTCCGTCCATAACCGTAAGGCTCTCCAGAGGGTAGTGAGGTCTGCACAATGCATCACCGGGGACAAACTACCAGTCCTCCAGGACACCTACACCAGCCGATGTCACAGGAAGACCAAAAAGATCATCAAGGATAACAACCACCCGAGCCACTGCCTGTTCACCCCGCTATCATCCAGAAGATGAGGTCAGTACAGGTGCATCAAAGCGGGGGCCGAGAGACTGAAAAACAGCTTCTATCTCAAGGCCATCAAATCAAATTTCAAATAAAATGTATTTATATAGCCCTTCTTACATCAGCTGATATATCAAAATGCTGTTCAGAAACCCAGCCTAAAACCCCAAACAGCAAGAAATGCAGGTGTAGAAGCACGGTGGCTAGGAAAAACTTCCTAGAAGGCCAAAATCTAGGAAGAAACATAGAGAGGAACCGGGCTATGAGGGGTGGCCAGTCCCCTTCTGGCTGTGCCGGGTGGAGATTATAAGAGAACATGGCCAAGATGTTCAAATGTTCATAAATGACCAGCAAGGTCAAATAATAATAATCACAATAGTTGTCGAGGGTGCAACAGATCAGCACCTCAGGAGTAAATGTCAGTTGGCATTTCATAGCCAATCATTGAGAGTATCTCTACCGCTCCTGCTGTCTCTAGAGAGTTGAAAACAGCAGGTCTGGGACAGGTAGCACGTCCGGTGAACAGATCAGGGTTCCATAGCCGCAGGCAGAACAGTTGAAGCTGGAGCAGCAGCACGGCCAGGTGGACTAGGGACAGCAAGGAGTCATCATGCCAGGTAGTCCTGAGGCATTGTCCTAGGGCTCAGGTCTGCCGAGAGAGAGAGAGAAAGAATGAGAGAATTAGAGAGAGTATACTTAAATTCACACAGGACACCGGATAAGACAGGAGAAAATCTGCAGATATAACAGACTGACCCTAGCCCCCCGACGCATAAACTACTGCAGCATAAATACTGGAGGCTGAGACAGGAGGGGTCAGGAGACACTGTGGCCCCATCCAATGATACCCCCGGACAGGGCCAAACAGGCAGGATATAACCTCACCTACTTTGCCAAAGCACAGCCCCCACACCACTAGAGGGATATCTTCAACCACCAACTTACCATCCTGAGACAAGGCCGAGTATAGCCCACAAAGATCTCCGCCACGGCACAACCCAAGGGCGGGGGCGCCAACCCAGTCAGGAAGACCACGTTAATGACTCAACCCACTCAAGTGACACACCCCTCCAGACTCTTAAACAGCCATCACTAACATTGAGTGGCTGCTGCCAACATACTGACTCAACTCTAGCCACTTTAATAATGGAAAAATGTATGTAATAAATGTATCACTAGCAACTTTATATAATCTTTATATACCCTACATTACTCATCTCATATGTATATACTGTACTCTATACCATCTACTGCATCTTGGCATCTTGATGTAATAAATGTATCACTAGCCACTTTAAACAATGCCACTTTATATAATGTTTATATTCCCTACATTACTCATCTCATATGTATATACTGTACTCTATACTATCGACTGCATCTTGCCTATGCCATTCGGCCAACACTCATACATATATTTTTATGTACATATTCATACTCATTCCTTTACACTTGTGTGTGTAAGGTAGTTGTTGTGAAATTGTTAGGTTAGATTACTTGTTAGATATTACTGCATGGTCGGAACTAGAAGCACAAGCATTTCGCTACACTCGCATTAACATCTGCTAACCATGTGTATGTGACAAATAAAATTGGATTTGATTTGATTTATAATGTGTAATAAGGAGAGGGTTGTAAGGTTATTGACCAAGGAACTGAGAGCAACCCCAAAAAATATGTGTTACTCCTCTGCCTACCTGTCAGTATTTGTAATTTGACAAAGAAAGTGTTTACCTGCAAGTTGACATGTGAGGGGATGAATGGCACCAGTAAATCAAATGTATCTGAAAAATGACTTTGCTATCTCTAAAGTTTTTGCCTGAGAGACCTCATTTGGTCTGGACCAACATCACATTTATTTTCTTCTTGAGAATACAAAAAAAATGCTGCATTTCATTTTTAAGTGATGTTATGTTATACATACACTGAGCGTACAAAACATTAAGGACACCTGCTCTTTCCATGACATACTGCAGAGTGAACAGAGGAATCAAGGTGAAAGCTATGATCCCTTATTAAATCCACTTCAAATCAGTGTAGATGAAGGGGAGAAAACAGGTAAAACAGGTAAAAAAAGTTTAACCTTGAGACAACTGAGACATGGATTGTGTGTGTGCCATTCAGAGGGTGAATGGGCAAGACAAGATATTGAAGTGCCGTTGAGCTGGGTATGGTAGTAGTTGCCAGGCACACCGGTTTGTGTCAAGAAAAGCAAAGCCGCTGGGTTTTTCACGCTCCACAGTTTCCCCTGTGTATCAAGAATGGTCCACCGCCCAAAGGACATCCAGCCAACTTGACACAACTGTGATAAGCATTGGAGTTAACATGGGCCAGCATCCATGCTCCTACGAATTGAGACTGCTCTGTGTTTAGATTTTAACTTAGGGATCGGCGTCCCGTCAACAGTTGTACAGTTGTAAATCATGCAGCGCTCCGTGTCACCAGCGCAGATTTTAGAGAAACAACAAATATCGGTACATGTAAGTGTCTTATATCGGCTGAAAGCTTCAATTCTTCTTAATATAACTGCACTGTCCAATTTACAGTAGCTATTACTGTGAACAAATGCCATGCTATTGTTTGAGGAGAGCTCCTAACAACAAAACACTTTTTTCATCGCGATAGGTTTGATCAATTCAACTCTGAAGGTAAAATGTGAACTTACATTTTGAAATCTTGCTCTGATTTTTCTTCCAAAGGGTCCCTGAGATACCATGAAGTGTGATTTTGTTAGATCAAATCCTTTTTCATATCCTAAAAAGGTTTCATATCCTAAAAAGGTAGCATGCACGATCGATTTTGTATTTCCACTCGTTTAATTTGCAAAGAAAGGAATCTGTGAAAATCTCACCCTAAACTTTGTTTCAACGAGTCAAATCACATTCGTATGTATTCCTCAGAGATCCTAGAACGTAACAAGACTTCACTATATCATTAGGGGTGTAGTATATCCTATAGGACACCATATTTGGTCAGAGAGCGACACCTTGATAGCAAGCCGATGAGGTGGGCGGTCTTCACTTGAACGACTCTATCTTTGTTAAATAAGCACCAATCAGGGTCAAACAAAGCTATCTAGAGAGCCAATGAGCTGGGCTTTATGTATATGTGGTAAAACGTAGCTACTAACCTTGTATGACAGCATGCTTTTTCATTTTGGACAAAAATTATAAGAATATTCAGAGTTATGAAGTTATGAAAACTGGTTGTTTTGCAAATGTTGAATTTATAATATGGCAACTAATACTGGAAAAGCTCAATCAAAGTCCAAGTATGAAGATTTTATGATATTCTTGCAGAAAAATTTAATATGAATGCTAGTATCGCCTTCACGATTTGCCCCAATGTATTTGGGTGACTTCACATTAAATGTCATGTAGCTCGTCCATGCCACAAGTTATCTGTCTCAAACTTTGAACATATACTGTGGACACCATCAGAATTACAATCAGAGTGATGGCTAGAACTGGGACCTTTCATTCATGTCATTTTGGCGAAAATTGAAAAAAGGGGGCTATCCCTAAGGATTGATTCATTGATTAAATCAAAGTCATTGCTGCACTATAACATACAGTTATAACATACAGTTATATACAGTGTCAGTCCAAAGTTTGGACACCTACTCATTCAAGAGTTTTTCTTTATTTTACTATTTTCTACATTGTATTTTAATAGTGCAGACATCAAAACTATGAAATACGACATATGGAATCATGTAGTAACCAAAAAAAGAGATTCTTCAAAGTAGCCACCCTTTGCCTTGATGACAGCTTTGCACACTCTTGGAATTCTCTGGAGGGAACATTCTGATGTGCGCATTCATTGTTTTAAATTATTCAATCTGAAAATATATTCTCAAGCACAGCTCATAACATCCAAATAACATCAATTACATATTGTATATTCTGAACCTGGATTCCTTTATCTCCTCCCAAAAGGACAACACAACAGAATTATATTTATATTAGCCATGTTAGTGTCAGTGAGTTGAGCTGCAGCATACTGCCTGTCTCCCTGTAAGCTTTGGCTCTCTGAATGATCCCTGCCTGAATTTTCTCTGGCTGTCTCGGCGTATTTGGGGAAAGAGCTAGAATGACAGTCTTTTTACCCATCAATCTCCCTAGGGGTCTTAGCTGCAGATAATGCCTCCCAAGTCCCCTGCTTTAGCATCAAACCCCCTGGGCATAATAGTCCCCTGGAGAATTGTTGTGAATTCATTCCCAGTCTTGTCAGAGCCCCAAATCTGACCTTTTCTAGCACCATTCACTCACAATGCCACACTGCCACAATCTACATGCATAATCATATCTCTCTCATCATTAGTTTGATAATTAATTTTGATGTTATGTCATAATAGAACTGCTAAATATGCCTATTAAGTACCGAAGAAAGGGAAATACACACACAAAAATGGTCTTGGTGAATTGACTACAGCCAAGGTAAATGGAAAATTCCTTTAAAGCTAAAGTAAGCCCATGCACACCCAGTAAATCCCTATTGCCAGCTAGTAGCTATCTAAATAACATGGTCCATCTGAATTAAAAGAGAGAAGGATCCTACGACAATTCGCTAGCTAGCCCTTCCAATTGAAGATAAACCGATTTGCTAAAGGAGCTTGAAATGACAGTGAGTAATGAAAAGGTGCTGGCCTAATACTGAAAACAGGGCCCATTGCAACTCATTTGACCCGGTAGTGTGAGAGGTACAAGAGGTCTCCCATCCAAGTACCTACCCAACCCAGTCCTGCTTAGCTTCAGGAGCTAACCCGCAAAGGGATAAAGCTAGCAACCAGTCAGCGAAGAGGCAATGCTCATTAACTTCTTGCGTCGAGCCATCCTGGATCCGGTATCGTGACTACAGCCTCAAGCTCATTACCATAACGCAACGTTAACTATTCATGAAAATCGCAAATGAAATGAAATTAATCTATTTGCTCTCAAGCTTAGCCTTTTGTTAACAACACTGTCATTTCAGATTTTCAAAATATGCTTCTCAACCATTGCAATACAAGCATTTGTGTAACAGTATTGATGGCTAATGTAGCATTTAGCGTTAGCATTCAGCATGCAACATTTTCCACAAAAACCAGAAAAGCATTCAAATAAAATCATTTACCTTTGAAGAACTTCAGATGTTTTCAATGAGGAGACTCTCAGATAGCAAATGTTCAGTTTTTCCTGAAAGATTATTTGTTTAGGACAAATCGCTCCGTTTTCTGTGTCACGTTTAGCTACAAAAAAAAAACCTGTATCCAGGATTGTGTAAATTTATCCGCAAGCTCATTAGCATAACACAACGTTAACTATTCATGAAAATCGCAAATGAAATGAAATGAATCTATTTGCTCTCAAGCTTAGCCTTTTGTTAACAACACTGTCATCTCAGATTTTCAAAATATGCTTCTCAACCATTGCAAAACAAGCATTTGTGTAACACTATTGATGGCTAACGTAGCATTTAGCGTTAGCATTCAGCATGCAACATTTTCCACAAAAACCAGAAAAGAATTCAAATAAAATCATTTACCTTTGAAGAACTTCAGATGTTTTCAATGAGGAGACTCTGTTAGATAGCAAATGTTCCGTTTTTACAAAAAATATTATTTGTGTCGACTAATCGCTCCGTTTTGTTCATCACATTTGGGGAGGGAAAAAAAAAATATATATATATTAAGTCATTAAAACGCAAACTTTTTTCCAAATTAACTCCATAATATCGACAGAAACATGGCAAACCGATGTTTAGAATCAATCCTCAAGGTGGTTTTCACATATCTATCGACGATAAAATCCATCGTGGCATTTTACTTTCTCTTCTGAAGAAATGGAACGCGCATAGACCTACAGATTACGCACACAGGACACCGGGCGGGACACCAGGTAAATGTAGTCTCTTATGGTCAATCTTCCAATGATATGCCTACAAACACGTCACAATGCTGCAGACACCTCGGGGAATAGACAGAAACAGCAGGCTCATTCCTGGCACATTCACAGCCATATAAGGAGACATTGGAACACAGCGCCTTCAGAATCTGGGGCATTTCCTGTATGAAACTTCATCTTGGTTTTGCCTGTTGCATTAGTTCTGGGGCACTCACAGATAATATCTTTGCAGTTTTGGAGACGTCAGAGTTTTGTCTTTCCAAGGCTGTCAATTCCATGCATAGTCGAGCATCTTTTCGTGTCAAAATATTGCGCTTAAAACGGGCACGTCTTTTTATCCAATAATGACATAGCGCCCCCATAGGTTGAACAGGTTAACAGCTCTGGGTGCTTGACACCTCTGGGTGCTTATAAAGGGCATTTGTGATTGACAACACATCCTATTGTTGCACTGTGCCTCACATCTCACATCACATGGACAGAAAGAAAGACGCTCCAAGGTCCTAATGCTTTTACACACACACACACACACACACACACACACACACACACACACACACACACACACACACACACACACACACACACACACACACACACACACACACACACACACACACACACACCTCACGGGTAGAGCAATGATGTTTGCGTACTGTATCTACAATCTGTGTTAGAACAATCCAGCGAACCACGTGGCAGACCTAGGCTGTGTCTCTTTGAAATGTCACAAAGTCTCGCTGGGATCTCTCTCAGCAGTCGTCTGACTGTCTCCCCACATGTCGAGGAGGATGCCACCATCTTTCTAGTTTCCAAGATATAGAGGAGACTGATGGCCTTGTGACCCTGGAAACACCTCAGGGGTCGTACGGTTCCCATGTGTTAAAAGTTGAGCAAGGTCAGAGCAGAAGAAAACATCAGAGAGATGTCAGTGGAATAGCTTTTTATTCTTGTGATTGATTTCTCTGAGTAATATAGGGCTGTTACGGAAACCGTATTACCTCCACACCAGCAGTCATGAGACATGACCACAGTCAAATTCCCTGTGACCATTTAGTAACGGTAACTAGGCTTCTCTAAGCTTTGATGCTGCTGATGGTCGTTAGTAGCCTACCAAACTTGCTAACTGCCTTGTACTTAGCACTCTAACCAATCTGACAGCAATGAAAATGTAATTGAAAATCAAATCAAACACTTCATGAGAGCCCATGAGCTCATATTGCGCAACATTTTTATAGGCTATGCAATTGTGTGAGAAAACACTATTAAAAAGAGGAGGATCCCATCAGCTTTCTATAGGCTAGGCCTACTATATTTATTTCTGAAATGTCCTCGTATTAAGTACATTACTTTGCTTTACAACAGGAGTATAGCCTACCTGGCTGGCATAAAAATGAACCTCGGGAAATAAGTCCTACATTTGCTGCCCCTGTTCCGAGACAGGTGCTTAAAAATGAACCATGGGAAATAAGTCCTACATTTGCTGCCCCTGTTCCGAGACAGGTGCATGAAAATGAACCATGGGAAATAAGTCCTACATTTGCTGCCCCTGTTCCGAGACAGGTGCATGATAATGGTCCATTCTAAATCAAAACTCACTTCACACATATAATTTAGTGTACGTAAAGACAAGATAAAATCAAGAATAGTCTGATGGGTGACAATATTAGCCTATCACTTGTGAATGATGCCCAGCTTGTGTGCAGTAAGGCTAGAAACAGCTCATGCTTTGTTTTGCAACTTTTTCAAATCCTAGACCCACACCTCATGTAGCCTAGCCCATAGGCCTCTATGTTTTGATAAGGTTTGTATCACAACTACAGTGGCCAAATAACTTCTTAAAATGAAGCACATTAATCAGCTTTACAACAAGTGTAGAGCCTATCTGACATATACAGGCAGCGCGTGCGTTTCAAGTTTGGGGAAAATAATTTTCACCATAAAAATTCACCTTTATAATATAGCATTACATGCATTATTGCATTTGTGGTCACTTTTGAGAATGGTGTTTTCCTGCTAATTGATTTCATTTTGGGACATACATGTTTATAGCCTACTACCATGTGTGCATTGCTGCGCTTATAATGTGGAGAAATATCCTAATAGTTTATCGACATTTTAAGATAAACGTTCCGATCTGTTGCATCAGCCTCATTGCTTTTAAATTATTTTTTGATGCGAGTGGTTGTATTAATTTGGGATCTATCGCATCCCACAACTGTCCCAGACTATGTTTGGAATATTTATTTCTCGCACAGAAGGACAAGGTGACCAATAGAATAGGTCAACTTTTGTACTCAGGGAATAGTAGCAGGTACTCAGGGTATAGTAGGGTATAGTAGCATTTGTAGGCTAGTTCTTTTGTTGTTCAGTAGGCATACTCATCTTGTTGGCTGTCGAAAAGTAAATGTGGCCAGTTCTTCTTAAATCTGTGCCTCAGAATTCGATAAGAAAGACGTGCACAGTTGCTACTTCGGAGATGAGATAGATGCCTATGAGAAGAACACGATCACATGATGGGCATTGGCTAATAAGAATTGCGATATCTAAGAGAATCATGTGAGTGAGAGGTACTTCAGAACACACATCCTGGAGAAGGGAATTATAATTATTATATTCAGCCCAAGGACACAACGGCCACTGTCCACAAAAGGCATGGGTTTGTTTAGGGGGCATTATGGACACACAGTAGGGGGATGCCGCCGGGAAATTCAAAGCATTATCAAAGTGCTTGTCAAATAGTGAATGAGAGACTGATGAAGTGTGTGCTGCCTGTGCTAGAAACAAAGCAGAGCTCATGCCTTTCAAACAACTTTTTTGAAATCATCATCAGTCGCATCATGCAGCCTTAGTGTCACGACATCCGCCGAAGTTGGCTCCCCTGCCTGCTCGGGCAGTGCTCGGCGGTCGTCGTCACCGGCCTACTAGCCGCTAACGATCCCTTTTTCGTTGTCTGTTTGTTTTGTCTTATTAGTTGCACCTGTTTCTATTTGTGTGCTTGATGGGCTTCCTTATTTATAGTACGTTTACCCTCCCTTGTTTCGTGCTGGATTACTCACATGTTACGTGTGTATGTTTTTTGGTGTTCGTGCTCTGGAACTGGTACCCTGTGTGTTGGGTTGGTCCACATTTTCCACGCCCTGTGTTGTTTGGCATTATTCTCAGTGCGATATTAAAGTGCACTTCTTCCTGTGGAACCATATGCTCTTTGCGCCTGATTCTTCCCTCACGCATCAAGTTTCCCGTGACACTTAGAATGTTTTACAAATCCAAACATATAGCAAAACATTTGTATCACAAATAAAGTTGCGTAAATAACTCTAAATGAAGCAAATAGGAGGACCTGTTTTTTTCTTAACCGCTCAACACTGAATAGCCGCATGTGGAGACTCCCTCAGAAATCCTTTAGAGAAAACATCCTTTCTCTTTTATTCATTTTCAATTGTCTTCTTCATACTCTAAAATAATGCCACGGAATTCTAAGCAAATCTTGTCTGCTAAATGAACTAGTGTAGCCCACAGTCATTCTGTATGGCATAGCCAGATCAGGGCCTAACATCAAATCAAATCAAATGTATTTGTCACATACACATGGTTAGCAGATGTTAATGCGAGTGTAGCGAAATGCTAGTGCTTCTAGTTCCGACAATGCAGTAATAACCAACGAGTAAACTAACCTAACAATTCCAAAACTACTACCTTATTAAACACACAAGTGTAAAGGGATAAGAATATGTACATAAAGATATATGAATATGAATGAGTGATGGTACAGAACAGCATAGGCAAGATGCAGTAGAGGACAACTCAGAGTATGCTATTCTGTTCTTCTGAAATATACTACATTTTCTTCCTATCATGTTTCTTTAGACCTGTCTAAATTAAATACTGGATTTATTATGATGGTGTAGGGTATATTAAATTGATTTATTAGACTGTTTAAAATGTAGATGTTTCATAGGTCTGCATCAGTGGCTTGTAGGCTATGCGTGGAAGGAAATGCTAAATGTGTTTATGTTAATTAACGGTCAATTACCGTGAGTTTTTTGCTTGGCAATCACAGGCTTACAAAATGTCATGATCGCCACACCCCTAGTAACAAACATTTGAATCCAAATCAATTCACATCACCCCCCTCTATATTTTCTCCATGCATCGGGATGCATTTCAATACTTTCTCATGTGGGTCAATGTGATTGGAAACCGACTTTGATCAAATACTGCCTGGGCCATTCAGTTCCCTAATGACCTACTGCTCTGTACACTATAGCACAACAAAAAACTGCACTGTGGAGTGGTCGTCTAGGAAACATTAGGCTGAACGGAAAGGCGAAGACAGACAAACACAGGTTTACCTCGGCTCAAAGGAGTGTAGAGCATGAGTAGAAAGATAGAGCTTTGAGAAGACTGAAAATAACCTTCTCTCACTCATCACACACTCACTCACACACACTCCCACACACACCCTGACACAAATACACTCCACACAAACTCCCCTCTGAGGCAGCCCAAGGCGACTGCAGAGGCAAGAGTACATCTAGTCCTGAGACAGTCCAGCAGAGTGAACGTGGAGACAGGTGATACTGCCACCATGAGAGTGAGGCTAGGAGAGGTCCCCACAAGGAGGACACAGAGCAGGGCTTAAGAAGTCACGGCTAATAAGCTCAGTGTTGTATTATACATCTATCATTTCTGGCTCCCTATCTGTTTTTACCATGGCATGAACCACAGCTTTGAGTAATGTTATTCTAGTTACCACAGTAGTGAGATATTAACCATAATATAATGGTTACTACTGCAGCGTTGTTGGTGAAGGGGTTACTACTGCAGCGTTGTTGTGGTGAAGGGGTTACTACTGCAGCGTTGTTGTGGTGAAGGGGTTACTACTGCAGCGTTGTTGTGGTGAAGGGGTTACTACTGCAGCGTTGTTGTGGTGAGGGGGTTACTACTGCAGCGTTGTTGTGGTGAAGGGGTTACTACTGCAGCGTTGTTGTGGTGAAGGGGTTACTACTGCAGCGTTGTTGTGGTGAAGGGGTTCTACTACAGCGTTGTTGTGGTGAAGGTGTTACTACTGCACCGTTGTTGTGGTGAAGGGGTTACTACTGCAGCGTTGTTGTGGTGAAGGGGTTCTACTGCAGCGTTGTTGTGGTGAAGGGGTTACTACTGCAGCGTTGTTGTGGTGAAGGGTTACTACTGCAGCGTTGTTGTGGTGAAGGGTTCTACTGCAGCATTGTTGTGGTGAAGGGGTTACTACTGCAGCGTTGTTGTGGTGAAGGGGTTATTACTGCAGCGTGTTTGTGGTGAAGGGGTTGCTACTGCAGCGTTGTTGTGGTGAAGGTGTTACTACTGCAGCGTTGTTGTGGTGAAGGGGTTATTACTGCAGCATTGTTGTGGTGAAGGGGTTACTACTGCAGCGTTGTTGTGGTGAAGGGGTTACTACTACAGCGTTGTTGTGGTGAAGGGGTTACTACTGCAGCGTTGTTGTGGTGAAGGGGTTACTACTGCAGCGTTGTTGTGGTGAAGGGGTTACTACTGCAGCGTTGTTGTGGTGAAGGGGTTACTACTGCAGCGTTGTTGTGGTGAAGGGGTTCTACTACAGCGTTGTTGTGGTGAAGGTGTTACTACTGCAGCGTTGTTGTGGTGAAGGGGTTATTACTGCAGCGTTGTTGTGGTGAAGGGGTTCTACTGCAGCGTTGTTGTGGTGAAGGGGTTACTACTGCAGCGTTGTTGTGGTGAAGGGGTTACTACGGCAGCGTTGTTGTGGTGAAGGGGTTCTACTACAGCATTGTTGTGGTGAAGGGGTTACTACTGCACCGTTGTTGTGGTGAAGGGGTTATTACTGCAGCGTGTTTGTGGTGAAGGGGTTGCTACTGCAGCGTTGTTGTGGTGAAGGTGTTACTACTGCAGCGTTGTTGTGGTGAAGGGGTTATTACTGCAGCATTGTTGTGGTGAAGGGGTTACTACTGCAGCGTTGTTGTGGTGAAGGGGTTCTACTACAGCGTTGTTCTGGTGAAGGGGTTACTACTGCAGCGTTTTTGTGGTGAAGCGGTTACTACTGCAGCGTTGTTGTGGTGAAGGGGTTACTACTACAGTGTTGTTGTGGTGAAGGGGTTACTACTGCAGCGTTGTTGTGGTGAAGGGATTACTACTGCAGCGTTGTTGTGGTGAAGGGATTACTACTGCACCGTTGTTCTGGTGAAGGGGTTACTACTGCAGCGTTGTTGTGGTGAAGGGGTTACTACTGCAGCGTTGTTGTGGTGAAGGGGTTCTACTACAGCGTTGTTGTGGTGAAGGGGTTACTAATGCAGCGTTGTTGTGGTGAAGGGGTTACTACTAAAGCGTTGTTGTGATGAAGGGGTTACTACTTCAGTGTTGTTGTGGTTAAGGGGTTCTACTACAGCGTTGTTGTGGTGAAGGGGTTACTACTGCAGCGTTGTTGTGGTGAAGGGATTACTACTGCAGCGTTGTTGTGGTGAAGGGGTTACTAATGCAGTGTTGTTGTGGTGAAGGGATTACTACTGCAGCGTTGTTGTGGTGAAGGGGTTACTACTGCAGCGTTGTTGTGGTGAAGGGATTACTACTGCACCGTTGTTCTGGTGAAGGGGTTATAACTGCAGCGTTGTTGTGGTGAAGGGATTACTACTGCAGCGTTGTTGTGGTGAAGGGGTTACTAATGCAGTGTTGTTGTGGTGAATGGGGTTACTACTGCAGCGTTGTTGTGGTGAAGGGATTACTACTGCAGCGTTGTTGTGGTGAAGGGGTTACTACTGCAGCGTTGTTGTGGTGAAGGGATTACTACTGCACCGTTGTTCTGGTGAAGGGGTTACTACTGCAGCGTTGTTGTGGTGAAGGGGTTACTACTGCAGCGTTGTTGTGGTGAAGGGGTTCTACTACAGCGTTGTTGTGGTGAAGGGGTTACTACTGCAGCGTTGTTGTGGTGAAGGGGTTACTACTACAGCGTTGTTGTGGTGAAGGGGTTACTACTGCAGCATTGTTGTGGTGAAGGGGTTACTACTGCACCGTTGTTGTGGTGAAGGGGTTATTACTGCAGCGTTGTTGTGGTGAAGGGGTTCTACTGCAGCGTTGTTGTGGTGAAGGGGTTACTACTGCAGCGTTGTTGTGGTGAAGGGGTTACTACGGCAGCGTTGTTGTGGTGAAGGGGTTCTACTACAGCATTGTTGTGGTGAAGGGGTTACTACTGCACCGTTGTTGTGGTGAAGGGGTTATTACTGCAGCGTGTTTGTGGTGAAGGGGTTGCTACTGCAGCGTTGTTGTGGTGAAGGTGTTACTACTGCAGCGTTGTTGTGGTGAAGGGATTACTACTGCACCGTTGTTCTGGTGAAGGGGTTACTACTGCAGCGTTGTTGTGGTGAAGGGGTTACTACTGCAGCGTTGTTGTGGTGAAGGGGTTACTACTGCAGCGTTGTTGTGGTGAAGGGGTTACTACTGCAGCGTTGTTGTGGTGAAGGGGTTCTACTACAGCGTTGTTGTGGTGAAGGGGTTACTAATGCAGCGTTGTTGTGGTGAAGGGGTTACTACTAAAGCGTTGTTGTGATGAAGGGGTTACTACTTCAGTGTTGTTGTGGTTAAGGGGTTCTACTACAGCGTTGTTGTGGTGAAGGGGTTACTACTGCAGCGTTGTTGTGGTGAAGGGGTGATTACTGCAGCGTTGTTGTGGTGAAGGGGTTCTACTACAGCGTTGTTGTGGTGAAGGTGTTACTACTGCAGCGTTGTTGTGGTGAAGGCGTTACTACTACAGCGTTGTTGTGGTGAAGGGGTTACTAATGCAGCGTTGTTGTGGTGAATGGGGTTACTACTGCAGCGTTGTTGTGGTGAAGGGGTTACTACTGCAGCGTTGTTGTGGTGAAGGGATTACTACTGCACCGTTGTTCTGGTGAAGGGGTTACTACTGCAGCGTTGTTGTGGTGAAGGGGTTACTACTACAGCGTTGTTGTGGTGAAGGGGTTACTAATGCAGCGTTGTTGTGGTGAAGGGGTTACTACTAAAGCGTTGTTGTGATGAAGGGGTTACTACTTCAGTGTTGTTGTGGTTAAGGGGTTCTACTACAGCGTTGTTGTGGTGAAGGGGTTACTACTGCAGCGTTGTTGTGGTGAAGGGGTGATTACTGCAGCGTTGTTGTGGTGAAGGGGTTCTACTACAGCGTTGTTGTGGTGAAGGTGTTACTACTGCAGCGTTGTTGTGGTGAAGGCGTTACTACTACAGCGTTGTTGTGGTGAAGGGGTTACTAATGCAGCGTTGTTGTGGTGAATGGGGTTACTACTGCAGCGTTGTTGTGGTGAAGGGGTTACTACTGCAGCGTTGTTGTGGTGAAGGGATTACTACTGCACCGTTGTTCTGGTGAAGGGGTTACTACTGCAGCGTTGTTGTGGTGAAGGGGTTACTACTACAGCGTTGTTGTGGTGAAGGGGTTACTAATGCAGCGTTGTTGTGGTGAAGGGGTTACTACTAAAGCGTTGTTGTGATGAAGGGGTTACTACTTCAGTGTTGTTGTGGTTAAGGGGTTCTACTACAGCGTTGTTGTGGTGAAGGGGTTACTACTGCAGCGTTGTTGTGGTGAAGGGCTGATTACTGCAGCGTTGTTGTGGTGAAGGGGTTCTACTACAGCGTTGTTCTGGTGAAGGGGTTACTACTGCAGCGTTTTTGTGGTGGGGTTACTACTACAGTGTTGTTGTGGTGAAGGGGTTACTACTGCAGCGTTGTTGTGGTGAAGGGGTCACTACTGCAGCGTTGTTGTGGTGAAGGGGTTACTACTACAGTGTTGTTGTGGTGAAGGGGTTACTACTGCAGCGTTGTTGTGGTGAAGGGGTGATTACTGCAGCGTTGTTGTGGTGAAGGGGTTCTACTACAGCGTTGTTGTGGTGAAGGTGTTACTACTGCAGCGTTGTTGTGGTGAAGGGGTTACTACTGCAGCGTTGTTGTGGTGAAGGGTTACTACTGCAGCGTTGTTGTGGTGAAGGGTTCTACTACAGCGTTGTTGTGGTGAAGGGTTACTACTGCAGCGTTGTTGTGGTGAAGGCGTTAGGGGTTACAACTACAGCGTTGTTGTGGTGAAGGGTTACTACTGCAGCGTTGTTGTGGTGAAGGGGTTACTACTACAGCGTTGTTGTGGTGAAGGGGTTACTACTGCAGCGTTGTTGTGGTGAAGGGGTTACTACTACAGCGTTGTTGTGGTGAAGGGTTACTACTGCAGCGTTGTTGTGGTGAAGGGGTTACTACTGCAGCGTTGTTGTGGTGAAGGGGTTACTACTACAGCGTTGTTGTGGTGAAGGGTTACTACTGCAGCGTTGTTGTGGTGAAGGGGTTACTACTGCAGCGTTGTTGTGGTGAAGGGGTTCTACTGCAGCGTTGTTGTGGTGAAGGGTTACTACTGCAGCGTTGTTGTGGTGAAGGGTTACTACTACAGCGTTGTTGTGGTGAAGGGTTACTACTGCAGCGTTGTTGTGGTGAAGGGATCTACTACAGCGTTGTTGTGGTGAAGGGTTACTACTGCAGCGTTGTTGTGGTGAAGGCGTTACAACTACAGCGTTGTTGTGGTGAAGGGGTTACTACTGCAGCGTTGTTGTGGTGAAGGGGTTACTACTACAGCGTTGTTGTGGTGAAGGGGTTACTACTGCAGCGTTGTTGTGGTGAAGGGGTTACTACTGCAGCGTTGTTGTGGTGAAGGGGTTCTACTACAGCGTTGTTGTGGTGAAGGGGTTACTACTGCAGCGTTGTTGTGGTGAAGGGGTTCTACTAAAGCGTTGTTCTGGTGAAGGGGTTACTACTACAGCGTTGTTGTGGTGAAGGGGTTACTACTGCAGCGTTGTTGTGGTGAAGGGATTACTACTGCAGCGTTGTTGTGGTGAAGGGGTTACTACTGCAGCGTTGTTGTGGTGAAGGGGTTACTACTACAGCGTTGTTGTGGTGAAGGGGTTACTACCCCAGCGTTGTTGTGGTGAATGGGGTTACTACTGCAGCGTTGTTGTGGTGAAGGGATTACTACTGCACCGTTGTTCTGGTGAAGGGGTTACTACTGCAGCGTTGTTGTGGTGAAGGGGTTACTACTACAGCGTTGTTGTGGTGAAGGGGTTACTACTGCAGCGTTGTTGTGGTGAAGGCGTTACTACTACAGCGTTGTTGTGGTGAAGGGGTTACTACTGCAGCGTTGTTGTGGTGAAGGGGTTACTACTGCAGCGTTGTTGTGGTGAAGGGGTTACTACTGCAGCGTTGTTGTGGTGAAGGGTTACTACTGCAGCGTTGTTGTGGTGAAGGGGTTACTACTGCAGCGTTGTTGTGGTGAAGGGTTACTACTGCAGCGTTGTTGTGGTGAAGGGGTTACTACTGCAGCGTTGTTGTGGTGAAGGGGTTACTACTGCAGCGTTGTTGTGGTGAAGGGGTTACTACTGCAGCGTTGTTGTGGTGAAGGGTTACTACTACAGCGTTGTTGTGGTGAAGGGGTTACTACTGCAGCGTTGTTGTGGTGAAAGGGTTACTACTGCAGCGTTGTTGTGGTGAAGGGGTTCTACTACAGCGTTGTTGTGGTGAAGGGGTTCTACTACAGCGTTGTTGTGGTGAAGGGGTTACTACTGCAGCGTTGTTGTGGTGAAGGGGTTCTACTAAAGCGTTGTTCTGGTGAAGGGGTTACTACTACAGCGTTGTTGTGGTGAAGGGATTACTACTGCACCGTTGTTCTGGTGAAGGGGTTACTACTGCAGCGTTGTTGTGGTGAAGGGGTTACTACTGCAGCGTTGTTGTGGTGAAGGGGTTCTACTACAGCGTTGTTGTGGTGAAGGGGTTACTACTGCAGCGTTGTTGTGGTGAAGGGGTTACTACTACAGCGTTGTTGTGGTGAAGGGGTTACTACTGCAGCATTGCTGTGGTGAAGGGGTTACTACTGCAGCGTTGTTGTGGTGAAGGGATTACTACTGCAGCGTTGTTCTGGTGAAGGGGTTACTACTGCAGCGTTGTTGTGGTGAAGGGGTTACTACTGCAGCGTTGTTGTGGTGAAGGGGTTCTACTACAGCGTTGTTGTGGTGAAGGGGTTACTACTGCAGCGTTGTTGTGGTGAAGCGTTGCGTTGTTGTGGTGAAGGGGTTACTACTGCAGCGTTGTTGTGGTGAAGGGGTTACTACTACAGCGTTGTTGTGGTGAAGGGGTTACTACTGCAGCGTTGTTGTGGTGAAGGGGTTACTACTGCAGCGTTGTTGTGGTGAAGGGGTTACTACTGCAGCGTTGTTGTGGTGAAGGGGTTACTACTACAGCGTTGTTGTGGTGAAGGGGTTACTACCCCAGCGTTGTTGTGGTGAATGGGGTTACTACTGCAGCGTTGTTGTGGTGAAGGGATTACTACTGCACCGTTGTTGTGGTGAAGGGGTTACTACTGCAGCGTTGTTGTGGTGAAGGGGTTACTACTGCAGCGTTGTTGTGGTGAAGGGGTGATTACTGCAGCGTTGTTGTGGTGAAGGGGTTCTACTACAGCGTTGTTGTGGTGAAGGTGTTACTACTGCAGCGTTGTTGTGGTGAAGGCGTTACAACTACAGCGTTGTTGTGGTGAAGGGGTTACTACTGCAGCGTTGTTGTGGTGAAGGGGTTCTACTACAGCGTTGTTGTGGTGAAGGGGTGATTACTGCAGCGTTGTTGTGGTGAAAGGGTTCTACTACAGCGTTTCATGTGGTGAAGGTGTTACTACTGCAGCGTTGTTGTGGTGAAGGCGTTACTACTACAGCGTTGTTGTGGTGAAGGGGTTCTACTACAGCGTTGTTGTGGTGAAGGGGTTACTACTGCAGCGTTGTTGTGGTGAAGGCGTTACAACTACAGCGTTGTTGTGGTGAAGGGGTTACTACTGCAGCGTTGTTGTGGTGAAGGGGTTACTACTACAGCGTTGTTGTGGTGAAGGGGTTACTACTGCAGCGTTGTTGTGGTGAAGGGGTTACTACTGCAGCGTTGTTGTGGTGAAGGGGTTTTACTACAGCGTTGTTGTGGTGAAGGGGTTACTACTGCAGCGTTGTTGTGGTGAAGGGCTTCTACTAAAGCGTTGTTCTGGTGAAGGGGTTACTACTGCAGCGTTTTTGTGGTGAAGGGGTTACTACTGCAGCGTTGTTGTGGTGAAGGGGTTACTACAACAGCGTTGTTGTGGTGAAGGGGTTCTACTACAGCGTTGTTGTGGTGAAGGGGTTACTACTGCAGCGTTGTTGTGGTGAAGGGGTTCTACTACAGCTTTGTTGTGGTGAAGGGGTTACTACTGCAGCGTTGTTGTGGTGAAGGGATTACTACTGCAGCGTTGTTCTGGTGAAGGGGTTACTACTGCAGCGTTGTTGTGGTGAAGGGGTTACTACTGCACCGTTGTTGTGGTGAAGGGATTACTACTGCAGCGTTGTTCTGGTGAAGGGGTTACTACTGCAGCGTTGTTGTGGTGAAGGGGTTACTACTGCACCGTTGTTGTGGTGAAGGGATTACTACTGCAGCGTTGTTGTGGTGAAGGGATTATTACTGCACCGTTGTTCTGGTGAAGGGGTTACTACTGCAGCGTTGTTGTGGTGAAGGGGTTACTACTGCAGCGTTGTTGTGGTGAAGGGGTTACTACTGCAGCGTTGTTGTGGTGAAGGCGTTACTACTACAGCGTTGTTGTTGTGGTGAAGGGGTTACTACTGCAGCGTTGTTGTGGTGAAGGGGTTACTACTGCGGCGTTGTTGTGGTGAAGGGATTACTACTGCAGCGTTGTTGTGGTGCAGGGGTTCTACTACAGCGTTGTTGTGGTGAAGGTGTTACTACTGCACCGTTGTTGTGGTGAAGGGGTTATTACTGCAGCGTTGTTGTGGTGAAGGGGTTACTACTGCAGCGTTGTTGTGGTGAAGGGGTTCTACTACAGCGTTGTTGTGGTGAAGGGGTTACTACTGCAGCGTTGTTGTGGTGAAGGCGTTACTACTACAGCGTTGTTGCTGTGGTGAAGGTGTTACTACTGCACCGTTGTTGTGGTGAAGGGGTTATTACTGCAGCGTTGTTCTGGTGAAGGGGTTCTACTGCAGCGTTGTTGTGGTGAAGGGGTTACTACTGCAGCGTTGTTGTGGTGAAGGGTTACTACGGCAGCGTTGTTGTGGTGAAGGGTTGCTACTACAGCATTGTTGTGGTGAAGGGTTACTACTGCAGCGTTGTTGTGGTGAAGGGGTTACTACTACAGCGTTGTTGTGGTGAAGGGGTTACTACTGCAGCGTTGTTGTGGTGAAGGGTTACTACTGCAGCGTTGTTGTGGTGAAGGGGTTACTACTGCAGCGTTGTTGTGGTGAAGGGTTCTACTACAGCGTTGTTGTGGTGAAGGGTTACTACTGCAGCGTTGTTGTGGTGAAGGGTTACTACTACAGCGTTGTTGTGGTGAAGGGGTTACTACTGCAGCGTTGTTGTGGTGAAGGGGTTACTACTGCAGAGTTGTTGTGGTGAAGGGTTCTACTACAGCGTTGTTGTGGTGAAGGGTTACTACTGCAGCGTTGTTGTGGTGAAGGGTGTGATTACTGCAGCGTTGTTGTGGTGAAGGGGTTCTACTACAGCGTTGTTGTGGTGAAGGGTTACTACTGCAGCGTTGTTGTGGTGAAGGCGTTACTACTACAGCGTTGTTGTGGTGAAGGGTTACTAATGCAGCGTTGTTGTGGTGAATGGGGTTACTACTGCAGCGTTGTTGTGGTGAAGGGTTACTACTGCAGTGTTGTTGTGGTGAAGGGATTACTACTGCACCGTTGTTCTGGTGAAGGGGTTACTACTGCAGCGTTGTTGTGGTGAAGGGGTTACTACTGCAGCGTTGTTGTGGTGAAGGGGTGATTACTGCAGCGTTGGTGTGGTGAAGGGGTTCTACTACAGCGTTGTTGTGGTGAA
This sequence comes from Oncorhynchus nerka, assembly GCF_034236695.1. Lineage (NCBI taxonomy): Eukaryota > Metazoa > Chordata > Actinopteri > Salmoniformes > Salmonidae > Oncorhynchus > Oncorhynchus nerka. The sequence goes on from NC_088401.1 coordinate 61,318,443, forward strand.
GGTGTTACTACTGCAGCGTTGTTGTGGTGAAGGCGTTACTACTACAGCGTTGTTGTGGTGAAGGGGTTACTACTGCAGCGTTGTTGTGGTGAAGGGGTTCTACTACAGCGTTGTTGTGGTGAAGGGGTTACTACTGCAGCGTTGTTGTGGTGAAGGGATTACTACTGCAGCGTTGTTGTAGTGAAGGGATTACTACTGCAGAGTTGTTGTGGTGAAGGGGTTACTACTGCACCGTTGTTGTGGTGAAGGGGTTACTACTGCAGAGTTGTTGTGGTGAAGGGGTTCTACTACAGCGTTGTTGTGGTGAAGGGGTTACTACTGCAGCGTTGTTGTGGTGAAGGGGTGATTACTACAGCGTTGTTGTGGTGAAGGGGTTACTACTGCAGCGTTGTTGTGGTGAAGGGGTGATTACTGCAGCGTTGTTGTGGTGAAGGGGTTCTACTACAGCGTTGTTGTGGTGAAGGTGTTACTACTGCAGCGTTGTTGTGGTGAAGGCGTTACTACTACAGCGTTGTTGTGGTGAAGGGGTTACTAATGCAGCGTTGTTGTGGTGAATGGGGTTACTACTGCAGCGTTGTTGTGGTGAAGGGGTTACTACTGCAGTGTTGTTGTGGTGAAGGGATTACTACTGCACCGTTGTTCTGGTGAAGGGGTTACTACTGCAGCGTTGTTGTGGTGAAGGGGTTACTACTACAGCGTTGTTGTGGTGAAGGGGTTACTACTGCAGCGTTGTTGTGGTGAAGGGGTTACTACTGCAGCGTTGTTGTGGTGAAGGGGTGATTACTGCAGCGTTGGTGTGGTGAAGGGGTTCTACTACAGCGTTGTTGTGGTGAAGGTGTTACTACTGCAGCGTTGTTGTGGTGAAGGCGTTACTACTACAGCGTTGTTGTGGTGAAGGGGTTACTACTGCAGCGTTGTTGTGGTGAAGGGGTTCTACTACAGCGTTGTTGTGGTGAAGGGGTTACTACTGCAGCGTTGTTGTGGTGAAGGGATTACTACTGCAGCGTTGTTGTAGTGAAGGGATTACTACTGCAGAGTTGTTGTGGTGAAGGGGTTACTACTGCACCGTTGTTGTGGTGAAGGGGTTACTACTGCAGAGTTGTTGTGGTGAAGGGGTTCTACTACAGCGTTGTTGTGGTGAAGGGGTTACTACTGCAGCGTTGTTGTGGTGAAGGGGTGATTACTGCAGCGTTGTTGTGGTGAAGGGGTTCTACTACAGCGTTGTTGTGGTGAAGGTGTTACTACTGCAGCGTTGTTGTGGTGAAGGCGTTACTACTACAGCGTTGTTGTGGTGAAGGGGTTACTAATGCAGCGTTGTTGTGGTGAATGGGGTTACTACTGCAGCGTTGTTGTGGTGAAGGGATTACTACTGCAGCGTTGTTGTGGTGAAGGGGTTCTACTACAGCGTTGTTGTGGTGAAGGTGTTACTACTGCAGCGTTGTTGTGGTGAAGGCGTTACTACTACAGCGTTGTTGTGGTGAAGGGGTTACTACTGCAGCGTTGTTGTGGTGAAGGGGTTCTACTACAGCGTTGTTGTGGTGAAGGGATTACTACTGCAGAGTTGTTGTGGTGAAGGGGTTACTACTGCACCGTTGTTGTGGTGAAGGGGTTACTACTGCAGAGTTGTTGTGGTGAAGGGGTTCTACTACAGCGTTGTTGTGGTGAAGGGGTTACTACTGCAGCGTTGTTGTGGTGAAGGGTTCTACTACAGCGTTGTTGTGGTGAAGGGTTACTACTGCAGCGTTGTTGTGGTGAAGGGTTACTACTACAGCGTTGTTGTGGTGAAGGGGTTACTACTGCAGCGTTGTTGTGGTGAAGGGGTTACTACTGCAGCGTTGTTGTGGTGAAGGGGTTACTAATGCAGCGTTGTTGTGGTGAATGGGGTTACTACTGCAGCGTTGTTGTGGTGAAGGGGTTACTACTGCAGCGTTGTTGTGGTGAAGGGATTACTACTGCACCGTTGTTCTGGTGAAGGGGTTACTACTGCAGCGTTGTTGTGGTGAAGGGGTTACTACTACAGCGTTGTTGTGGTGAAGGGGTTACTACTGCAGCGTTGTTGTGGTGAAGGGGTTACTACTGCAGCGTTGTTGTGGTGAAGGGGTGATTACTGCAGCGTTGTTGTGGTGAAGGGGTTCTACTACAGCGTTGTTGTGGTGAAGGTGTTACTACTGCAGCGTTGTTGTGGTGAAGGCGTTACTACTACAGCGTTGTTGTGGTGAAGGGGTTACTACTGCAGCGTTGTTGTGGTGAAGGGGTTACTACTGCGGCGTTGTTGTGGTGAAGGGATTACTACTGCAGCGTTGTTGTGGTGCAGGGGTTCTACTACAGCGTTGTTGTGGTGAAGGTGTTACTACTGCACCGTTGTTGTGGTGAAGGGGTTATTACTGCAGCGTTGTTGTGGTGAAGGGGTTACTACTGCAGCGTTGTTGTGGTGAAGGGGTTCTACTACAGCGTTGTTGTGGTGAAGGGGTTACTACTGCAGCGTTGTTGTGGTGAAGGCGTTACTACTACAGCGTTGTTGCTGTGGTGAAGGTGTTACTACTGCACCGTTGTTGTGGTGAAGGGGTTATTACTGCAGCGTTGTTCTGGTGAAGGGGTTCTACTGCAGCGTTGTTGTGGTGAAGGGGTTACTACTGCAGCGTTGTTGTGGTGAAGGGGTTACTACGGCAGCGTTGTTGTGGTGAAGGGGTTGCTACTACAGCATTGTTGTGGTGAAGGGGTTACTACTGCAGCGTTGTTGTGGTGAAGGGGTTACTACTACAGCGTTGTTGTGGTGAAGGGGTTACTACTGCAGCGTTGTTGTGGTGAAGGGGTTACTACTGCAGCGTTGTTGTGGTGAAGGGATTACTACTGCAGCGTTGTTGTGGTGAAGGGGTTCTACTACAGCGTTGTTGTGGTGAAGGGGTTACTACTGCAGCGTTGTTGTGGTGAAGGGGTTACTACTACAGCGTTGTTGTGGTGAAGGGGTTACTACTGCAGCGTTGTTGTGGTGAAGGGGTTACTACTGCAGAGTTGTTGTGGTGAAGGGGTTCTACTACAGCGTTGTTGTGGTGAAGGGGTTACTACTGCAGCGTTGTTGTGGTGAAGGGGTGATTACTGCAGCGTTGTTGTGGTGAAGGGGTTCTACTACAGCGTTGTTGTGGTGAAGGTGTTACTACTGCAGCGTTGTTGTGGTGAAGGCGTTACTACTACAGCGTTGTTGTGGTGAAGGGGTTACTAATGCAGCGTTGTTGTGGTGAATGGGGTTACTACTGCAGCGTTGTTGTGGTGAAGGGGTTACTACTGCAGTGTTGTTGTGGTGAAGGGATTACTACTGCACCGTTGTTCTGGTGAAGGGGTTACTACTGCAGCGTTGTTGTGGTGAAGGGGTTACTACTGCAGCGTTGTTGTGGTGAAGGGGTGATTACTGCAGCGTTGGTGTGGTGAAGGGGTTCTACTACAGCGTTGTTGTGGTGAAGGTGTTACTACTGCAGCGTTGTTGTGGTGAAGGGTTACTACTACAGCGTTGTTGTGGTGAAGGGTTACTACTGCAGCGTTGTTGTGGTGAAGGGGTTCTACTACAGCGTTGTTGTGGTGAAGGGGTTACTACTGCAGCGTTGTTGTGGTGAAGGGTTACTACTGCAGCGTTGTTGTAGTGAAGGGATTACTACTGCAGAGTTGTTGTGGTGAAGGGGTTACTACTGCACAGCGTTGTTGTGGTGAAGGGTTACTACTGCAGAGTTGTTGTGGTGAAGGGGTTACTACTACAGCGTTGTTGTGGTGAAGGGGTTACTACTGCAGCGTTGTTGTGGTGAAGGGTGAAGGGTTCTACTACAGCGTTGTTGTGGTGAAGGGTTACTACTGCAGCGTTGTTGTGGTGAAGGGGTGATTACTGCAGCGTTGTTGTGGTGAAGGGTTCTACTACAGCGTTGTTGTGGTGAAGGTGTTACTACTGCAGCGTTGTTGTGGTGAAGCGTTACTACTACAGCGTTGTTGTGGTGAAGGGGTTACTAATGCAGCGTTGTTGTGGTGAATGGGGTTACTACTGCAGCGTTGTTGTGGTGAAGGGGTTACTACTGCAGTGTTGTTGTGGTGAAGGGATTACTACTGCACCGTTGTTCTGGTGAAGGGGTTACTACTGCAGCGTTGTTGTGGTGAAGGGGTTACTACTACAGCGTTGTTGTGGTGAAGGGGTTACTACTGCAGCGTTGTTGTGGTGAAGGGGTTACTACTGCAGCGTTGTTGTGGTGAAGGGGTGATTACTGCAGCGTTGGTGTGGTGAAGGGGTTCTACTACAGCGTTGTTGTGGTGAAGGTGTTACTACTGCAGCGTTGTTGTGGTGAAGGCGTTACTACTACAGCGTTGTTGTGGTGAAGGGGTTACTACTGCAGCGTTGTTGTGGTGAAGGGGTTCTACTACAGCGTTGTTGTGGTGAAGGGGTTACTACTGCAGCGTTGTTGTGGTGAAGGGATTACTACTGCAGCGTTGTTGTAGTGAAGGGATTACTACTGCAGAGTTGTTGTGGTGAAGGGGTTACTACTGCACCGTTGTTGTGGTGAAGGGGTTACTACTGCAGAGTTGTTGTGGTGAAGGGGTTCTACTACAGCGTTGTTGTGGTGAAGGGGTTACTACTGCAGCGTTGTTGTGGTGAAGGGTTATTACTGCAGCGTTGTTGTGGTGAAGGGTTCTACTACAGCGTTGTTGTGGTGAAGGTGTTACTACTGCAGCGTTGTTGTGGTGAAGGGGTTACTACTACAGCGTTGTTGTGGTGAAGGGTTACTAATGCAGCGTTGTTGTGGTGAATGGGGTTACTACTGCAGCGTTGTTGTGGTGAAGGGATTACTACTGCAGCGTTGTTGTGGTGAAGGGTTCTACTACAGCGTTGTTGTGGTGAAGGGTTACTACTGCAGCGTTGTTGTGGTGAAGGGGTTACTACTACAGCGTTGTTGTGGTGAAGGGGTTACTACTGCAGCGTTGTTGTGGTGAAGGGTTCTACTACAGCGTTGTTGTGGTGAAGGGTTACTACTGCAGCGTTGTTGTGGTGAAGGGGTTACTACTGCACCGTTGTTGTGGTGAAGGGGTTACTACTGCAGAGTTGTTGTGGTGAAGGGGTTCTACTACAGCGTTGTTGTGGTGAAGGGGTTACTACTGCAGCGTTGTTGTGGTGAAGGGGTTCTACTACAGCGTTGTTGTGGTGAAGGGGTTACTACTGCAGCGTTGTTGTGGTGAAGGCGTTACAACTACAGCGTTGTTGTGGTGAAGGGGTTACTACTGCAGCGTTGTTGTGGTGAAGGGGTTACTACTGCAGCGTTGTTGTGGTGAAGGGGTTACTAATGCAGCGTTGTTGTGGTGAATGGGGTTACTACTGCAGCGTTGTTGTGGTGAAGGGGTTACTACTGCAGCGTTGTTGTGGTGAAGGGATTACTACTGCACCGTTGTTCTGGTGAAGGGGTTACTACTGCAGCGTTGTTGTGGTGAAGGGGTTACTACTACAGCGTTGTTGTGGTGAAGGGGTTACTACTGCAGCGTTGTTGTGGTGAAGGGGTTACTACTGCAGCGTTGTTGTGGTGAAGGGGTGATTACTGCAGCGTTGTTGTGGTGAAGGGGTTCTACTACAGCGTTGTTGTGGTGAAGGTGTTACTACTGCAGCGTTGTTGTGGTGAAGGCGTTACTACTACAGCGTTGTTGTGGTGAAGGGGTTACTACTGCAGCGTTGTTGTGGTGAAGGGGTTCTACTACAGCGTTGTTGTGGTGAAGGGGTTACTACTGCAGCGTTGTTGTGGTGAAGGGGTGATTACTGCAGCGTTGTTGTGGTGAAGGGTTCTACTACAGCGTTGTTGTGGTGAAGGTGTTACTACTGCAGCGTTGTTGTGGTGAAGGCGTTACTACTACAGCGTTGTTGTGGTGAAGGGGTTACTAATGCAGCGTTGTTGTGGTGAATGGGGTTACTACTGCAGCGTTGTTGTGGTGAAGGGATTACTACTGCAGCGTTGTTGTGGTGAAGGGGTTCTACTACAGCGTTGTTGTGGTGAAGGTGTTACTACTGCAGCGTTGTTGTGGTGAAGGCGTTACTACTACAGCGTTGTTGTGGTGAAGGGGTTACTACTGCAGCGTTGTTGTGGTGAAGGGGTTCTACTACAGCGTTGTTGTGGTGAAGGGGTTACTACTGCAGCGTTGTTGTGGTGAAGGCGTTACAACTACAGCGTTGTTGTGGTGAAGGGGTTACTACTGCAGCGTTGTTGTGGTGAAGGGGTTACTACTACAGCGTTGTTGTGGTGAAGGGGTTACTACTGCAGCGTTGTTGTGGTGAAGGGGTTACTACTGCAGCGTTGTTGTGGTGAAGGGGTTACTAATGCAGCGTTGTTGTGGTGAATGGGGTTACTACTGCAGCGTTGTTGTGGTGAAGGGGTTACTACTGCAGCGTTGTTGTGGTGAAGGGATTACTACTGCACCGTTGTTCTGGTGAAGGGGTTACTACTGCAGCGTTGTTGTGGTGAAGGGGTTACTACTACAGCGTTGTTGTGGTGAAGGGGTTACTACTGCAGCGTTGTTGTGGTGAAGGGGTTACTACTGCAGCGTTGTTGTGGTGAAGGGGTGATTACTGCAGCGTTGTTGTGGTGAAGGGGTTCTACTACAGCGTTGTTGTGGTGAAGGTGTTACTACTGCAGCGTTGTTGTGGTGAAGGCGTTACTACTACAGCGTTGTTGTGGTGAAGGGGTTACTACTGCAGCGTTGTTGTGGTGAAGGGGTTCTACTACAGCGTTGTTGTGGTGAAGGGGTTACTACTGCAGCGTTGTTGTGGTGAAGGCGTTACAACTACAGCGTTGTTGTGGTGAAGGGGTTACTACTGCAGCGTTGTTGTGGTGAAGGGGTTACTACTACAGTGTTGTTGTGGTGAAGGGGTTACTACTGCAGCGTTGTTGTGGTGAAGGGGTTACTACTGCAGCGTTGTTGTGGTGAAGGGGTTCTACTACAGCGTTGTTGTGGTGAAGGGGTTACTACTGCAGCGTTGTTGTGGTGAAGGGGTTCTACTAAAGCGTTGTTCTGGTGAAGGGGTTACTACTACAGCGTTGTTGTGGTGAAGGGGTTACTACTGCAGCGTTGTTGTGGTGAAGGGATTACTACTGCAGCGTTGTTGTGGTGAAGGGGTTACTATTGCAGCGTTGTTGTGGTGAAGGGATTACTACTGCACCGTTGTTCTGGTGAAGGGGTTACTACTGCAGCGTTGTTGTGGTGAAGGGGTTACTACTGCAGCGTTGTTGTGGTGAAGGGGTTCTACTACAGCGTTGTTGTGGTGAAGGGGTTACTACTGCAGCGTTGTTGTGGTGAAGGGGTTACTACTACAGCGTTGTTGTGGTGAAGGGGTTACTACTGCAGCATTGCTGTGGTGAAGGGGTTACTACTGCAGCGTTGTTGTGGTGAAGGGATTACTACTGCAGCGTTGTTCTGGTGAAGGGGTTACTACTGCAGCGTTGTTGTGGTGAAGGGGTTACTACTGCAGCGTTGTTGTGGTGAAGGGGTTCTACTACAGCGTTGTTGTGGTGAAGGGGTTACTACTGCAGCGTTGTTGTGGTGAAGGGGTTACTACTACAGCGTTGTTGTGGTGAAGGGGTTGCTACTGCAGCGTTGTTGTGGTGAAGGGGTTCTACTACAGCGTTGTTGTGGTGAAGGGGTTACTACTGCAGCGTTGTTGTGGTGAAGGGATTACTACTGCAGCGTTGTTCTGGTGAAGGGGTTACTACTGCAGCGTTGTTGTGGTGAAGGGATTACTACTGCACCGTTGTTCTGGTGAAGGGGTTACTACTGCAGCGTTGTTGTGGTGAAGGGGTTACTACTACAGCGTTGTTGTGGTGAAGGGGTTACTACTGCAGCGTTGTTGTGGTGAAGGGGTTACTACTGCAGCGTTGTTGTGGTGAAGGGGTGATTACTGCAGCGTTGTTGTGGTGAAGGGGTTCTACTACAGCGTTGTTGTGGTGAAGGTGTTACTACTGCAGCGTTGTTGTGGTGAAGGCGTTACTACTACAGCGTTGTTGTGGTGAAGGGGTTACTACTGCAGCGTTGTTGTGGTGAAGGGGTTCTACTACAGCGTTGTTGTGGTGAAGGGGTTACTACTGCAGCGTTGTTGTGGTGAAGGCGTTACAACTACAGCGTTGTTGTGGTGAAGGGGATACTACTGCAGCGTTGTTGTGGTGAAGGGGTTACTACTACAGCGTTGTTGTGGTGAAGGGGTTACTACTGCAGCGTTGTTGTGGTGAAGGGGTTACTACTGCAGCGTTGTTGTGGTGAAGGGGTTACTAATGCAGCGTTGTTGTGGTGAATGGGGTTACTACTGCAGCGTTGTTGTGGTGAAGGGGTTACTACTGCAGCGTTGTTGTGGTGAAGGGATTACTACTACAGCGTTGTTGTGGTGAAGGGGTTACTACTGCAGCGTTGTTGTGGTGAAGGGGTTACTACTGCAGCGTTGTTGTGGTGAAGGCGTTACTACGACAGCGTTGTTGTGGTGAAGGGGTTACTACTGCAGCGTTGTTGTGGTGAAGGGGTTCTCCTACAGCGTTGTTGTGGTGAAGGGGTTACTACTGCAGCGTTGTTGTGGTGAAGGGGTTACTACTACAGCGTTGTTGTGGTGAAGGGGTTACTACTGCAGCGTTGTTGTGGTGAAGGGGTTACTACTGCAGCGTTGTTGTGGTGAAGGGGTTCTACTACAGCGTTGTTGTGGTGAAGGGGTTACTACTGCAGCGTTGTTGTGGTGAAGGGGTTCTACTGCAGCGTTGTTGTGGTGAAGGGGTTACTACTACAGCGTTGTTGTGGTGAAGGGGTTACTACTGCAGCGTTGTTGTGGTGAAGGGATTACTACTGCAGCGTTGTTGTGGTGAAGGGGTTACTATTGCAGCGTTGTTGTGGTGAAGGGATTACTACTGCACCGTTGTTCTGGTGAAGGGGTTACTACTGCAGCGTTGTTGTGGTGAAGGGGTTACTACTGCAGCGTTGTTGTGGTGAAGGGGTTCTACTGCAGCGTTGTTGTGGTGAAGGGGTTACTACTGCAGCGTTGTTGTGGTGAAGGGGTTACTACTACAGCGTTGTTGTGGTGAAGGGGTTACTACTGCAGCATTGCTGTGGTGAAGGGGTTACTACTGCAGCGTTGTTGTGGTGAAGGGTTACTACTGCAGCGTTGTTCTGGTGAAGGGGTTACTACTGCAGCGTTGTTGTGGTGAAGGGGTTACTACTGCAGCGTTGTTGTGGTGAAGGGGTTCTACTACAGCGTTGTTGTGGTGAAGGGTTACTACTGCAGCGTTGTTGTGGTGAAGGGGTTACTACTGCAGCGTTGTTGTGGTGAAGGGGTTACTACTGCAGCGTTGTTGTGGTGAAGGGGTTACTACTGCAGCGTTGTTGTGGTGAAGGGATTACTACTGCAGCGTTGTTTGTGAAGGGGTTACTACTGCAGCGTTGTTGTGGTGAAGGATTACTACTGCAGCGTTGTTCTGGTGAAGGGTTACTACTGCAGCGTTGTTGTGGTGAAGGGTTACTACTGCAGCGTTGTTGTGGTGAAGGGGTTACTACTACAGCGTTGTTGTGGTGAAGGGGTTACTACTGCAGCGTTGTTGTGGTGAAGGGGTTACTACTGCACCGTTGTTGTGGTGAAGGGATTACTACTGCAGCGTTGTTGTGGTGAAGGGGTTACTACTGCAGCGTTGTTGTGGTGAAGGGGTGATTACTGCAGCGTTGTTGTGGTGAAGGCGTTACTACTACAGCGTTGTTGTGGTGAAGGGGTTACTACTGCAGCGTTGTTGTGGTGAAGGGGTTCTACTACAGCGTTGTTGTGGTGAAGGGGTTACTACTGCAGCGTTGTTGTGGTGAAGGCGTTACAACTACAGCGTTGTTGTGGTGAAGGGGTTACTACTGCAGCGTTGTTGTGGTGAAGGGGTTACTACTACAGCGTTGTTGTGGTGAAGGGGTTACTACTGCAGCGTTGTTGTGGTGAAGGGGTTACTACTGCAGCGTTGTTGTGGTGAAGGGGTTCTACTACAGCGTTGTTGTGGTGAAGGGGTTACTACTGCAGCGTTGTTGTGGTGAAGGGGTTCTACTAAAGCGTTGTTCTGGTGAAGGGGTTACTACTGCAGCGTTTTTGTGGTGAAGGGGTTACTACTGCAGCGTTGTTGTGGTGAAGGGGTTACTACTACAGCGTTGTTGTGGTGAAGGGGTTACTACTGCAGCGTTGTTGTGGTGAAGGGATTACTACTGCAGCGTTGTTGTGGTGAAGGGGTTGCTACTGCAGCGTTGTTGTGGTGAAGGGGTTCTACTACAGCGTTGTTGTGGTGAAGGGGTTACTACTGCAGCGTTGTTGTGGTGAAGGGATTACTACTGCAGCGTTGTTCTGGTGAAGGGGTTACTACTGCAGCGTTGTTGTGGTGAAGGGGTTACTACTGCACCGTTGTTGTGGTGAAGGGATTACTACTGCAGCGTTGTTGTAGTGAAGGGATTACTACTGCAGCGTTGTTCTGGTGAAGGGGTTACTACTGCAGCGTTGTTGTGGTGAAGGGGTTACTACTGCACCGTTGTTGTGGTGAAGGGATTACTACTACAGCGTTGTTGTGGTGAAGGGATTATTACTGCACCGTTGTTCTGGTGAAGGGGTTACTACTGCAGCGTTGTTGTGGTGAAGGGGTTACTACTGCAGCGTTGTTGTGGTGAAGGGGTTCTACTGCAGCGTTGTTGTGGTGAAGGGGTTACTACTGCAGCGTTGTTGTGGTGAAGGCGTTACTACTACAGCGTTGTTGTTGTGGTGAAGGGGTTACTACTGCAGCGTTGTTGTGGTGAAGGGGTTACTACTGCAGCGTTGTTGTGGTGAAGGGATTACTACTGCAGCGTTGTTGTGGTGAAGGGGTTCTACTACAGCGTTGTTGTGGTGAAGGTGTTACTACTGCACCGTTGTTGTGGTGAAGGGGTTATTACTGCAGCGTTGTTCTGGTGAAGGGGTTCTACTGCAGCGTTGTTGTGGTGAAGGGGTTACTACTGCAGCGTTGTTGTGGTGAAGGGGTTCTACTACAGCTTTGTTCGTTGTTGTGGTGAAGGGGTTACTACTGCAGCGTTGTTGTTGTGAAGGGGTTACTACGGCAGCGTTGTTGTGGTGAAGGGGTTACTACTGCAGCGTTGTTGTGGTGAAGGGGTTACTACTGCAGCGTTGTTGTGGTGAAGGGGTTACTACTGCAGCGTTGTTGTGGTGAAGGGGTTATTACTGCAGCGTTGTTCTGGTGAAGGGGTTCTACTGCAGCGTTGTTGTGGTGAAGGGGTTACTACTGCAGCGTTGTTGTGGTGAAGGGGTTACTACGGCAGCGTTGTTGTGGTGAAGGGGTTGCTACTACAGCGTTGTTGTGGTGAAGGGGTTGCTACTACAGCATTGTTGTGGTGAAGGGGTTACTACTGCAGCGTTGTTGTGGTGAAGGGGTTACTACTGCAGCGTTGTTGTGGTGAAGGGATTACTACTGCAGCGTTGTTGTGGTGAAGGGGTTCTACTACAGCGTTGTTGTGGTGAAGGGGTTACTACTGCAGCGTTGTTGTGGTGAAGGGGTTACTACTACAGCGTTGTTGTGGTGAAGGGGTTACTACTGCAGCATTGTTGTGGTGAAGGGATTACTACTGCAGCGTTGTTGTAGTGAAGGGATTACTACTGCAGAGTTGTTGTGGTGAAGGGGTTACTACTGCACCGTTGTTGTGGTGAAGGGGTTACTACTGCAGAGTTGTTGTGGTGAAGGGGTTACTACTACAGCGTTGTTGTGGTGAAGGGGTTACTACTGCAGAGTTGTTGTGGTGAAGGGGTTACTACTACAGCGTTGTTGTGGTGAAGGGGTTACTACTGCAGCGTTGTTGTGGTGAAGGGGTTACTACTGCAGCATTGTTGTGGTGAAGGGGTTACTACTGCAGCGTTGTTGTGGTGAAGGGGTTACTACTGCAGCGTTGTTGTGGTGAAGGGGTTACTACTGCAGCGTTGTTGTGGTGAAGGGGTTACTACTGCAGCGTTGTTGTGGTGAAGGGGTTACTACTACAGCGTTGTTGTGAAGGGGTTATTATTGCAGCATTGTTTTGGTGAAGTGGTTACTACTGCAGCATTGTTTTGGTGAAGGGGTTACTACTGCAGCATTGTTTTGGTGTAGGGGTTACTACAAAAGCCTCATTCTACTATTGCCGTATTCCTCACATTGTCTTATTGTGATTCCCTGGTACTGTACAAACAAGATAAGTGACATGAAGACTTAATGCTGAAATATGTAATTTATTGATAACGTTGATATAGGACGCTTTTTCAGTCAATATATGACTGTCTTGGAAATTAGACTTTATGGAGGCATAGGACAATTTGGAGGAAAGGGGAAGGGGGACAATCCACATATTGATTTACTCATCATGACTTGAAATAGTAGAAATATTGATTGCCTTTGTGAGACGCATGGTGCAATTGGATGTTGGAGAAGTGGCTCGAAACCTTCCCTCCTAGTCAGTCAATGAGGCGAGAGGTCAGGGAAGGAAACAGGGGTGACCTGTTTAATTGAGAGAGCAAGATGATATTGTCTCAGACTCTGAGCTCAAATCTGCCTCCCACATGCAGACATTCTGCGGCCTTGAACCAGCTAGCTCTGGGCTAATGTAAGGAAAGAAGGATTGGAACTTAAAGAGCATCACTATAGCTCATTTGCATACAGAAATCGATATTGCCTCCCCAGATACTTTTCCAGGCTTAATGCTACTCCATCAATCCCTCATTCTCCCATCTGCCTATAAATTCTCAGACTTGAAATTGCTTCAAAATGTTATTGTGTGACATCAAATATGTCATGAAGGCGATCTTTTCTGTTTTTCTCAAGGCATATATGCAAATAGTCGGTAGTGACAAAACCTTTGAAATACAAAACAATGAAAGAATACAAAATTGCTTCCCAAGACTGAGCATTATCGTTGATGACCTTTCATTCAGCTGTTGTCATGGCGGTGGAGTCAGAGGAAAAATAAGTGCGTTCTCTCTCCGTGTGACATAAATCAATTTAAAGCTTTTAGTCTTCCAAGTATTTTTTCCCAGGTACGCATTATTCCGGGAGCTTCAAATTGAAGGGAGCTATCCCTTTGATGCCAATTGATTTCTCTTCTCATTTTGCTATCTCATTATTTACCTTCACTCTGGTTTTCTGTCTCATTTTCCCCTCACATGCCAACTCAAACAACTGGTGAATTGGTATTGCTTTTTTTGTGGAGAATCTGACTTTCCAATGAATTTCAACTCTATTATGTGTGGCATGAATTGTAACGTGTGTGTGTGTGTGTGTGTGTGTGTGTGTGTGTGTGTGTGTGTGTGTGTGTGTGTGTGTGTGTGTGTGTGTGTGTGTGTGTGTGTGTGTGTGTGTGTGTGTGTGTGTGTGTGTGTGTGTGTGTGTGTGTGTGTGTGTGTGTATTGGGGTTGAAGGAATAAGCTTATTATTGAGGTTGAAGGAATACGCTTAACATTGCTTTACACTTTTATGGCTGTGCTTTCACACCTAAGCTGTTTTTCTAACCCTCTAATCAGTCAAATGTTCCCTGAGGTGTTTTCTGCCATATCTCACCCTGCTTCTGACCTTTAACCTCAATGCCATGTCTCAATCTGAACCCTAATAAAGCTCCTCTTCAAAATGCATTTATTATCAATTTTCCATAAGAAATCAAAAATGGTTGTCCAAAAGGTAACAGCAAACCAAACTTGAAGGGCTGGAACATTCTGCTCAAAGTGGCCATAATTTAAAAATGAAGGTGACTAAAATATCCTCAGGGGTAAAAGCTAGGTTGTCTTTGCATTTCCTTCTTGAGCGGGATATGTTTGCAATTCACCATTGAGGACCGGTCGCCTTGTAATAAAGTGCTGGCCGACTTGTTCAAAGCTATGAAATGTCATCCTGGCCGCTGAGTCTTTTGTGGCAAGGCAGTTCACATGCATTTCCCAGCCTGGTGTGTTCGTGCATATAAGGTGGTGATATGGCAACAGAGGATCTAATACAATCATGCTTTGGTCAATGGCTACGGGGGGCCATTTGAGTCAGTTGTTTCCTCAATTTGGCCACCAATATATGTGAGATGTGCATAGATGTCCCCTAGGGGCCTAGGCCTATTCCCAAACCCCTTTGATACTGGGGGAAAAGCAAGTCAGTTATGAACAAATTCTTATTTTCAATGACAGCCTTGGAACAGTGGGTTAACTGCCTTTTTCAGGGGCAAAACGACAGCTTTTTACCTTGCCAGCTCAGGGATTCGATCTTGCAACCTTTTTCGGTTACTAGTCCAACACTCTAACCACGAGGCTACCTGCCATGATGCATGAGGTTGTGTGTCGGTGGGGGGGAATATTTCATACTATTCAGCATGGATGTTAAACCCCTTGTCTTCCCAAGGACAGAGCACAACAGTCCGATAACCCACGAGGGTCACTGTCATTATTGAACCATGTTTTTCAACAGAGTTTCCACTAAAAATATATAAATAAAAAACCTGACCACAGGACTGGGGAAAAAGACCCTCCATGATTATCTGGGGAATGTTCACAAACCTAGTGTCACGCCCTGACCTTAGAAAGCTGATTGATTTCTCTATTTGGTGAGGTCAGGGTGTGATATGGGGTGGGCATTCTATGTTTTGTATGTCTTTGGTTTTGGCCGAGTGTGGTTCCCAATCAGAGGCAGCTGTCTATCGTTGTCTCTGATTGGGAATCATACTTAGGTAGCCTGCTTTCCCACCTACGTTGTGGGATCTTGTTTTTTGTTAGCTCTGTGAAGCTGGAAGAACGTGACGTTCGTTATTCCTTTTGTTGTTTTTGTTTGGTGTTCTGAGTATTAAAGATCATGAACACTTACCACGCTGCACCTTGGTCTACTTCTTCAGAAGAACGTTACAGAAGATCCCACCACAAAAAGACCAAGCAGCGTTCTCTGGAGGAATGGACATGGGAGGAGATATTGGAAGGCAAGGGACCCTGGGCACAGGCTGGAGAATATTGCCGTCCTAAAGTGGAGCTAGAAGCAGCAAAGGCGGAACGGCGAAGATACGAGGAGTTGGCACGACAAAGAATGCACGAAGAGGCAGCCCCCCCAAAAATGGGGGGCCACACGGGAAGATTGGCGGAGTCAGGTTATAGACCTGAGCCAACTCCCCGTGCTTACCGTGGGAAGAGAGTGACTAGTCGGGCACCATTTATTTTATTTCACCTTTATTTAACCAGGTAGGCAAGTTGAGAAGTTCTCATTTACAATTGCGACCTGGCCAAGATAAAGCAAAGCAGTTTGACAGATACAACGACACAGAGTTACACATGGAGTAAAACAAACATACAGTCAATAATACAGTATAAACAAGTCTATATACAATGTGAGCAAATGAGGTGAGAAGGCAGGTAAAGGCAAAAAAGGCCATGGTGGCAAAGTAAATACAATATAGCAAGTAAAACACTGGAATGGTAGTTGTTGGTCTACTTCTTCAGGCGAACGTTATACCCAGACAAGTCTAAACTTTAAATTGCCTGCTAAATGACTGGAAAATTAAAGATGCTAAATGACCGGAATATAAAATATGCTAAATGCCTTTTATATTTACAGGGGGAGTGGTTGAGGTGTTGTGTATGTTCCTTTTAAGAAGATGAAAGGCATTACTTTGCTACACATCCTAAATGAGGAATTCCCCACTAGCCAAGAAGATGTTGAACATTTTCCAAGATTCCAGTTCAGATGACATTGAAATGTCCTTCAGGGTTTCCACTACAGCTGACATTGAAATGTCCTTCAGGGTTTCCACTACAGCTGACATTGAAATGCCCTTCAAGGTTTCTGCTTGGCTGTACCGAGTACTCATGGGCTTTCCTCTTTTTTCGGGCTCTACCACTACAAATGTAAGTCGGAACGTCGAGAAACAGCACTTCTTTGATGAAGTGCGGGCAGACTCGTAGCGTCGTTAGGATCTGATTGCATTACCCAGTGGGAATGACAAATGTCTTCCATTCCGGGTGCCCATACTTTTTGGAGAGAGAGAGAGAGAATTTGAATGTAATTTGATTTGTGGACAAAAAGAGAGTCTCGTGACCCATTTTTAGACAGGGTGTGTATGGTCAGGGGATGTCTATTGTCTGTAGGGATATGGATGGGCGAGTGGAGGGAGAATGAGGAGACCTGACACAGAGCTCATTTAACATCAGGCTTCCGGACAATTTGGCAGAACCTCTCTCGTTCCCCCTTCATAATGGCCTTCTGTCTTTGGTTGGCCAAATCAGACAGTGGGTATGAGGAAACTGGAGATTTACGATACATTTTTAAAAGCCCATCTGCCTTAAAGGGGACCCATTAATGATATTATCTGCAGTGTATATCATCAGATCACTATAAGGAATCAGCTGGAGAGATGTGGTGAAGCCGGTTCCACTGTCTCACTATATGATGTCATATACAGTGCCTTCAGAAAGTATTCACACCCCTTGACTTTTTACACATTGTGTTGTGTTACAGCCTGAATTTAACATGATCAAATTTAAATTGTTTGTAACTAGTCTGCACACAATACCGCATAATGTCAAAGTGAAATTGTTTTTCTAAATGTTTCCAAATGAATAAAAAATGAAAGCTGAAATGTCTTGAGTCAGTTTGTAGGACCTATAGGTAGATGGGTCAAAATCATTGAATATCCCTTTGAGCATGGTGAAGTTATTAATTACACTTTGGATTTTGTATCAATACACAAAGTCACTACAAAGATACAGGAATCCTTCCTAACTCAGTTACCGGAGAGGAAGGTAACCACTCAGGGATTTCAACCCATGTGTTATGGCAAGCCTAAATAAGTTCAGGAGTAAATATTTGTTAAACAAGTCACATAATACGTTGCATGGACTTACCAGCCTCAGAAATTGCAGCTCAAATAAAATGTTCACACGGTTAAAGTAACAGATATCTCAACATCTAAGGAGGAATCAGGCCTTCATGGTTGAATTGCTGCAAGAAGAGTCTTGCTCGCGCCAAGAAACACAATTAAGAGACATTCGACTCGTGGAAATCTGTCCTTTGGTCTGATGAGTCCAAATTTGAGATTTTTGGTTCCAACCGCCGTGTCTTTGTGGGACGCAGAGTAGGTGAATGGATGATCTCTGCATGTGTAGTTCCAACAGTGAAGCATAGAGGAGGATGTGTGATGGTGTGAGGGTGCTTTGCTGATGACACTGTCTAATGATTCTAATGATCAATTAGCCTTTCACAATGATAAACTTGGATTAGCTAACACAACATGCCATTGGAACACAGTAGTGACGGTTGTTGATAATGGGCTTCTGTACGCCTACGTAGATATTCCATAAAAATCAGCCTTCTCCAGCTACAATAGTAATTTACAACAATAACAATGTCTACACTGTATTTCTGATCAATTACATGTTATTTTTAAAAATTGACCAAAAAAATTGCTTTTCTTTCGAACACAAGGACGCCAAACTTTTGAAAGGTAGTGTCGATGGGTGAGAAAAAAATGGGTCTAATCCATTTTGAATTCAAGCTGTAACACAACAGAATGTGGGGTTAGTCAAGGGGTATGAATGCTTTCTGAAAGCACAGTAAATGTCTAACACAATGAAAGTGTTTGACACACAGCTTGCCCGGGAGGCAGAACTGAGTGACTTCCACTAGATGGGCCGCTGCAACTTCAAAATTGACTATATCATAAAAATTTATGAAAACAAAAATGTTAATTCAAGGTTAGGGTTAAGCATTAGGGTTAGCCATGTGGTTAAGATTAGGGTTAGGTTTAAATAAAATTGTACAACTTTGTGGCTGTGTCAACTCTCTGCAGAGCTGCCTCCAGGGCAAGATTCATAACATTTGGCAAACTGCAATAACAACTGTGTGTGTCTATGTGTGTGCATCTGTTCCCACATAAATGTGTGTGTTAACCCAGGTCATGCCCATGTCGAGGGGCCCACCACGGACATATTGCTCTACTTCATTTTGAGCAGGGTCACGTCTGGGAGAAAGGCTATTATGGTCTGAATGTGAGGGAGGAGTGTGACCCTCAAAAAACTGCAGGATGCTTTTGTTGCAGTCCATCACGCTACTGTTCTCCATTACATTACAGGTGCCAACCTTGACGGCACACTACTGTTCAGGCCAAACACACTCATTCACATGCACATGGGTCCACACACTTGTGGTGTGAATGCACATGCATGAACGTACAAACACTCAATTCTTATTGCATAGTGTAAAACCTCATCATTCTCAGGGGTGCAGCTTTAGAAGTGGGGGGAACATACATTTTTCTTGGTTTTAGAAGTGGGGGGGAACGTAACTTTTTCTTTTTATCCAGTCAAATAAACACTCCAAACAGCCTACTCGACTGCTCGGACGTGTCTGCATGGTTAAAGAAGCACACTGTTGCCACGTTTTGTATCACATTCTGATTTAAAATAAATCCAATTTCAGAATGTGGGGTGGGCATGTCCCCAGTGAAAGTAGTGCCCCTGATCATTCTGTGCACACACACACACACACACACACACACACACACACACACACACACACACGGAGCAGCAGTCTAAGGCACTGAATCTCAGTACTACAGACCCTGGTTCGATACTTGGTTCGATCCTGGGCTGTATCACAACCGGACGTGATCGAGAGTCCCATAGGGCGGGGCACAATTGGCTCAGGGTTGTCCAGGTTAGGTCCAGAAAGGTTGAGGGTTTTTCCCAGCCCAGGAAGGTTGAGGGTTTTGTGTGGCCCAGTAAATTTGAGGGTTGTGTGATTTATAATACTTTAATTTCAAAGGGTGCTTTTCATGCATTAAGTTCACAGCGGCAAATGGACATATCACTGGTTACCTTATAATATCCCATATGATACTGTGACTGATAGTCTACATTTGACATCTTTCTGCACATCAAAACATATGCAAACATAACAGAAACAATAAGTCAACAGCCCAGACAGGGGTCATCTTTGTTTCTATCTCTGTGTGGCTTTGGATTACAATACGGTGGAGTGATCTGGTCTGAGGCTAGTCAGGTTACAACCCTGAGGTGCCAGGATGGACTCTTCTGAATTTGTCTGGCATACTCCATATCAACCGGTCTGGGAGAATAACGAGCTCCTCAGCTTCAGCCTCCCCTGTCCAGTGAGAGGCCCAGTGTATGTGTGTGTGTTGACATGCCCTCTTTGGCCTAAGCCCAGTGTGCCACTTCCACCTGTGTGCTCTGACATGAATGCTAACCCTGCGTGAGACATGTAAAAGCTGGTGAAAAGGAGGGGAAACAGAGACTCGTTCCTGCCAGGTGTTTATGGTTAAGATGCACAACAAAAGGAGTGGTCCACCTACTGTATGCACTAAATCATCTCTGTGTGCTCATTTGCCTGCCGTGTGTACCCGGCAAGACACTCAATAGGAGCCAACTCCCAAGCCCAAGCAAGTCACCCTGGAAGACATTGTCTGCCAAGAAGTGAGAGTGATGGAGTAGACAGTGTATGCAGCGTGCCATTCAGACTGTAACTACATTTTTACTGTCTTATTCTGTCTTGTAAACTACCCTATAAAGCTCAAGCTAAGGTGCTCTCTGAACAAAGTCATGTAGCCTAACACCCTTAAAAAGGCTGCTGAACTAAATGGCCTACCAAATGGGTGAAAAAATGTAAACTTGTCTGCTTCTGATAAATGCAAAGGCTTTGGAACTATGGTGAGCATGTGTACTAAATCAAAACATGCAGCTAGCCAGAGAAAAAAGACGGACCTAGCCAATGGGGAAGGGAGGAGGAGGAAGGTGGAGTGGGGGTGGAACCCCACCCCGCCCCAGTGGGTAGCACAGAGCAAAACTTTAAGGCTAGGGTCTATTTCCCTGAATTTCCGCCTGACTGACATGCCCAAAATAAACTGTCTGTTACTCAGGTCCAGAAGCCAGAATATGTATATAATTGGTTGTATTGGATAGAAAACACTTTGAGGTTTCTAGAATAAAATATCGTCTGAGACTATAACACAATTGATATGGCAGGCAAAAATTCAAAGAAAAACCAACCAGAAAGTTTGTTTTCTTTAGCTCCCTGGCTCTTATAATGGAAAGCTATGGGTTCTACGTAATTAAGGCTCCCAGATTGCAATTCCTAAGGCTTCCACTAGATGTCAACAGACTTTGTTTATTGTTTCAGGCTTGTCTCTTCAAAAACAAGCAAGACTTGAGTTTTTGTACAAAGACTCCCAGTTCAAAATCAGTCTGATGGTGCGCCATGAAGAGGATGCGCGCTTACTATTTTTACATTTCTGTTGAACATACTTCTTTCCGTATTAAATATTATAGTTCATTTACATTTTAGGATACCTGAGGATTAAATAGAAACGTAGTTTGACTTGTTTGAACAAAGTTTAGCAGTAGCTTTTTGGACTCCTTTGTCTTTTGTCTGTTGAACGAGTGGATTACTGGAATCTTTTTGGGATATAAAGAAGGATTTTATCTAACAAAACAACCATTCATGTTGTAGCTGGGACCCTTGGGATTGCAATCAGAGGAATATTTTCAAAAGTAAGTGATTTATTTCATGGCTATTTGTGATTTTATGAAGCCTGTGCTGGTTGAAAAATATGTTGATGTGGGGCGCCGTCCTCAAACAATCGCATGGTATGCTTTCGCTGTAAAGCCTATTGTAAATTGGACAACGCAGTTAGATTAACAAGATTGTGAGCATTTAAATGATATAAGATACTTGTATGTTCATGAATGTTTAATATTACGATTATTTATTTGAATTGCGCGCCCTCCAATTTCACCAGATGTTGTCTATCCCTAAGAAGTTTTACGGGGCATTGCACTAATAATGGCGCTGACTAGGGAAACGTTCCTGCTGTTCTTAGTGCCAGTCTGCACGTTCAAACTAAAACAATGTAACTAATAATGGCGTGACAAATGGCCCTTAGATATGAATTCGGAGGGCAGATATTATTAAATATTAAAGCATTTGACCTCTCACTAAAGGAGTCCGTCAAATGTTTTACTGAAATGACATGAAAAGCACACATTAGTAAATCCCAAACTCTAAAAGTAATTGGAAATGTCAAATTATTTGTGACATTGTGGTTACAATAAAGAATGTAAACAAGATGCTGTGTTATTTTAATAGTGATGGACAGCTGGTGGCATTTTGACAACAGGTTTTCAAACACTTGTAGCCAGATTAGCAGCATAATCAAAGTGAGGATAATAGGCGATCTACTGTATACTTATGGCCTATTGTAAGCTGAAAGTCACACCTTTCCAGTACCCCTCATCCAGCCCCAAACTCCACCCTTAACACAGTTACTACTCAAAAACGACCTGTTTATCTAAAAACAAATGACATTGCGACCAAAGAGAACAGATGAAATGGACATCGTTTTCACCAAGCCAGCTTCTTTCTATGGTGCTACCTGTTCCATGGTTAGGACCGTAGCCACGAGAGGACTTGAAAATGAGCGGTTAGTTTTGCTAGATTCTTAAAATGTGTATGCAGCATTTGTGTGTTGGAGTCACTTTTAATTTTTAATTGATCTATTGTTTCTATCATAGGCCACTGTAATCGATGGGAGCTCATGGTGGTAGCATTCTGCTCATCTGATGAAGGTGCACGTGAATCAGATTCAAACTTTGAAGACCGAGATCAAGTCATTGACGGCAGACCAGCAGAAAGAGAAACATTATCTGAGGGCAGAGATACGGGCGACAGCTGATGCATTGGTCCAGAGCCAGGTGGCATTGGCGGAGAGTCAGACAGAGAATGACGCGTTGAAGAGGGTGAGGAACGAGATGGAGTCACAATCCATGCCAGGCACACCTGTGAGCTCTGGAACTCCACCTCCGTCAACATACCTGGCTGGTTTGTCAGGTCATCGGTTCAGCCTGACATTTCCATTCCTCTTCTGACAACAGAACTAGACCAACTGCTCACCAGGCACAGAAAGGGCGTCCAGACCGTTATGCTGTTCTACTATTCCAAGGATGTGGCTTACCAGTGAAACTCTGGGTGTTCATCATTAATACTGTGTCTCAGACGTTTCTGTCCATGACTGATGCAACCCGAAAAAGCATCAAAGACAGAGTTAATGAGTACTTGAGGTCACCGAGAAAGTCTGGACATGGCCTGTTCTCCCTTATGTAAGGAATTAGGTACTTTCCCATGTTTACTACAGTATGTACTGTAGGTTATGTTTACTTGTCAGACTGCACAGTAGCCTAATAAACAAATGCAGATGGCTTATATCTTCAAAATGCTGCAAATGCTTTATTATCCAAATGTAAAAGCATATACTGTACAGTACTGTCATTCTTCATTAGCATCTATGCTTTCATTAATAAAATAATGCTAAAAATACTCTTTCAAAATGCAGATGTTTACTTAGTTATGGATCCATCATGAATTACTATGGGATTAAATATCACTGAACTACAGAAATATTGGAACAAAGTTGTCTAATGAAGGTAAATTGTTGTTTATTGGAAAATACTCTTTAAAACACAGTCACATTGTACAGCGCCATTATGGCTATTAGCAGGGCTATATTTAGGCCTTTCTCAATATTATTTTGGCCTTTATTCAGAATACAATCACTCATTGTTGTTGTTTTTTAAATGATGCTCTCCAAAACATCGTTATATATAGCCTACCTGCTGTGGATGACTATTTCAGCACCGTTTCACGTTGCTCTGAGACAAGCATGGAGAAACTCAAATGTTCAATTATATTCTATGGTATCCAAACATACCCTTGTAAAACTGACCATCCTACCAATCCTCGACTTCGGCGATGTCATTTACAAAATAGCCTCCAATACCCTACTCAACTAATTGGATGCAGTCTATCACAGTGCCATCCGTTTTGTCACCAAAGCCCCATATACTACCCACCATTGTGACCTGTACGCTCTCGTTGGTTGGCCCTTGCTTCATACTCATCGCCAAACCCACTGTCTCCATGGAATCTACAAGACCCTGCTAGGTAAAGTCCCCCCTTATCTCAGCTCGCTGGTCACCATAGCATCACCCACCAGTAGCACGCGCTCCAGCAGGTATAACTCTCTGATCACCCCCAAAACCAATTATTTCTTTGGCTGCCTCTCCTTCCAGTTCTCTGCTGCCAATGACTGGAATGAACTACAAAAATCTCTGAAACTGGAAACACTTATCTCCCTCACTAGCTTTAAGCACCAGCTGTCAGAGCAGCTCACAGATTACTGCACCTGTACATAGCCCACCTATAATTTAGCCCAAACAACTACCTCTTTCCCTACTGTATTTATTTTATTTTATTTATTTATTTATTTTGCTCCTTTGCACCCCATTATTTTTTTTTCTACTTTGCACATTCTTCCACTGCAAATCTCCCATCCCAGTGTTTTACTTGCTATATTGTATTTACTTTGCCACCATGGCCTTTTTTGCCTTTACCTCCCTTATCTCACCTCATTTGCTCACATCGTATATAGACTTGTATTATTGACTGCATGTTTGTTTTACTCCATGTGTAACTCTGTGTCGTTGTATGTGTCGAACTGCTTTGCTTTATCTTGGCCAGGTCGCAATTGTAAATGAGAACTTAGTTCTCAACTTGCCTACCTGGTTAAATAAAGGTGAAATAAAAATAAATACAAAATTCTTAAGATATAGGTATTGACTGAATATAAGCAAGTGATGTCTGCTAAATAATCAAGTTGATGGCACAGTTGTATAGTCTCGGCTCCTACATAAAGCTGCGTGTGGGCGACCAACAACATTTTCTAAAGAAGGTAAACAAATTGTTGCTTACTGGAAAATACTCTATCAAAAACACATGGTCACGTTGTACAGCGCCATTATGGCTATTAGCAGGTAGCTGGACAATAGACTTGCCTAGAAGGAGGGTAGGGGAAGAATTCTATCATCAAATGTATTTCTTAGTTAGGTTGGCTGCATCACAACCGGCTGTAATTGGTTGCAATTTCAGTTTAATCAACCAGAAAAGACAAAACAAATAAAGAACAAAAATACATATTATTATTATGTATCACATACGACCGTGATTGGGAGCCGCATAGTGAAAATCGCAAATGAAATGAAATTAATCTATTTGCTCTCAAGCTTAGCCTTTTGTTAACAACACTGTCATCTCAGATTTTCAAAATATGCTTTTGAACCATAGCTAAACAAGCATTTGTGTAACAGTATTGATAGCCTAGCATAGGATTATGCCTCTCTTTCACCATGCAACATTTTCCACAAAAACCAGAAAAGCATTCAAATAAAATCATTTACCTTTGAAGAACTTCAGATGTTTTCAATGAGGAGACTGTTAGATAGCAAATGTTCCGTTTTTACAAAAAATATTATTTGTGTCGACTAATCGCTCCGTTTTGTTCATCACGTTTGGGTAAGGAAAAATAATAATAATATTAAGTCATTAAAACGCAAACTTTTTTCCAAATGAACTCCATAATATCGACAGAAACATGGCAAAGCGATGTTTAGAATCAATCCTCAAGGTGTTTTTCACATATCTATCGACGATAAAATCCATCTTGGCAGTTTACTTTCTCTTCTGAAGAAATGGAACGCGCATGGACCTACAGATTACGCAATCATTTTGACACAGGACTCCGGGCGGGACACCAGGTAAATGTAGTCTCTTATGGTCAATCTTCCAATGATATGCCTACAAACACGTCACAATGCTGCAGACACCTCGGTGAAACGACAGAAAGCGCAGGCTCATTCCTGGCGCTTTCACAGCCATATAAGGAGACATTGGAACACAGCGCCTTCAGAATCTGGGGCATTTCCTGTATGAAACTTCATCTTGGTTTCGCCTGTAAGCATTAGTTCTGGGGCACTCACAGATAATATCTTTGCAGTTTTGGAAACGTCAGAGTTTTGTCTTTCCAAGGCGGTCAATTCCATGCATAGTCGAGCATCTTTTCGTGACAAAATATTGCGCTTAAAACGGGCACGTCTTTTTATCCAATAATGACATAGCGCCCCCATAGGTTGAAGAGGTTAACGTTGCGTTATGATAATGAGTTTGAGGCTGTATTCACGATCCCGGATCCGGGGTGGCTCGTCGCAACAGGTTAATGGTTACAATGGCTGACAAGTGCCATAGATTTCTGCAGCACCATGCAAGCTGTCCTGCAGTACGCTGCAACTTTGAAAGGACGAACCACTGTACATGATTCTGACATGCAAAATCTTGGTATATTTGGAATGACATCTGGTAGATTATGAGGAAATTATCAGAAGATAGATAGGAGTTACATAGTTTCAGGGTTGGAGCGAGCCGGTCGCATCCGCGCTTCGGTCTCCTTCGGTCTGCAGGTTGTATAACTTTTTCATTACATTTCATTACATTTCATTATAGTACAACGGTCTGATTTGTCTAATCTTAGCAATTTCTTCTTAGCCAGCTACATAGCCGTCGTTGTATCAAAGATAATTACGTAATTAACGTATTTCGTCGTCCTCCTATCTGCCCAACACGTTCACCGTCTACCGTAGCACTGTAGTAACTATCACACTCAACTGAACGACTTCATTAGTGTAGTGTTAGCTAGCTACATAGTTGTCTTTGCTGTCTTCGTATCCAAGATAATTGTGTAGTTTAGAGCGTGGAGTCTTAGAGTGATAATTGCGTTATTATCGTATTTCGTCGTCCTCCTATCTGCCTAGCAGCTAGCCAGCTAGCATACGTTCACCGGCTACCGTAGCACTGTAGTAACTATCACACTCAACTGAACGACTTGATTAGTGTAGTATTAGCTAGCTACATAGTTGTCTTTGCTGTCTTCGTATCCAAGATAATTGTGTAGTTTAGAGTGTGTAGTCTTAGAGTGATTATCTTAATTTACCGAGGTTAGCTAGCCAGCTATTTTGTCGTCCTTAACGTAGGAGACACTCCTAGCTAGCCAACAGCCAGCCAACGTCTACTGAATAGAACTTTCGCATTCCGGTCGCATTCCGCTTCGCTCCACAGGTAGTATCACATTTTCATTTCATTTCATTACAGTCCCAACGGTGTGATTTGTTTGATCGTAGCTAGCTACATAGCTAGCTACATAGCCGTCTTTGTTTCAAAGATAATTGTGTAGTCTAGAGCGATTTTCTAGGTTAGCTAGCCAGCTATTGTCGTTCTCCTAACGCAACGTAACGTAACCAACACTGCTAGCTAGCCAGCTAGCCCCGAATAGCAGCATTGTAGAAACTTCACACTCAACGGAACGACTTGATTAGGGTAGTGTCAACAACGCAGCTAGCCTACCTCAGCAGTACTGTATCATTTTAATCATTTTAGTCAATTAGATTCTTGCTACGTAAGCTTAACTTTCTGAACATTCGAGACGTGTAGTCCACTTGTCATTCCAATCTCCTCTGCATTAGCGTAGCCTCTTCTCTAGCCTGTCAACTATGTGTCTGTCTATCCCTGTTCTCTCCTCTCTGCACAGACCATACAAACGCTCCACACCGCATGGCCGCGGCCACCCTAATCTGGTGGTCCCAGCGCGCACGACCCACGTGGAGTTCCAGGTCTCCGGTAGCCTCTGGAACTGCCGATCTGCGGCCAACAAGGCAGAGTTCATCTCAGCCTATGCCTCCCTCCAGTCCCTCGACTTCTTGGCACTGACGGAAACATGGATCACCACAGACAACACCGCTACTCCTTACTGCTCTCTCTTCGTCCGCCCACGTGCTCTCGCACACCCCGAGAGCTTCTGGTCAGCGGGGTGGTGGCACCGGGATCCTCATCTCTCCCAAGTGGTCATTCTCTCTTTCTCCCCTTACCCATCTGTCTATCGCCTCCTTTGAATTCCATGCTGTCACAGTTACCAGCCCTTTCAAGCTTAACATCCTTATCATTTAT
Organism: Oncorhynchus nerka; assembly: GCF_034236695.1. NCBI lineage: Eukaryota > Metazoa > Chordata > Actinopteri > Salmoniformes > Salmonidae > Oncorhynchus > Oncorhynchus nerka. The sequence goes on from NC_088401.1 coordinate 61,345,307, forward strand.
CGCCCTCCAGGTTCCCTCGGAGAGTTCATCAATGAGCTTGATGCCTTGATAAGCTCCTTTCCTGAGGACGGCTCACCTCTCACAGTTCTGGGCGACTTTAACCTCCACACGTCTACCTTTGACTCATTCCTCTCTGCCTCCTTCTTTCCACTCCTCTCCTCTTTTGACCTCACCCTCTCACCTTCCCCCCCTACTCACAAGGCAGGCAATACACTCGACCTCATCTTTACTAGATGCTGTTCTTCCACTAACCTCATTGCAACTCCCCTCCAAGTCTCCGACCACTACCTTGTATCCTTTTCCCTCTCGCTCTCATCCAACACTTCCCACACTGCCCCTACTCGGATGGTATCGCGCCGTCCCAACCTTCGCTCTCTCTCCCCGCTGCTCTCTCCTCTTCCATCCTATCATCTCTTCCCTCTGCTCAAACCTTCTCCAACCTATCTCCTGATTCTGCCTCCTCAACCCTCCTCTCCTCCCTTTCTGCATCCTTTGACTCTCTATGTCCCCTATCCTCCAGGCCGGCTCGGTCCTCCCTCCCGCTCCGTGGCTCGACGACTCATTGCGAGCTCACAGAACAGGGCTCCGGGCAGCCGAGCGGAAATGGAGGAAAACTCGCCTCCCTGCGGACCTGGCATCCTTTCACTCCCTTCTCTCTACATTTTCCTCCTCTGTCTCTGCTGCTAAAGCCACTTTCTACCACTCTAAATTCCAAGCATCTGCCTCTAACCCTAGGAAGCTCTTTGCCACCTTCTCCTCCCTCTTGAATCCTCCTCCCCTCCCCCCTCCTCCCTCTGCAGATGACTTCGTCAACCATTTTGAAAAGAAGGTCGACGACATCCGATCCTCGTTTGCTAAGTCAAACGACACCGCTGGTTCTGCTCACACTGCCCTACCCTGTGCTCTGACCTCTTTCTCCCTCTCTCTCCAGATGACATCTCGCGTCTTGTGACGGCCGGCCGCCCAACAACCTGCCCGCTTGACCCTATCCCCTCCTCTCTTCTCCAGACCATCTCCGGTGACCTTCTCCCTTACCTCACCTCGCTCATCAACTCATCCCTGACCGCTGGCTACGTCCCTCCCGTCTTCAAGAGAGCGAGAGTTGCACCCCTTCTGAAAAAAAAACCTACACTCGATCCCTCCGATGTCAACAACTACAGACCAGTATCCCTTCTTTCTTTTCTCTCCAAAACTCTTGAACGTGCCGTCCTTGGCCAGCTCTCCCGCTATGTCTCTCAGAATGACCTTCTTGATCCAAATCAGTCAGGTTTCAAGACTAGTCATTCAACTGAGACTGCTCTTCTCTGTATCACGGAGGCACTCCGCACTGCTAAAGCTAACTCTCTCTCCTCTGCTCTCATCCTTCTAGACCTATCGGCTGCCTTCGATACTGTGAACCATCAGATCCTCCTCTCCACCCTCTCCGAGTTGGGCATCTCCGGCGCGGCCCATGCTTGGATTGCGTCCTACCTGACAGGTCGCTCCTACCAGGTGGCGTGGCGAGAATCTGTCTCCTCACCACGCGCTCTCACCACTGGTGTCCCCCAGGGCTCTGTTCTAGGCCCTCTCCTATTCTCGCTATACACCAAGTCACTTGGCTCTGTCATAACCTCACATGGTCTCTCCTATCATTGCTATGCAGACGACACACAATTAATCTTCTCCTTTCCCCCCTCTGATGACCAGGTGGCGAATCGCATCTCTGCATGTCTGGCAGACATATCAGTGTGGATGACGGATCACCACCTCAAGCTGAACCTCGGCAAGACGGAGCTGCTCTTCCTCCCGGGGAAGGACTGCCCGTTCCATGATCTCGCCATCACGGTTGACAACTCCATCGTGTCCTCCTCCCAGAGCGCTAAGAACCTTGGCGTGATCCTGGACAACACCCTGTCGTTCTCAACTAACATCAAGGCGGTGGCCCGTTCCTGTAGGTTCATGCTCTACAACATCCACAGAGTACGACCCTGCCTCACACAGGAAGCGGCGCAGGTCCTAATCCAGGCACTTGTCATCTCCCGTCTGGATTACTGCAACTCGCTGTTGGCTGGGCTCCCTGCCTGTGCCATTAAACCCCTACAACTCATCCAGAACGCCGCAGCCCGTCTGGTGTTCAACCTTCCCAAGTTCTCTCACGTCACCCCGCTCCTCCGCTCTCTCCACTGGCTTCCAGTTGAAGCTCGCATCCGCTACAAGACCATGGTGCTTGCCTACGGAGCTGTGAGGGGAACGGCACCTCAGTACCTCCAGGCTCTGATCAGGCCCTACACCCAAACAAGGGCACTGCGTTCATCCACCTCTGGCCTGCTCGCCTCCCTACCACTGAGGAAGTACAGTTCCCGCTCAGCCCAGTCAAAACTGTTCGCTGCTCTGGCCTCCCAATGGTGGAACAAACTCCCTCACGACGCCAGGACAGCGGAGTCAAACCCCACCTTCCGGAGACACCTGAAACCCCACCTCTTTAAGGAATACCTAGGATAGGATAAAGTAATCCTTCTCACCCCCCCCCCTTAAAAGACCTAGATGCACTATTGTAAAGTGGCTGTTCCACTGGATGTCATAAGGTGAAAGCACCAATTTGTAAGTCGCTCTGGATAAGAGCGTCTGCTAAATGACTTAAATGTAAATGTAGAACACACAAGATCAAGCACACACAAAATAACAGTTTTTTGTGTTTTTCATTTTGAAAGTAATCTTTCATTGACAAGCTATAAGTGAATTTTTGATGCCAAGAGTTGGAAACACATCAGATCGCTTCCACAACATGTGAACAATATCAGCAAGAAAATGGGATTGATAAACGTAACAACTAGAAATGAGCAGATGTTTTAGTAAGTGGTGTCAGGTGTGGTCACGGGACGTTTCCAAAAAACTGAGGATGGATCAACAGCATTGTAGTTACTCCACAATACTAACCTTATTGACAGAGTGAAGAGAACGAAGCCTGTACAGACAAAGTAATACTGAAAAAAAATGTGGCAAATCATTTAACTTTTTGTTCTGAATACAAAGTGTTATGTTTGTTGCAATTTCAATACAACACATTACTCAGCACCAATCGCCATGTTTTCAATCATAGTGTTGGCTGCATCATGTTATGGGTATGCTTGTGATCGGGACTGGGAATTTTGCAGGATAAAAAATACATGGAATGGAGCTAAGCACAGTCAAAATCCTAGAGGAAAACCTGTTTCATTGTGCTTTCCACCAGACACTGGAAGATGAATTCACCTTTCAGCAGACCAAAAACACAAGGCCAAATCTACACTGGAGTTGTTTACTGAGAAGAAATTGAATGTTCCCGAGTGGCCAAATTACAGTTTTGACTTAAATCTGCTTGAAAATCTATGGCAAAATAATAATAGGCACATTTTGTGCAATTCACGTGTGCCAAGACTTACCCAGAAAAACTCACAGCTGTAATCGCTGCCAAATGTGATTCTAACATGTATTGACTCAGGGGTGTGAATGCTTATGTAAATGAGAGATTTCTGGTTTTCATTTTCAATACATTTTGATCGAATTTCAAAAAACATGTTTTTGCTTTGTCATTATGGGGTATTGTGTGTAGATAGGTGAGAGTAATGAATATATGTAAACTATTTTAAATGCAGGCTGTAACACAACTAAATGTGGAAGTAGTCGAGGGGTATCATTACTTTCTGAAGGGACTGTATGTAGTGCTGAGCGATTAACCGAAATGTCGAGTTATTTTCTGTTTTTAAGACTAACTGTCGGTTCAATTATTTGAATTGTGCCGTTTCTCTAGAGAGATTTCTCCCTGGGACATATTGTCCAACTATAGAGAATGATAGGGGCCTCTAGTGGCCAAAATGCCATAATAGCATGGGCAGTGCCATTGAGGGCTTCCTCCATTTTAATGTAGTCAACTGAGTGGGACTTCCAACCTCATAAGATGATCTCTTCTGATGTCCAACCCGGGTCATCAGGAGGGATCAGGCAATCGTGAAGAAGAAAGTTGACTACTTCAAAATTAAGATCGCCTCAATGGCTCTGCCCGTGCTATCACAGACGCTATAATGGCACAGATACAAAGATGAGTCCTCTATTTATCTCTATGTGTCCAACATCATAGTTCAGCACAGGCAATTTGGTAATTAACTACAATGGCCAGAGTCCATTGCGCCTACAGCTGCCTTTTCTTATTGGTTCTTGCCTGGCAAGCCTGTGGGGCCGGCAGACAGACAGAGAGGAAGAGTAATAGAGGGATAGAGACTGGTTGCTTAAGTGTCTCTACCAGACAATACAACTAATTGACTGACAGTTGTTATTTAGCAGTCTTAAAAGTATACCTTATCTACTTTGAAGAACTACTGAAATTGTGATTTCGTCAGACAGCAGGCAGCTAGCCAGCTAGGCTATTCTACTAGCCTGAATGATGACTCTTTGGCTGGCTGGCTGATACTGCTTGAGCAGAGATGAGATGATGACAAGGAATAAAATAATAAGTCATTAAATAAACAACATGTAATATACACAACTTAAATATTTTATTAAAGTGATGTGAATAAAGGATGGTTTATTAATAAATTATATGCAGTAATGGACTGTCAGTACCATCATTGGGGTTATATTAATGAAACGATAAAGTCATCATCATACACTCTTAGAAATAAAAGGGTCCCAAAAGGGTTCTTTGGCTGTCCACATAGGTGAACCCTTTTTGCTTCCAGATATAACCTTTTTGGTTCTAGGTAGAACTCTTTTGGGTTCCAAAAGAGTTCTTCTTGGAACCAAAAGGGTTCTACCTGGAACCAAAAAGGGTTCTTCAAAGGGTTCTCCTACAGACAACGAACCCTTTTACTTTCTAGATAGCACCTTTTTTAAGATTGTACTAAAAACAAATATGTATACACAACCAAAATATTTTTTAAGTAAAGTAATGTGAATAAATTATGGTTAGTGACCAGAAATGGGCTGTTACAACCATCTATTGTTTTATTCTGTATTGTTACAACATTGAAACCACAAAATGCATTTATTGTTTATTTATTGTTCCCGAAATTGAAAACCATGATTATTTTTCAAAAATCAAACCGAAACAGAACTCACCTAAAAAAAAGCACTAAACACTCAGCACTGGGGATAAGGCTCTGAATATACACAGCAACACCTCCACCATGAGCATTCCTGTCTCTTCTGTAGATCTGTCACACCCTGATCTGTTTCACCTGTCTTTATGCTTGTCTCCACTCCCCATCCAGGTGACGCCCATATTCCCATTATCCCCTGTGTATTTATACCTGTGTTCTCTGTTTGAATGTTGCCAGTTTGTCTTGTCTTGTCAGGTCTTGTCAGCAGGCTTTCCCGACTTCCTTTTCCTCAAGTTATGTTTCCTAGTTTTCCCGGTTCTGACTATTCTGCCTGCCCTGACCTCGAGCCTGCCTGCCTGCCTTCTTGTACCTGCCTGACTCTGACCTGATCACGAACCCCTGCCTGTCCTCAACCTGCCCTTCGCCTGCCCCATGTTTTCAATAAATAAACTGAGAACTGTAATATCCACCTCCAGTGTCTGCATCTGGGTCATATCCTGAGCCGTGATAGTATGAACTGGCCATGACTGACCCAGCAGACTCAGATCAGCTCCACAATGCTGTCTCCCAGCAAGGATCCACCATTGGAAGACACAAGGAGTTACTGCATTGCCTTATGGAGGGACTTCATACCCTGGCAGAAAGCCATGACCAGGCGTTCCATACACTGCTGGAGCAATTCCGTGGATTCCCTACTAGGCAGCGCGCCACACCAGTAATCCCCCAAACTCTCAGCAACCCCGCCACCAGCAGCGTTTCTTCCAAGCCTTTCCCTGTGTCCCGAGAACCCCGCTTACCTCCTCCAGAGCGCTACGCTGTAGATTCTGGAACCTGCTGGTTCTTTGTCTCCCAGTGCGCCCTCATCTTCGAGCTGCAGCCTTCTTCGTTCCCCTCAAACCGCTCGAAGATAATGCACCTCATAATGCTGTTGGAGCAACATTCCGCCGTCTGCCTCAGTCTAGAAGAGTTTGTGGCATAAGTACGGAAGGTGTTTGATTGTCCATTGTCCGAGAGAAAGGCTGCTCGTATGCTGCTCCAGCTACGTCAAGACTCCCATAGTGTGGCAGACTACGCGGTGGATTTTTGCACGTTGGTGGCTGAGAGTGCCTGGAACCCGAAAGCATTGTTCAACATGTTTCTTATCGGCTTATCATAGGTGATCAAAGATGAGCTCGCAGCCCGGGAGCTGCCCATATCCTTGACCATCCGGATCGATGGGCAGATACGAGAACGTAGGAGGGAGAGGGAATCTGTGCCCTGTCACCCTCGCTCACCCTCGATTTCCATCTCGCCCCAGAGGAATCCCGGAGGCCCCCGAAGTCTACATGTCCTAGTGAACCCGATGTCACCCGAGTTCTCTCTGGAATCAACGAGGGCTGCCGACTCGCCTCCTTTGGAGCCCATGCAACTGGGCAGGGCTAGATTGCCTCCACTGCTTACACAATCTTAACTTATTGAGTGTAGGGGACAGGATTTTCGTTTTTGGCTAAAACACGTACCCATTTGAAACTGCCTATTTCTCAGGCCCAGAAACTAGAATATGCATATAATTGTCAGATTAGGATAGAAAACACTCTAAAGATTCCAAAACTGGAATATTGTCTGTGAGTATAACAGAACTGATATTGCAGGTGAAAACCTGAGAAAAATCAAACCAGGATGTGCTGTTTTTCCTGAAAGCTCTCTGTTCCATTGGATGCCTTGCCTCCATTTAAAGGGATATCAACCAGATTGTTTCAGGCTTTTATTTTGAAAAATGAGCGAGAAAGATAACATCGCGTCAGTGAATAGCTGAGGATTGATTATAAAATACGTTTGACATGTTTCTGTGAACATTACGGACACTATTTGGAATTTTCAACTGCCATCTCGTGACCGCTCGAGCCTGTGGATTTCGGAACATAACTCGCAAAACAAATGGAGGTATTTTGGATATAAATATAATCTTTATGGAACAAATGGAACATTTATTGTGTAACTGGGAGTCTCGTGAGTGCAAACATCTGAAGATCATCAAAGGTAAGCGATTTAATCTATTGCTTTTCTGACTTTCGTGACCAATCTACTTGGCTGCTAGTGTTTGTAATATTTTGTCTACTGAGAGAGATGTTCTTACATAAACGCTTGTTATGCTTTCGCCGAAAAGCTTTATTGAAATCTGACACGCCAGGTGGATTAACAACATGCTAAACTGTGTTTTGCTATATTGCACTTGTGATTTCATGAAAATTTAATATTTTTAGTAATTTAATTTGAATTTGGCGCGCTGCTATTCAGTGGGTGTTGATGAAAATGATCCCGCTAAAAGGATGGGTGGGTCAAGAAGCTAACACACAGAGGTGCCTATATTGTGGAGCTACAGGACATTTCTTAGCTACCTGCTCATTAAAAACACAGGCTCATCAAGTAGGTATGAGAACGCTGGTGAGCCGTACAAGGAGTTTCCCATCCTCCATTTCTCGTACCCCTGCTCATTGACTCTGGGGCCGACGAGAGCTTTATGGACGCTACCCAGGTGTCGGAGCTGGGAATCCACACACAAGCCCTCTCCATTCCCATGGACGTCAGAGCGTTGGATGGGCGCTCTATTGGCAGAGTCACCCACACTACGTTTTCCATTAACCTGAGACTGCGCCATCGACCTTCGCCCGGGCATTACACCTCTTTGTTGACACCAAAGCGATGGAAGGGTACATTGAGGACTCTCTCACTGCTGGGTTTATGCGTCCCTCTTCCTCCCCCACCGGCGCAGGGTTCTTTGTTGTGGAGAAGAAGTACAAGACCCTGTGTCCGTTTATTGACTACCGGGGTCTCATTACGCTTAAAAAACATTACCCGCTACCACTCATCTCCTCAGACCTTCGGGAACGCCTACCATCTGGTTCGGATACGGGAAGGGGATGGGTGGAAAACTGCCTTTAACATGGCTAGCGGGCACTACGGTACCTGGTCATGCTGTTAATAAATACCAACGCTTCTGCAGTGTTCCAGGCCAAGGTCAATGATGTGCTCTGAGATATGTTGAACCATTTTGTGTTTGTCTACCTCAACGACATCTATTCCTGGTCAGCTCAAGAGTACATCCTCCATGTCCGACAGGTCCTGCAGCGTCTCCTGGAGAACCAGCTGTTTGTCTCCCTCCTAGGATACGTCATCACTGCAGGGAGTGTTCAAATGGACCCTGACAAGGTGAAAGCGGTGGTGGATTGGCCTTAACCCAAGTACAGAGTGCAGCTGCAGCATTTCCTGGGGTTTGCCCATATCTACCATCGTTTCATCCGGGATTATAGCACCCTTGCTTCCCCCCTCTCGGCACTCACCTCTCCCAAGGTGCCGTTCATATTACTAGCCTGTTCAACCTCTCTTTCGTATCATCTGAGATCCCCAAAATTTGGAAAGCTGCCGCAGTCATCCCCCTCTTCAAAGGGGAGACCCTCTAGACCCAAACTGTTACAGACCTATATCTAACCTACCCTGCCTTTCTAAGGTCTTCGAATGCCAAGTTAACAAACAGATCACTGACCATTTCAAATCCCACACCTTCTCCGCTATGCAATCTGGTTTCCAAGCTGGGTCATGGGTGCACCTTAGCCACGCTCAAGGTCCTAAACGATATCATAACTGCCATCGATAAAAGACAATACTGTGCAGCCGTATTCATCGACCTGGCCAAAGCGACTCAATCACCACATTCTTATCGGCAGACTCAACAGCCTTGGTTTCTCAAATGACTGCCTCGCCTGGTTCACTAATTACTTTTCAGACAGAGTTCAGTGTGTCAAATTGGAATGCCTGTTGTCCGAACCTCTGTCAGGGTTCAATTCTCGGCCCGACTCTTTTCTCTGTATACATCAATGATGTCACTCCTGCTGCTGGTGATTCTCTGATCCACCTCTACGCCTACGACACCATTCTGTATACTTCTGGCCCTTCTTTGGACACTGTGTTAACTAACCTCCAGACAAGCTTCAATGCCATACAACTCTCCTTCCGTGGCCTACAACTGCTCTTAAATGCAAGTAAAACTAAATGCATGCTCAACCGATCACTGCCCGCACCTGCCCGCCCGTCCAGTATCACTACTCTGGACGGTTCTGACTTAGAATATGTGGACAACTACAAATACCTAGGCGTCTGGTTAGACTGTAAACTCTCCTTCCAGACTCACATTATTAAGCATCTCCAATACAAAATTAAATCTAGAATCGGCTTCCTATTTCACAACAAAGCATCCTTCACTCATGCTGCCAAACATACCCTCGTAAAACTGACTATCCTAGCGATCCTTGACTTCGGCTATGTCATTTACAAAATAGCCTCCAACACTCTACTCAGCAAATTGGATGCAGTCTATCACAGTGCCATCACAGTGCCATCCGTTTTGTCACCAAAGCCCCATATACTACCCACCACTGCGACCTGTATGCTTTCGTTGGCTGGCCCTCGCTTCATATTCGTTGCCAAACCCACTGGCTCCAGGTCAGCTATAAGTCTTTGCCAGGTAAAGGCCCACCTTATGTCAGCTCACTGGTCACCATAGCAGCACCCACCCGTAGCACGTGCTGCAGACGGTATATTTCACTGGTCACCCCCAAAGCCAATTCATGATCTGGCCGCCTTTCCCTCCAGTTCTCTGCTGCCAATGACTGGAAGGAAATGCAAAAATCACCGAAGCTGGAGACTCATATCTCCCTCACTAACTTTAAGCATCAGCTGTCAGAGCAGCTCACAGATCATTGCAGCTAACCGGATGTTTGTCCTGGACTCTGCCCGTGCTCCTGTTCTGGAATGGGACATTCCTCATGACCTGTCATCCTGGTTCCCGTTAGACCTTGGATTGCATCTGAGAAAGTGTTTGGTGGCCCAACATGGTTCTGGATGTTTGTTGCTGCCTGTACTGTGTGTGCACAGAACAAGACTCAGCAGCAAGCTCTGGTTGGCCTCCTTCAACCACTTCCTGTCCCTCACCGCCCCTGGTCCCATATATTCTTGGACTTCGTCACGGGCCTACCGCCGTCTGATGGCAACACCACCATACTTACGGTAGTGGACTGGTTTTCCAAAGCTGCACATTTTCTTCCCATTCCTAAGTTGCCCTCAGCTAAGGAGACGGTCAGCCTGTCATGGTGCAGCATGTCTTCTAGAACCATGGACTGCCGGTCCACATGGTCTCCATTTGCGGTCCCCATTTCTCGTCCTGGTTCTGGAAGGTGTTCTGCACCCTTATTGGGTCGTCGGCCAGCCTGTCCTCTGGTCAGAGCGGGCCAATCAGGACCTGGAGACGACTCTTTGTTACCCCGTCTCCACTAATCCCACCACCTGTAGCCAGCAACTTGTGTGGGTGGAATATGCTCGCAACACCCTTCCCCTTTCTGCTATGGGCCTCTCGCCTTTTGAGTGTTCCCTAGGTTATCAAACCCCACTACTGTACCTGCCTGACTCTGACCTGATCACGAACCCCTGCCTGTCCTTGACCTGCCCTTTACCTGCCCCGTGTTTTCAATAAATCATCTGAGAACTGTACTATCTGCCTCCTGTGTCTGCATCTTGGTCATATCCTGAGCGATGATAAAATCCTTGTATTGCTACCGCTGTATCATCAAATGAGATTATCTAAGTGAGTCTCATAAATGGCTAAGATATTAATGTTATCTGATGTTAGCAAGTTATTGATTTCATGAACCTTATTTCTAAGGCTTCATTAATATGGGCTATTTTCAGCCCTTTCCAGGGTAGCTTGTGGAAAACAGCAAACAAAGCAAGATTTTTTCAGCAGTCCATTAATCAGTTGGTGTGTGTGCTCTGGCGTTGAAGCTACAGCATTTGGGAGCGAGGCTGGACAATTAGCCTACCATAGCCAGCCAACGTCTACTGAATAGAACTTTCGCATTCCGGTCGCATTCCGCGTCGCTCCACAGGTAGTATCACTTTTTCACTTCATTTCATTACAGTCCCAACGGTGTGATTTGTTTGATCGTAGCTAGCTACATAGCTAGCTACATAGCCGTCTTTGTTTCAAAGATAATTGTGTAGTCTAGAGCGATTTTCTAGGTTAGCTAGCCAGCTATTGTCGTTCTCCTACGCAACGTAACGTAACCAACACTGCTAGCTAGCCAGCTAGCTCCCGATAAGCAGCATTGTAGAAACTTCACACTCAACGGTACGACTTGATTAGGGTAGTGTCAACAACGCAGCTAGCCTACCCCAGCAGTACTCTATCATTTTAATCATTTTAGTCAATTAGATTCTTGCTACGTAAGCTTAACTTTCTGAACATTCGAGACGTGTAGTCCACTTGTCATTCCAATCTCCTCTGCATTAGCGTAGCCTCTTCTCTAGCCTGTCAACTATGTGTCTGTCTATCCCTGTTCTCTCCTCTCTGCACAGACCATACAAACGCTCCACACCGCATGGCCGCAGCCACCTAATCTGGTGGTCCCAGCGCGCACGACCCACGTGGAGTTCCAGGTCTCCGGTAGCCTCTGGAACTGCCGATCTGCGGCCAACAAGGCAGAGTTCATCTCAGCCTATGTCACCCTCCAGTCCCTCGACTTCTTGGCTCTGACGGAAACATGGATCACCACAGACAACACCGCTACTCCTACTGCTCTCTCTTCGTCCGCCCACGTGCTCTCGCACACCCCGAGAGCTTCTGGTCAGCGGGGTGGTGGCACCGGGATCCTCATCTCTCCCAAGTGGTCATTCTCTCTTTCTCCCCTTACCCATCTGTCTATCGCCTCCTTTGAATTCCATGCTGTCACAGTTACCAGCCCTTTCAAGCTTAACATCCTTATCATTTATCGCCCTCCAGGTTCCTCGGAGAGTTCATCAATGAGCTTGATGCCTTGATAAGCTCCTTTCCTGAGGACGGCTCACCTCTCACAGTTCTGGGCGACTTTAACCTCCCCACGTCTACCTTTGACTCATTCCTCTCTGCCTCCTTCTTTCCACTCCTCTCCTCTTTTGACCTCACCCTCTCACCTTCCCCCCTACTCACAAGGCAGGCAACGCTCGACCTCATCTTTACTAGATGCTGTTCCTCCACTAACCTCATTGCAACTCCTCCAAGTCTCCGACCACTACCTTGTATCCTTTTCCCTCTCGCTCTCATCCAACACTTCCCACACTGCCCCTACTCGGATGGTATCGCGCCGTCCCAACCTTCGCTCTCTCCCCCGCTACTCTCTCCTCTTCCATCCTATCATCTCTTCCTCTGCTCAAACCTTCTCCAACCTATCTCCTGATTCTGCCTCCTCAACCCTCCTCTCCTCCCTTTCTGCATCCTTTGACTCTCTATGTCCCCTATCCTCCAGGCCGGCTCGGTCCTCCCCTCCCGCTCCGTGGCTCGGACGACTCATTGCGAGCTCACAGAACAGGGCTCCGGGCAGCCGAGCGGAAATGGAGGAAAACTCGCCTCCCTGCGGACCTGGCATCCTTTCACTCCCTCCTCTCTACATTTTCCTCCTCTGTCTCTGCTGCTAAAGCCACTTTCTACCACTCTAAATTCCAAGCATCTGCCTCTAACCCTAGGAAGCTCTTTGCCACCTTCTCCTCCCTCTTGAATCCTCCTCCCCCTCCCCCTCCTCCCTCTCTGCAGATGACTTCGTCAACCATTTTGAAAAGAAGGTCGACGACATCCGATCCTCGTTTGCTAAGTCAAACGACACCGCTGGTTCTGCTCACACTGCCCTACCCTGTGCTCTGACCTCTTTCTCCCCTCTCTCTCCAGATGACATCTCGCGTCTTGTGACGGCCGGCCGCCCAACAACCTGCCCGCTTGACCCTATCCCCTCCTCTCTTCTCCAGACCATCTCCGGTGACCTTCTCCCTTACCTCACCTCGCTCATCAACTCATCCCTGACCGCTGGCTACGTCCCTCCCGTCTTCAAGAGAGCGAGAGTTGCACCCCTCCTGAAAAACCTACACTCGATCCCTCCGATGTCAACAACTACAGACCAGTATCCCTTCTTTCTTTTCTCTCCAAAACTCTTGAACGTGCCGTCCTTGGCCAGCTCTCCCGCTATCTCTCTCAGAATGACCTTCTTGATCCAAATCAGTCAGGTTTCAAGACTAGTCATTCAACTGAGACTGCTCTTCTCTGTATCACGGAGGCGCTCCGCACTGCTAAAGCTAACTCTCTCTCTCCTCTGCTCTCATCCTTCTAGACCTATCGGCTGCCTTCGATACTGTGAACCATCAGATCCTCCTCTCCACCCTCTCCGAGTTGGGCATCTCGGCGCGGCCCACGCTTGGATTGCGTCCTACCTGACAGGTCGCTCCTACCAGGTGGCGTGGCGAGAATCCGTCTCCTCACCACGTGCTCTCACCACTGGTGTCCCCCAGGGCTCTGTTCTAGGCCCTCTCCTATTCTCGCTATACACCAAGTCACTTGGCTCTGTCATAACCTCACATGGTCTCTCCTATCATTGCTATGCAGACGACACACAATTAATCTTCTCCTTTCCCCCTTCTGACGACCAGGTGGCGAATCGCATCTCTGCATGTCTGGCAGACATATCAGTGTGGATGACGGATCATCACCTCAAGCTGAACCTCGGCAAGACGGAGCTGCTCTTCCTCCCGGGAAGGACTGCCCGTTCCATGATCTCGCCATCACGGTTGACAACTCCATTGTGTCCTCGTCCCAGAGCGCTAAGAACCTTGGCGTGATCCTGGACAGCACCCTGTCGTTCTCAAATAACATCAAGGCGGTGGCCCGTTCCTGTAGGTTCATGCTCTACAACATCCGCAGAGTACGACCCTGCCTCACACAGGAAGCGGCGCAGGTCCTAATCCAGGCACTTGTCATCTCCCGTCTGGATTACTGCAACTCGCTGTTGGCTGGGCTCCTGCCTGTGCCATTAAACCCCTACAACTCATCCAGAACGCCGCAGCCCGTCTGGTGTTCAACCTTCCCAAGTTCTCTCACGTCACCCCCGCTCCTCCGCTCTCCACTGGCTTCCAGTTGAAGCTCGCATCCGCTACAAGACCATGGTGCTTGCCTACGGAGCTGTGAGGGGAACGGCACCTCACTACCTCCAGGCTCTGATCAGGCCCTACACCCAAACAAGGGCACTGCGTTCATCCACCTCTGGCCTGCTCGCCTCCCTACCACTGAGGAAGTACAGTTCCCGCTCAGCCCAGTCAAAACTGTTCGCTGCTCTGGCCCCCCAATGGTGGAACAAACTCCCTCACGACGCCAGGACAGCGGAGTCAATCACCACCTTCCGGAGACACCTGAAACCCCACCTCTTTAAGGAATACCTAGGATAGGATAAAGTAATCCTTCTCCCCTCCCCCCTTAAAAGACCTAGATGCACTATTGTAAAGTGGCTGTTCCACTGGATGTCATAAGGTGAAAGCACCAATTTGTAAGTCGCTCTGGATAAGAGCGTCTGCTAAATGACTTAAATGTAAATGTAAATGTATAGCGGATGTAAGTAATGTCCCCACCAGTTATTTGTCTCTTCTGGCGCACAGCTTTAATATAGTCTTTTTTGAGGAAGATGTACGTTCCTCTCAAGTTCTTGCCTCTTTCCAGAACAGCTACCTTGTCCTTGAACCTCAAGAACTTGATCACTATCGACCTGGGCCTGTCACCGGGCCGGAAGAGGGGTTTCCAGTCCTGTCGGCGCTCTTCACCTGTCTTCATATGACCTAACAAAACATTTGCCAGGCCGTCCACAGTCGCTCATGCATCAAAATGCCGTCGCAAAACAAGGAGTCCATCAGTGGTGGCAGCGCATCCACAATTCATAACCAACACCAGTAGGTTGGAAAATGCCTACGTGGCACTTTATTTTCCAAATGATAAAATCCAGTGCTGCTGCTCATCATGATCCGACTGGATGGTTCAGAGAGGAGGATTTGGGATGAAGCAATTATTAAATATGAATGACTGCTGTATTTGGAACCAACATGGTGGTGGCCCATAAATCTTTCATGTGACATGTAATGGAAAAGTGCCGACACGGGAAACCTAAAATTACCTTCTGAGAAACGCCTGAGGAAGTGGATGGTAATGACAAAAAAGGTTATTGACAAGGCTTCATATTTGAGGACAGTTGGAACCCCCAATGTATATTTATCTAGACATAAAAAGTCTCAGAGTTTAACAAAGGAAAAATACCTTGGAACAATATTGTTGACATCTACCCTTAAGTTGAGTCATGAGAAGTGAGCCCCATGGAAGCATAGTGTTACATCACAAACACCAACCAAGTTAGTAGATTCATAGTGGATACTAATGACAAAAAGTTGAAGGACAGGCTTAAGGTGTGAGGACAATTGGAACTCAGAATGTACATTTTCTTCACTTAGAGTTGAACAAAAGAAAAGCAACTTGTAACATTGTAAACCTTGGCTGTCTGAGCCCCACAGGAACAATGCCTCAAACAAAACCTCAAACAATGTACAAACATTGGTGATAAGAACAAAGTCTGTTGTGTTACCCAAGGTGATAAGCTCACAAAACAATGTTTTACTTTTGAGGCAGCTCTGCTAAACACCAACATAGTTAACGTGCCTTGGATTATTGGCCCATACTCTCTTCGACTTCTCCACAGTAACTGTTCACCCAACAGTTGATTATACTGTAAATTATGAATATATCCCTGTTTTGCAGGCAATCTGTTAGCATGTCAGCATGTACTGCAGTAGAGTTAGCCTCCTCTACAAATAAAAATGTATTCCGCACGTACACATTTTACAGCAGATAAAATGTGCTGCAAAATGCGTGTGCTCCCTCAACATTGCAGTACAGTAATCAAGAATCAATATCAATAATAAGAATCAAGTCAAATAATCCAATAAGTAATTGAAGAGATAGTATGCCTGATGTGTACACAATAGGATATGCAGAATAGATCATGTACAAGAGGACATACATAATAGATGTTGAGCAACAGGATATACAGAATAGATCATGAGCAACAGGATATACAGAAGAGATCATGAACAATAGGTTATAGATAATAGATAATAAACAATAGGATATACAGAATAGATCATGAATGTGCTATTTCAAGTATGACTGTTTTTACAGATCTAATGTGGGTAGTGTCTTGGTCATACCTTAAATAAATATGATATACTGGTGTGTGTGTGTGTGTGTGTGTGTGTGTGTGTGTGTGTGTGTGTGTGTGTGTGTGTGTGTGTGTGTGTGTGTGTGTGTGTGTGTGTGTGTGTGTGTGTGTGTGTGTGTGTGTCCAAATAGTCTCTAAGGTGCAGGTCTGTTTATGGAGACAACCAGGTTAGATGTTCAGCAGTTTGATTGCCTGGTGGTAGAAGGTCTCAGAGCCTGTTGGTTTGAGACCCAATGCGCCGATAGCGCTCACCAGATACTTACAGAGTGAACAGTCCTTGGTGACTGGAGACCTTGACGACCTTCCAGGCCTTCCTCAAACACTGTCTGGTGTAGATGTCTTGGAGGGCAGGGAGCTCGCCCCCAGTAATGTATTAGGCCGTCCACACCACCCTCGGTAGAGCTTTGTGAAGGAGGGCGGTGCTGTTTCCATACCAGGCGGCAATGCAGCCCTTTAAGATGCTCTTGAGGGTTCAGCTGTATAACTTACTGAGGATCTTATGGCCCATGCCAAATTTCTTCAGTTGCCTGAGGTTGAAAAGGCGCTGTTGAACCTTCATTACTACAGTGTTGGTGTGATTGGTCCATGTTAGGTCCTCTGAGATATGCACACCGAGGAACTTGAAGCTTATGACCCTCTCCTCTGCATACCAGCTAGCTCCTTGGATTTTTCTGATGTTGAGAAAGAGGCTGTTTTCCTGGCACCACTCTGCTAGGGCTCTAACCTCCTCCGGGTAGGCACGCCTGTCACCGTCAATGATCAGGCCCACCACCACTGTGTCGTCGGCAAATTTTATGATGTTGTTGGAGTCCACGACTGGACACTCAGTCGTGGATTTACACTGATTAGAGGAGGCCGCTGAGCACACACCCCTGGGGGCAGAAGTTCCTCTGTAGGGTTCGTCTTCATTCAAACTTTTCTGTGTGGCTGTTAAATGAACTACTGATGTAGCACACAAAAACACCAGTCAACAACACCTCTAGGGAAAGTGAAAAAACATAATTCTAGTGGCCAACAGCGAAACCTATTTTAACTCTAGAATAGCCTGCACCTCTCCATTCGTCTCACAGCTCCTCGCCAAAAAGCGGAACGCCTCAATGGCCTTTCACCTCACAGACAGAAAATAAAGGAATTCCTTCTTTAAAAAGGCTAGAACAAGAAGAAACAAGACACTTGAATAATCAAGTCATGTCTCATTGGAAAAGTGCAAAACACTCACTCTGCAAAAAGTAATATTCTAGTGGAAAAGGTCAGAACTGTCATTACCAGTAGAGCATGGGCCCGGGACACATAGTTACCTTTTTAATAGGATTTTACTCTGTAACTGTCAGAACTTGTTAAGCCTTTACACTCATGGGAATTGGCCTATATGGATAGGGCTAAATTCAAATGTTTCTTACAGAAGAAATATGAAAAGCATTTGCATAACCATGTTAGCAATTGAAAGGGAACAGTTTGGAGTTAATGGGAAAATTATTAGACCAAAGGTGAGTACACAACAGATCACCTGACACAAGACTGAATCCAAACATTATACTGTTGATTTTATATACATTTTACATTTACTGTAGCCTTCACATCATTTCTTGATAACAAAATCTGAAAATACTCTGTAACATTCAGTAAACTGACAGGGGAAAAATGACCGCTACCCAAACTAATTCCTGTGGCTATGCATAAGGATACGAGTGTAAACGGTTAATCAAGTTAACAGAGGTGAACCAGACATGCTGTTTGGTGGTATTACTTGAATACTGTCTACACATCTATCAGCAGCAATACAGTCTACACATCTATCAGCAGCAATACTGTCTGCACATCTACAGTATCAGCACCAATACTGTCTACACATCTATCAGCAGCAATACTGTCTGCACATCTATCAGCAGCAATACTGTCTGCACATCTATCAGCAGCAATACTGTCTGCACATCTATCAGCAGCAATACTGTCTGCACATCTATCAGCAGCAATACTGTCTGCACATCTACAGTATCAGCACCAATACTGTCTGCACATCTATCAGCACCAATACTGTCTACACATCTATCAGCAGCAATACTGTCTACACATCTATCAGCAGCAATACTCTCTGCACATCTATCAGCAGCAATACAGTCTACACATCTATCAGCAGCAATACTGTCTGCACATCTACAGTATCAGCACCAATACTGTCTACACATCTATCAGCAGCAATACTGTCTGCACATCTATCAGCAGCAATACTGTCTGCACATCTATCAGCAGCAATACTGTCTGCACATCTACAGTATCAGCACCAATACTGTCTACACATCTATCAGCAGCAATACTGTCTGCACATCTATCAGCAGCAATACTGTCTGCACATCTATCAGCAGAAATACTGTCTGCACATCTATCAGCAGCAATACTGTCTACACATCTATCAGCAGCAATACTGTCTGCACATCTATCAGCAGCAATACTGTCTGCACATCTATCAGCAGCAATACTGTCTACACATCTATCAGCAGCAATACTGTCTGCACATCTATCAGCAGCGATACTGTCTGCACATCTACAGTATCAGCACCAATACTGTCTGCACATCTATCAGCAGCAATACTGTCTGCACATATATCAGCAGCAATACTGTCTACACATCTATCAGCAGCAATACTGTCTGCACATCTATCAGCAGCAATACTGTCTGCACATCTATCAGCAGCAATACTGTCTGCACATCTATCAGCAGCAATACTGTCTGCACATCTACAGTATCAGCACCAATACTGTCTACACATCTATCAGCAGCAATACTGTCTACACATCCATCAGCAGCAATACTGTCTGTACATCTATCAGCAGTAATACTGTCTGCACATCTATCAGCAGCAATACTGTCTGCACATCTATCAGCAGCAATACTGTCTGCACATCTACAGTATCAGCACCAATACTGTCTGCACATCTATCAGCAGCAATACTGTCTGCACATCTATCAGCAGAAATACTGTCTGCACATCTATCAGCAGCAATACTGTCTACACATCTATCAGCAGCAATACTGTCTGCACATCTATCAGCAGCAATACTGTCTGCACATCTATCAGCAGCAATACTGTCTGCACATCTACAGTATCAGCACCAATACTGTCTGCACATCTATCAACAGCAATACTGTCTACACATCTATCAGCAGCAATACTGTCTGCACATCTACAGTATCAGCACCAATACTGTCTGCACATCTATCAGCAGCAATACAGTCTACACATCTATCAGCAGCAATACTGTCTGCACGTCTATCAGCAGCAATACTGTCTGCACATCTATCAGCAGCAATACTGTCTACACATCTATCAGCAGCAATACTGAATACACATTTATCAGCAGCAATACCCTCTGCACATCTATCAGCAGCAATACAGTCTACACATCTATCAGCAGCAATACTGTCTGCACATCTACAGTATCAGCACCAATACTGTCTACACATCTATCAGCAACAATACTGTCTGCACATCTATCAGCAGCAATACTGTCTGCACATCTATCAGCAGCAATACTGTCTGCACATCTACAGTATCAGCACCAATACTGTCTGCACATCTATCAGCAGCAATACTGTCTACATATCTATCAGCAGCAATACTGTCTGCACATCTACAGTATCAGCACCAATACTGTCTGCACATCTATCAGCAGCAATACAGTCTACACATCTATCAGCAGCAATACTGTCTGCACGTCTATCAGCAGCAATACTGTCTGCACATCTATCAGCAGCAATACTGTCTACACATCTATCAGCAGCAATACTGTCTACACATCTATCAGCAGCAATACTCTCTGCACATCTATCAGCAGCAATCCAGTCTACACATCTATCAGCAGCAATACTGTCTGCACATCTACAGTATCAGCACCAATACTGTCTACACATCTATCAGCAGCAACACTGTGTGCACATCTATCAGTAGCAATACTGTCTACACATCTACAGTTTCAGCAGCAATACTCTCTGCACATCTATGAGCACCAATACTCTCTACACATCTATTAGCAGAAATACTGTCTACACATCTATCAGCAGCAATACTGTCTACAAATCTATCTGAAGCAATACTGTCTACACATCTATCAGCAGTAATACTGTCTGCACGTCTATCAGCAGCAATACTGTCTGCACGTCTATCAGCAGCAATACTGTCTGCACATCTATCAGCAGCAATACTGTCTACACATCTATCAGCAGCAATACTGTCTGCACATCTATCAGCAGCAAACTGTCTGCACATCTATTAGCAGTAATACTGTCTACACATCTATCAGCAGCAATACTGTCTGCACATCTATCTGCAGCAATACAGTCTACACATCTATCAGCAGCAATACTGTCTGCACATCTACTGTATCAGCACCAATACTGTCTACACATCTATCAGCAGCAATACTGTGTGCACATCTATCAGTAGGAATACTGTCTACACATCTACAGTATCAGCAGCAATACTGTCTGCACATCTATGAGCACCAATACTCTCTACACATCTATCAGCAGCAATACTGTCTGCACATCTATCAGCAGCAATACAGTCTACACATCTATCAGAAGCCATAATGTCTGCACATCTACAGTACCAGCAGCAATACAGTCTACACATCTATCAGCAGCAATACTGTCTGCACATCTACAGTATCAGCACCAATACTGTCTACACATCTATCAGCAGCAATACTGTCTGCACATCTATCAGTAGCAATACTGTCTACACATCTACAGTATCAGCAGCAATACTGTCTGCACATCTATTAGCACCAATACTGTCTACACATCCATCAGCAGCAATACTGTCTACAAATCTATCAGAAGCAATACTGTCTACCAATCTATCTGAAGCAATATTGTCTACACATCTATCAGCAGCAATACTGTCTACACATCTATCAGCAGCAATACTGTCTGCACATCTATCAGCAGCAATACAGTCTACACATATATCAGAAGCCATACTGTCTGCACATCTACAGTATCAGCACCAATACTGTCTGCACATCTATCAGCAGCAATACTGTCTACATATCTATCAGCAGCAATACTGTCTGCACATCTACAGTATCAGCACCAATACTGTCTGCACATCTATCAGCAGCAATACAGTCTACACCTCTATCAGCAGCAATACTGTCTGCACGTCTATCAGCAGCAATACTGTCTGCACATCTATCAGCAGCAATACTGTCTACACATCTATCAGCAGCAATACTGTCTACACATCTATCAGCAGCAATACTCTCTGCACATCTATCAGCAGCAATCCAGTCTACACATCTATCAGCAGCAATACTGTCTGCACATCTACAGTATCAGCACCAATACTGTCTACACATCTATCAGCAGCAATACTGTGTGCACATCTATCAGTAGCAATACTGTCTACACATCTACAGTATCAGCAGTAATACTCTCTGCACATCTATGAGCACCAATACTCTCTACACATCTATTAGCAGAAATACTGTCTACACATCTATCAGCAGCAATCTATCTGCAGCAATACTAAATCTATCTGAAGCAATACTGTCTACACATCTATCAGCAGTAATACTGTATCAGCAGCACGTCTACACATCTATCAGCAGCAATACTGTCTGCACGTCTATCAGCAGCAATACTGTCTGCACATCTATCAGCAGCAATACTGTCTACACATCTATCAGCAGCAATACTGTCTGCACATCTATCAGCAGCAATACTGTCTGCACATCTATTAGCAGTAATAATGTCTACACATCTATCAGCAGCAATACTGTCTACACATCTATCAGCAGCAATACTGTCTGCACATCTATCAGCAGCAATACAGTCTACACATCTATCAGCAGCAATACTGTCTGCACATCTACTGTATCAGCACCAATACTGTCTACACATCTATCAGCAGTAATACTGTCTGCACGTCTATCAGCAGCAATACTGTCTACACATCTATCAGCAGCAATACTGTCTGCACATCTACTGTATCAGCACCAATACTGTCTACACATCTATCAGCAGCAATACTGTCTACACATCTATCAGCAGCAATACTCTCTGCACATCTATCAGCAGCAATCCAGTCTACACATCTATCAGCAGCAATACTGTCTGCACATCTACAGTATCAGCACCAATACTGTCTACACATCTATCAGCAGCAATACTGTGTGCACATCTATCAGTAGCAATACTGTCTACACATCTACAGTTTCAGCAGCAATACTCTCTGCACATCTATGAGCACCAATACTCTCTACACATCTATTAGCAGAAATACTGTCTACACATCTATCAGCAGCAATACTGTCTACAAATCTATCTGAAGCAATACTGTCTACACATCTATCAGCAGTAATACTGTCTACACATCTATCAGCAGCAATACTGTCTGCACATCTATCAGCAGCAAACTGTCTGCACATCTATTAGCAGTAATACTGTCTACACATCTATCAGCAGCAATACTGTCTGCACATCTATCAGCAGCAATACAGTCTACACATCTATCAGCAGCAATACTGTCTGCACATCTACAGTATCAGCAGCAATACTGTCTGCACATCTATGAGCACCAATACTCTCTACACATCTATCAGCAGCAATACTGTCTGCACATCTATCAGCAGCAATACAGTCTACACATCTATCAGAAGCCATAATGTCTGCACATCTACAGTATCAGCAGCAATACAGTCTACACATCTATCAGCAGCAATACTGTCTGCACATCTATCAGCAGCAATACTGTCTACACATCTATCAGCAGCAATACTCTCTGCACATCTATCAGCAGCAATACAGTCTACACATCTATCAGCAGCAATACTGTCTGCACATCTACAGTATCAGCACCAATACTGTCTACACATCTATCAGCAGCAATACTGTCTGCACATCTATCAGTAGCAATACTGTCTACACATCTACAGTATCAGCAGCAATACTGTCTGCACATCTATTAGCACCAATACTGTCTACACATCCATCAGCAGCAATACTGTCTACAAATCTATCAGAAGCAATACTGTCTACCAATCTATCTGAAGCAATATTGTCTACACATCTATCAGCAGCAATACTGTCTACACATCTATCAGCAGCAATACTGTCTGCACATCTATCAGCAGCAATACAGTCTACACATATATCAGAAGCCATACTGTCTGCACATCTACAGTATCAGCACCAATACTGTCTGCACATCTATCAGCAGCAATACTGTCTACATATCTATCAGCAGCAATACTGTCTGCACATCTACAGTATCAGCACCAATACTGTCTGCACATCTATCAGCAGCAATACAGTCTACACATCTATCAGCAGCAATACTGTCTGCACGTCTATCAGCAGCAATACTGTCTGCACATCTATCAGCAGCAATACTGTCTACACATCTATCAGCAGCAATACTGTCTACACATCTATCAGCAGCAATACTCTCTGCACATCTATCAGCAGCAATCCAGTCTACACATCTATCAGCAGCAATACTGTCTGCACATCTACAGTATCAGCACCAATGCTGTCTACACATCTATCAGCAGCAATACTGTGTGCACATCTATCAGTAGCAATACTGTCTACACATCTACAGTATCAGCAGCAATACTCTCTGCACATCTATGAGCACCAATACTCTCTACACATCTATTAGCAGAAATACTGTCTACACATCTATCAGCAGCAATACTGTCTACAAATCTATCTGAAGCAATACTGTCTACACATCTATCAGCAGTAATACTGTCTGCACGTCTATCAGCAGCAATACTGTCTGCACGTCTATCAGCAGCAATACTGTCTGCACATCTATCAGCAGCAATACTGTCTACAAATCTATCAGCAGCAATACCGTCTGCACATCTATCAGCAGCAATACTGTCTGCACATCTATTAGCAGTAATAATGTCTACACATCTATCAGCAGCAATACTGTCTGCACATCTATCAGCAGCAATACAGTCTACACATCTATCAGCAGCAATACTGTCTGCACATCTACTGTATCAGCACCAATACTGTCTACACATCTATCAGCAGTAATACTGTCTGCACGTCTATCAGCAGCAATACTGTCTACACATCTATCAGCAGCAATACTGTCTGCACATCTACTGTATCAGCACCAATACTGTCTACACATCTATCAGCAGCAATACTGTGTGCACATCTATCAGTAGGAATACTGTCTACACATCTACAGTATCAGCAGCAATACTGTCTGCACATCTATGAGCACCAATACTCTCTACACATCTATCAGCAGCAATACTGTCTGCACATCTATCAGCAGCAATACAGTCTACACATCTATCAGAAGCCATAATGTCTGCACATCTACAGTATCAGCAGCAATACAGTCTACACATCTATCAGCAGCAATACTGTCTGCACATCTATCAGCAGCAATACTGTCTACACATCTATCAGCAGCAATACTCTCTGCACATCTATCAGCAGCAATACAGTCTACACATCTATCAGCAGCAATACTGTCTGCACATCTACAGTATCAGCACCAATACTGTCTACACATCTATCAGCAGCAATACTGTCTGCACATCTATCAGTAGCAATACTGTCTACACATCTACAGTATCAGCAGCAATACTGTCTGCACATCTATTAGCACCAATACTGTCTGCACATCTATCAGCAGCAATACTGTCTACACATCTATCAGCAGCAATACTCTCTGCACATCTATCAGCAGCAATACAGTCTACACATCTATCAGCAGCAATACTGTCTGCACATCTATCAGTAGCAATACTGTCTACACATCTACAGTATCAGCAGCAATACTGTCTGCACATCTATTAGCACCAATACTGTCTACACATCCATCAGCAGCAATACTGTCTACAAATCTATCAGAAGCAATACTGTCTACCAATCTATCTGAAGCAATACTGTCTACACATCTATCAGCAGCAATACTGTCTACACATCTATCAGCAGCAATACTGTCTGCACATCTATCAGCAGCAATACAGTCTACACATATATCAGAAGCCATACTGTCTGCACATCTACAGTATCAGCACCAATACTGTCTACACATCTATCAGCAGCAATACTGTCTACACATCTATCAATAGCAATCTATCTGCAATACTGTCTACACATCTCAGTATCAGCAGCAATACTGTCTGCACATCTATGAGCACCAATCTACACATCTAAGCAGAAATACTGTCTACACATCTATCAGCAGTGAAGCAATACTGTCTACACATCTATCAGCAGCAATACTGTCTACACATCTATCAGCAGCAATACTGTCTGCACATCTATCAGAAGTCTACACATCTATCAGAAGCCATAATGTCTGCACATCTACAGTATCAGCAGCAATACAGTCTACACATCTATCAGCAGCAATACTGTCTGCACATCTATCAGCAGCAATACTGTCTACACATCTATCAGCAGCAATACTCTCTGCACATCTATCAGCAGCAATACAGTCTACACATCTATCAGCAGCAATACTGTCTGCACATCTACAGTATCAGCACCAATACTGTCTACACATCTATCAGCAGCAATACTGTCTGCACATCTATC
Organism: Oncorhynchus nerka; assembly: GCF_034236695.1. Taxonomy (NCBI): domain Eukaryota; kingdom Metazoa; phylum Chordata; class Actinopteri; order Salmoniformes; family Salmonidae; genus Oncorhynchus; species Oncorhynchus nerka. Next base: position 61,371,025 of record NC_088401.1, read on the forward strand.
AGTAGCAATACTGTCTACACATCTATTAGCAGAAATACTGTCTACACATCCACAGTATCAGCAGCAATACTGTCTGCACATCTATTAGCACCAATACTGTCTACACATCTATTAGCAGAAATACTGTCTACACATCCATCAGCAGCAATACTGTCTACAAATCTATCAGAAGCAATACTGTCTACAAATCTATCTGAAGCAATACTGTCTACACATCTATCAGCAGCAATACTGTCTACACATCTATCAGCAGCAATACTGTCTGCACATCTATCAGCAGCAATACAGTCTACACATATATCAGAAGCCATACTGTCTGCACATCTACAGTATCAGCAGCAATACTGTCTACACATCTATCAGCAGCAATACTGTCTACACATCTATCCACAGCAATAGTTGAGGAAAGCTGTTTATTCTGACTTTTAACAAAATGCACAAACACTCATGCTCGCAACCACCCACCCGCAAAACCAGATGCTTGCTCTCACAAAATCACACACTTGAACGCACACACACAGGCATGTGCACAGCTAGAGCTCAACCTGTGCAGAGCACATGCCACTTTGCCCGTTCAGTCTCTAAAGTGCCCTTTTCATTGGTGGTATAATTTCACCAAATGTTTTTAGTCATTGTGGTTCTGAACTAACTAAATTCTCGGGGGAGAAGAGCCTTGGTCGGGGTGGTAAACAAGAATCTGATTGTCACTCTAATAGAGCTCCAGAGTTTCTGTGGGGATTGGAGAACTTTCCAGAAGGACAACCATCTCTGTAGCACTCAACCAATCAGGCCTTTATAGTAGAGTAGCCAGACGGAAGCCACTCCTCAGTAAAAGGCACATGACAGACTGCTTGGAGTTTGCCAAAAGGCACCTAAAGGACTCTCAGACCATGAGAAACAAGATTCTCTGGTCTGATGAAATCAAGACTAAACTCTTTGGGCTGAATGCCAAGCGTTACATCTGGATGAAACCTGGCACCATCCCTACAGTGAAGCATGGTGGCAGCATCATGCTGTGGGGAGTTTTTTCAGCAACATGGACTGGGAGACTAGTCACATGTGTGGGAAAGATGAATGGAGCAAAGTACAGAGATCCTTGATGAAAACCTGCTCCAGAGCTCTCAGGACCTCAGACTGGGGTGAAGGTTCACCTTCCAACAGGACAACGACTCTCTAAGCCAACAACCAAGACAACACAGAAGTGGCTTTGGGACAAGTCTCTGAATGTCCTTGAGTGGCCCAGCCAGAGCCTGGACTTGAACACGATCGAACATCTCTGGAGAGACCTGAATGCACAGCACGCTCCCCATCCAACCTGACAGAGCTTGAGAGGATCTGCATAGAAGAATGGGAGAAACTCCCCAAATACAGGTGTGCCAAATTTGTAGCGTCATACCCAAGAAGACTCTAATCGCTGCCAAAGGTGCTTCAACACCGTAGTGAGTAAAGGGCCTGAATACTTATGTAAATGTGATATTTCAATTTTTTTGTTTTTTAAAAAATTGCAAAAAAAATCTACAAACCTGTTTTTGCTTTGTGATTATGGAGTTTTGTGTGTAGATTGATGAGGAAACTGTTTTAATTCAGTTTAGAAAAAGGCTATAACGTAACAAAATGCTGAAAAAGTAAAGTAATGTGAATAAATGATGGTTAATAAGAGATCAGCCGTAATGGCAGTAACTACCATCATTGGACTTTTATTAATAGTTTTATTCTATGTTGTTACAGCATTCAACACACATAATGCATAGTGCATTTAATAAAACCGATCCCGAACCTACCTCAAAAAGTACTAATCGCTCAGCAATAGCACACACACACACACCATGGTTTAATCCAGGAAGCTTGCCGTCTAGCAGAGCTGAATAAAACCCAGTTATATCATGTTGTACTTTGTTTATAGCTCATTTCGAACACTGGGTAGATATATTTTCAGAGGCAATGGAGGGGAAGGAAAAAATCAATAGGCAGAATAATGATGCGAGTCCCGTCTGTACTACCTTTTCTCCTTTAAATTCAGAATCATCAGTCAAACCAGCGTTTTCCAAACCAGGGGTCGCGACCCCATGTGGGGTTGCCTGATTTGAAAATGGGGTTGTGTGAGAAACTCACTAGATGCAGTTGCAATAAACAGACCGGTTTCAGTTTTCGTTCTACAAATGTGGCTCTATCTTTTGAACAGTTTAAGATACAAAGTATTATGACCCCCATCACTGAAAGATAAGACTCTCAGGAACATGTATGTGTCTTCTGTTTCATTCTACGATGCCCACAGGCCACGCAGGACTGATTAGAACAGAGTGGACAAGAACAGGCACTAAATCAGACTGGGGGAAAGAAGATCATACAAAATTGTTGCCTGATGATCTTCTGAACTTCCCAATACCTTCCTGACGCATTTCAGTCACTTCAACCGATACTTTCTTCAGATTTAAATGCTGATTTGTAATAGACGGTCATAGCCCACATTAAAAAAAGATAACATTGGCCATTCATTACATGTAAAAACATTTTCTTTCTATCAATGGCCAATGTTAACTTTTTTAATTGTGACTATGACAGTCTATTACAAATCAGTCTGACAGTACTTTTGACAGTATTTCAATCTGAAGGAAGTATGGGTTGAGTTTTGAGGTCCAAAGTCTTTGTCTTCCCTTAAAACATTTTTTGTCGTCGTCAAATATGCAGTTTAACAGGCGATTTCCACATGTTAAACTGCACATTTGACGTGCGTGTGTGCGTGCGTGCGCGTGTGGGTGAGAAGGAGAGGGAGTGCGATGAGGAGAAGAGAGAAGCCAAGAAGCTGCTCAGTGTGCTTTTCAAAGCCTCCTCAATGTAGCAAAACAGCAACAGAAAATAAACACCATTTTAGCTAATGAGGTGTTTAGCGGTCCATGTTCCTCCCTGCATAATGATGGGGGGAATGAGGAAATGTATTTACACAGAGGGAAGATAAAAGGATTTGTAAGGGTATGTAAGTACAGAAGAGGAGCGAAGAAGGCGATCAATAATTAATTTACTTTCAGCCAGTCAAGGGCAATTAAAATGCCCCCCCTCCACCCACCACCCACTAATCTCACTGACCATTGTCCCAAACAGGGATTACAGCATTTATGGATCGATACTAAGACATACACACACAAAAACACAAACACTGTAGAGCTGGATTACAATTGTTTTGATAACATTACAAATGTATAACACACTTGTTGATGGATTTCTGTTTACCTTGAGTATGTAACTGGAAACAACACCTAGGTACATATAATGTACTCACTGACTGTTTATAGCCTATATGCTGTATATTGTACATCCCCACACACACACAGGGGCTATGTTACCTTTCTAAAACATTTGAAATATTTAGTGCACAGTAGTAGGCTAGAATAAAAGGCAAAACACAATGCAATTTTTTTAAACAGATGTTTTTCTCCATTAAACATCATGGTCAGCTTTCATGGCATCGTGTAGGCTAGGGCCATACATTTACACCAATGGGAACATAAGCTATCCTAGTGATCTCTAGACTTCTCCCATATGTTCCAACTTCCAACACATAATCTAAATACATTGACATACTATGTGCTGGATATGACACACCACCACTATCTAGACTAGATATCTGACGGCGTCTGTTGAAGACCAGGGGGATGTACAGAAAGGATTTTCACCGCCTCATCCCAGCCGCCACATTACCTGATATAAATGTAACGTGGGGGATATACACATAAAATATCTCATTACCTGATATAAATGTAACGTGGGGGATATACACATAAAATATCTATTCCTATAGCCATACTATACCATATTTTCTACATGTGAGGTCTTCGGGACTAATCTAAATACATAGGTTCTTTACATCAGGGAGTGGAGCACTGGAATGATCAGGTCAGAAATATACAAAAATATATGTTTTATTTACAATCTTAATTACTCAAGCAACTCAGTGAAAGCTTCTCATAGATGCCATCTTCAATGCCTAGTGCTCCATATATTCACTGCTGGCACACACAACAGGATGAGATAATCTCATAGTCTCATAGTTGCACACCCCCTAGCCACATCGACGGGACCACAGTGGAGAAGGTGGAAAGCTTCAAGTTCCTCAGCGTACACATCACTGACAAACTGAAACGATCCACCCACACAGACAGTGTGGTGAAGAAGGCGCAACAGTGCTTCTTCAACCTCAGGAGGCTGAAGACATTTCCTGTCGGGCTGTATCCCCGCCTGGTACGGCAAAGGCACCGCCCGTAACCGCAGGGCTATCCAGAGGGTGATGCGGTCTGCCCAACATGATGCGGTCTGCCCGAACTACCTGCCCTCCAGGACTCTTACAGCACCTAATGTTACAGGAAGGATAAAAAGATCATCAAGGACAACAACCACCCAAGCCACTGCCTGTTCACCCCGCTATCATCCAGAAGGCGAGGTCAGTACAGGTGCATCAAAGCTGGGACAGAGAGACTGAAAAACAGCTTCTATCACAAGACTGTTAAATAGCCATCACTAGCACATTAGAGGCTGCTACCTATATGCATAGACTTGAAATTACTTGCCACCTTAACAAATAAAACACAAGTCACTTTAATAATATTTTCATTACTCATCTCATGTGTATATACTGTGTTCTATTATATTCTGCTGTATCTCAGTCTATACCGCTCTGACATTGATCGTCCATTTATATATTCTTAATTCCATTCCTTTACTCTGATTTTTGTCTATTGGGTATATGTTGTGAAATTGTTAGATATTTGTTAGATTTAGTTGGAGCTGTTACGTACGTCGTTAGAAGGAGACCAAGGCGCAGCGTCGTAAGCGCACATCTTTCTTTATTAAGATGAACACCAACAAAACAACAAATGACCACACAAACGTAACATACTGCAGGCTACCTAATAACTGTGCAAAAACAAGATCCCACAAACTAGGGTGGAAAACAGGCTGCCTAAGTATGATTCCCAATCAGAGACAACGATAGACAGCTGCCTCTGATCGAAAACAATAACCGGCCAACAAAGAAATAGAAAACTAGAATGCCCACCCAAATCACACCCTGACCTAACCAAATAGAGAAATAAAAAGGCTCTCTAAGGGCAGGGTGTGATAGGAGCTAGAAACACAAGCATTTCGCTACACCCGCCATAACATTTGCTGAACACATGTATGTGACCAATAAAATGTGATTTGATTTGATTTGACATAGGCATTCAATCGTCAATCAATTTATTACGTTTCTGGCCAACACACAAAAGACATACCTAGGGAGGTGTGCCATGGGAGAAGGGGAACGTGTACCAGAGGTCACGGTCGCCACACCCGTCCTCCCAAGGCACGCCATCCTGCACATAGTAAGGGGATCCGCTGAATGACACAAACAAGATGGCTTAATTAACAATCATGCCCATAATTAACCATCACGCCCTTAATTAACAATCACATATGCCTGGCACTAGCAGACTAACAAGGGTGCGGTCACATTAGGGCAACGGTTCTACCCAGTTACATAAATATGAAGCACCTTCAAACATCACCAGTGTAAAAGTGGGTCAGAAAATTCTGACTGTGGGATGGGACTCAAAGATGGATGATAGGGGAGGCTTTGGGGAATATATCTCACGCCCGGGGATAGTTGGCTTTCAGCCTTCCACACCATGGTACCAGGCAGTTACTGTCTGCAGACACTGATGGAGGCTCATTTAACTAAGTAACTGCATGCCCCTGGCATCTGATCTGGGCTAGTTAATGCACACATCTGTACAGTTATAGATGGAGAGGAAGAGAGGGAGGTGGGAAGGAGAGAGAAACAGAGAAAGAGAAACTGACAGAGAGAGAAAAGAGAGAGAACAGAGGACAGAAGAGAGGGAACAGAGGAGAGAAAAAAGATAAACCAACCAAGAGAGAGAGAAACAGGCAGAGAGAATAGATAGAGAAACAGAGAGTGAGAAAAACAGACAGAGAGAAAGAGAGAAAAACATCGAAAGAATAGATAGAGAGAAACAGAGAGAGAGAGAGACGCTGAGAAGAGAGTGGGAGAAACAGAGAGAGAAGCAGAGAGAGAGAGAAACAGAGAAACAGAGAGAGAGAAAAAACTGAGAGAAACAGAGCAAAAAACAGAGCTATGAACTCTCTGTCTAGGGATTTGGGGCAATATAAACTCTCCACCACTCCTTGAACGGAAATGCATTTGTTATTTGTTTCTTTGGAGGTCAAACACTTTTTAAACTTTAAGAGCTTGTCTCTGTGTGTATATAGGCCTGTGTGTGCGTGTGTGCATACGTGCGTGCGTGCGCAATTAGCATGAACACAAGCCTAGAATTTTATAAACTGACTTATTTTCTGCCAAGCCCATCCATTACATGTAAATGTAGGTCCCAGAACCAGACGTCTCAGTTACAAGATTAACAAGGAGATGTGGCGTTTGTCATCCCACAATGAGAGTGAAACAGGCTGAGATCATTACAGCTGTGAGAAGCTGTGAGAAACTGTGAGAAACTGCCCAGCTATGTCTTGGATAACAGTAAGTCTAGTGACCCTCTGGGCCACTTCAATCCAGTCTACCGAGACAAGCCAAAGCATAGTGGGATTGAACATCTCACTCTCGAACTGCAAGGCGGGTCCCCTTACATGGGAGCCAGAAGGGGACTTAGGCACACCTCTTGAGGACAGCTAGACTATAATACGTGGAGCCTCTTATGTTGAGCATGCCTGGATAGTGTGTTAAGTGCATGGGGTTAGAACTCATCTGTGTTCAATCGACACATAGAATTTTTAAAAATTGCTTGGAGAGCAGTGCAATGCTTGACTCTCTCTCTGTCCCCCTTGGTACGCGGTACACAAGTTGCCCTAGCAGGAAGTTGATAGTTGCCTAAGGCAATGGGGGGAAATTGAAAAGTGGGACTGAAAAAATAAAATGCACTCCAGCTGCTATTTACAGATATCTCTTTCCCAGGTGCGTCAGTGGAAATGGAGACAGTCTGTGATTGGAATCCTAATTTACTTTTTTCAAAGCAAGTCTTCACAATGGAAAGTCATACAAGCTGGAAGAGTACACAGATGGAGTTAGCCGTTGATATAGCAACAGACGCTAACAGCTCATCAAATCCCATTGTGATGCCAGTGTGGACATATTTTGGCAAGTGGACACTATTTGGCACTACAGGCCCATACTGCCTCCATGTGTGCATATATATATGCAGTATAATCTACTCATTCCAGGGTTTTTCTTTATTTTTACTATTTTCTACATTGTAGAATAATAGTGAAGATATCAAAACTATGAAATAACACATATGGAATCATGTAGTAAACAACAAATGTAGCCACCCTTTGCCTGGAATGCATTTCAATTAACAGGTGTGCCTTGTAAAAAGTTCATTTGTGGAATTTCTATCCTTCTTGCGACAATCTGTTGTGTTGTGACAAGGCATGGGTGGTGTACGGAAGATAGCCCTATTTGGTAAAAGACCAAGTCCATATTATGGCAATAACAGCTCAAATAAGCAAAGAGAAATGACAGTCCATCATTACTTTAAGACATGAAGGTCAGTCAATCCGGAACATTTCAAGAACTTTGAAAGTTTCTTCAAGTGCAGTAGCAAAAATCATCAAGCGCTATGATGAAACTGGCTCTCATGAGGAGCGCCACAGGAATGGAAGGCCCAGAGTTACCTCTGCTGCAGAGGATAAATTCATTACCAGCCTCAAAAATTGCATCCCAAATAAATGGTTGAGTTCAAGTAACAGACACATCTCAACATCAACTGTTCAGATAAATTGCTGCAAAGAAACTGCTGAAAAGAAACCACTACTAAAAGACACCAATAAGAAGAAGACTTTCTTGGGCCAAGAAGTACGAGCAATGGACATTAGAATGGTGGAAATCTGTCCTTTGGTCTGATGAGACAAATTTTGGTTCCAACAGCCGTGTCTTTGTGAGACGCAGAGTAGGTGGACGGATGATCTCCGCATGTGTGGTTCCCACCATGAAGCATGGAGGAGCTGTGATGGTGTAAGCATGCTTTGCTGGTGACACTGTCAATTATTTATTTAGAATTCAAGGCACACTTAACCAGCGTGGCTACCACAGCATTTTGCAGCAATACGCTATCCCATCTGGATTGTGCTTAGTGGGACTATCATTTGATTTTCAACAGGACAATGACCTAACACACCTCCAGGATGTGTAAAGAGAGTGATGGAGGGCTGCATTAGATGCTCTGGCCTCCATAATTACCAGACCTCAACCCAATTGAGATGGTTTGGGATGTGTTGGACCACAGAGTGAAGGAAAAGCAGTCAACAAGTGCTCAGCATATGTGGGAACTCCTTCAAGACTGTTGGAAAAGCATTACAGGTAAAGATGGTTGAGAGAATGCCAAGTACGTGCAAAGCTGTCATCAAGGCAAAGGGTGGCTACTTTGAAGAATCTAAAATCTAAAGTATGTTTTGATTTGTTGAACACTTTTTTGGTTACTAAATGACTCCATATGAGTTATTTCATAGTTTTGATGTCTTCACTATTATTCTACAATGTAGATAAATAGTAAAAATAAAGAAAAACCCTTTAATTAGTAGTTGTGTCCAAACTTTTGACTGGAACTGCATATATTATTTTATTGTATTTTTTTATTGGTCCGCGGGTCTACAAAAGGGTCGCCAGTTGAGGTCAGAAGTGGGAGAAGGTAAGCTGCCTTGGCGAAGACAGACTACACTGGCCCGCTTACTCTGACTTCTACTCATTTATAGCAGGTTACACGTTTATAGCAGGTTTCAACCATTGATGTTGGCTTGTTTATGCTATGTATTGGCCATTGAGAGGCTTTTAAGCCAGTGGTCGGCCATATTGGCACTATCCAATAGGGGCAGTCCTCCATAAGAATGAATGGAATTGTACTGTATTTCAATCAAATGCTTCAAGGACATAATTAAATGTATTTAAGTATTTTTGTTGTAGTGGGGGACAGTAACATTAGCAATCTCAAAAAACTAATATCTAAGGAAATTGAATTTAAAAGTATTTATTAAGGTGTCTAATAGAATAAATGTGTGGATGTGGGTACGCAGACCCACAAGCCACTGCCACTGCTTGTGGGGCTGCGTACCCTCATGATGAGTTGCCAGATAGTTCAGTCTATTTAAAGCATAATTAAAAAAAATAATAAATCTGTCTTTTTAAGCTAGAGATATCTATTTTTTGCATGGGGTACATCTCAATCTACCGCGTTTGTCAGACCAGGAGATATCTTGAAAATCGGTCTTCTCACGAAAACGTCTGTAACGTCCAACTGGTTTGGTCGACTGGTATTACCCCTCTATGGAAAGAACACAATGGTGTTCTCCATTTTGCTCTACGACCCCCACAAGTGTCAGGGGACTCATCTGAAGGTAACCCGGTACCGGGACGAAAAATGAAAGGACATGAATATGATGAATATGGTAAACAGGTAATTCAACTGTAAAAAATAAAAATAATAATAATAAATTCCATGCATGAATCTCTTATTCAATGAGTTTTTACGGGTTAATAGCAGTAAGGCCAAATTCAATGTTTCGTCAAATAATTGTTTTATATACATTTTTTTTATACCTACAGGGGTGCTAAATGAAATACAACTCTTGGGGAACATGTCCATTGGTGCTACGTGTATTTTTGTCACTGTGTTCAGACTGGGAAGGACACATTTTGCAGAAAGTTGTTCTGTATGCTAGTTTGCAACATTGCAGAGAATCGAAGAAAACCTGGAGGCAAAACCTTGGGGGAGAAAAAGTAATTGTTGTCAGAAGTGCGCTATATACACAAAATCGACATACCGGTACAATGTTGCACCTACGATACTAATCTGCTGAGCACTAATGGAGCTCCGCTCAATCAAGGCATTTGATAGGTTTGACATGTAATGAGACGTCACCAATTTACACAGGGTCTCCATCCCTATTTATCTATTTTTCTGCCATGAACTTCCCCAGGCTTATCCATATTAGGGATCTCGAAGAGACTAGCTTAGTAGAAACCCAACCCCGGGCCCTTAGAATCTAGGGGGATACAATATACATTTCTTTATTAAAAGACAGGTGCTGCTGATAATACTACCATCGTTATCGAGGCAGAGGACATGTATGTGTAGCCAATGGGTTTGATGCTGTCTGGCCAAAAGGAGTATGGCATGTTATACTCTTTTTTGGCCAGACAGCATCAGATACAGTGGGGCAAAAAAGTATATAGTCAGCCACCAATTGTGCAAGTTCTCCCACTTAAAAAGATGAGAGAGGCCTGTCATTTTCATCATAGGTACACTTCAACTATGACAGACAAAATGAGAAAAAAAATCCTGAAAATCACATTGTAGGATTTTTAATGAATTTATTTGCAAATTATGGTGGAAAATAAGTATTTGGTCAATAACAAAAGTTTATCTCAATACTTTGTTATATACCCTTTGTTGGCAATGACAGAGGTCAAACGTTTTCTGTAAGTCTTCACAAGGTTTTCACACACTGTTGCTGGTATTTTGACCCATTCCTCCATACAGATCTCCTCTAGAGCAGTGATGTTTTGGGGCTGTTGCTGGGCAACACAGACTTTCAACTCCCTCCAATTAGTTGTTTTAAAGCTAATTTCCTGCAATTATACACATTGTTTATATGATATCTGAGTGAGAGTGACTAACAAAATCAATGGGGAACCCCCCAGTCGGTAATTTGACAATGATTAGGCCTACAAGTTTTGATAGCTGGCCGCTAGACTAATTTACCAATCTCCTAAAAACGTTTTTAGCTAACATGGGCTAATTGAGTGACTGTCAGTGACTGACAAGAGAAAAACTGCTGATGCACAACCACATTTCAAAATTGCACCGTCTACTGCTCTAACTCACAACAGTAAGTTGAGACCTCGACTGCGTCCGCAGGCCGCCATTTGCCCACGCCTGGTGTACTCTCAAACTATGACTACGCGTTTGTACTTGCCTTTACCCAAAGCGTCAAAATGTTACAGCTATGAAGTTCACAAGCAATGTTATTCAATTCAAAATGTTGGCTAGATATTTCAAGTCTGTATGCCAAGTGTGAATGTCTGACTGAGGAGCATCACTGTTTTCACAAGTCAGCGAGGTATCGGGAATCCTCACAATCAATCAAGAATCTTATAGTGTGTGACATCCTGTCTGTGCCAGATTGTTAAGTGCACACACCACTGCGTTGGCAAGAAAAAAAACTACAGGAAAGACGGTCGTTTAATGTGAGATGCTCAGCGATGTTAGGACTTTGAAAGTCGTGTCGTGTCCACCCGGCATTACATGCAAGCCCAGAAATGTGTGATGGATCCCAAATCACTGTTTAAAAAAGTGTAATGCATGGCCACACAACATCCAGATCTAAGCCTGCGTTTACACAGGTAGCCAAAGTCAGATTTTTTTCCACTAATTGGTATTTTGACAGATATTTTTCAGAACTGATCTGATTGGTCAAAAGATAAATGAGTGAAACAAGTATCATAATTGGGCAGCATGTGGATTACATTTCAAAGATTCTGAATGTTTCATAGTCTATATTTCATACACTATTGGCTAATCTGCAAACAAAAGGGAAAACTTAAAACTAGCTGGATGACTTCGGGTGGTTACAGTTAAACGTACATAAAAGGTTGCTTTATTAAACAAGTTCACACGGATTAACACCATATTCGCTCTTCTGGTCTGTTCTCAATTGGTCAGATATCAGAAATGATTAATGACATGTTTTGTGGAAGGAAATGGCTTGTCATTAATTATAGGTGTTCATCAGGGCTACCAAGAAATCTCAGGTATTGCATTACATCCACACATCAGAAAGGAGCAGCAGATTTTTATTTGGTAAATGAAAACTTAAGCAAAATAGTACATTTTGTGTGCACTACATCATCACGCAGACTTTTATCCACAGCAAGTCTGTTTTGTAGAAACACCACTGGTGGGAAAATCCACATTTTCCTTTTGCGGATTTTAGAATAATTGCATGAAAATGAGAATGAACAACGCACTCTGAAACTTCAGTATAAATTCAGCCAGACAGTAGTTTTGAAAGTGGTGGTCAGGTGCTAAAAATGGTCCCTGTTTTTTGTGTAGTATGTCAAATTGTGCACCAAGTCATCGATATCTTATATTACACCCTTCAAAAAATATATATTTGGGTGATTTGTTACGATTCGAATTCAAATGACATGTTAAACATTTGTTTATGGAGTCATTTATGGAGTCATGGAGTGCATCATTAAGAGGTTTATCTTGATGTGCTCTTTTGAATGGCTCGTGGAAAATAAATCAAATACCTTTATCACCTTTTTAGGCATACAATTGCACTGTGAATGAGTCTGGTGGGACTTGATACAGATGAAGAAAGCTTCTCTGAAACAGTAGTTTTGAACAAGACTACAGGCATCAACATCCATTTAAACAGAATACTCTCTCTCAATTTCCAGCATCAAGACAACATAGTTTACATTTATTTACAGTCATCTTTTGTACCATGTTCATAGGAGCAGGACAAGGTGCCAAAGCAAGGCATTCAGTTACACCTAATACACCTCCAATGAATACAAGTACAGTTTTACATACACTTTATTAAAGCATCTTGATGCGCTTAGAAAATGTTTTTTAAAAACAATACAGGTTTACATGAAGAATACAATATTGTGAGAGAAATAAAAATAACACTAAATAGATCTGCAATACCAAAAGTTGTGAACATTTTACTGAAAGCAAAACTATAGTATCGGTCAACTTTCACCACTTTAAGGCTAAACCAATTGAAAATAATGAACTGAGATTCAATGGAGGAAACTACAGCACTTCTTTAGATCTGGTAAAACAAACTACATTTGGCAAAAAGATAACCCTGGCTGTGTTTTTTGGGATCAAAAAGGAGCTTAGGTGGTGGGCTTGGAAAGGGGGCGTGGTCAGTGCTGCTGAATTTAGTAAACACATTTTAGGCCCCCAATATTGATGTTTTTTTATTTACATTTTAATATTTACAAGTTAATTTCTTCCAATTCTAAACATTTTGCGATGGACCTGAGAGAACATTTAGCAGTTAAAGAACAAACTGCAATTCTATGCATTTTGCCTTGGCTAATACTGTCTTATTCTGCTCAAACTTACATTTACATTTAAGTCATTTAGCAGACGCTCTTATCCAGAGCGACTTACAAATTGGTGCATTCACCTTATGACATCTGATGTCATCCAACTTAAATACTGATCAATTGTTTTGGGAATTTTAAATTCCCCTGACTGTTCAGGGTTTATTTTGATAATTGTTAGTTCTCAAAGATGATATTATATTGCTACTTAAGTTTATATTCCCGAAAATGTAGATCTCTCTCTACATTTTACACATACACTACCAGTCTAAAGTTTGGACACACCTACTCATTCCAGGGGTTCTGTATTTCTACTATTTTCTACATTGTAGAATAATAGTGAAGACATAAAAACTATGAAATAACATATGCAATCATGTAATAACTCAAAAAATATAATTTACATTTGAGATTCTTCAAACACTCATGGCATTCTCTCAACCAGCTTCATGATGTAGTTACCTGGAATGCATTTCAAGTTCATTTCTAGAATTTCCTTCTTAATGCATTTGAGCCAATCAGTTGTGTTGTGTCAAGGTATGGGTGGTATACAGAAGATAAGGCTATTTGGTTAAAGACCAAGTCCATATTATGGCAAGAAAAGCTCAAATAAGCAAAGAGAAATGACAGTCCATCATTACTTTAAGACATGAAGGTCAGTCAATCCGGAAAATATCAAGAACTTTGAAAGTGTCTTCAAGTGCAGTCGCAAAAACCATCAAGCACTATTATTAAACTGGCTCTCATGAGGACCGCCACAGGAAAGGAAGACCCAGAGTTACCTCTGCTGCAGAGGATAAGTTCCTTAGTTAACAGCCTCAGAAATTGCTGCCCGAATAAATGCTTCACAGAGTTCAAGTAACAGACACATCTCAACATCAACTGTTCAGAGGAGACTGTGTGAATCAGGCCTTCGCCAAACAGAAGAACAGACATGCTTAGGCCAAGAAACACAAGCAATGGAACATTAGATCAGTGGAAATCTGTCCTTTCGTCTGATGAGTCCAAATTTGAGATTTTTGCATCCAACCGCTGTGTCTTTGTGAGACAAAGTATAGGTGAACAGATTATCTTTGCCTGTGTGGTTCCCACCGTGAAGCATGGACGAGGTGGTGTGACAGTGCTTTGCTGGTGACAGTCAGTGATTTATTAAGAATTCAAGGCACGCTTAACCAGCAGGGCTACGACAACATTCTGCAGCAATACGCCATCCTATCTGGTTTGCGCTTAGTGGGACTATCATTTGTTTTTCAACAGGACAATGACCCAACACACCTCCAGGCTGTGTAAGGGCTATTTGACCAAGGAGAGTGATGGAGTGTTGCATCAGATGATCTGGCTTCCACAATCACCCGACCTCAACTCAATTGAGATGGTTTGGGATGAGTTGGGAATGTTTTATTATTCTCCTGACTGTTCAGAAATTATTTTGATGACTGATAGATTATATTAAATAAATAAAAAACATATATTTTATACATCCTTATTTGTTTTTTGCTGTTTAAGTTTACACTGAAAGCAATTTTACATTCTGAAAATGCATTATAGTGCTCAGCATTTGTGGGAACTCCTTCAAGACTGCATTCCAGATGGAAAAAAAGCATTCCAGATGAAGCTGGTTGAGAGAATGCCAAGCGTATGCAAAGCTGTCATCAAGGCAAAGGGTGGCTACTTTGAAGAATCTTAAATATAAAATATATTTTCATTTGTTTAACACTTTTTTGGTTACTACATGATTCCATGTGTTATTTTATAGTTGATATCTACACTATTATTTTACAATGTAAAAAAATTGTACAAATATTGAAAAACCCTTGAATGAGTAGGTGTGTCCAAACTTTTGACTGGTACTAATATATATATATATTTTATATATATTTTTTTTTACAGTTTGGAATTAGGCGTCCCGAAAACACGCTTACGGAGACAAATCCCTGGCAGCTACGAGTGTGATGCTGTTAAACATAAAATATATCAACAAAAAGCCTCCTAGTATATCCTCAGTAAGAAAAGGGAAATGGCGAATAAAAAAAAGAACATGGATAACTTTTGGGGGGTATTTTTTGGGGTATTTCAATTCTCATGGTTATTCCCAACCTTCATCGAAGGTATAGGTTTGTTTCAGGGCAAATATGAATGAGACCATTTTGTCGTGAAATCATATTGCAATTGTTTGAATAAAGGCAATTGTGTGTTGAAGCTTTGGTTTCAATTGGGTAGCAGATTAAACTTCGCAACAGCATTTCAACAAACGCCATGGAAACGGAAAGGAAAAACAACCAACCAACAAAAAAAAACTCCTTAGACAACAAACTTGTTCTTGGTGGTGGAACCACTCTTGGTGGCAGTGTCCGCGTGTGATTGATATCCGATGATCACCTTGTGTGGCACGCCTAACCTCTCCTTCCACCCTTGTCTACAGAGGAGGGAAAATACAGTCTAGTAAAAATATCTGGATATGGATAAAAACAAGAGATGGTCAACATCTTTCAGGGCTAACTAAATGGTATGGCGACGCCGGCTCACCCTATGTGTGTAATAGCATCCTTGTTTTCGTAGTCTGTTGTCCATATCGCAAGTTTGTCTCCTTTCGTTCGGATGTTAACTACTGCCCCGCATACATCATCACTGTGGTCATCGAAGGCTTCGCCCACTAGGCACAGGAGCTGAAATGCACATGGACAGCCAGATGTTTTAATACTTTAATGACAGCTAGACATAATCAACTTTCTGAGACACATATTGCATGTCCAAGTAATGCACTTGTAGATGTGTACTTCTGGGAAAAAGGCTGTGTGAATATATATTGTGTGTGTGTGTGTGTCTGTGTGAGAGACAGGCCACTAGATAGCAGAGTTATGTCCCACACACTTAACATGAGATAAATACACCAACTTTTACAGAGTAGGGTTACATACAAATAGTTAATACATCTTTGTGTAGTTATGCCCTTTGTGCGTGTAATCAGACCTGTAGGGATGGGGTACTAACCGTTTCCAGCCAGAAGCGGTCGAGGTCGGCCCTGCGCTGCTGTTTGGAAAGTGTGATGAGCCACCTGCCACCACGCTTGTTCCTCTCGTCCTCCCACATGGGCTCGATACCATCCTGCAGCACAAAAACAGACCAGGCTCAGGGGTTAAAGGGCAAAGTTCAATTCATTACTTTTTTTTGCCTTTATAGGTCAGGGGTTGCTTGTCTGCAAAGATGAGCCCCGACATTTGCTTGTTTTGTTTGCAGAACTTGATACTACATGATAGATGAGCTTTGTATTAAACTAGTTTTCAGATAAAGGGATTAAGTTATATACCCAAGAACAACTCGGTTCGTTTGGTTGTTACTTAAGAGGAACAGATGAAACCTAAAACTGAAATCTAGTTCGACATAAGGAATGGAAATGAAAGCTGACTGACGTGAAAAGCAGCCAACCAATACTAGTATAAGATCATGACATTGAATTATGACGGCTGTTTAACACTCTGAGTAGTGGTCTATTTAGGGCAGACTGACCTCCTTGGGTGGGGTCATAACCCTTGCAGTGAAAGCTAAAGCCACAGGCTGAAACGAGACCTTGGGAGATGTGACAACTCCCTGTCATAGTGTAGCCCTCTGTCTAAAAGGCACTGCGCAAGTCAATAACTCAACTGAATTTGTGAATTAACATAATTGTTTTATGGACAATTTCCATCGGTTGCTGCTACTGGCCACAACCTCAACAAAAATGTGCTGTTATGGATGTAGAAATGGGTATGGAAGAAAAAGGAGCATGTGTGAGATTACAGATAGGGCGAAATCATCCTTACCTTGAAAAGTGAGTAGTCACAGCCAGAGATCAAGTTACTTGATAGTTGGATGTGATTATACAGACTGGGAAAACAGGAGGACAGGCACAGTAGTGACGCAGTAAGACACTCAGAGTCTGAATATATGTAAGATGTTGCAGGTGACTTTCTACAATAAAATACTTACGCCCAGAAGTCTTCCACTGTGTCAAACTTGGAGATGAGACGGAGGTTTGCTTGCCAGGTTTTCGTTTTGTCATTCTTAAAGAACCACAGAGCCCATCTGCATAGCAAACCAAATTCAACGATTTTGTGTCAACACTATAGATGGATTGGCTGACGTCACAAAAATAATGTGTGAGCATCAATGTGGCCGGAGGCCATGATTGGTTATGATTCTGAACGGTCAGATATCTAACAGGTGATTTGACTGATTTCATGGCAATGATAATATGGCAAGAATTCACTAGCTAGCTAACCAACAACGATGTATTTGAAAGACAAGAGCTCATTGTGAAAATGTATTTATATTTTCAATTAACATTTGGAGACTAAATATAGTTTACATGTCAACATTCTAAGCCAACCCTGTCAGTTTTGCCCCACAGTTGTAAATGCGTCGGTTTTGTTGCTTAACAACCAACCTGTCTATAGCCTATAAGCGTATATTGACAATGCATCAGGCAAAACACACTCCACGTCAACCTAGACAGTTTTCAGTTTACTATGTACGTTTCTTACACATTGTGTAATGATTGAGGGGGAAGATGTTGGTCCTGTGTGGCTGGTAGAGCATGGCGCTTGCAATGCCAAAGGTTGTGGGTTCGATTCCCGCTGGGGCCACCCATATGTAAAATGCATTCACTCATGACTAAGACGCTTTGGATAAAAGTGTCTGTTAAATGGCATATAATAAGATGAGCAGTACTTGAACCAGCAACCTTGTGGTAACAGGGCAAGTGGTCTGTGGATAATGGTGCAGATAAGCGCCACAGTACACTTTTAGGGATATACAGTGCATCCTGTAATATTTTAACCCATGCATGACAAGACTGGTATAAACCATAGTCAGGCATTAACACTAGTGGATACTGATATCCCAATGGATATAGTTAGTTGTGTATTTTCATGTGGAACTAGCTAGGTTAAGCAGCTATAGTACTTACCTATTTTGTAGTGGATGTTTGATGTAATCTTCAGGATTGACAACTTCTTGACCAGTTTCACTTTTTTTCGCCTCGGAATTAGGGGGATTCAAACTTGATTCCTGGAGAGATAGGGAAGAGATCTCAAAAAGCGACCTAGCATTTGAGATAACCATTTACATTTTTACGCCCAACTGGTGCAACTTATCCCTGGAACGCACCAAGAAGGTCAACTCGCTAGCCACCTTTCTTGAAGGGGCGGTGGCGATCATGCCTGTTACTAGTACTGTTAACGGTTGACACTGCTGGGCATGGATATTTTTAACCTTCAATACTTATGAAGGTATAGTGACTAACATTGAGACGTCTTGTAACTTGCTATATCCCCAACTCCAGCATGCACAATCGATTAGCTAGCGACAGCTCGTGGTTCACTTAGGAGCCCTCGAAGAGTCGAACATTCCAACAATCATTCTCACATTTGCGGTGGTCGTGCACTCGCAGCAACACCCACCATACATTTGCATCACTAGCTAATATATCACGTTATATATTTTAGTATAACTGTAACCCAAAACTGCCCATTATGTTACAAAATGTAGAGTTAAAGCAATCCCTCACCGACTCAGCTGTCGCCATCTTCTGATTATCGGATTCACAATTCTGTAATGTGAAACATAAAAGCGGATTGGATTGCGCTTTCCAACATGACAACCAAGTATGGTAAACCTAACTGCGCATGCTCACAGATGTGAGCTCTTCCAACTTCAAATTTGCTTGGAGCACTTGGAAAGTACAGTAATTAAGTCTATGACCACTATTTGTGAATCGTTTTATTTTTACACTAGTTTAAGGCATTAGGGTTTAGCCACCTATTTTATTACCACTTCATCAGTACACAATGCAGACATTTTATTTAGTCTTCATTAATCAGTGCATGCATTTTCATATGCTTTGATACCAGGGTGACAATCTTACTGCATCTGTCAATATCAAAACATGCCAATACTCTGCTCAAAATAATGCCTAAGTTGTTTTGCTCCATCATATTTTACCTGTTAAGTCCCTTTCAATGATGCATCCATGATCATTCAAATCAATGTTGCATAAGTAAACCATTTGGTTGTGGAGCTCTGGATGATTGTCAGACTTCAATAGGATTAAATGGTTGAGCTTTAGTCTGGAAAGTCCTTTGGACAATTTGAGTCATCCAGAAAAAAAACATTTTTTCAAAAGTATAGCCGGTACCTATGGCACATTTCATTTCAAAAACTGTAAAGAAAACACAAGAGAGGACTATTGCTTTTTTGAAATGTTTTATTGATCCTAATTGACATGGACAGAGCTACATATGTACGCAACTGGACTGGAGAGCTAATTCTGAAAGTTGAATGACATTAAGTGCACAGGGTTAAGTGCTACAGTGTATGAAAGGTGATTGTTTTATAAAGGCCTGAAGGTGAATGTGATGCTCAACATGGCAGGGAGGCACTTCAGAACTTCAAGACGGTACGGATACTGTAAAGGACACATTAAAATACAGTGATTAGCATACAGATTTAAAAGCCTTTAATATATTTTGTGTTGGAAGTATATATTTTTTTATAAACTAACATCACACGGATGTAATATGATGCAACACCTGATCTATTTACCTCTTTCCTGCATGCATGAGGTCAAAGGCCTCATTGATCTGGTCAAAGGGCAAGGTGTGGGTTACAAACTCATCCACCTTCAGCTTCTTGTTCATGTAGTCAGTCACTAGTTTGGGGACGCTATCCACACTCTTCCAGCCTGGGACAAAGGAACAGGAAAACATAATGGAGGAATCTATGCATTACCTTACTGCATTATCATACTTCCATAAAAAAAAAGTCTCATAACTACACATTTATCCAAAACATAGGTGACTTTACAGAGTAAAATACATTTACATCAAAAAAGGCAAGGTTCCTTATGAAAATCATCCACGACATTAACCTCCAAATGCTGTGCCCCTCCACACACGGCCGGTAACCAGCTGGAACGGACGTGTGGAGATCTCCTTCCCTGCGCCGGCCACCCCGATGATGATGCTCTCGCCCCAGCCTTTGTGGCACGCCTCCAGAGCTGCCCTCTGAAACAACCAATTGACCATCATCAGAAGATTGGATTCCCTAAATACTCATCTGCTTAGCAAAGTGACATGTATTTTGCGGTTGTGGTCCAAGCCTGAAGTATCCCCTACAGTGACCTCTGGTGGTGAAGAGTATAACACCTTCCATAGTGTTGGAGAGTGTCTTTATTTTGTTAGACAACCATAAGAACTGAGGACAATGTACATAACAATAGACAGACACAATACAACAATGCCATGGTGTAGCCTAATACAAAAAGAAATGAGGACAAATTATTGTTAGCTTACATTCCATGGCATATGGAAACTTTTGCCCTATAATTACACAGTATATTTGCTTTAATTAACATTGTTCAATAGAACTCTAGTCAACTTAGTCAAATAAATATGCCTAA
The DNA here is from genome assembly GCF_034236695.1 of Oncorhynchus nerka. Classification (NCBI taxonomy): domain Eukaryota; kingdom Metazoa; phylum Chordata; class Actinopteri; order Salmoniformes; family Salmonidae; genus Oncorhynchus; species Oncorhynchus nerka. The sequence continues at coordinate 61,391,583 of NC_088401.1, forward strand.
AGAGTTAACCAACACTCCCACTTTCTTTGATGCTGTTGAATTTTCTGATTTCTAATAGTAAATTGTACATTCAAGGATGAATCTGTGTCTTAACAAATTGTTTAAAAAGGTTGGGTGTTTTGGATATTAATATTTTACCTAGCAGAAAATATGGTGTTGTTAATTGAATACCTATGGACATTGAGGTCACCAAAGATGATAAGCTGAGGGTTAATATGTTGCTTGATGGAGTGATGGGAAAGCCAGCCTTGAACCTGTAGCAAGGACAGCACACAGTTATGTTGTGCTTTTCTATCTTCACCTTAACCTTCCATGTGGGGGGTATAGCAGACACCAACTCAGCATATATGACTTGTTTAAATATCCACATAGGTTCGACACAATGTTCCAAAATCAAGCAACGTTCCATCCTTGTCCACAATGTCATTTAGAAAATAAATGTGTTTTTCAATAAAAGGATGCCAACAAAGTGGTTGTCCATCAATTTCAATATTTGTGTTGTACCAAATAAGTTGCTGAAGAATTTCCTCAGGGTTTTCAAGTAGATAGAATTGTAACTATAACCATGCTTGTATTGCCTCCTGGAGGAATGGAGATGCACTGCTAAAAAAAAATACTGTTGTTTTGGTAGAGAAATGTTTAAGAAAAGGTAGGAGGTTGTCAAAATCAGATTGTCGCATTTAGTTAATTTAGCTGAAATCCAGTTTGGATTGGAATATCGTTTCTGTATCCAGGACACCCTCAAGGTCACATCCAGGGCTTTTAAATTAGTCAGTTTAAGCCCACCCTTTTGAAATCAGTAATATATTTTATAAAAATATTCTGTTTTATTGTTCCATATAAAATATTTTCTGTTCATATCGTTAGAAAAAACTATTCTCTGGTGAAGGAAGAGACATAAGATAATTGAATTGAGAGATAGCAAAATAATTTATTAATGTGACATTATTAACTTTATTAAATGGACAGTCTTACCATAACAGCCACGTTGCCGATGCATTCAAAGGAGTAGTCCACCCCCCCGTCGGTCATCTCCACCAGCACCTCCTGGATGGGCTTGCTGTGGTCCTTGGGGTTCACAAACTCGGTGGCCCCAAACTCTTTGCCCTTGTCAAACTTGTCTGGGTTCATGTCCACGCCGATTATCCTGGTCGCCCCAGCAACCTTGCAGCCCATGATGACGGCAAGGCCGATGGCGCCCAGGCCGAAAATGGCACAAGTCGAGCCAGGCTCAACCTGGAGGTGGGTTGGGAACGCAAGAGTTACAGAATGGCTTTTGTCAGTTAAACAATGTCATACAATTTTAGTGTCAGATGTGTGTTATTATGATCATTGCCTATTCATTTGCTTTCCTAAATTTGAAACCAGTGGACATATTAACTAAGTATTTGCATGAGTGGAAAGTTAATTTACAGAGGATAGAAAACAAAGTGATACAACCAAATCACACAAAGCTGTAACTCATCGCTTGTGCTTTCCACTTCTAGACTAGGTACTTTGTTTTGCAGCCTGGTGTCTCCCACCAACCTTGGCAGTGTTGAGGACAGCTCCGTAGCCCGTGGAGATGCCGCAGCCCAGCAAGCACACCTTGTCCAGGGGGGCCTTCTCATCCACCTTGGCCACCGATATGTCGGCCACCACTGTGTACTCAGAGAAGGTGCTGGTCCCCATGAAGTGAAACAGCTGCTTGCCCTTGCAGGTGAACCGCGAGGTGTTGTCAGGCATCAGACCCCGGCCCTGGGTCATTCTGGAGGGGGCGAATGATTATCAGTAACAGCCAGTTGTAATAGTTTAATGCACAAGGTGCAATTTTCGAAATTGGGTAGTACATCATCTGTTGATATTGTCATGTTAGTCATTGCATAGCTTAGAGTGCTAATTATAACTTGTCCGAAATGTCCAGATCAACTGGCCCATGTCAGCTAACCTTGTTGTAGTTAGGTTTTTAGCCCACAGATATTGTAGCAATTGTCACCCAAATATCACATTAGACGTATTTTTTTTGCTTTAAAACATTTTCTTTGCACCCCCATGACAAAACACATAGAATTGCAGGAAACAAGCTTTAAACCTGCAAAATCCTCTCCAACAGGGGTGTAAACTGTTTGTCATGAACAGGGCTTGTGCCCATAGAAATAGACGTGGTGTGTACGCACGTGCGCAGGATGTTCCCCAATGTCCCCCCCCACCCCAGAGTGAAACATTTTTGTCAACTATTTCAGGGGCTATTTCAGACCTCTGCCTGACAGAATTTGGCCTTGATTTGGTTTAAGTTGCAATGTTGGTGTTCGCAACACTGGTTGCTTCTTCGCCCGCACAGCAGCTATTTCAATCCCAAGACTGGAGTAGCATACGGTCCTACTATATCTGAGATTATTCTAACTGTCATTACAGATATGCTCAGTACTTCACTGCCTACCTGGCTGACTTTGAAAATAGAATGAGCTTGACCTCAACCTTCCAAGCTATAATGGACTCATCCTGCACTATTGACAGGCCAGATTCCCTTCTAGTTACCTGATCTTCCCGCAGAGGTTGGTCTTGGGGTTTTTGCAGAATTTGCACTCACCACACTGCGGCACATACAATGGGATGACTGTGTCACCTAGGAGATAAAAATGACTTTTAGTAAGGAGACAGTTCAGGACGATTTCATTCAAACATAATTTCCTTCCAGCCCAGTACCTAAACATCTGATTCGACTGATCATCCGATTCAACTGATCAAGTCCTGGTATTAGTTGATTCTGGCATATTAGTTCTGGCCTAAAATAAAATAACATGCATTGTCACATACACCAGATACAGAGCCTTCAGAAAGTATTCGCAGCCCTTGACTTTTTCCACATTTTGTTGTGTTACAGCCTGAATTTAAAAGGAAATGCATGTAGATTTTGTGTCACTGGCCTACACACACAATACCCCATCATGTCAAAATGGAAATATGTTTTTAGACATGTTTACAAGCTAGTAAAAATGAAAAGATGAAATGTATTGAGTCAATAAGTATTCAACCCTTAGTTATGGCCTAAATAAGTTCAGGAATAAAAATGTGCTTAACAAGTCACATAATAAGGTGCATGGACTCACTGTATGTGCAATAATATTGTTTAACTAGATTTTTTAATGACTACCTCATCTCTGTACCCAACACATACAGATAATTGTAAAATCCCTCAGTTGAGCAGTGAATTTCAAACACAGATTCAGCCACAAAGACCAGGTTTTCCAATGCCTCGCAAAGGGCACTTTTTGGTAGATGGGTAAACATTTTAAAAGGAGACATTGAATATCCCTTTGAGCATGGTTAAGTTATTAACTACACTTCAGATGGTGTATCTATACACCCAGTCACTACAAAGATACAGGCGTCCTTCCTAACAGTTGCCGGAGAGGAAAGAAACCGCTCAGGGATTTCACCAGAAAGCCAACGGTGACTTTAAAACAGTTACAGAGTTTAATGGCTATGATAGTTTTCTCCTATGGATGGATCAACAACATTGCAGTTACTCCACACTACTAATCTAAATAGAGTGAAAAGGAAGCCTTGTACATAATAAATATATTCCAAAACATGCATCCTGTTTGAAAAAAGGCACTAAAGTAATACTGCAAAAATGTGGCAAATAAATATTTGTTCTGAATACAAAGCGTTATACTTGGGGCAAGTCCAAGACAACACATCGCAGAGTACCACTCTTCATATTTTCAAGCATGGTGGTGGCTGCATCATATTACGGGTATGCTCGTCATCGGCGAAGTACTAGGGAGTTGTTTTAGCATAAAGCCAGGTTTTGCCTGTGCTTAGCTCTATTCCGTTTATCTTTATGCTAAAACAACTCTTTCCAACAGACACTAGGAGACAAATTCACCTTTCAGCAGGACAAGACCTTAAAACACACTGACAAATATAAAATGGAGTTTGTTACCAAGACAACACTGAATGTTCCTGAGTGGACAAGTTACACTTTTGACTTAAATCAGCTTGAAAATTTATAGCAAGACTTGAAAATGGCTGTCTAGCAATGATCAACAACCAACTTGACAGAGCTTAAAATACTTTTAAAAATGTTTATAATATACAAATATTGTACAATCCAGGTGTGCAAAGCTTTTAGAGATTTACCCAGAAAGACTCACATCTGTATTTGCTGCAAAAGGTGAATCTAACATGTAGACTTAGGAGTGTGAACACTTATGTAAATGAGGGGGGTCCGTTAAATCCATTTTTAATTCAGGCTGTAACACAACAAAATGTGGAACGAGTCAAGGGGTATGAACACACTATAGATGCAGTGAAATGTGTTGTTGACAGGGTCAGCCATAGTAGTACGGCGCCCCTGGTGCAAATTAGGGTTAAGTGTCTTTCTCAAGTACACAGACAGATTTTTCACCTTGTCGGCTCGGGAATTTGAACCAGCGACCTTTCGGTTACTGGTCTAATGCTCTAACCGCTGTTTTAGGGATAATACATTTGTTGATATTCGCAGTCCCTCACCTGGTTTGAACTTGGTGACTCCCTCTCCTACGCTTTCGACTGTCCCGGCACCCTCATGACCCAGGATGACAGGGAAAAGTCCCTCAGGGTCGCTGCCACTCAAGGTGAAGGCATCTGTGTGACAAACACCTGTCGCAAAGACCTGAAAGACAACATTGCCATTAGTTAATTTATCCATCACACGCAGTAGGCTATGAAGCACGTGTGCCAACTAGCCTAAAACATCCCTAATTGTTGAACCACATCTCAACCCACCAGGACTATTCCCTACAGTACAATACCAACAACTGCACCTGCTATGTTGATCATAGAAACTATCACATGGTTGTCTAAATGGTGCAAGACAGGCAGCTAGCTAGTAGAGGAATGTGGTAAAATGCTTATAGAGTATACCATAAATGACGCTCTCTAGTCTAAACACTGGGCCAGATAGGCCCTGTTGAACATATTTCAAAGATGACTTCCTCACAGCTGGCTAACTGAATCTATTTGGGCGGGGAGACAGGGAAACACAAGAAGCTCCCCACGGTATTCCAGCTGCTGAACAGTTCATCCCTGTCGAAGAGCGGCCTGCATCAAACAGTATGTTATGTTTTACAGAGCGAGTGCTCACTGACATGGTTCTAGGAATATATATTGTATCACACACACAAACCAAAGATCCAGCAGTCTACTGCAGGATGAGGTTGTTGGTTATGTTGTTGCTGGACATGTAATGCAGGTACAATACAGGTGCATTAGTCTTAGACATTTTTGGCAAAGGGAAGGGTTACCTTGATGCGCACTTCATTGGCCTTCGGTGGGGCCACCTCCACCTCCTCAATGGACAGAGGTTTCCCAGCCTCCCAAGCTACTGCTGCCTTGCACTTGATCACCTGGAAGAGAGAAGCTCAATGTGTCAACAGTCAACTTCATACACAGAAAATATGAATTTGGAAGATTGATTGGGGTCTATGGTGAGTGCAGTTGAAGAAAGGAGGGCGGTCAGTGATAGAAGATGGAATGTGCAGTGACTGGGCCTCTTAGCAGTTGGATGGACTTTAATCTGTAGTCTAGAGCCAGGTCTACTAAAGCCAGTATACAATCTCTAGTTTAATCTGGAGGGGACTGGTTCAAACATGAGACAACTTGAAACAGCAATGAACAGTTTGTGATTCTAGCTGATGTTACCGTCCTGAGAAGCAAAAAGCAATGTGGTCTCTACTACACTCTATTTTAGTTATGGTCCCAAAAATACCCATAATAAATTGTAGTATACTGAACAACAATATAAATGCAACAAGGAACAATTTCATTGGTTTTACTGAGTTACAGTTCATATAAGGAAATCAGTCAATTGAAATAAAATCATTAGGCCATAACCTATTAAAATATACTTTATATTTAAGATTTCTCAAAGTAGCCACCCTTTGCCTTGACAGCTTTGCACACTCTTGGCATTCTCTCAACCAGCTACATGAGGTAGTCACCTGGAATGCATTTCAATTAACAGGTGTGCCATGTTAAAAGTTCATGTGGAATTTCTTACCATGTATACATATAAAAGTGGGTGAAACAGTATGTAAACATTATTAAAAAGTGACCCGTGTTTGTCTATGTACCAGAGGAGGCCGGTGGGAGGAGCTATAAGAAGACAGGCACATTGTAATGGCTGGAATGGAATCCATTTCCATGTGGGTGATGTGTTTTAATTAGTACCATTCTGTTGATTTCATTCCAGCCATTACAATTAGCCCTTCCTCCTACAGCTCCTCCCACCTGCCCCCTCTGCTATGTACATAGGACAGCATGCTAAGGTGTTGGGTGGTAGCCGGCTAGTAACAGTGATTAAGTTCAGGGCAGAGTACTGGGCGGCTAGTGGTGAATATTTACTGGAGAAAGAAGCCGTTTTTCCAGTCTCTCAGCCCCAGCACTGTCTCGGCCTTCTAGATGATAGCAGGGTGAACAGGCCGTGGCTAGGGTGGCTGACGTAACGAGCTTATTGGCCTTCCTGTGACATCAGGTGCTGTAGATATCCTGGAGGGAAGGCAGTGTGCGTAGCTGACAGTGTGGTTGCCATACCAGGCGGTGATACAGCCCGACAAATTGCTCTCAATGGTGCATTTGTAGAAGCTTGTGAGGGTCTTGGGGGCCAAGCCAAATTTCTTCAGCCTTCTGAGGTCGGAGAGGCGCGGTTGTGCCTTCTCCACACACTGTATGTGTGAAGGGACCATTTCAGGTTGTCAGTGATGTGCACACCGATGAACTTGAAGCTTTTGACCCTCTCCACTGCAACCTGTCGATGAAGCGTGTTCTTTCTGCTGTCTCCTGAAGTCTTTTTTAATTTTTTTAGGTAGAGCTTCTTTGCTCCCATTACTCTGCCAGGGCTCTCCACCTACTGTCTCGTCGTTGTTGGGCATACCACTGTTTTGTCTTCAGAAAACTTGATGACCGAGTTGGAGACGTGAATCGTCATATTGAACTTTACTGTAAATCCATATTATGGTTCAATTCCGGGCTATCTTCGGGTGCTGAAATCAAGTTTTTCATAACTTAATTGTATGTGACATCGGAGCTCCAGTCCGCACACAACTCCATCGTAAATAGTGGAGTTAGGTCGGCTATTGCCTACCTAGATTAATTCTAAACCCATGACCCCTCGAATTGCATAACGGTAGTTTAACTTGATTCACATCCGCTTAAAATGAAAGACTAACGTTACACTGTTTATTGGAATCTCTCGCTGACTATACGTGGAACTTCTACGGCCAGGTCAACGTCCATTCAAAATCTGTCTTTGCGAACAAAATACACGCTTTAATGTCGTTTCAACGGCAAAAATGTTAACATTGCACATTTTAAAAGCGCAAAATGTAAACGTATACAATGTTGATTTTTCATGTACTTTGAGCTTACCTTCCCAGCCGCCTCCATGTTCTTTCTTCCGCACGAGAGAAAGGGGTGGTTGCAGTGGCAGTTCATGAACTACCGTCTCGACCAATCAGGATAGGTGTTGGCGTCCATGACGATGTGTTCCATGATTTGTGGAAACCCATGAAATCCTCAGCCAACCGCATATGCAGTGAATGCACACGGTCCTGACATTTATTGGAGGATATTATCCAATCATAGCAAACCTTATTATACAGTAGATCACACTGTCAATTGGTGAAGGGGTGTTCTTGAACCAGCAACCCTGTGGGTTTATGGGGGGGAACGATGACTACCCACCTAGCTGTGCCAAAAAAAGCCTTGGCCTCTCGACAGATAGTACTCACATAAAGGGCATCATGCACACAAACTGAACATGGATATCGACCCCTGAAGTGAGGCATTGACATTTGACACTGCAATGTAATTTCCTCACTGTGGAGTACATCTCATCTGTTGACCACACAGCTATTATTACAGCAAGGAGAAGTATCTCACAAGATTAGTCACAGTAGCCATTTAGAAGACACATTACAGGTTTGCTAGAGCATGCGCAGACCAGCTGGCTGGTGTGTTTACGGACATATTCAATCAATCCCTATCCCAGTCTGCTGTTCCCACATGCTTCAAGAGGGCCACCATTGTTCCTGTTCCCAAGAAAGCTAAGGTAACTGAGCTAAACGACTACCGCCCCGCCCCGTAGCACTCACTTCCGTCATCATGAAGTACTGAAAAACAGCTTCTATCTCAAGGCCATCAGACTGTTAAACAGCCACCACTAACATTGAGTGGCTGCTGCCAACACACTGACTCAACTCCAGCCACTTTAATAATGGGAATTGATGGGATTGATGTAAAATATATCACTAGCCACTTTAAACAATGCTACTTAATGTTTACATACCCTACATTATTTATCTCATATGTATACGTATATACTGTACTCTATATCATCTACTGCATCTTTATGTAATACATGTATCACTAGCCACTTTAACTATGCCACTTTGTTTACATACTCATCTCATATGTATATACTGTACTCGATACCATCTACTGCATCTTGCCTATGCCGCTCTGTACCATCACTCATTCATATATCTTTATGTACATATTCTTTATCCCTTTACACTTATGTGTATAAGGTAGTATTTTTGGAATTGTTAGCTAGATTACTCTTTGGTTATTACTGCATTGTCGGAACTAGAAGCACAAGCATTTCGCTACACTCGCATTAACATCTGTTAACCATGTGTATATGACAAATAAAATTTGATTTGAGCTTGATATGGGACACCAATAAGAATGACAAATGTATGGTGAAGACACATTTACCCACACAAACAGCTAACTAATTTCAAAGATTAATAATTTGCCTTTGCAGAGAACTGCTGGACTATTTGCTTTCGGCAGTGGTACTAGCAACCTTTCGGTACATGACCAGTTGACAAAAGGTGTTGAAACAAACAAAATCACCCTGAATTTGAAGGAGGTATTGTTCCAATTCCGGAACACTTGTTTATTTTTGCATGAGCAAAAAATAAGACATTAAGTTCTACAGAGCACTATTTAATCAAATGCTTTTCTTTACACAAGGTGCCAGTACTCTGTAACCACATTAGATTTCTGGGGTAAATACAATATTTTCCACTGATTGTAATGAATACTAATGTCCATCATATCTTCCACTTACCAAACCAACCCTTATATGTCGTATACAATTCCAGGTATTATCAATTTCTGTCTCTTATCAACATTGCACTCCAACATGAAAGCTCTCAATCATATTCAACAGTATAACACCATGACACATCCTAAATGTACCCCCAAACCATCCAGTGTGAACAATGTTGAAGAGTTGCAAAAACTGGGACATTAATGATACTATTCCCTGTGACAGCAGAGTGCTTTCAAGGTTCATTAAATAAAAAGCCATTAATTCACACGTTCATCATATATTGGTATACAAAAACAAAACAAATTGATAATTGAGCAGTATAAAAAGATGAAATGTTCATTCTCCATGTCAAGTCCAACAGAGCCAAGCTCCAGCATCGCATTGCACTGATTTGCTTCCTGTAGGGATTGACACTTGGTGAGGATCCCACGGGGCATACAGTGTTTGTCATCATCTGCCACCTGGATGACAGAAAAAGGCATCAATGCCACAGGAACACACATCATGAAATCTAAAAACAGCAAATTGTCTATTCAGTCACTTGGATTCCTTTTCCAGGATTTGGACTCACCTCTGAATCCTCGTCCGCCTCCACCGCCTCTTCCTCTGAATCCTCCTCCTCCCCGCCCACCACCGAAGCCTCCTCTTCCAAATCCGCCACGGTCACCACCACCCCTGCCACCACGGAAGCCACCTGGGAGGACAAATGTATTTTTTTTGAATATCAATTGACTTAAATTCCTCCACTTTTAATCACAAGAGAAAAAACACCCATGGGGCTGAGCGGTTGGCATTTCACTCTTACCTCCGCGGGGACCTCCTCTTCCACCTCTACCTCCTCTGCCTCCCCTTGGGGGACCCTTCTCACCCGGGGGTCTGGGAAGAAACCTCTGTAGTGGTAGGAGTTTCATTGGGTCTACGTAGAACTGTGGACCAGAATATGCTGTTACACAATACAGGTCAAGACATTTCTATGCAATAACTAAAGCAGATTTATGGTCAATCCAGTGTCCATGGCGCAAAGGTTCCGCAAACTGATATTGCTTACCTTCTGTAATTTTTTGAACGAGGAAGCCTTCATATTATCAGAGAGTTTGACAGAGAAATACTGTAGCTTTAGGTTAAGGGGCCAACCAGTGTCACAAATGACATGAAATTCAGTGTTAAACAGTAGAAAAATTATCATAGCATGTAACTTTTTACATTGAGATTAGTATTTTGTATCACTGAAGAATGTAATGATATAAACCAACCACAAATACGATACAGGTTAGACAACAAAACATTGAAAGGATACAAAGTCACGTAGCTGACCGAAGATTTCATCCACCTTCCCGATCTGCTCCTTGTTTTCCAAGTACACAGGCGCGTTGAAGTAGGGAACTTTGTTCTCCTCCGTTACACACTTGCACACAATTTCATCCTCACAGGGGTGCATAAACTCCCCTAGTGCTGGAGGAAAGAGCAAGGACATATGGTAAGTACAGAAAAAAACATGGATCATCACCTGCAAGTAAACCCACGACAACGGAGGTTGCAACGCCTGGCAGACAACATGGACATTAATAGACAACTGGAGTAAATTCAGGATGCCAAGCATCAACAATGCCCCCTGCATCACGAGAAAGTGTTTAATCAATATGGGTGCATCATCACATTGCCAAATCAGTCATCTTACCAACAACATATTCTGGAGGGCCATAGTCCTGGAAGCCTCCTCGTCCACCTCGGAAACCACCGCCGCCACCTCGACCCCCATATCCTCCACCACCACCACCACCACCACCACCGTATCCTCCTCTTCCCCCTCCACCACGGTTGAATCCGCCACCACGGCCACCTCTTCCACCACCTCCTCGGAAAGACATGTTCTTGTGCGTCTGTGATAGATAGATGATATTAGCTAAGTGGCATAGCAACAATTCCTTGCATTTCATTTTCAAAGACAATATATGTTTTTCAAACAATGTCAGCAATAAACTTTTCCAAATGCCTGGCTATCTCAATGCCATAATAAAACTAGCTAGCTATGCCAGTGTTTCTAAAATGGGGTCCCATTAAGGTACTGCAGCCAGAAATCCAGCCAGAAATTGTGCACCAATATTGAACTTGAAAAGCATGTTACATTAAATTAAGTACCCTTTAATATAGACCACATGGAAAACGTTGGGGAATAAAGCCTTGCTAAAGTGCCAAAACTCAGCATTTTGACTAGCGGACTAAACACCACCTCCATCATGAAGGAAGTTTATGATGAATTTCCCCAACAGAGTGGAGCAGAGACCAGGCTTTGTGGAATCTAGCTCCTACTACATTGATTATCCCATGTGTTTGGCGCATAACTTGATAAAAAAAAGATATTCTTCATAGAATTATATTTTCACATTTCATTATTTGTCCTGAAGAGGGCACTGGCTATAAGCCTATGTTGCGTTTGCCCTCTACTGCAAGACTGGACACTATACCAACAATGCAACTATATACACATCAGTCAGAGAGGTGAGTGCTGAAGAGATAGACGCTTGCCAGGTCATGTTGGGTGACGTGATAAACAATGGATGCTACGCCCAAAAGTCAAGCAAGTGCTGTGCTAAGAATATGCACCGTTACAGCGGTGAAGCCCGCAAAATCTGGTGCGTTACATTATCTTTTTGCAAAGGGTATTCCTCAAGCTTAGTCATTAAAATGTTTTGGGAGACAAAAAAACACAGCAGGTTACAAAGCATCACTTCGTAGCTATGTTTTGATGCTTGTGATGTCATTGGTCAGGGACTGGTCCAAATTCACATTTTGCCACCATCTAGCCTGCTAACTAGCTGTGGGAGCACTTGATGCCGTTCACTTAGGGTTAGTGCTAAATACCAATAGATTGAAAATGTGTCCGGTGTCTTTGTTTTCAAGGTGGCTGGTATGAGGCAGTTCAGTCTTCAGAGCCGTGAAAATGTTTTTGCTGGAATCAGTGCAGTATCTCCTCCTTTCACTAGAGTAACATACCGGTGACCCCAAATTGTATGTGGTGCTTACATTGTTAATTCCTCAAATTTATTCCAGATATTTTTATATTAGCAGATATATCGGTTATTGGTTAATATTTTCACTCGGATCCAAAAGTCCCATGTCAGTCGTGCTCTAGTTTTCATATAGTGAAACTATCCCTTAAAAAAATAAAAAATAATCTATAATAAAAACATTTTAGATCAAACTCAAATCATAGAGTACAAGCAGGTGAGCTGATTCTATGTTTGGCCATTTGCTTGTGAAAAACTGAGCAGGCAGAGCATAACAAATCAACCCTGAACCCCATAGATAGAGTAGAAATGTGTAGTATTATGGCAGGATATTAGCTTTAACGCTGCAACAACAAAACTCGCTGACAAGGGACAAAAATGCCGGAAATTAGTTTGAAAACTCTGAACTCTCCGATGCAAAGAGTTCCTTCCAAGGCCCGAGACTTGGTTCATCCAGCCATGCACTGCTAACGTTATAGTAAAACTACAGTACTTGTATGCTATGTTTTCCTCTCTCAAGTTGTGTTCTGATTATGAGGGGGTCCCTGATGAATTTATAACAAATGGGGTCCCCAGCCCCAAAACGGTTTGAGAACTCCTGCGCTAACTACGTAACTTAGCTAGGTAAGTTAGCTAATTAATTGACCTGATCGATGCATTATATCACGTTTCCGATTGATACCACTACAGTGACTTGTAATGGCTGTAACATTTTCATTTATATTAACAAATCAAGCTACTACTGTTACACTGCAACTTTCCAGAAGGGATCAATAGAACAAAACAGTTAACTCGACTTAGCTAGGGTTAGCCAACATGGATTTCTTATTTACAACAAATCAAAAGACTATCACGTTATGCTTTGCTGAGCACATTGTGGTAGCCTCTTGCAACTGATGAAATAGAAAAATATATATATTTGAAAAACATAGTTACCTTCGTAGAACAAATAAGATCAGCTGCCGGAGCGAATTGTGCCAAAAACTATTTCCACGCGATGCAAACGCATGTGGCTTTTTTGTGGTGCTGTAAATCAAAACCTGAACTGAAGCACTAGTTACCACAGCCACAAAGTTACAATTGCCTATATCGTAAAAATGAATGGAAACAAAAATGAGTTTTTTGGTCTTAATTTAAGATTAATGTTAGGCATACGGTTAGCAGTGTGGTTAGGTTTAAAATCTGATTTTAATCAAATAAAATGTAGGAATGGGCGGGGGTTTTGACTTTGTGGCTGAGGTAACTAGCGACCACACTGAAAAACAAGAAAACTTAAACTGTCGTAAAACTTAGGCTGTCGTAAAACAAATGTGCTTAATTCACGCTGAGGAAATGCTCACAACACACGCACGAATTGATACCAAAAAGAATAGCTCACAACACTGGAATTGCTACCAAGTTAACAATACTTTTGATACATAAATCTATACTTTACATAGAGTAGGCTAATTTAAAAAAGACTTTCACAATAATGCTTTAAAAAAAATACTTATTGTTTACAACTGCAATTTTGTACAGCTCTGGTGGTCCAGAGCGTTACATGCATCTTGACCCTCAAGCCACGTGTAACAACCTGTACCAGAGCTATCGTGTGTAATGTGTACATGTTTGACATATTTATATTCATCCGCCTACTTGTTGATGTGCATTTCCTCTCTAGGCTCACATCTAGAAGAAGCCATAATGAATATTGAGGGGCAGGTAAGCAATGACGTGTCTGTCTTGTTAGGGTCAGATCGACATATACAAAATGGTTACCTGGAGGATTTTTTTTTCCTTCTCAATTTCAGTCAATGGGAGGATTTAGGATTATTTTAATAGGGGACGAGGGACGGCAGTGTTTTAGAATTACGTTCTTATTAGGCTATGTATCGATGTGTACCTGATGCCTCTCAGCGTCCCTGATTATCCGATGGGCACTGGGCACTCAATATCATGTTCACCTGTAGGCTATTAAGTGTGGTCTCAATCAAATGATCTATAGCCTACAAAGTGCATGCTTTGAGAAGCACAGAGCAAAGTTATATTTCTAAGATAGCTGCTGGGATGGTATAAATACAACTAGGCTGCATGAAATCAAATTTCTTTTGTCACATGTGCCGAATACAACTGGTACAACTGAATACAATACAACCAACAATGCCATTTTAAGGAAAATAAGTGTTAAGTAAAAAATTGATGTTAAAAATAACAAATAATTAAAGAGCAGCAGTAAAATAACAGTAGCGAGTCTACATACAGGGGGTACCGGTACAGAGTCAATGTGCGGGGGCACAGGTTAGTCAAGGTAATTGAGGTAATATGTACATGTAGGTAGAGTTAAAGTGACAATGCATAGATAATAAATGGAGAGAGGCAGCAGCGTAAAAGAGGGGGGAGGGGGGGCAATGCAAATAGTCAGGAGTCTTATGGCTTGGGGGTAGAAGCTGTTCAGAAGCCTTTTGGATCTAGACTTGGCGCTCTGGTACTGCTTGCCCTGCGGTAGCAGAGAGAACAGTCTATGACTAGGGTGGCTGGAGTCTTGTATAGGGCCTTCCTCTGACACCGCCTGGTATAGAGGTCCTGGATGGCAGGAAATTTGGCCCCAGTGATGTACTGGGCCGTACGATCAGGCCTACCACTGTTGTGTCGTCAGCAAACTTAATGATGGTGTTGGAGTCGTGCATGGCCATGCAATGTATATATTCCAACACTGAGCCCCCTCCTGCTCTGCTCTTGCTGATAAAACTTTTTTTTTCTTGCTGCTTAACCAATGACTGTGCTGTGTAGGGTTATGGTGGCAGTTCAGGAGTAGAGTCAAAGGGTTCTCCCCCCAAAAATGTTTTGATTAGGCCTAGTCCAGAAAATGCAATCTTGCGAGGAACTAGTTTATAGCCTATGTTCTGTTCAGTTTGAGAAGAGTGTGAAGATGAGGAAGACATGGAAGTAGGCTATTCAGATGGGATACAGTGGGGCAAAAAAAGTATTTAGTCAGCCACCAATTGTGCAAGTTCTCCCACTTAAAAAGATGCGAGAGGCCTGTAATTTTCATCATAGGTACACTTCAACTATGACAGACAAAATGAGGGAAAAAATCCAGAAAATCACATTGTAGGATTTTTAATGAATTTATTTGCAAATTATGGTGGAAAATAAGTATTTGGTCAAAAACAAAAGTTTATCTCAATACTTTGTTATATACCCTTTGTTGGCAATGACAGAGGTCAAACGTTTTCTGTAAGTCTTCACAAGGTTTTCACACACTGTTGCTGGTATTTTGGCCCATTCCTCCATGCAGATCTCCTCTAGAACAGTGATGTTTTGGGGCTGTTGCTGGGAAACAGACTTTCAACTCCCTCCAAAAATGTGCATGAGCACAAATTGCCACATCTGTAATTTTAGTCCAGTCTGAATCTGCCATGTCAGTCATTTTTACTTGGCAGGAAGGTTATTATCCCAGCCCTAAACCCTATTCGGATGGGATTAGTTTTACTCGGGAAGGTCAGGTAATGTGAAAACAGACATCTGTAATTTGAATCCCGTCCAAATCTGCCGTGGCAGCAGTAGCGGTGCGTGGGTAAAATCAAGAGCCCTCCCCCATATTACAACCTACACTGTATGTGTTGCCTTGTTTGCTATTAATTCATATGCCTTGTGACCGTGATATATAGGCCTAAAGGCTGAGACAATAAGAAGACAGTTGCAGAATAATCACACCTTGCAATAAAAAGGGACTAGCCTGCTGGCCTTACTGGGTCGATAGGAACATTAGCCCGAGCTATTTAGGAGGGATATCACAGCTGGCACAAATGATTGTCTAGTTCTGTTTTTCCTGCTGAGGGGTGCCCTATACCTGCGCCCAGAGGGGAGTAGTTCAAAGTCCGGGTCGTCGTATGAAGAAGGTGTGGACCAAAGCGCAGCGTGGTAAGTGTTCATGTTATTTTTATTAAACTGAACACAAAACAAAATAACAAAGGGAATGAACGAAAACGAAACAGTCCTGTCAGGTGCAGATAAACAAAACAACTACCCACAAGACAGAGGTGGGAAAAGGCTACCTAAGTATGGTTCTCAATCAGAGACAACGATAGAGAACCACACCTGGCCAAACGCACAGAAATAGAAAACATAGAATGCCCACCCCAACTCATGCACTGACCAAACCAATACAGAGACATAAAAAGGATCTCTAAGGTCCCCCCCCCAAAGGTGTGGACTCCGGCCGCAAAGCCTAACCCTATAGAGGAGGGTCTGGGTGGGCATCTATCCGTGGTGGCGGATCTGGTGCAAGATGTGGACCCCGCTCCACCTTAGGCTTGGCCCACTCAGTTGGCGCCTCTGGAGAGGGGACCCTCGCCGCAGGCACCGGACAGGAGGGCGACGCAGAGACAGCCTGGTGCATGGGGCTGCCACTGGGCCCACCAGGCTGGGGAGACAGGAGGGCGATTCGGAGCTCTAGTGTGCAGCCTTGGCACCACTACAGGCTGAATGCCCACTTTAGCCCGGCCCCTCCAGAGTGCAGGCACAGGTCGAACCGGGCTGTGGGGGAGCACTGGAGATCTGGTGCTTACCACTTGCACCTCTCCCTTAGGCTCAATGCCGACTTTCGCACGGGCGGAGCGCAGGCATAGGGCGAACTGAACCCTCCCAGCGCCCGGAGACAGTACTTATACCCAGCGCAGGATACCCTGGGCCGAAACGGCGCACCGGAGATCAAACGCGCTGGCATGCAGCTCTCCGGGCTATGAGCTCGCACTGGAGACACCTTGCGCTTCACCGCATAGCATGGTGCCCGACCAGTACCACATTGCTTCTGGTAAGCACGGACTCCGCCAATCTCCCCACGTGCCTCCCCCCCAAAATAATTGGGGGCTGCCTCTCGTGCCTGCTGTGCTGCCTTGCCTCAGGGTCCCTGTCCGTCCAATATCTCCTCCCAAGTCCAGGAGTCCTGAACCCTCTGCTCCCTGTTACCACGCTGCTTGGTCCGTTTGTGGTGGGTAGTTCTGGAACGGTCGTCGTATGAAGAAGGTGTGGATCAAAGCGCAGCGTGGGAAGTGTCCATGTTATTTTTATTAAACTGAACATAAAACAAAATAACAAAGAGAATGAACTAAATAACAAACAGTCCTGTCAGGTGCAGAAACACAAAACAGAAAACAACTACCCACAAGACACAGGTGGGAAAAGGCTACCTAAGTATGGTTCTCAATCAGAGACAATGATAGACAGCTGCCTCTGATTGAGAAGCACACCCGACCAAACACGCAGAAATAGAAAACATAGAATGCCCAACCCAACTCACGCCCTGACAAAACCAAAATAGAGACATAAAAAGGATCTCTAAGGTCAGGGCGTGACAGGGTGGCTTGGGTCTAAAATTATTTTGTGAGCCTTTCGGAGGCCCCTGACCTTAAAGATGTCATCCAGGACCGTCTGTTTAACTCCAAGTACTTTGCTTGCTGTGGTGATAATCCTTCTCAGCATATTTCTCTGGTTGACAGTGGAATTGCCAAACCAACAAACAATACCAAAAGTTAAAATACTCTCAATGTAAGATTTGTAAAACAGAGTCAGTATAGTACAATTAACATTAAAAGAGCCCAGCTTTTTGAGAAACTACAGTCTCTGTTGACTCATTGTCCAGGGATAATTAAGTAACACCACAAGTCCAAATCCCTATCCCCATCCATGGCTAATTTAGGAAAGGGACCTGAGGACAACAACACAAAGAGATATAACAATTCAAGTTGTTTCTGTTAATGATGTATGCTCTCAAAGGGATTTGATAGGAGAGACGCCAAATCCAAGCTGGATTCCCTTAACCATTTTTTTCCTTGCCAGGACATTCACAGTTGAGCTCAAAGCTGATTGGTTAATTTTGTATACTTTTTTTTTCAAGGGAGGCCAAATGCTTGCTTGCATTCAATGCAACGGGCGCCAACAATGTCATACTCATTTGAACCAGACAGCACCTGATAGATGGCCTACACGTAGAGAGACAGAGGGACGCTGTTTCGCTAGCTCCAATGCTTTCTCCTGTGAGATACATTCAGCCTCTTGCGAATTGAAGGAAAATTATGAAACACAGAGACGAAAGATAAAATATTTTACGTGTTATTATTTATTTTGTTGGTAAATATACCCTTGGCGTCCATGAATACACACCACTGCATGGCAGTTATTTTTACATGGCAGAAGATTGCCAATTCCAGACAGTTTTGGCAAACTCCAAAGTCCTCTGATTTTCCAGCGAGAATTGACATCCCTGTGTTTTGAGAGAAATGTCTTAGTTCGGTAGTAGTGATGGGAAAAGAGCCGGCTCGTTCGGATATGCTCAACAAAAAGAGCCGGCTCTTTTGGCTCCCAAACAGCTCTTTTAAATGTATTTTTATTTTTTTCAAGTTAAACAGTTTGTGAGAGTCTGACTATGATCGGTGTTAAATAAAATAATTCTAATTAAATTATTAAATGAAATCATACTCTACCTTAACCACAATGTATTTAAAAATGCATTGGTTTGTTATGAAAAAGAATGCTATTAAACATTTGCATTTAAAGTATAACTTTTTAATGTATATCAACAAAGTACATATAAATGTAACAATTCAAAACAAATACAATCTGAACAACATAATAATAGAATATTGCACCATATTAAAGAAAAATTATTAATAATGTGCAAACTGCAGCATCCCACTTAAAACATTAAACTGGTCCCTCTTTTCTCTCTCTTCTTTATTGCCATGTTATAACCAGCAGCACACAGCAATGCTGACCATATTTTGCTTTTATGAGAGATTTGCATTCAGAAATGCAAGCTGCCTCACTTTCGAGGGGCTGATGCGGTTTCTTCTCTCAGTAATTATTTGTCATGTTTTCGAGAAGACCATCTCAGAGGGAACATATGTGGCCACTATGCAGTCTCCCTGTCATGACTTTAGTAAGACGTGGGTAGACGGAGGCCTTGTTCTTCCACCAGCTCAAATTATGTCAATTAGCCTAACTGAAGCTTCTAAAGCCATGACATAATTTTCTGGAATTTTCCAAGATGTTTAAAGGCACAGTCAATTTAGTGTATGTAAACTTCTGACCCACTGGAATTGTGATACAGAGAATTATAAGTGACAACCTCTGTCCTCCACAATCGAAAATGGCTGGAAATTGGTGGCAATCATTTTAGCCAATGCAATATCAATTTGGCCTTGTTTTGCTACAGACATAGACTTTGGCATAAACTGGTCCATAGAAGACTGCGTTGCTGTGGGTCGCGGAGTAGGCCTACTTGACTGAGTGGATACGCTGGCTCCACCATTATCACTAGCCGGTCCGCTAGTTTCTCAAAGCTCCGCTACAGCTAGCTTCACACTTGGGTGCACAGTTTGCATATGCCGGTGTCGGTTTTGCGTAGAACAGGCTTTATATGAGATTTTGTTTTGGCAAATTCTACGCTGTGCTGTAACATTGACAACATTATTAAAATGCATCCAAATGCTACTGTGCTTCCAAACTCATTTTCCAGCTGTTGTTTTCACAGCTGTCCTTCCTCTCTCTCCTCGGCTGCTAAGTGTGTGACTGAGTGAGTTGGCTCGGCCCTCCCTCACGCATCTTTGGTTCATTGGTTTACATTGCGTGTCTGATTGACAGGAATAACAGGTGAGGCTGTTACACGAAACCCAAACGGGCTGTGCGAGTGCGCTATCGTGCATAAATGTATTTTGTCCCCCTACACCAAACGCGATCACGACACGCAGGTTAAAATATCAAAACAAACTCTGAACCAATTACATTAATTTGGGGACAGGTCGGAGAGCATTAAACATGTATGGAAATGTAGCTAGTTAGCTTGCACTTGCAAGCTAATTTGTCCTATTTAGCTAGCTTGCTGTTGCTAGCTAATTTGTCCTGGGATATAAACATTGAGTTGTTATTTTACCTGAAATGCACAAAGTCCTCTACTCCGATAATTAATCCACACATAAAACAGTCAACCGAATGGTTTCAAGTCATCTCCTCCTTCCAGCCTTTTTCATCTTTGAACCTATATGGTGATTGGCATCTACACTTTCAAAGTATTACCATGACAACCGGCAAAACAGTTCATCTTTCAATCACCTACGTGGGTATAACCAATGAGGAGATGGCACGTGGGTACCTGCTTCTCTAAACCAATGAGGAGATGGGAGAGGCAGGACTTGCAGCGTGATCTGCATCAGAAATAGGAATGACTTCTATTTTAGCCCTTAGCACGCTTGTTGGCTTGCGCGAGCAGTGTGGGTGCAGTAATTGAATAACAGCATTTAGGACGTCTACTGCGGATCGCTAAAATATCCTAATGATTATGATCACACTTCCTCAATTCAGATATTATGGCAACTCTATACCAAAGATGGTTTGGAATGGTTTATAAACTTGTTCGAGTTATCAGTGTTGTTTGTTATCGCCCGGAAATATCTTCACGCCAAGAAAATAACCTACAGGCTTTCGTCATCTTTCAATATATTGAGAAAAAAAGACAACTAATTACATGGGTTAGTTTGGAAACTAATCCCGTCTTTTATCGTCCTCTGGAATTATGGAAATTCTGGGGTAATACATACAGTACATAACCAACGTTCTCTAGTGATACGAGTCCCGTGTGAATAGCATCCTTTCACTCCCTCCTCTCTACATTTTCCTCTTCTGTCTCTGCTGCTAAAGCCACTTTCTACCACTCTAAAATCCAAGCATCTGCCTCTAACCCTAGGAAGCTCTTTGCCACCTTCTCCTCCCTCCTGAATCCTCCTCCCCCCCCCTCCCTCTCTGCAGATGACTTCGTCAACCATTTTGAAAAGAAGGTCGACGACATCCGATCCTCGTTTGCTAAGTCAAACGACACCGCTGGTTCTGCTCACACTGCCCTACCCTGTGCTCTGACCTCTTTCTCCCCTCTCTCTCCAGATGAAATCTCGCGTCTTGTGACGGCCGGCCGCCCAACAATCTGCCCGCTTGACCCTATTCCCTCCTCTCTTCTCCAGACCATTTCCGGAGACCTTCTCCCTTACCTCACCTCGCTCATCAACTCATCCCTGACCGCTGGCTACGTCCCTTCTGTCTTCAAGAGAGCGAGAGTTGCACCCCTTCTGAAAAAACCTACACTCGATCCCTCCGATGTCAACAACTACAGACCAGTATCCCTTCTTTCTTTTCTCTCCAAAACTCTTGAACGTGCCGTCCTTGGCCAGCTCTCCCGCTATCTCTCTCAGAATGACCTTCTTGATCCAAATCAGTCAGGTTTCAAGACTAGTCATTCAACTGAGACTGCTCTTCTCTGTATCACGGAGGCCCTCCGCACTGCTAAAGCTAACTCTCTCTCCTCTGCTCTCATCCTTCTAGACCTATTGGCTGCCTTCGATACTGTGAACCATCAGATCCTCCTCTCCACCCTCTCCGAGTTGGGCATCTCCGGCGCGGCCCACGCTTGGATTGCGTCCTACCTGACAGGTCGCTCCTACCAGGTGGCGTGGCGAGAATCTGTCTCCTCACCACGCGCTCTCACCACTGGCGTCCCCCAGGGCTCTGTTCTAGGCCCTCTCCTATTCTCGCTATACACCAAGTCACTTGGCTCTGTCATAACCTCACATGGTCTCTCCTATCATTGCTATGCAGACGACACACAATTAATCTTCTCCTTTCCCCCTTCTGATGACCAGGTGGCGAATCGCATCTCTGCATGTCTGGCAGACATATCAGTGTGGATGACGGATCACCACCTCAAGCTGAACCTCGGCAAGACGGAGCTGCTCTTCCTCCCGGGAAGGACTGCCCGTTCCATGATCTCGCCATCACGGTTGACAACTCCATTGTGTCCTCCTCCCAGAGCGCTAAGAACCTTGGCGTGATCCTGGACAACACCCTGTCGTTCTCAACTAACATCAAGGCGGTGGCCCGTTCTTGTAGGTTCATGCTCTACAACATCCGCAGAGTACGACCCTGCCTCACACAGGAAGCAGCGCAGGTCCTAATCCAGGCACTTGTCATCTCCCGTCTGGATTACTGCAACTCGCTGTTGGCTGGGCTCCCTGCCTGTGCCATTAAACCCCTACAACTCATCCAGAACGCCGCAGCCCGTCTGGTGTTCAACCTTCCCAAGTTCTCTCACGTCACCCCGCTCCTCCGCTCTCTCCACTGGCTTCCAGTTGAAGCTCGCATCCGCTACAAGACCATGGTGCTTGCCTACGGAGCTGTGAGGGGAACGGCACCTCAGTACCTCCAGGCTCTGATCAGGCCCTACACCCAAACAAGGGCACTGCGTTCATCCACCTCTGGCCTGCTCGCCTCCCTACCACTGAGGAAGTACAGTTCCCGCGCAGCCCAGTCAAAACTGTTCGCTGCTCTGGCCCCCCAATGGTGGAACAAACTCCCTCACGACGCCAGGACAGCGGAGTCAATCACCACCTTCCGGAGACACCTGAAACCCCACCTCTTTCAGGAATACCTAGGATAGGATAAAGTAATCCTTCTCACCCCCCTTAAAAGATTTAGATGCACTATTGTAAAGTGGCTGTTCCACTGGATGTCTTAAGGTGAACGCACCAATTTGTAAGTCGCTCTGGATAAGAGCGTCTGCTAAATGACTTAAATGAATAGGGCTCTAAAACACTATCATCCCGTCCTCCCTGTGTTTTTAGGGATATCCCAGAGTTTAACTAGGTGCTGCACCCAGTTTGAATAAAATAAACATGGGACTGAAAGCCATTAGCCCAATATTAGGCTATCCCAGGCTTCCGTCATAATGGTCGATTTTGGAATGAGGAAAAAAATCATATTACAGGGGCAGTGTGGTAAAACTAATCCCGTCCGTATTGTCAACTGGAAAAACAGACATGCTGTAATTACATAACCAACGTTCTATAGTAATGCTATTCCCGTGCGAATAGACCTATTAAAAACAAGACTCGAATTGAGGGGGTATGAGGGTATGCCATAGGCGTACCTTTTATTAAAGAATACAGCACACACGTCTAATTCAACTGACTTGATGGAATTGACCCCCACTACAAAGTAGTCTGTCAGTAGTTCACGTTATTTGCCTTTTACAGCAACATCAACACATCATTTTATTTCAAGGATAATTATGGAGTGATTTCAGTGCCAACAGATTGTATTAGCATTTTCAATTTTTTTAATGTTTAATGCACGAATTGAATAATTTAATGAATGTTTTTTACCAATATGTAGTCTCTGGTTTGTAATCTAAATTTAGATACCTGAATTTGAAAACTGAATCTAAAGTGCATCTGATTACGGTGCCGCTCTCAACACTGCCAAGTTAGGAATTTCAGACTTCCGCCATACTCATGGGCGTGTAATCATGACAAACTTAGCCAATGTGTGAATGGCATTGAATACGGCTTCAAACCCCATGCATTCATGCTAAGACAAAACAAAATAAGTATTCTCAGTGTTGTTAATTGCTTAGTGTAGTCTTGTGTCTCAACAGGCTTAAATGGGATGTCAATATAATTATAAAGTTGTTCCTTATCCCTCTTCATGTCGAGCCCAGCTCCAAATGTGGAGTGTTCAGGTAGGAGGCCGTGGGCCTAGGTACAGTCATGGGCTGCAAGGTGGATATCAACCCGGACAAGTTTAACAAGGAGGAGGCCACTGACTTTGTGAAATCCAAGGGCCACAGCAAGCCCATCCAGAAGGTGCTGGTGGAGATGAACAACGGAGGGGTGGACTTCACCCTGAAGTTTATGGGGAATGTGACTGTCATGGTTGGCATTCAGCAAGTCACATTTTTATTCCATCAAATGGTAAAATACAAAGCAATTAGGCTACATGTAAGACGGATTGTGTGGCCACAAACCTTCCTTATAAATCGGCAAGCTGAAGTCTAGTGGTATCAGTGTGGCTCCCGAGCCGCGCAGCGGTCTAAGGCACTGCATCTCAGTGCTAGAGGCATCACTACAGACCCTGGTTCGATTCCAGGCTTTATCGCAACCGTCCGTGATTGGTAGTGCCATAGGGCGGCACGCAATTGGCCCAACGTCTTCCGAGTTAGGGTTTGGCCGGGGTAGGCGGTCATTGTAAATAAGAATTTGTTCTTAACTGACTTGCCTAGTTAAATAGATTATATTTTTTTAAATCATCAGTATCCAAAAGGGCCAGATATACACTGAGTATACAAAACATTAACACCTGCTCTTTGATTTGATTTATTAGGATACCCATTAGCTGACGCCAATGGCGACAGCTAGTCTTACTGGGGTCTGACACATAACAAAAAATACATTACAGACAAAATACTTTACAATTGAGATATATTTAAAAACATTAACATGTAGTGTGTGTGTGTGCGTCTATCAGTTACACATACACTGTACATGTCAGTACATACACACAACAAGTAGGTCACATGGGGGAGATGTGTTGTGCCGTGAGGTGTTGCTTTATTTGTTTTTTGAAACAAGGTTTGCTGTTCACTTACGCTAAATAACATGGAAGGGAGTTCCATGCACTCGTGACTGTATAATTCTGTACGTTTCCTTGAATGTGTTCTGTACCTGGGGACTGTGGAAAGACCCCTGGTGGCATGTCTGGTCGGGTTAAATGACCTGGTGAATCCAGGTGAAAGCTATGATCCCTTAAAGATGTCACTTGTTAAATTCACTTCAATCAGTGTAGATGAAGGGGAGGAGAAAGGTTAAAGAAGGATTTTGAATCCTTGAGACAATTGAGACATGGATTATGTAAGTGTGCCATTCAAAGGGTGAATGGGCAAGACAAAATATTGAAGAGCCTTTGAACAGGGTATGGTAGTAGGTGCCAGGCTCACTGGTTGGTGTCAAGAACTGCAACGCTGCTGGGTTTTTCACGCTCAACAGTCTACCATGTGTATCAAGAATTGTCCATCACCCAAAGGACATCCAGCCAACTTGATACAACTGTTGGAAGCATTGGAGTCAAGCTGGGCAAGCATCCCTGTGTAACGCTTTCAACACCTTGTAGAGTCTAAGCCCAGACGGACTGAGGCTGTTCTGAGGGCAAAGGGGGAGGTTGACTAGGATGGACATGTCAAATCTAGACTAAGTGTAGCTGATCTAAACATTGTTATTGCCATTGAAGCGCGTCCCCAAACTCGTTGAGGAGTACATGAACAAGAAACTGAAGCTGGATGAACTCTGTCCCTGGATCAGATCAATGAGGCCTTTGACCTCCTGCACAGCGGGAAGAGGTGACGGTTCTGAAAGTGTGGGTGTGTGCTCAGTCACTGAGTTATGTCCCACACACTTAACATGGGATAATTACATCACAGCTTCAGAGCAGGAGTTGTAGAGTAGAATTATTTACAAATAATTCATTATATGTCTTAGTGTAGTTGTGCCTTTAGTTGTTGACTAAAGAGGATGGTGTCTTTCAGTGACTGCCTTTTATTAAGTCATAAGGGAGAACTTCCACATCAATACAATACTGTATGTGGTAGCATTGTAGCTGTCTCAAATAAATGCTCTTTAGCTCACCTATGGGTTTTTGTTCTTTGACCACTTTCTCCCCATCCCCGTCTATCTTTCGAACAATTATCAAAAGGTGGTACTGACAGCCCTGAGCCAGCTGGGGGAAGATGAATTTCATAGGTTGATTATTATCCTGACCAGGGACTTCATATAAGCCATATGCTGGTTAAGCCATATCGCTTATAAACTACCTTCTAATTACTATCTAGGCTCCTGCGGTCCAAATATGTTTAATTATCTCTACAAAGTGCACTGAAACTTAGGAAATGCCCAATACCGACCTCATTATATTCCCATAATTTCACTGTAATGGAAGATTTTAATAGTTTGATATTTGTATCGACGTGTATTGATTTAACTGTTATTTAATCAGGTTGTTTTAGTTGTAGGTCTGGATGGACCTATTAAGGGTCCAGATTCTATTCTGAGATTCTGTTATGGGGAAATGTATCAGATATGTTATAGCATGACTTTAAATGCATTACATGTTCTGTGCACAGCTGATGTTTTTATGTTGTCAGCATTGGCTGTATCTACCAGTAGATGTCAGGCACACCTCACAAAAAGCCTCTGATGACACCATCCTCAAGCACAGAATGAATCAAATACTGACGGATATATTAGACCCTACTGTGACTAAATTGATTGAGACTCAGTGTTGAAATGTGTAGTATTGTCATTGATAGAGACTTCATTAATTGTGACAATCAATGGTTTTATTCAATCATGGAAAATGATCAACTATTAATTCAGGCAAAAGCTATTCACTTGATACAATCAAAGAACTTCAACATTCCCTCCTATGTAGCCCTTTAATAGAGCTTGCTAGTATGTGATGCTACTCTTGTTTAATGGGAGACACAAGACAAATTTCCCCAAGGGGAATCAATGTCAAATAAATTAAAGTATTACATACATTTGCATTGAGGAGAAGGTGGAAGAAGCAGCGAGAATGTTTTGCCACAGAGAGACAAATGGGACAGTGTCACCAGCGGTTGAGAAATATATGCTTCATGTGGCCGGGGTATAGTTTCGACCTTGGTAATATTACATATTGATTTAATATAGAGCGCTCTGGCGGGAAAAAATAACAGTTGCAGCCTGTCATGGCCCAAGACAAAACGTTGCTTGGGGAATGCCTCCCAATGATGAACTGAAATAGCTGTCTCGAAATGTGCTTTATTGAAGTTCCATTCAGATCAAATGAATACCCTTGGCAGTTTCCCTGCTTTTCCATCTTTATTTAAAATGGAAAATGAACCGGTGCCTCCCCTCTCCACATTCAGCTCCGCGTTCTGTGTGTAATCAATCAGAGATCCAAAGCTTCGAAAGTTAGCAAAAAAGAGAAGAATGGAGAGAGAAGGGGGTATGGGTACGAGGGGGGAGAGAGAGAGATCAAAAGGCGAGAGAAGAAAGGAGGAGACAAGTTTTGACAGGTGCTTATGTGACTTGGCACTCTCATTTATAAATGTTGGATGAGCCCACCCTTCCAGATTTATAAGGCTTGCTTTGGGGACAAATGTCTATGTGTCTGTCTCATCTGTGGGAAAATATCCATGTTGAAGTCTAGAAGTCTGTCTTCCTTTCTTTAGGGTGTGTTTTGAATTTCTCAACCTTTAGATTGTCACTGTGCTAAGACACTGATACACCAAGGAACTGGTGTTTGGATTACATACATCACTACCGCACTACATGTTTGAGAGACTTGGGCCATATCTCGTTCCCTATATCATCATGTATCTCGCTGTGTAATATGCTGAGGAGTCACGTCTCTTAAAGCATCAACCATCTCAACCACTGATCTCCTTCAAGCGCTCCATGTTTTTATCTTCTTGTGAATTATGAGATCTGCCTTTTTTGTTTTACTGTGAGAATGCGTAGGCAATGTATTGCAATGCAAATGATTTCACTGCTTGATCAAAACATGCTGTTGTAATTTAATGATGAGTATAGTAGAACATGCATTTCAAACTTCAATAGTATTTCCACAGGAGAAGTGACAATCCTGAGGAAGGTACCATTCGGACTCGAGTCTATGTTTAAATAATAATTAATAACGAAATGTAATTATATTTTCTGTTTTCCCACCAATATCAAGGTTTCAACCTGCAGTCGAGGTGTTGTTCGTGTTTGCTTCATTCCCGACAGATATTAGAGACTCATAAGGAAAATTTACAAACAACAGAAATGCCAGCGTGGGTAAATACTGCATGGTGAACAAACAGACCCTCGTAGGAAAAAAATGTCAAAGGGCTGCATTGTCTTCCACAATATTTAGATTGGGATCAAGAGATTTCCTCCTTTAATTATAATATTCTTGTATATATGACACAGACAGATGGTGGCACAAACCAACCAGGTTCTAGACTTCAAAACCATGGGCACTTTATGATGTTGAGTGGAAATGTAAATTAAAGATTGAGCACTGTGCACTTATGGCCTTCTTAGTGTGGGTTAGTCAGTGTATGAGACTTTACTGATACCAATGATTGCATGTGTGAGATGCGCACATTTCCAGGACGTGCAAAACTCCATAAGACCCATTTACTATGCTATTCTACGTTCAGGCCTGCTGCTCTTTTAAAGACCTGGGATATTTAATGCCACATTCCATAGAAACGGCATCTTTTTAATGAATGGGTAAATTACGAAAGATGATGAATGACTGACCAGACAGTGGTGATTGTACATCTGGTACTGAAGCACGACAATGATTTCAAGAGCATCCAATACTGTAGCATTATCAAGAGGAGGTACTGTAGGCCGTTAGTTGTGGTTCACATGTAGACACACCTTGGTGATTTCTCTTCTGATGAATGTCTTTGTCTATTTTCTACTATTACATGTACGTTAAAGATAAAGTTAAGTCACAGTTATTCACATGGGTGTGACCCTATATGGTAAAACATTGCATGCAAATTCAGACATGGGTACGTAAAGAACATGTATTGTTCAGTCTTCGGATTGGATTGGATTAGGAAAATAAATCCACAGTGGTAAAAGATTACCCATTTTGCCTGGGATTTTTAGCACCAAAACAAAATATTTATGGAGGTTGCATTACCTTAAACCCACAAAGTAAAACAACAAATGTGACATGTTTAATGAACACGGAGTAGAGCATACTCACTGAGCTCTCACTCTTAATCGTCATAAAGGAGGAAATACATGTACCTGTTTGAGAGAGTTTCTTAAAGAAAGAGAGAGGAAAGTGAGAGAGAGAGATAGTGGGATAGATACAAAGCCGCAACTGCTATGGAAGAACACGTAACTTAAGTCACTAAATACTAGCAGTGGAGGCCCCTGTTTAATCAGCAGATCCTGGCCATTACTGCTAAGGCCAGGCATAGCCTGTGACATCCCCAGCCTTGCTCTTAAACCGTTACAAGGCTTTAGCTTCTTTGTCACTGGCACACTCTGCATCAATGGAGGAAACCCCAGGCCCTAGCATAGAAATAGAATGATAGAATATAGAATATAATCCTATATTATAGAATATAATTATAATTAAATGGACTCAAGCCTCTCTGTGTTGTGTGAGGTCAAGCCGTTGGATTGTTTTGAAGACGTGGACATTGGAAGAGTGTATTTCTTGTCATATCTATTCTGTTTAGTCTGTTATGTTGTTAGTCAGAATATAGCTTTAGCCTATTGTGCATGGACCACTCTTGATATACCTATTTCAGACTGTCAGCTTCTTATTGTGAGTCAGCAAAGGATAGACAACAAAGGCCTTAAACAGGATTATAGCAACCCAACTTGGTTCACAATGCATATTCTTTATCTTTGCACACACACACACACACACACACACACACTTTTCTGCATGACAGGCTAAGCTGTTGTTGTGTCTGTCAACAACAGTAGAGTAGTAATTGTGAGATTACTACTGTATGTCCGTGCCACGCCTCTGTCTGGTTTGATCCCTATCCCTCGCTGTAATTGACGTAGTAAATAATGAGTCACCTGAAGACATTGTGGCTTGTTGTCAATATGGTCTGTGATAGGCTACTCCCTTTTTTTTTTACACTGGGGACATTTAAAAAAAAACACGAAAATTCAATACAGTTAATATACATTTTAAAGTGTGATTCAAATATGACGTAATATTTACTTGCTTTTACCGTTTTAAAAATAGAAGTTATAGGTAAAACACAAAATGACAGACAGCATATTAAAAACAGATGCAATTTGAATGGAAATGTTTTTGAATATGAGAAAAATATTGAACTATGATTACCAAACAAATACATTTTTAAACTCAAACTCCATATTATTGTCATACAAACATCTGATAACTCTTAGTTGTCATACAAATGTCATCCAATGTCACAAAATACTACAATTAGCTAGCATAATTTAGCAAAATTGCTAGCAATGCTAGACAGTCACTCAAAGTTCAAATCTCCAATGGTCATTTTGAAAGATGTTTGAGAAAGTGTTTTAGCTTGCTGAGTGAGGTGAGAAAATACTATTTTTGATTTTTTTTTCTTACCTGATTTGGTGAAATGTTTTTAACTAGCTAGATCCCAATATGGTCTGACTATGCCAAGCGACAGTAAAGCCAGCTAGCTAGCCACCATAGGCACAACTGTACTTTTTTAAATGTAGTATTTGTTTTCATTTAAAATTAAAACTATAGTTCAACTCTCCTTTGACCTTGTAAACTAAGAGCTGGACAGCTGTATGGACTTGAAGTTGGTTTGAGCTGTTTGAAAGTTTCTAAGAGTAGACCTAGTGTTCTCAGAACAGTCTGAAAACTGGAGAAAGAAATAGAATTTCGAAGAGCATTATTTCCAAACCCTATCCTAAACATTCTGGGAGCCACAATCTCTATCTTCTCATTTGTGTAATATTCACCTGAAAGGCTAGAAGATGAGAGAGGGAGTCTATTATGATGGCCTATAGGCCTACTCAGTAAACCCCTCTTCTCAACTGTTCACTCAACATCATCATAGCATGTGGTTGGGAGATGGAGTGGGATAAGACAGCTTTCTCAGCCTTCCATGTTTACCCCCTAATCCTGGGGAAGAACTTCACAAGCCAGGGGAATACTGGGTTTCTTTAGATCCCAAAACCAGGCATGCCCCCTTTTTAATGGAGAGCAGGAATTTGGTTAATTACGGGGAATGTTTTTTAAGATCATTAGTGGGAATTTACATTCTAGTCATTTAGCAGTCACTCTTATCCAGAGCGAATTACAGGAGTAATTAGGGTTAAGTGCCTTGCACAAGGGCACATACATTTTCACCTAGTCGGCTCGGGGATTCAAACGACTGACCTTTCGGTTACTGGCCCAATGCTCTTAACCGGTATGCTTCCTGTCACTCTCATTTGTGTGTGCATGTGTGCAAGCATTACAGTTGTATTTTTGAAATATGACGCTTAATACACTCAAATTGGTAACATTCATCACAAATTAATTGAATTGTTGTGGTACGACAATGAGTAATGGATTCCCCACTGACAGATCGGTGTAGTCCAAAGATGAGCTTCCAAAACACTATTCCTTGGCCTTTGTCCAGTCCACAAAACGGATTAGCGCCCGTCCCTAAATACGGTTGCAACTAAATACAGTTGAAATGTTACATTGGCTTGTGGTCATGGTAAAAACAAAACAAAACCCAAATTATACGCAACAGAGGTTTGTGGCCATCACCCACTGTCTGCCTCCCACATATTTCAATTATACACAGTCTAAACAGAACAATTGCACAATTTACACCATCAATACCTTCAGTTGAGCTTGTCCTCACGCCAAAGAGGTGTCTCAAGCTCAAGGTAAGCCTATACACCTATTGCATGTCTTTGTTGTTGATCTGTTGTTGTTGTTGCCTGGCATTTGTGTTCAGGAACTAGGCCTACATTACAGCCAGGCCCACTTAGCTTTGATTCGTTTTTGAGAAGAACACAGCAGAAAGATTGAATGACTTTTGGAAAATGGTTGGTTTCAGGCAAAGCACAAAAAGGACAGTCAACTTGAGTTATGTTAAAACACAAACACATTTAACCTTAAAATAAGGATTTAATCTTGAATGTGAAATTCTGGCAGGGGACTTTAGGATGTGGAGAGTACTCTTACCACATACAGTGAAAACCAACAACCCATCCGGCCTCTATCCGAGCTATGTTGTTTCAGCAAAAGCGGATCTGCTCAAGTGAGCTGGAACTTCTCCTGTTCATGTTTGCTTATACTTTTAGATTCCCGCTTGGAGCATTGGCAGATTTGCTTAATATCATCCCGGGCACAAGATACACAGACAGGGAATGTCATTCCAGTCCCAAGGTACAGAGTCAAAATCAAAAAGTCAAACAAGCAGTTTGTGAGAAGAACCGTATAGGCTGGAAGTTAGAGAAGATAGGTGAACACAAACACACGATCCTCTGTGCACCCGCCCCTTCCTCCCCTCATCCCCTTTCACTTCACCAACACAACTCCATTTTTCCTGGCTGGATTAGTTAGAGTGAAAGCCTCTCATATTAAATTGATCATATTTGAGGTTAACATAAATTAGCACTGCTACGCAGGCAGCATAGCCAATGAGGCCCCTGAAAAGGAAGGAAGCTCCTCAGATGGGCGCTAAAGCTAATAAGCAGGCCAATCACTAATCTTGTAAACAAACTCACTATGTGGCCCTCTCCTCTCTCGCCTCATAAATAATGTATATTTTGCCAGCCTCCCAATGTCTCTTTTGACTTTTGATTTGCCGGTAGAGTTCAATCTGTTCTCCAAACACATCTCTTTTTCCGTCCCCCCTCCTCTTTCTTACTCCTATTGGTTTACTTTAATTAGTGATATGGAAGGTGGGGGGGGGGGT
Organism: Oncorhynchus nerka; assembly: GCF_034236695.1. Lineage (NCBI taxonomy): Eukaryota > Metazoa > Chordata > Actinopteri > Salmoniformes > Salmonidae > Oncorhynchus > Oncorhynchus nerka. The sequence goes on from NC_088401.1 coordinate 61,423,969, forward strand.
TTGGGAGGAGGGCAAATTCTGAAAACAAACACTGCCTTGAATGGTAGGATGCCGGTGGATGCAGCCAGTGCCATTTCACAGACGGCAGGGACACATGGTTTAAGTCAACACTACTAATTACATTAGATCCCCCTGGCACATGGGGTAATTTTGCCTCCGTCCCATGGTACAATAGGACTGATCCTTTTTTACCCAAAGCAGTGTCTCTTGAAAGATTTTAAACAATCTATTCGTAATGGAGATAAGGGCCACCACAATCTAGGAACTGTACTGGGTGAATATGTATGTGTGGGGGGTGTTGTGTCTGTATATGCACAGGAGTTCTTTCATCGTGTGTGCACGTCATGCACATCCCATTAAACAGTTGTCCTGTTTGATATTTCAGTCCCCAGCCCACATGTCTGGGGAGTATGAGCAAACAGATTTGGTTGAGAGGATGTTCCTCGAGCAAACATTGCGAAAATCTGGCCTTGATATGAATGTCAGCCTCTGTCATTGATAATTGGGAGGGTATGAATATTTTACTCTGATTTTATAGAAATATCTCACACACAGGTAACATAAGCCAACATAATATAAGCCCCTTCCTAGCTTTACGTTACTTCCATCTCATTTTGATATGACATTTTTGTAATATCGCTGAAAAAGCAGTCTGAATTTAAACATGCTATACCTGTAGGGACTGTAGCACCCACTAGAGGCACATTATATATCCAGAAGCCTATAGCTTACTGTTGTATTGTATTAGCCTATTACTTTTTCCCATTTTGACTTCTATCATTTATAAAGACTGTTCTGTGAGTGACAGACACCAGTGTCCAAGTTGAGACACCATCAAACTGGTGGATCTCTAGTGCCAAGTCCTAGGGCTTTAATTGAGTGTGGTCCCAGGGTTAGTGTGATAGAAAACAAAACAGGACTCCCCTCCTTCAACTGGTTAGGACTTAATTAAGTAGGACAAAGAGCAGGTTTTGTTTATGTCTGCAGGAAGATGTCAAATGCTAGGAATTGATTTAATAACAACAATATAGAGAGCTAATAACCACAATGCCACAAAAATCCATTTGACCCTCAAACCAATTTTTTGTTATTTACACATTGAATTTGTTTATTTATTTTGTTTAATTTGAAGGTATATAAAGTGTAGATCAATCCTTTTATTGAAAGATCATGGTCACGCACACACACACACGCACACACACACAACCATACTAACCATACCAATCATACCTCATTGAAACAAACAAAAATCCAAGAGCGAAAGAAAAATGTAATGCAGCAAGAACAGCCATGCTGATTGCTAACGCTTTTAAATCAAATCCCCTAATCCAGGCACCACCACGCCTCCGTCACTCCACTTTCTAAAGCACCCTGCTCCTCTCATCACCGTTTCCCCTGAAATCAACCCAGCCCACAGACAAATAGACAGACAGGCCTATCCTGTCAAGTGGCCTATACCTAATCCCCATCCTCGCTGAGTCCTGGGGCCACCACCCCAGCCATCCCCGCCCCAGAGCTTTCCTCTCCTGCCCTAACAGGCTACACACCCTCCGACCAAGAGGGGAACACCCACAGTCACCGCCATCTGAAAAGGCTACCTGCTCCTTCAAACAACTCCTTCAACCCCATTCAAAATCCGGGATGCTGCAATTCACTCATTCTGTTGTGGGGGAGGTAGGGTGTGGGACTTTGATTGTGGAGAGTCAGGAGAGTCTGTGTGTGGCAAGGTGGCCAACTCTAGGCTTGCCCTGCGGTAAAGGCCTAGATCCATCCATTCCATTTAGGAAGCTTTTGTACCTGTCTCACCCTGCCATTCTGCCATTCAAAGAGGCTGCTATAGTCATTTCTCGGTCTCGGCTCATTGACAAAGGAGGTTTACCGGCTTCAGAGCCAAGAGCTGAGGGATCAGAGCTCCCACGGATAATTGAGCTATTTGGAAGAGAGTGAAAAAAAACTGAAAATATTGCTTAATGGCGGGTTTCAATGTTGAGAAATCTTTGAAAAGAGGTTTTGAAAGCTGTTTCATAGAGAGAAAAATGTTTAATGGTAAGGCACCCAACAAGGTGAAGATATGATTTGCAGATAAATGACAGCTTTTACTCATAATGTCAGACTGGTGTATAATATAAGTTAAATTATGAGGTAAATGTTTATAAAATGATCCAATGCCAAGGAAGGCAAGACTAAGTAACAGACTGGTGGTAGTACTAGTATTACTAAAAATATGAGTTATACTGTAGAAGGTTTTTCCCGTACACAAAACCAATCTGTGATATTATTTAACCATTATTGTGTAAATACTGTAATTAAATAACTGCGGTTTGGATGGAATTGAGCCTCAGCTCTTTTTTCAGCTCAGTGCCGGTCTGTCAAAGCTCATTTAACACCACTGGAGGGAGCACCGATGCACCAAATTACTGCAGCCATTGCACTGGTGTTGGAGATATTGCTGACTGACTAACACAATTGAAGATGTACTGCAGACAGTGCTGCGTTTTTGTAGCATTTAAACAGCGTAAGCAATGCTAGGGAAGGTTTAATTGAATTCCATGACTGGTTGAGTAAGTATGAATACTATAGGCTATGATAATGAGATTCAACACAGCATGTAGGACCTGCAGAAAAGCCATAGAGCATAGAAATATTTAGAGATTAAATTGTATACCAAAAGATAGGACTTGAGACCATTACATATCTTCTGTGTAGGAGCCAGTTAGTCTACTTTATGGCACTGCAGTGCAGCACCACAACTCAGTGGCAGTGACAGTATGGAGTAGGAAGTTAGAAAAGGTCTACTTCCACACACAATCCCCTACTAATTCAGGCTGTAAAAGTAGAGCTCTTCACCAGACATTTTGCTCTCTGTCTCTCTCTTATCAGTGGACTCCATAAGCATTCATCTTCGGCCCTGGTCAAGCCTTTTAAAATGATCTGAACCTTTGTGTGCTTCACCGTTTGTTTGAATAATCGGGAAACAGAGACACATTTTAAAAAATGACATCATCATTAAATATGAGGCCTGTACATTTCTCCACGATAGAGAGTAGACCATCTGTCATGATTAGGACAAACGACTTAAGACTCCTGATCCAAATGCTTTCTCTCTAATGGTCTTGTACTGACTGTATGTGTGTGTCCATCATAACCTGGTCAGGTAAGGAGATAGGGAGCTAGTTGAGGTGTACACACTAAAGAACAAACTGTAACCCCTGTCGTTTGAACTCAGCTAAAGTCCAAGAGATGGGAACTATTAGAGCTGATTTTTTGTAGCTATTGAATACTGTTGGGAAAGAGTAAATCTGTGACTCACTCACGCTGTAGGCCTAGCTAAAGACTGCAACCCCCTGAAAATATCCAAACCAGAACCAAATATTCAAGAGAAGCAGCGACGGACGTGCCGTTATGTTTCACGTAGGAGCAGGTTCAGATTAATGCTTTGAAACGCTGCCTCAGTAAATTACGACCAGAAGTGAGTTATAGCTCTGTGGTCTGGTAAAGATGTGCTTAAAAAAATTCACCCCTAAAATCATAAAATGTTATGACATCAAGGCGTGGGTGCAATGAAAGTATAATAAATCTTGGATCTCCTCCACCTATACAGGGCCATTCCTTGACCATATGACTCCATTGTCAGTCTGAGATGTTCTCAATAAAGCTGTCTGACCTCACAGTGGTGTTAGGACACCTCACTTTGCTCCCTCATCAGGAGATGTGGATGTGGGGTCCAGGTTTTCTCCCATGGCCTCTTCCCTCCCTGGGCCTGTATTAACACAGTTCTGATCTAGGATCAGGTCCTCCTGGGCCTGTATTCACACAGTTCTGATCTAGGATCAGGTCCCCCTAGGCCTGTATTTGCACAGTTCTGATCTAGGATCAGGTCCCCCTAGGCCTGTATTCACACAGTATCAGGTCCCCCTGTCTATTATATCATCCTATTCATTATCATCTAAATGACTAAACTGATCCCAGATCAGCACTCCTACTCTGAGACTGTTTGTGATTACGGCCGTGGTTCAAATGTTTTAATATAATATATCCCTTTTCGTATCAGGAGCTGTTCCAAAGTGCTTTCCAGTGCCCGGCCTTGACCCCAAAAGAGACAGCAGAAGCAGAAGTATAGTGGCCAGGAGAACTGGAGGAAGAAACCTAGAAAGGAACCAGGCGATGGGTAAGTGGGGTCATTCCCGTCACATTTTTTGTGAACCTTGGTGATACAACGTCACCCCAGAAAAGGGGTTTTCCTGTGACATCACAGGGAAGCGTGTAGTAACCTGGAGTGGTGAGTGAGGCTGAACGTTCAAAGGGTTCTGTCAATGGTAGTGTATAATTAGGCATATCTGGGGGCTTATCGGTAAAAATCAACACTGTTTGTCTACTGTACTTAGAGTGAGGTTACTGTTTACTGTTTAGTCAACAACAACAATGAAGTTAGCCTGTGTAATCAACGGATTCTTTACTTTGACTCAAAATAACCGATTGATCAAGAGCGTTAAGATCTTAGATTTTTTTAAATATTCAATGCTAGTACGTGTTTATTTTGACAGTCCACACAGTTTTTAGTTATAGCTTCAATAACACTATAGTAAAAATGACCAGAACTGAATGAAACAACATGATCTGTAATCTCTGTGTGAGATATTACAATTTGACATGGCCTAATAAAAACATGCAGTCATCACCCCTTGGCCTATCCAACTATTTCAGCCATTTTGTTTTGTTCCCCTCTCTCTCCGTGCACTTGTCATCATAGTGAGCACGCAGCACCGCCAAACATCTTAAGACTCACTCACTCACTCACTCACTCACTCACTCACTCACACTGAAATCAGAGGGTGCTCAGTATTACATGTTGTTGGCCATGTTAAGACACACAACAGGTTTGTGCTAAGGTCAGGGCTATAGCCACAGTCTAGGAATAGCCAGGCTCAGGCCCCTGTTGATTGAAGGATCGTGAGTGTAATGAGATGTTGTGGCCAAACCTCAAGGTGTGGAGATAGAGATAAATTGCTCTGGAGCTCTGGCCCTCCTCTGCATTTCTCTCGGCATGGAGTGTGGAGGGGGAGTCAGTACTCGAGGTGAGAGGAACGCTTCTCACCCCAGTGGGCGTGGTGGTAGGATGTGTGTGTGTGTGCGTGCGTGCGTGTGCATTTGGCGAAATCGCTTCGACGACAGGTAAAAGACACAGCTGACACAACCTGTCACCCAACCCATCCAATCCCAGAGTGCACTAGGGCTGGAGATTTGCACTTTGCAAAATTGGCACGACTTCTATTGCCGTCCCCCAGTCTAACAGAGGGAGGTAGTGGACCCTCAAAGCTCCCCAGTAATGCTGAGAAGGGAGTATATGTGGTGGTAATGAATCCCTAATGAGACTGACACACTCTTTACACTGTTAGGACATTAATAAGGCTCTGTTGTCAGGCTAGCCCATGCCAAGGGGACTCATATGGCCAAGGTGCTGATCCAGGATAGCTGAGATATCAATAGACTTCACAGCTTATAATAGTTTACACAAAGTATAATGTCAGGATTGTTTTTCTTCCAATAGTGCAGAATCTGCAAGTATTGGACAGAAAGCTATCCTTGTTTTGTTGTCAAGTATTCATACCACTTGACTTATTTCACATTCTGTTGTGTTACAGCCTGAATTCAAAACAGATTCAATTGATATTTCTTCTCACCAATCTGCACAAAATACTCCATAATGACAAAGTGAAAACATATTTTTAGACATTTTAGCACACTTATTGAAATTGAAATGCAGAAATATTTAATTTACATAAGTATGAGTCGATACATTTCAGAAGCACCTTTGGCAGCGATTATACTGTAGGCTTTCATCTTTTCACTCAGTCAATTAGGTTATTATTGTGGAGTAACTACAATGTTGTTGATCCATCCTCAGTTTTCTCCTATCACAGTCATTAAACTTTGTAACTGTTTTAAAGTCACCATTAGCCGGGTAGCCTAACTCCATAAAACCACAATGCTATCCCTGTACATTTATCTCCCATCTTGGCCTCCTTCTGTAGCTTCTCAAAGGGAGGGAATTCATTCATTCAACAACAGATTCCTCCTGTAGAGAATAATTGCATTGCTCTGCTCGCTATGCTGCCGGTTGGACAGATGTCCCACTGATGTCCTCGACCCGGGGCAGGGCCCTTAGTGACCCTGGCAGCGTGGCCCTGCGGGGTCCGAAGATAATATGACATGATGAATCTGGTGGAGTAACTGAAGCCAGCGGCCCTTGTCGGCCCCAGTCGCCCCCTGTCGTCCACTGATCAGGTTCCATGATGTTTCTGGGAGCACCACAAAGGTTACCCACGCGTTTGCTTGATGTCCACAAAAACATAATGTATCCTAGCCTATAATACATGTTATTAACAAGCTATTATATAGTGCCTTTGGAAAGTATTCAGACCCCTTGACTTTTTCCACATTTTGTTAGGCTACAGCCTTATTCTAAAATTGTATTCAAATGTTTGTTTTTTCTTGGCAATCTACACACAATACCCAATAATGACAAAGCAAAAACAAGGTTTTTAGAAATGTTTTCTAATTTCTAAAACATAAAAAAATTAAATATCACATCTACATAAGTATTCAGACCCTTTACTCAGTACTTTGTTGAAGCACCTTTGGCAGCGATTACAGCCTTGAGTTGTCTCGGGTATCACGCTACAAGATTGGGATACCTGTATTTGGGGAGTTTCTCCCATTCTATTCTGCAGATCCTCTCAAACTCTATCAGTTTGAATGGGGTGCGTTGCGGCACAGCTATTTTCAGGTCTCTCCAGAGATGTTCGATCGGGTTCAAGTCCGGGCTCTGTCTAGGCCACTCAATGACATTCAGAGACTTGTCCCGAAGCCACTCCTGCGTTGTCTTGGCTGTGTGCTTTGGGTTGTTGCCCTGTTGGAAGGTGAACCTTCGTCCCAGTCTGAGATCCTGAGCGCTCTGAACCAGGTTTTCATCAAGGATGTCTCTATACTTTGAAAAACATCCGCACAGCAGGATGCTGCCCCCCCCCCCCAGGATGGTGACAGGTTTCCTCCAGACGTGACACTTGGCATTCAGGCCAAAGAGTTACATTTAGGTTTCATCAGACCAATGATTCTCATTGTTTGAAAGTCTTTAGGTGCCTTTTGACAAACTCCAAGAGGGCTGTCATGTGCCTTTTCCTGAGGAGTGACTTCCGTCTGGCCACTCTACCATAAAGGCCTGATTGGTGGAGTGCTGCACAGATGGTTGTCCTTCTGGAAGGTTCTCCAATCTCCACAGAGGAACTCTTGAGCTCTGTCAGAGTGACCATTGTGTTCTTAGTCACCTCCCTGACCAAGGCCCTTCTTCCCAGATTGCTCAGTTTTCCTGGGCAGCTAGCTCTAGGAAGACTCTTGGTGGTTCCAAACTTCTTCCATTTAAGAATGATGGAGGCCACTGTGTTCTTGGGGACCTTCAATGCTGCAGACATTTTTGGTACCCTTCCTCAGATCTGTTCCTCCACACAATCCTGGTCTCGGAGCTCTACGGACAATTCCTTCGACCTCATGGCTTGGTATTTGCTCTGACATGCACTGTCAACTGTGGGACCTTATATAGACAGGTGTGTGCCTTTCCAAATCATGTTCAACCAAATGAATTTACCACAGGTGGACTCTAATCAAGTTGTAGAAAACAGGATTATTTCAATACATTTGCAAAAATTTCTAAAAAACAGTTTTTGGTTTGTCATTATAGGGTATTGTGTGTAGATTGCTGATAATTGTTTTTTATTTAATCCATTTTAGTTTAAGACTGTAACATAACAAAATGTGGAAAATGTAAAGGGGCCTGAATACTTTCCAAAGGCACTGTAAATACCTATTAACATTTATGCTTCTGCTATACATTAGTGACATGTATAGATTTCTACAGAATGCACCACAAACAATATTTGGCAGTAGCTGCAGGCTTCAACAAAAACAAAAGGAGAAAAAAGTACAGAAATGCATTATTCATTATTTAAACAAACACAAAAGGTAGAGTGAGTAGAAGTCTTATCCAAATACAGTGGCGACAACTTTGTTGTCCACAACAATATGCTACGCTTCGTGAAGGCGTTTAATTTTTTAGCTGCGGTAACAGTTAGCACTTAGGTTGAAACTCTGCAATTCCCGATCCAAGGTTTATCTTTCACAAATAACTGTGAAATTGCTTGGCACAAAGTCCTCCTCACACTCAATAAGCTAAAATGAGATGTCAAGTGCTCAAGCCGTTCGTTTGTACCAAACGCAGCTGGCTGAATTTGTACAGGGATTCCTATGAGGTCTGCCAGTTGGAAACTAAAAACCTGCTTGAGATGGATTAAAGGAGACCTCTCACCCCCTAAGGCATGCTCACCTTTTTACAAACACAAATGATTACACACATGCACACACACACACACACATTCATACACTTACATGCATACACACACTCACACATATGAACATGCTTGCACACACGCAGGCATACACACACACACACACACACACACACACACACACACACACACACACACACACACACACACACACACACACACACACACACACACACACACACACACACACACACACACACACACACACACACACACACACACACACCGTCAAAGCAGACATAACATTTTATCCTAGACACTAAACATAGACAGCATAGTATAGGTGATGACAACTCAAAACATAAAATAGCCAGGCCAATATACCTATTTCAGACTGCTGTGAATGCAGTAGCCTACACCATGTCTATGCACAAGACCTACAGTATAGTGCCTTCGGAAAGTATTCAGACCCCTTGACCTTTTCCACATTTTGTTACATTACGGTCTTATTCTAAAATTATATATTTTTTTAAATCCTCAGCAATCTACACACCAAACTCCATAATGAAAAAGCAAAAACAGTTTTTTTGAATATTTTGTTTGTTCAGACCCATGCCATAAGACTTGAAATTGAGCTCATGTGCATCCTGTTTCCATTGATCATCCTTGAGATGGTTCTACAACTTGATTGGAGTCCACTTGTGGTAAATTCAATTGATTCAACATTATTTGGAAAGGCACACACCTGTCTATATAAAGGCCCACAGTTGACAGTGCATGTCAGAACAAAAACCAAGCCATGAGGTCGAAGGAATTATCCGTTGTGCTCCGAGACAGGATTGTGTTGAGGCACAGGACTGGGGAAGGGTACCAAAAAAAGTCTGCAGCATTGAAGGTCCACAGTGGCCTCCATCATTCACTTGTAACCACCAAGACTCATCCTACAGCTGGCCGCCAAACTGAGCAATCGAAGGAGAAGGGCCTTGGTTTGGGAGGTGAGATTGGAGAAGATGGAAGTCCCTCCTCAGTAAAAAGCACATGACAGCCCACTTGGAGTTTGCCAAAATGCACCTAAAGATTCTCAGACCATTAGAAACCATTAGATTCTCTGGTCTGATGAAACCAAGATTGAACTCTTTGTCCTGAATGCCAAGCATCATGTCTTGAGGAAACCTGGCACCATCCCTACGGTGAGGCATGGTAGTGGCAGCATCATGCTGTGGGGATGTTTTTCAGCGGCAGAGACTGGGAGACTAGTCAGGATCGAGGCATTGATGAACAGAGCAAAGTACAGAGAGGTTATTGATGAAAGCCTACTCCAGAGCGCTCAGGACCTCAGACTGGGGTGAAGGTTCACCTTCCAACGGGACAACGACCCAAAGCACACAACCATGACAACGCAAGATTGGCTTCGGGACAAGTCTCTGAATGTCCTTGTGTGGCCAGCCAGAGCCTGGACTTCCGATCGAACATCTGGAGAGACCTGAAAATAGCTGTGCAGCGACGCTCCCCATCCAACCTGACAGAGCTTGAGAGGATCTGCAGAGAAGAATGGGAGAAACTCCCCAAATACAGGTGTGCCAAGCTTGTAGCGTCATACCCAAGAAGACTCTAGGCTGCAAACGCTGCCAAAGGTGCTTCAACAAAGTACTGAGTAAAGGGTATGAATACTTATGTAAATCTCATATTTCAGGGGTCTGAATACTTTCCAAAGGCACTGTATATGTCTGATAGGCTACAGTATAGTATCTTTGCATCTTATATCTCTATCTCCACATTGGGCTGCCCGTAAACTAAGTAGGCGAAACAGTGAAGGCAAGATGTGAAGAACTCATATCAATGTTCCATCAGCAACCTTGCAGGATTCCAATGGCTTTTTTGGACCACATATTTTCCCAATCATCAGTGAATATTGTCAAGCTTGATGATCACCATCATACTGTACTGTATGGTGCTTGAGGGGAGTTTAGTGGAGTTGGGAGTCAGGGGACTGTCCTTCTTTCTTTTTTTTTTACAATGGTCCAAACAGGAGGTTGGTGGCACCTTAATTGGGGAGAATGGGCTCGTGGTATTGACTGGAGCGGAATCAGTGCAGTGGTATCAGTCGAGGCTCACATCAACACCATCATCACGGAAACCCTAGAGACGGTGTATTGCCAAGCATATGGAGTAAAATACATGTAAAAAAATATTTAAAAAATGTTTGCTGGTCTCTCAGATATAGGCTAGACACTTCAGGAATAAAATCCCTTTAGATAAAATGTGGGGGACTATCTGTTGTTCCATACAATGAATCTGTTATTCATTGCATTTGAATGGGCTAATAGCAGTAAGGCCAAATACATTTTTTCATAAAAAATATGTTTATAACCTTTTTTGATACTTCAAGGGGTCTTAATATTCCAAATCAAATAGCAAAAGTATCCTTTGTATGACCTTCTTAATGATCCTTAGTATTACATTTTATGTCTGGTCTACTTTCAAAGAACCCCCCCTATGTTAAATGTATACAGTATGGGATTGGCCCCTTTTTTTTCAAATTTTTGCCTAAAATGACATACCCAAATCTAACTGCCTGCAGCTCGGGCCCTGAAGCAAGGATAAGCGCATATTGGTACCATTTGAAAGGAAACACTTTGACGTTTGTGGAAATGTGAAAGGAATGTAGGAGAACATAACACAATAGATCTGGTAAAAGATAATACAAAGAAAACATTTTTTTTTGTATTTGTTTTTGTACCATCATCTTTGAAATGCAAGAGAAAGGCCATAATGTAGTATTCCAGCCCAGGTGCAATTCGGATATTGGCCACTAGATGGCAGCAGTGTATGTGCAAAGTTTTAGTCTGATCCAATGAACCATTGCATTTCTGTTTAAAAAAATGTAATCAAGACTGCCCAAATGTGCCTAATTTGTTTATTAATAACTTTGCATGTTCAAAACTGCACTCTCCTCAAACAATAGCATGGTATTATTTCACTATAATAGCTACTGAGAATTTGACAGTGCAGTTAGATTAACAAGAATTTAAGCTTTCTGCCAATATGTCTATGTCCTGGGATATTTTCTTGTTATTTAGAACCTCATGCTAATCGCATTAGCCTACGTTAGCTCAACCGTCCCGTAGGGGAAGCACCAATCCTGAAGAAGTCAAAGGGCATAAAGGACACATTATAAGAAATCAAAATATCAATTAGTTATTTCTCATCAAAACAAAATGGCTAGTCCTTTCCCACTCTCCAATAAATGCTGAAAGAAACCTCAAAACAAAACAGTGATGAGGATAATCATTGATCCCCATCTAAGCCGTGTTCAATCACACTTAAATGGGGCGGCTCTTCCTACCAGAGGAACAGGCAAAAACCTTTAAGTCTGCAACTAATGCCCGGTTTAGTCCAGTCCCTCGAACCTCGGTCGCGCTACAACTTAATACCAGACGAACTCACGCTGGGAGGCTAAGTCGGAATCAAGGGCAGAGTCCAGACACAGAGCGTCGCTTTTAGTTCCTCATTTTGTCGCCCCCATTCTCTGTCCAGTGCTCCCCTTTGTGGGTCACCATACCCTGGGACAAAGCCCCCCGTCCTCCCCCGCCCATGGGCCTTACAGAGCCAAGCCTAATGCAACCACCACATCACAACCACACACAGGCCATCACTGAAAGATGACATTTCCTCACCCCACTCTCCCCATGACCTCCCCCGCCCACCCCCTTCTCATAATCCAATCAGCAAGGTCTTAGCTTTTCTAATATAGTGGTGCTCTCACTCTAACTTTATCCCTGCAGCTGTGCCGGTCTGCTCATTGGCAAGATTAGGGGCTCCTGGAACTCCTATGATCATTCATTTCAATATGAATGGGACCAATAAGGGGGTGGATTACACCCTGGTTACTTTGGATATCCAACTCTGTCCTTTGATGCCCCTGGGTTTGAACAGCGAGGTCGGAGGCTGCCAGGTCACATGGTGCGGCGGCAACACCACCTGGCAGCTCGCTCTTTCCTCATATGTGCTTATTAAACACGCCACACTGGCACCAGGGCCCATGGGCACCGAACAGGCCAATCGTGGGCCACCGGCAGGACCAGATGGCATTGCCATCGTCTTCATGCCTAGCCAGGTGGGGTCTTCTCTGTGAGAGAGCGGCTTGCTGGGCCGGGTCCCACTGAGAGTGGCCAGGCACAGGCAGGAGGGTGGCCAGAATGCAGTGCCAAGCCAGGGAGTAAAGCAAACAATGCCACATTCCATTCCTCTCTCTCTCTCACACACACACACACACACACACACACACACACACACACACACACACACACACACACACACACACGTATGTGAATATGCTTTCACCAGTATACACAAAAAACATAGACAGATTGTCACACACTCATCCATAGACCACTTTATTCATATACATTCACATGGACACATACATACTGTACCTACAGTATTAAGGAGTTTAAACATAACCTGCACACCACATACAAAACACTCGTAACCACACACATAGACAGCAGGCTCCACTAGTATTTCATTAGTCCCCTTGACTTGTGTTATTTGCTCCACTGGCCCTCCTGACAACTCCAGGGGCCCGGGGCCCATTGTGTGTGTAGTAGTAGAGGTGATTAATATCTGTTTTTCCTCCTTTGTGGGAGAGGAAGACACAGCTGATCCACCGTGACCCCCTTAATCCATACTGGGTCGACGCACTCTCTCTCACTCTTTACCCTAGCGGGTAGGGTACTGCTACCCCATGGTGGGTTTGGTTCCTGGCTGTATCACAACCGGCCATGATTGGGAATCACATAGTTTAGCACACAATTTGGCCCAGCATCGTTAGGGTTTGGTCGGGGTATGCCGTCATTGTAAATATGCATTTTTTCATAAGTGACCTGTTTTGACAGGTGAAGTGACACGTCTTTCTTTGTATCAATTTAGGGAATAGCCCATCTGAATTGGCTAAGATGGCCAGGTTGAGAGGTTGTATGGGGTGGAAGGGGTGTTTGAGCAATTGACTGGCTTGCTGGGTCTATTGAGGACTTGGTCCTGTTGACAGATATACTGCTCCCTTTGTGACCACCGCTATGATGGAAATGGCAGGTGGAGTATGTGTAGTCGGCATGAAAATCTTCCACAGCTGTTTTGGGCTTTGTGAACTTGCTACGGCGCTTGGTGTCCAATTCTCTCCCGCTCCTTGTTGTTGCCTTGTTGACCTAGTCTCTAAACTCGCAAGCATGATCTAATGGACTTAGCTCTTAATAACAACTTCTGGTTGGAAAAAATGTCCAGGCCACTATTAACACTCAAAACTGTTGGATGAGAGCTCTTAGCAACTGGTTTAGACCTCTTTCCAGGGTAACATATAGCAATGGGAACTGGTTTAGATCTCTTTCCAGGGTAACGGATAGCAATGGAAACTGGTTTAGATCTCTTTCCAGGGTAACGGATAGCAATGGAAACTGGTTTAGATCTCTTTCCAGGGTAACATATAGCAATGGAAACTGGTTTAGATCTCTTTCCAGGGTAACATATAGCAATGGAAACTGGTTTAGATCTCTTTCCAGGGTAACGGATAGCAATGGGAACTGGTTAAACACTTTTTTATACAAAACATTTAAGAAATAAATTGATCATGTGATCATTAATTAGCAGATTAGAGCGTAAGACGCTTGAGCTGAGGAATGTATTGAATTTCCAAAAAGTGTACATTCATCCTCAAGCAAAGCACAGTTTATAGTAGGTTTTCAACCTGATAACAAATGTGGTTTAACATCATGGGTGACCTGGCAGTGTGTGTGTGTGTGTGTGTGTGTGTGTGTGTGTGTGTGTGTGTGTGTGTGTGTGTGTGTGTGTGTGTGTGTGTGTGTGTGTGTGTGTGTGTGTGTGTGTGTGTGTGTGTGTGTGTGTGTGTGTACAGAAGGAGCAGGCAGGGGTGCGGTGCCTGACACGGACCAGTCAGGTTAGCGTGGGAGGGGGTAGTCCGGAAGACCAGAGATTTTATCTCTCCATAAAGTTTTCTTATGAACGGCACCACCCGTCATAAGCTTCCAGAAATGACCTACCTCTACAGCCAAACCCTGATTTCCTTTTACTCTTCCCTGTCAACAATGGAAGGCGCCACCATCTATTTGGACTGTCACTATACAAACCATAGATTGTCATTATATGTTTTCCATAATCATGGCATTACTGGATGATGAAGAAATGTGCTATACTCCTATAACCCAGTGCTTTATGTCCTTCTGTGGCACCAGAAATGATAAACACACCAACACAGAAATTATTAACACACCAACACAGAAATTATTAACACACCAACACAGAAACGATTAACACATCAACACAGAAACGATTAACACATCAACACAGAAACGATTAACACATCAACACAGAAACAATTAAGACACCAACACAGAAACTATTAACACACCAACACAGAAGCTAACACACCAAAACATAAACTAACACACCACTCGAACACAGAAATTATTAACACATCAACACAGAAACGATTAACACACCAACACAGAAACGATTAAGACACCAACACAGCAACTATTAACACACCAACACAAAAACTAACACACCAACTTACACACCAACATAGAAACTAACACACCAACACAGAAACTATTGCCCCCCCAAATACAATTAGAGTTTTTAGTTATCTTCTTGAAGCTTCTAAATGAAAGACGGGCAGTAAGTGTTCGATGTTAGCTCACAGCAAACCTCACAGTAAATTCAACATGCCAACGCATCTGCATATCCCATTCAACCAGCTCAACATACCGTAAAACTTCAATTAATAGCCTGTGAGTTTATTTGCATAGATCACTGAACACAACAGGCACTTATTAGACACAGGCTTCTATTTCAGCCAAGTGTCTATTTCCTTAAAAATGCACACAGCTTTTGCTCATTTTCATAGCGAATGGTTTTATTCGAGCATTCAATTCAGCAGTTTAATACATTTCTTAATTTCCTGCACTACTGTGTTTATTATTTACACACTGTCATGTTTGTTTGTCTTAAATATGTTTCTGTGACAGAATAATGATTCTCATCTTTGATGGTGCATTTTTGTCAGTTCTTACTTTTGCCACTAATATGCTGATTTCTAAGGGTCTCTACTCCCAAAGTTGTTGACTGTTTTTGTGCTTGAAAGTTAGCTAGCAGTTCTCACCTGTCAGCTGCCAATAGCTAGCAGTTTCTTACTGATGGTAAAAACGGATGATTTACATAATTATTTTGACCCATTACTGAATTATTTAATGCAACAAAATAAACATTAAACCTCCTAAACAATTCATGGTAATTCATGGTAATCTCATAAACAATGACTTTAGACCCCGTGTTTATTTGAAACAGGCGTTTATTTACTAAAATGTGTACCGTTGCCCGGCTATTAAAAGGGACAGGTGGCTATTTGAGACTGCGTTTAATTGAAGTTTTTTCAGTGACTCACCTTTCTATGAGAAAGAAGAGAGCAATAGATCTGTGACACATGGAAACGTGTCAATGTGACTGGCATCTGTGTAAATAAACAACGGGCTGAGGGCCAAGCTCTGATGCGCACCACCACAGCGGAGCAGTTACTTTCTTTCCCTGAAACACCTATACCTGTCCCACCGTCTGGGTTTCAACCTGATGAACGACATCATAGCCTGCGGCTGCTCAGAGCTGGGCCATTTGTTAGGAGATAAGAGAGACTTCCTGGATTAGAGAGGTAGTTGAGGTACATCTCCAGAGAGCCTGTTTGTTTGGGTAAGGCAGCTTGTTCATTACGGCTAAAACTGTGGGAGGTTGGGAAGCCAACCTGTCTCCCAGATAGTGCGGGAGCCACGCCAACATGTACTTAACCCGTCTGCAAATGCACTCGCTTCCCATTGCCGCCTCCGATGCATTATTATGAGTTGTGCATATGGCATAATGCATTGGATTTAAGAGAGTTTGGGACCTGCCTAAGATCTAGAGAAATGCTTGAAATGTATGAAACAGTTGGGTGTTACATATATAAAGGAATATAGAGTACCAGTCAAAAGTTTGGACACCTACTCATTCAAGGGTTTTTCTTTATTTTAACTATTTTCTACATTGTAGAATAATAGTGAAGACATCAAAACTATGAAAGAACACATATGGAATCATGTAGTAATGAAAAAAGTGTTAAACAAATCTAAATACATTTTAGATTTTAGATTATTCAAAGTAGCCACCCTTTGCCTTGATGACAGCTTTGCACCCTCTTGGCATTTTCTCCACAGCTTCACCTGGAACGCTTTTCCAACGGTCTTGAAGGAGTTCCCACATATGCTGAGCACTTGTTGGCTGCTTTTTAAAAAATGTTTTCAATTGGGTTGAGGTTGGGTGATTGTGGAGGCCAGGTCATCAAATGAAATCAAATGTATTTATATAGCCTTTCGTACATCAGCTGATATCTCAAAGTGCTGTACAGAAACCCAGCCTAAAACACAAAACAGCAAGTAATTCAGGTGTAGAAGCACGTAGGCTAGGAAAAACTCCCTAGAAAGGCCAAAACCTAGGAAGAAACCTAGAGAGGAACCAGGCTATGAGGGGTAGCCAGTCCTCTTCTGGCTGTGCCGGGTGGAGATTATAACAGAACATGGCCAAGATGTTCAAATGTTCACAAATGACCAGCATGGTCAAATAATAATAATCACAGGCAGAACAGTTGAAACTGGAACAGCAGCACGGCCAGATGGACTGGGGACAGCAAGGAGTCATCATGCCAGGTAGTCCTGAGGCATCGTCCTAGGGCTCAGGTACTCTGAGAGAGAGAGAAGAAAGAGAGAAAGAGAGAATTAGAAAGAGCATACTTAATATTCACACAGGACACCGGATAAGACAGGAGAAGTACTCCAGATACAACAAATTGACCCTAGCCCCCCCGACACATAAACTACTGCAGCATAAATACTCGTCATCAATATAGGTCATCTGATGCAGCACTCCATCACTCTCCTCATTGGGCAAATAGCCCTTCCACAGCCTGAAGATGTGTTGGGTCATTGTCTTGCTAAAAAACAATGATAGTCCCACTAAGCGCAAACCTAATGGGATGGCGCATTGCGGCAGAATGCTGTGGTAGCCATGCAGGTTAATTGTGCCTTGAATTCTAAATAAATCACCAACAGTGTCACCAGCAAAGCACCCCCACACCATCACACCTCCTCCTCTATGCTTCACGGTGGGAACCACACATGCAGAGATCCTCCATTCACCTACTCGGTGTGTCACAAAGACATGGCGGTTGGAACCAATAATCTCACATTTTGACTCATCAGACCAAAGGACAGATTTCCACCGGTCTAATGTCCATTGCTCGTGTTTCTTGGCCCAAGCAAGTCTCTTATTATTATTTGTGTCTTTTAGTAGTGGTTTCTTTGCAGCAATTTGACCGGATTCACACAGTCTCCTCTGGACAGTTGATGCTGAGATGTGTCTGTTACTTGAACTCTGTAAAGCATTTATTTGGGCTGCAATTTCTGATGTTGGTAACTACGATGAACTTATCCTCTACAGCAGAGGTAACTCTGGGTCTTCCTTTCCTGTGGCGGTCCTCATGAGAGCCAGTTTCATCATAGCGCTTGATGGTTCTGGAAATTTTCCGTATTGGCTGACCTTTATGTCTTAAAGTAATGATGGACTGTCATTTCTCTTTGCTTATTTGAGCTGTTCTTGCCATTATATGGACTTGGTCTTTTACCAAATAAGACTATCTTCTGTACACCTCCCCTACCTTGTCACAACACAACTGATTGGCTCAAATGCATTAAGAAGGAAAGAAATTCTACAAATTAACTATAACAAGGCACACCTGTTAATTTTAACACATTCCAGGTGACTACCTAATGAAGCTGATTGGCCGAATGCCAAGAGTGTGCAAAGCTGTCATCAAGTCGAAGGGTGGCTACTTTGAAGAATCTGAAATATAAAATACATTTGGATTTGTTTAACACATTTTTGATTACTACATGATTCCACATGTTATTTCATAGCTTTGTTGTCTTCACTATTATTCTATAATATAGTAAAAATAAAGAAAAACCCTGGAACGAGTAGGTGTGTCCAACCTTTTGACTCATACTGTACATTTCAAATTTGCGACAAATTAGGGAAAAGTACAGAAAATACATGTATAGTTCAAAATAACATTTGTTAGAATTGAATACAGGTCATATTGAGGCAACATTTTTCAAAAACAAAAGAGAAAACCAATGAAGAAACTGTGGGTGGCCCAGCACTACTTCTTGGCAAGCGACCGTGGGTTAGAATGATTAAGCACTCACTGCCTGTGTCACTTTGAAAAATGTTCACTGACCATACTGTTCATATCCAGGCTTGTGGGTTGCTCTGAGGTCAGGATCCTGCAGCCAGACACGCTTATCACAACACCAGATAAGCCTGACTTGAATGACAACTCGTAAATGGTTTTGATCCATGCAAATTGAGAAGTCATCCTTCAGTAGCAAAAGGAAACATAATGGAACAGCAACCTCATGTTGAGTATTATAACAAAGGCACATCATAGAGACATTAGCTAATGAAACATAATGATATTCAGATGTATAGATGTTAAATGCATTGAACAATCTATGCGTATACAGATTCATAAACTGGTAGACTGATTAATAGTTTGTATTAGAAGGCACTCTTCCAGACACAGTGAATGCTGGTTTGCCCCAGTCTGTGTCTGTGTGGGGCTGTTTGCCCCAGTGTCTGTGTCTGTGTGGGGCTGTTTGCCCCAGTGTCTGTGTCCGTGTGGGGCTGTTTGCCCCAGTGTCTGTGTCTGTGTGGGGCTGTTTGCCTCTGTGTCTATGTCTGTGTCTGTGTGGGGCCACTGTTTGCCCCAGTGTCTGTGTCTGTGTGGGGCTGTTTGCCCCAGTGTCTGTGTCCGTGTGGGGCTGTTTGCCCCAGTGTCTGTGTCTGTGTGGGGCTGTTTGCCTCTGTGTCTATGTCTGTGTCTGTGTGGGGCCACTGTTTGCCCCAGTGTCTGTGTCTGTGTGGGACTGTTTGCCTCTGTGACTATGAAGGGCCACTGTTTGCCCCAGTGGCTGTGAAGGGGTAATTAGATGTAGTGTTGTTTGAGTCCCTGTTAATCCTGAGCTGATTAGTGGAATTCACTCTTCATGGCTCTGTGTGAGAGAGAGAGAAACAGATATGCAGATAGACATACAGACAGATCCCCGCATCCAGCCTGCTCAAGAGGCTCCCACCCAAAACAACAGCCTCCCCCCCCTCCTCCGGCCAATGAGAGCTCGACCCCGAGGTCACCTGGCTCACCAGACTAATCCTGAATCTGCCTTGTAGATTAGCACTTTCCCACTCGCAGCCACTCCAGCCCAAGTCCGGTAAATCCCAAGGTAAATGTCAAAGCTTCCGGTAAGTGGGAGAGCACAGCATTGTGGAGTGGATTAAGGAGAATGGGATAATATTTGGGAGTGTATCACCGCTGGTGATTAGGGTGAGGCCAACAGTAAAGGCTGTATTTAGCTGGTTTTTTTCACCCAAACCCAATGGCCAAGGCTCTGATCTGTTTGGCCTCCGATGTCTGTCATGTCTGGCTTTGTTGAGTACTTGTCATTTTGGATTCATCGCTAGTCATGTATTTACATTGTGGTATAATCAATTGATTCCCATTTACAATTGATTAGCTATATACTGTACAATTGTTTTTATATATATTTTTAAATATAAAACAAGGAGAATACAATCAACCCTCATTCTATAGATATAACATGCATAGAATTTGTGTGGCTCTGAAAAGGACGTCACAGTGTTATGAATGCAACGCTTACCTGCAGCGTTAGGTTTCTAAGTTGTAGTAACATCGTAGCTAGCACTTTTATAATACTGTCATAACACACTCTTGCTTTTAGAGATGGGTCATAACTGAATACTGCACAGATCTCTGAACCCCTGCTGTAATACAGTGTTGGATAATGGATAGAGAGGACGCCTCTCTACTGTAGATGGCACTGTTAAACTTGACTTGTTCGGACTGGCCTCTGTGACAGAGGAAGTGGAAGAGGGAGTCAGAATCTGGTCCTCATTAGCACATCCAGACCCAGAAATATAGTTATGCCGACAACAGGTCTATGTCAGTTATGCTAATAACAGGTCTATATTAGTTAGTTATGCTGCCAAACGTTATAGAATTAGGCAGGAGCAAATGGGATAAATCAATCACACAGACCACAGTAGATAGAGGGTCTTTGGCAGGGTCTTTTTACATGAAGTTTCCTTTCTCTTCCCCCATTTTCCCCAGAAGTGTCAGGGAGTCGTGGAACAGGGGTGGGGTGGGGATTAGGGACAGAGCAAAAGGCAAGCATGTTATTGTAAAGAAGTTCACAGGGGAGTCAAGCAGAGGGCAGTGGGCCGATCACACGCTACGTTGTGATTCACGGAGGCCTGAACATGAATCCTGGACCCCGCTCTACGAGAAAATAACTTTAGTCAGCGTCGAGCTTGATGATGATGGGAAGGAAAACTAAGTGGATCACCTCACACACACAGTCAAAGACATAACATTTTACCTTACAAAACTGAGCATAGCATCGGTGATGACGAGACAATTGTGTTGTCCATGCGTAGCCGAAAAAGACCATTACCATAATTATATCACTGATAACAATTGATTGTGAATGACAGAGGCATGGTCGGGCACACTACACACAATTAGCACAACCCTACACCAAAGTAGCACAACACTTTAGATAATTTGCAAAATGGAACACTTTTGTCAACTACACACTACGACTTCATAAAAATAATATTTTGTTACCATATTGCATATGACTTCAATCTTTTTGAACCAGTTACACACTACTGTTGCTAACCTAAAACACTTTTAGCAAGTCTAATTGTCAGTGATTAGAGTGCTGTAAATGAAGTACACAGAGAAAGTGCAACTATACAAACACAACACAAGACCAATGCTGCAGACTGAGGAAAATATCATTTATTTCTCTCCATATACACAAATCAGTCAACATGTCAACATGGAGAATCAAAACAAAACATGTCCTAGTTTTCATGCTACTACAGTAGTGTGCATAACACTGTTAGCTCAGCAAACAGACAAACGTAAAATACTGTATCCAGTACAGGTTACAATTACAGTAAATAACAACAAATAATCTGAAAAAAACTGACAATATTGTACAGAAAATACTACAGTAAACATACTATACATTATCTCTTCTCCTAGCTGGAGAATTTCATCAACATCACAAGCAATATCGTCATTAGCAAGACAACGCGAGAAGAACCGTCTTGAATGTCGAATCCATCCTTGCACTGCTGCGGCGTCGACTTGGTCACAGGCGTCCTCCATGGCCTGAATGAGGGGTACCTGAGCCTGGGGCTGGAGATCGTAAACCTTCCTGGCCTGAATGAGGGGTACCTGAGCCTGGGGCTGGAGATCGTAAACCTTCCTGGCCTGAATGAGGGGTACCTGAGCCTGGGGCTGGAGATCGTAAACCTTCCTGGCCTGAATGAGGGGTACCTGAGCCTGGGGCTGGAGATCGTAAACCTTCCTGGCCTGAATGAGGGGGTACCTGAGCCTGGGGCTGGAGATCGTAAACCTTCCTGGCCTGAATGAGGGGTACCTGAGCCTGGGGCTGGAGATCGTAAACCTTCCTGGCCTGAATGAGGGGTACCTGAGCCTGGGGCTGGAGATCGTAAACCTTCCTGGCCTGAATGAGGGGTACCTGAGCCTGGGGCTGGAGATCGTAAACCTTCCTGGCCTGAATGAGGGGTACCTGAGCCTGGGGCTGGAGATCGTAAACCTTCCACCGCCATGCAGAGAACAACTCTTCGACAGGGTTTAGAAACAGAGAGTATGGTGGAAGGTATAGTACTGTCATCTGTGGATGGTGTTGAAACCAGTTCTGGACCAAAACAGAGCGGTGGAATGACACATTGTCCCAGATGACCGTGTATTGCATCTGGTGCATTTCAATACCTGCTGTGACGATGTGGTGCTATCGGTCCAAAAATGTGAGAATGTGAGGTGTGTTGTAAGGGCCCATTTTGGCATGACGGAGGACAACCCCATGCTGTGAAATGGCAGAGCAAAGGGTGATGTTACCCCCACGTTGCCCTGGGACATTGATTATAGCCCTGTGGCCAATGATATTTCTGCCTCTCCTTCTTGCTTTTGTGACGTTGAACCCTGCCTCATCAATATACATGAATTCATGCAGGATTTCCTCAGCATCCATCTGCAAAACTCCCTGAAATACAGAGAAAGACAAGATTGTGTAGTTCAGGATAGGTCTAGTATACAGTCATGTGTGCAGTATGCAACATCACAGTGCCAAAGTGAACAATACAAACCTCCACATACTCATGCCGCAGCCGTTTGACCCTCTCTGAATTCCGCTCAAAAGGCACTCGATAAAGTTGTTGCGTGCCAGTGTTGACTGAGACCTGATGGACATTATTGAAAATGGCATGGTCACCGATAATGTTGGCTTGTAGTTCTCTGAGCCTGATACCATTATTGGCCAAAACCATGTTTATTATCTCTCTCTCTCTTGTTCTTGTGTGAATATGGGCCCCCTTCCTCTTTGTCGTTCCCGACCCTCAATCCTATGTAGAGAATAATACATGTAACTTACTGTACAATGTCACAGGAAGGGGTATCACAAGTGCTGATATGGTGCAGACAATAAGCAGCTGATTCCTGTAACTGTAGACAGATCTACCTGTTTTCCTGTCTAAAAGTCCTTATGACAGATGCCGCTGTATATCTGCTAAGATTTGGCTGAACTCTCAGTCCAGCCTCCCTCAGCGTCAATCCGTGGTTCACAACATGGTCCACTAGTGTTGCACGAATGTCATTTGATAAGTTTGGTCCTCTTCTTTGTGCACGTTCTCTTCCTGCTTCAGGTCTTCCTCGACCTCTGGCTCGGCCTCTTCCTCTACCTCCTTCTCCTCCTCTGTGTACTCCTCCTCTCACCCTCACTCTTCTTCTGACTCCTTCCATTTTGGTTGAAGGCAGGTGAACCTACCTGCTGCATTTTTATAGTGCTTAAACCTGATGCCTCTACAATTTAGCAATCATGTGTTTGTGCACCTGATGGCTGTGTTTAACAGATTTGCTCATATGTGTGGTAATTTGACAGTCAGTGCTTTGGAATTGCAAGGAAGTGACATCATGATATACTTCTGTGTCTGATGTATACAAGTGTGTTTAGTGTTTTGCAAATCACTGAGTGTAATGTTTTTCAAATAGTGTGAAGCTGACAATGTGCTTACAGTTGTGCAAATCTAGCCTTGTGTTTTGCTCCTTGAGTGTAAGGTTTTGCTAATTGTGGGAAAAGTTACATTTTATTGTGTAAGCAATCGTAAAAAAACTGTTACCTCTTAATTGCTTCATAGTTATCATACGTAATGAGTATTTACTGTAGCCCCACCTGTACCCATAGAAACCCCACCTACCCATTAAGACTGACTGTTGAACCAGGCATTCTTGGGTCAGGGTCTGACCAGACTGGTCCCTGTCTCGTGTCGGGACGTAGGTGAACCTTACTGAACCTTTTGTAATGTTGCATACAAACGATGGTGATGACTTCATACTCTGCTGGGATATTGCTTTGTCTCCTAGAAGGGCCGGGCCTTCGTGAATGACTCTGGGCTGGTAGTCGTCACCGCATTCTTCTCCATGTACTGAGGGCCAATGAGACAACTGTCCACCCCACCCTAATAAAACACAGATGCTGAGAGAGAGATGGGAAGGGAGGGAAGAAAGGAAGGAGAGAGAGAGAGAGAGAAAGAGAGAGAGAGAGAGAGGGGAAGAAATGAAACATCACACTGGGCAAAAACTGTTTCCACATCATTTCAACAACAAAAAATTATATGTAATGACGTTGAATCAATGTGAAAAACTGATTGGATTTGCAAAAAGTCAACTTAAGGGAAAATCCTATTTCTTTCACACAACTTTTAACATAACTCCAATGACATGGTGACATTTGTTGTAGATGTCACGTTAGTATTCACGTTAGTCAACCAAATGTAAATCTAAACTAGATGTTGAACTGACGTCTGTGCCCAGTGGAATAGTCATTAGAATGACTTCATAATAAAGTGATGACTATCTGGCTCCATTTTCATGACTGGATTACGCAATTAAGTATTGATGTCAATGTTTGATTCAAATATTGGAAAATGAAATGAGAGCACACAAGCCAGCAGCAATGGTTGAAATCTTTCATACTAATGTACATCCTTTCACACAATGTACATCCTGCTCTTAAATAATTCACTATCCAATTAGGTTTCAAGACATAGCAAATCAAATGACTATTTCATGAAACATGATTAAGTTAACTTTGATGCTCATTAGCTATTTCCCTGAACTCAATTGTAATTTTGTCTGACCCGCATTTGCTTTGGTCTGAATTACTAATCAAGTCCACACATCCTGTGTTTGACAAAAATGTTACCTATTCTCTAACAATTTTCTCTCAAAACTCATGAGGTTTCATCAAGAAAGAAGAACTAAAACACCAAGAGAGTGAAGGGGAAAAGCACAGATGAGTCAGAAAAAGTCATTTTGTCTTTCTTTTTCTTCTTCTCTCTGATAACATCCATATGAGTTTGACCAATCCCTGCCCTGGGCATGCATCTGTTGTCTTCCCAGGGAAATAAGGACTGTAACTCAAAGTGTTTAAAGGACTGGGAAGGAGTGAGCGTCCGTTGGGAGTAAAAGACAACGTGTTGCCCACTCTGGGGACAGGCGTTGTGTTTTTCCAGCAAACCGTAATCCTGAGTGGGAGAATAACATTGAGGGAACATAAGCTAACCTTAGCAGCAGACAGACAGCTTAGGCATAGGAAGGGACACCTATGAGCCTGGACCAGCAGAGTATGTACACAGCAATTATATCTCTCAGCACGCAGCAGTCTACATAGCTAAAACACACTCCTAGGGTCACAGCCCACAGGGACAAGGTTTTCCCATTAAAACATCATCAGACACCGCCGTTTATTTAAGGAGATATATGATTTTTGCCGCTACTGTTGACTCTTCCCGTCACTGGAGAGCAAAGATAATCATTTGGAACCAAAGAGAAAAAGAAAACAATAATCTCTGAAGAGACGAATTATCAGCACAGGTCAAGAGTTCTGTGTATGTACATACCTTTATTTGATGCCGAGGGAATTGGGATGTGAAACGAACGGGTCCATGTTCAGTTCACTCTTGGCCCTTTTGAATGGAACTGAATTCATACTCAATTCACACTGCAAAAGTTGTTGCTTTTTTTTCCAAAGTACCTTCATGAACAAACATGATATCATTGTTCAAATGAAAAAGATGATTCATAGAATAAATAATCAACTTTTTCTAATCAAGACATGTTGCTATGGTTGCACATCTTAGACAAATAATTTTTTTAAAATATTCAGAACTGTCCCTTAGCCTTAACCCAACCCCATTTTGTTTTAACGAGTGGCTCATTTCAGAACCGTTTCTACCGAAACAGTCAGGAAACATGCTCATTTGTTTCTCACACCTATTCTCTGATAAATAAATCAACAGGAAAGCCAAGCCCTGTAGAAGGGGGTCAGCCAGTTGTCCAAACCTCAGGACAGTCAGTCCAATGTGTACTGCATGACCTCCTCATATAGCTGAGCATCCCCAAACACCCCCTCCTCCTCCCACCTCTGTCCCAACCATCCCTCTCCTTCCCATTACCCCTCTCTGTCACCCCTCTCCTTCTCCTCACCCCTCTATCTGTCACCCCTCTCCTTCTCCTCACCCCCTCTCTCTGTCACCCCTCTCCTTCTCCTCACCCTCTCTCTGTCACCCCTCTCCTTCTCCTCACCCCTCTCTCTGTCACTCCTCTCCTTCTCCTCACCCCTCTCTCTGTCACCCCTCTCCTTCTCCTCACCCCTCTCTCTGTCACTCCTCTCCTTCTCCTCACCCCTCTCTGTCACCCCTCTCCTTCTCCTCACTCCTCTCTCTGTCACCGCTCTCCTTATCCTCACCCTCTCTCTGTCACCCCTCTCCTTCTCCTCACCCCTCTCTCTGTCACCCCTCTCCTTCTCCTCACCCCCCTCTCTCTGTCACCCCTCTCCTTCTCCTCACCCCTCTCTCTGTCACCCCTCTCCTTCTCCTCACTCCTCTCTGTCACCCCTCTCCTCCTCCCCTCTCTCTGTCACCCCTCTCCTTCTCCTCACCCCTGTCTCTGTCACCCCTCTCCTTCTCCTCCTCCTCTCTCTGTCACCCCTCTCCTTCTCCTCACCCCTCTCTGTCACCCCTCTCCTTCTCCTCACTCCTCTCTCTGTCACCCCTCTCCTTCTCCTCACCCCTCTCTCTGTCACCCCTCTCCTTCTCCTTACCCCTCTCTCTGTCACCCCTCTCCTTCTCCTCACCCCTCTCTCTGTCACCCCTCTCCTTCTCCTCACCCCTCTCTCTGTCACCCCTCTCCTTCTCCTCACTCCTCTCTCTGTCACCCCTTCTCCTAGCATGCCTGGGGCGGCAGGGTAGCCTAGTGGTTAGAGCGTTGGACTAGTAACCGGAAGGTTGCAAGTTCAAACCCCTGAGCTGACAAGGTACAAATCTGTCGTTTTGCCCCTGAACAGGCAGTTCCTGCTGTTCCTAGGCCGTCATTGAAAATAAGAATTTGTTCTTAACTGACTTGCCTGGTTAAATAAAGGTAAAATTAAAATTAAAAAAATTAAATGCCGCCCGTTCTGTGGGCAGATAGCACATTTGTTCTCAATGGGGGCTGCCTGTTCATTGGTGAGTGTGCGTTGAATGAAAAGCAGGTCCTCCTATATTCCTGGAAGGCCAAGACATGGCAGAGTACAGACATCAAGACCCAAGGAGTCTGAGAGAACTGGAGTGACTCAAGTGGCATAATATGCAGCTGGAGTGGATTGATTATTGTAGTTTTCACGAAATCGGGGGTGAGGGCATCCAGCATCCTCCAGGAACATTCCAGACACATTCCCCCTTGTAATTAGGCCCCTTCCCATCCATGAAGGAAAATCCAGGAAAGACATTGACGACTACTGATAGAGTTTTCATCCACAAATAAAGGAATTAGGAACATTTTGAGTACCTCGATAATATCCTTATTTGCATTTACTTGCAAAAAAGCAAGGCCTATATTATGCAAAGTGTAGCCCCTGTGGCTGTCTCACCATTGGTCAAAAGACCCATATCCATCTAACCTAGACACCCTGCCCCTCCCCCTACACGCCATCAGTCAGGTGTGTGTCTCACCGTGGCAATTTGTTAACCTCTAACCAGTGAACCCTGCTGACCTCTGGAGCCCTCTATGGAGCACCGTATGATTGGACACAGGAGGAGGGCAGCAGAACAACCACTGCAGACACAGACGCATGTGCACACACACACACACACACACACACACACACACACACACACATACACACACACACACACACACACACACACTCATCATTCAAAGCATGCTTGGAGGAGGAAATAAAGTTGCAGAAGTAGAATCCTTTTGAGACTTCTATTATTTCTCCTTGCCATGAGAAGTATTTATCTGCATACCTAAATCATGTTTATGTATAATCATTTAGGTTGACAGTATAATATACAGTATCTCGTTCACTCTTACATGGATCTTCAAATCCTTTGACTGTCTGTCAGCTGACTTTATAAAGTTGGATCTGATTAGCACGTTTGACATGATGAAGCCAAAGGCAAGGTAAAACTGTCTTCAGAATGGCTTTGCTATGCAATATATTGCTTTTGAAGTGAAGTAGTGCAACTGAGCAGTGTGTTTCTTCATTGGCTTTAATATTAATATTGTTTGTGTATACTGAACTACATTTGTTTAAATAAAATAAACCTAAACCTAGTTTCCAATAAAGCAGAGCTATTACCATTGGTTTTCACTCTTCTGTGACTTGGCCAACGGAAATGGGGGCATTAGATGGTAGTTCATTCCTTTAATGGTTTATTATTCCGAGCACAAAACTGTCTCATTGCTAAGTCTGAGAGCAAATCTTCTATGGCAATGCATATTCATATGTTTAACATACAGACATGCATTCTTAATGATCCAGGATTGGATAGAATGCAATCAACTCATTAAAACTGTGTGCCATGCCTGTCTCCACCAGACACCACCATGAGACTTTTAATGAAGCACATTCAATTACTCCACAAAGAAGGATTAAATGTGTGAGTGGAAGTGAGAGATGCAATAGTATTTCTGAATGTATTAGTTATTAGTTCACTGTGTAATTTTCCAACATGTTGGAGAAAAACTTTTTTTGGTGTGTGTCTTTTTTGGGCCCATGAGGCACAGGGGAAAGCTGTGCTAGTCTTTTCAACTAGAAAGGCACATAAGATTGATTTAATACTGTACAGTACCATCGACTGTCTCTAAGTATACACAGCCTTTGTCACAATTTACAATACATCTTCCTCCAGGGAGAGTGAGAGAGAGAGAGGGAGTGTGTGAGCTCGAAAGAGAGAGAGAGAGGTAGACTTACAGCTACATATTTTTTGGGGACCTTTATTTCACTAGGCAAGTCAGTTAAGAACAAATTCTTATTTTCAATGACGGCCTAGGAACAGTGGGTTAACTGCCTTGTTCTGGGGGCAGAACGACAGATTTTGACCTTAAATGACACCACATTTGTGGCATTGTGCATTTGCATTCTTCTATCGTTATAACATAACACTTGAATCGACATGGAAACGCTCATAAAAGTGTATCTTAATTGACCCAGCTTTGTGCCATCTAGTTTATACAGACAGGCGCACTTTGACCTTATACAAAGTACCCAAGTACACACCATCTGCTCTAAAGCATAATAGAAGCCAAATTAAACGTGAGGAGTGAGAGAGGATGAAACTCAGCAGAGCCCCACACAGAAGTTACGAGCTGCTAGAAGTTAGAGAGATTTACAACAGTCCAAAACATAGCAAAGTGCTAGACGCAATTAATGGACTGTATCATAAACATCTGGATACATTTACTGTCCGAGCTAGCTTTATAAAAGCCACTTAAGCCATTTTTAGTGCTGCACTAAAAGCTCCTTTTAAGATGATAATGTATACCAAAATCAGTCAAAATGATACACTGACGAACTCCAGTCCCTGCAGGCCGTCAAAACTGTGAGACGTTTCCAAGCTAGGTACGTCATTTCATCAGAAACAGGACAGGAGCTCGACGCTGGATAAAAAGACGTGAGGGATTTCTTTCTCGAAGTGTGCTTTTTCAAGCCTTAACGTTACCCTCTTTTTTAATATCCATGAGATTCCTGTCACTTGGGTTGAATAAATAACACTAACCAGCCTTGAAAACCAGGTTAGGGGCAGAAGACACATGTCTAAATAAAGGCCAGGCAGCGTTCAAGAGCAGGACATGGGGGTAATGGTTGAGTGGTCGTTTAGAAATTATTAATGATTTTTCCCTCCCTGTAATTTTGGACGGGGCGTTAGACGAAGGGGTCCCTTCTCTCCTGTTTGCGTGGCAGCAGCGCTAGCTCCTCAAACAGACTGCAATTTATTCCTCTGCAGTTTGTCCATCAAGGCTCGCTCTGACAACATAATCCCGAGCTAATCTGCCGTGTTCAGGTTTTCTTATTGGCTCTCATGCAAAGCGCTCCGCCAAATCCCGCTACCTGTCAGTTGGGCCTCACGCGGGGAGCCCAGACGAGCTGCCAGGCAGACCCATTGCAGTGGCTCCTGTGGTGGGGAAGAGAGGGAGCGAGAGAGGGAGGAAGGCATGGTGCCTGGGTAGACTTAACCCCTATCTCCCTCTCTGTAATCCACTGTAAACAGCCAGAGCCTTAGCAGGGCTAACTGCCCTAATCAAGCTCAGAGAGCACCCAATCGCTATCATACACAGCACCTTAAGAACTAAAGATTTAAGCATCTGTCCCAGTGTGTGTGTGTGTGGGGTAGCTGGAAGGGAGGGGGAGAGGGCCACATTGACAGGTCCTAATCCCCAAGGAGAGCCAGAGGTGGCAGGGGAAAGCAGAGTTGGGTGTCCATACACCTGCCTACTGCTGCTGGAACAGCTAGCGCAGGTACTTCTTGAGTGATTTTAAGTGCTTAAGTATTACTAATGGGGGAAAATGACAACATTGCACTTTAATGTGATTTACCTACTTAATAAAAACATATTTACTGACAATTTAATATAATGAATTACCCCAACATCTGAGATATTGCCCACATAATATTTTCTATGTTCAAAATATTTCATATAATTTCAATTTGACAATGATATCAAGCCAAAGAAAGAAGAAATGCATGAAATGACTCACTCATTGTCCAGATGCATCGATTAAGATGGAGGTAGGCCTCGACAGTAGGCAGAAAATTCCAACAAAGCACAGTACATCCCAACTGAGAAACCAGCAGTCAATAGTCTATCCATGCCTCTGAAATCTAGCTAGCTCTATTTAAATTTCCCCTCACATCCTCCGAGACTCACTGACAGTGACCCAAAATCCACAGGAAGAACATAAAAGGCCTGACCACAGCCAAAAGCAGAGGAACTAGAACTAAGCCAACCCCCCAACTCTAAAAAACTTTGAGAAACTTCTGAGTGGCTGTGTCATGACACAAACAATAAAACTAATCTCCTGGGTTTGTATTTTTCCCCCTTCCTTTTCCCCCTTCCAAGTAGTTAGGTTAGGTAGGGTGTTGGGGGGGTAGGGGGAGGGATTGCAGGATAAAAGACCAACACAGTCCAACACACAGTCCCTTTTACCGATGAAGTTGAGACAAATGCATTTATTTTGGAGTGAAGGGGTTGGTTGATCACTAGATCGCAAGGAAGCAAGTGGGGGCAGTGTCTTTGATTAGTTCTCATCAATGGATGTCAGAGTGTAAGGTTGAGTGGACAACATCAGTTCAATACATCAGCTTCCCTGTGAAATATAGTCATCCCACAGTCATTAATAAGTGTCAAGACTAGTTAGTACAGATAGTGTTCTCAACATGGCATGTTATGGTATTCTGAATGAGCTTCTCAGTCCTCAGGGTACTGCAGTCTCCTTCTTAATTCAGTATTTGCATTGGCATAATTCAGCCCTTTCAGAACACCTTGTATGACTATCTGTAGAGGGTGCTAAGTGACTTATGGCACTGTTGTGTTATAGGGGTGCAGGCATGTCTTTTGAAAACAAGTGGAGCTTGAGGCGGCACATGAAGGTTGGGTTTAGAGGTCCAGGTCTGGCTCCTGTGACTCCTCAGTCACAGGAGAGGGCAGCTCTCTCTCCTTCCATCTCTCCCCTTCTCTAGGAATGCTCTCTCTCTCCTTCCATTTCTCCCCTTCTCTAGGAATGCTCTCTCTCCTTCCATCTCTCGTTCTCCAGGACTGTGGGA
This sequence comes from Oncorhynchus nerka, assembly GCF_034236695.1. NCBI lineage: Eukaryota > Metazoa > Chordata > Actinopteri > Salmoniformes > Salmonidae > Oncorhynchus > Oncorhynchus nerka. The sequence goes on from NC_088401.1 coordinate 61,455,666, forward strand.
AGCTTTGAGCAAATATGTTTGCCACTTCAAACCGCAAGATAACATCGGCCCACAGGGGCGGAGTTCCCAAGAGTGTGGAGATGGGCGAGTGGGGTGGTGGAACCGCAGGGAAACGTGAACACGACATGTCACTGATAAGGGTCCTCCAGTGGGTTAACACCAGAGCTTGTACCAAGGATTGGCCTGAGAAGCCCTCTTAGAAAGCCCTGGCATCTGCCCGATATCAAAATCCTGAGTGTTCATACACACCCCTATTGCACACGACAGGATGGGAGGGTGGTATGGGGTGCAATAAGAGACACAAGGACATAAGGACACCCACAAGCTTTTAACATCCATGACCTCTGAACTACTACTACTACTACTCTTACTACTACTACTACTATTACTACTGATACTACTACTACTACTACTACACGATTGGGTGGGGTGAATGTGATGTAACACCACCCACTGACCCCCAATACAGAAAAGTCCTGACATTAAAGCTCTGGGGGAGAATTTTACGCCCCACTTAAAACGTCCTCATGCCTCCCATCTGAAACAGTTTGGAACAGTTCATGCATATCGTAACATTCAAAAGCTTGGACACTGCTACTCATTCAAGGGTTTTTCTTTATTTTGACTGTTTTCTACATTGTAGAATAATAGTGAAGACATCAAACTATGTGAAATAACCAAAAAAGTGTTAAACAAATCCAAATATATTTTATATTTGAGATTCTTCAAAGTAGCCACCCTTTGCCTTGATGACAACATTGCACACTCTTGGCATTCACCAGCATCATGAGGTAGTCACCTGGAATGCATTTCCATTAACAGGTGTGCCTTGTTCATTTATTGGTGGAATTTCTTTACTTCTTAATTAATGCGTTTGAGCTAATCAGTTGTATTGGGACAGAAGATATCCCTATTTGGTAAAAGACCAAGTCCATATTATGGCAAGAAGAGCTCAAATAAGCAGAGAGAAACGACAGTCCGTCATTACTTGAAGACATAAAGGTCAGTCAATCCGGAACATTTCAAGAACTTTGAAAGTTTCTTCGAGTTCAGTCGCAAAAACCATCAAGCGCTATGATGAAACTGGCTCTCATGGGCCGTCAACAGAAAGGAAGACCCAGAGTTACCTCTGCTGCAGAGGATAAATTCATTAGAGTTAACTGCACCTCCGATTGCAGGCCAAATAACTGTTTCACAGAGTTCAAGTAACAGACACATCTCAACATCAACTGTTCAGAGGAGACTGCGTGAATCAAGCCTTCATGGTCGAAATGCTGCAAAGAAACCACTACTAAAGAACGCCAATAATAAGAAGAGACTTGCTTTTTTAAACATTTATTTAACTAGGCAAGTCAGTTAAGAACAAATTATTATTTACAATGACGGCCTACCCCAGCCAAACCCTAACCCGGATGATGCTGGGCCAATTGTGCGATACTCTATGGGACTCCCAATCATGGACGGTTGTGAAACAGCCTGGAATCTAACCAGGGTCTGTAGTGACGCCTCTAGCACTGAGATGTAGTGCCTTAGATCGCTGACCACTCGGGAGCCCAAGAAACCAAGAAACATGAGCAATGGACATTAGACCGGTGGAAATCTGTCCTTTGGTCTGATGAGTCCAAATGTGAGATTTTTGGCTCCAACAGCCGTGTCTTTGTGAGACGCAGAGTTGGTGAAGGGATGATCTCCGCATATGTGGTTCCCAATGTGAAGCATAGAGGAGGAGGTGTGATGGTGTGGGGGTGCTTTGCTGGTGACACTGTCAGTGATTTAGTTAGAATTCAAGGCACACGTAACCAGCATGGCTACCACAGCATTCTGCAGCAGTATGCAATCCCATCTGGTTTGCTTTTAGTGGGTCTATCATTTGTTTTTCAACAGGACAATGATCCAACACACCTCCAGGCTGTGTACGGGCTATTTGACCAAGAAGGAGAGTGATGGAGTGCTGTGTCAGATGACCTGGCCTCCACAATCACCCGACCTCAACCCAATCGAGATGGTTTGGGATGAGTTGAACCACAGAGTGAAGGAAAAGCAGACAACAAGCGCTCAGCATATGTGGGAACTCCTTCAAGAATGTTGGAAAAGCATTCCAGGTGAAGCTGGTTGAGAGAATGCCAAGAGTATGCAGCGCTGTCATCAAGGCAAAGGGTGGCTACTTTTAAGAAAAGCTCAATCTAATATATATTTTGATTTGTTTTACACTTTTTTGGTTACTAAATTATTATTATTATTATTTCATTGTTTTGATGTCTTCACTTTTATTTTACTATGTCGAAAATAGTAAAATAAATAAAAACCCTTGAATGAGTAGTTGTGTCCAAACCTTTGACTGTTACTGTATATTATGATGACATTTCGTGACATTTTTGTTTGTTTTGGTCTTTGGCAAGGGTTTTTGCGGCTGTTAAATTCTCGAGGCAAGCCGAAATTCGGTAGCTAAATTTCTTCAATTAAGTGTTTGTTGTCATTCATTGATAGACGACTCATTTTCATGCCGATTTTTTCACTTGAGAAATATTGCACCAAACACCTTAGTTAGATGTAAATTTGTTCGATTAAGATCTCCTCGGCAAAAACGTCAACATTTCTGACAGATTTCTTGAGTTATCTTCAATGAATTCTGACCACTCTTAGGAAGTGAATACTGGCTACGGTGTCTCAAGAAGGACGAACAGTACTATTCTAGTTTTTCAAGTGAATGTCTTTTAAGGGAGTATGTGAGGCACAGACGTTCACTTAGCCTAGCCAAGATCTGCTAGGAGCAAACTGAACCTAGTTGGCAGACTCCTTTAGGTGTCACACTCCATTGTGCCATACCATGTTGGGAATGTTGAGGGGAGCACACTTGTTCTTACAAAGGTGACAGGGAAATGATTCCTGTTGACTGTGGTAGGATTAGGGCACAAAGTCACCACTCATACTTCCAGAGATACATACAGTAATGTATCGTTTTGCCAAAGATTTAACTGATTCATTCTGTAATGTGTATAGAATGAACAACACCATATTCTGATCTAAGTATACTGTTTTAAGTACTGTGGAACACAAGAAGTTGAATGAAAGGGAAGAATGTAGGCAGATATGAAGAATACATGTGGACAAAGGAGACCGTAACATTTGTTTTGATATGTCCAAATTCTAAGGTAGAGTCTATATAGATTTGACACAATAACACCATGTAACTTTGATCTGGCTTACAATCAAATTTATCTTTCAATGGATCTGTGAAACCCATAATGGGTTCCTAAAGCGATATTGGGGAATATTGAAGAGACTTGAATGGAAGAAAAATACAAGCAAACATTAACCGTTGACACTGGCTCTCATTGCATATATCTGCAGATTGCTGTAATATTATTCCATATCTCATATTTCATGCCCAGCACTCCACAAAACAAATGCCACAGGATCCGGACGACTTGAGTTAAGCAATAAAAATTGAGTGATGGCCATTGATATTTCAGCCTGAAGAAAACCACCTGTCAGGTGCCTTTTGGCGGCTTCACATAAATAGGGTAATAAATAGATCGATCACACATTGCGAGGGAGATTTATGTCACATTAAAGAGACGGGACTTTGAGCACCAGGCCCGTGTCGTGTCATTACTCAGAGGCCGCCCCCTCTGGGGAACGTGGCGTTGTCAGCAGGAAGGAGGACACAGAGTCTGGGGAGACAACACATGTGGCAGGAGCCAAAGCAGAGCAATGATCCAAAGATCCCAGACACTCCCTGGATGCCTGGCTGCCTGGTTGCCTGGCTGGACTTGTTGAGACCGGAGACATCCATCAACGTAAACTGCCAATTGGACTCAACTGACCGTGACAGGGATATGAATATCAATCAGATGTGTGAACTCAAGGGTAAAAGACACAAACTCACAATACCCAAGTGCCAGGGGTAGATACTCTAGTCGAGGTTGCTTGCAGAGGACATTTGCAGTAGTTTTCCCTCAGTTTCACAAGCCCTCTTTGAGTGTATTACTGTTTGATATCCATCAAATACATGTATTTCAAAACATGTGAGTCGCTCCCAAAAGAAAAGCAGATCAAGAGAGATCAATTAAAGCCTTCACGGTACCCCTTTTAATGAGGAGCTTGTACAGTTATTATTTACTTGTATTTATTATTGCATTGAAGTTTTCACTTCAGTTTGATATGCTGTTATATGCTGCTCGATCCGCACTCCATTCCTCGGCTAAGAGATTTCATCCAGTGCTGGATTTGGGTTTACTGGGGTTTATTCTTTTCTAGGCCTCATATTCATCTAGAGCCAATAGGCTTTTTAATTATTTAAACTTGTCAACAAGGCTTGCTTGTAGAAGGGGCGTGGTGCTCAGTTCGCCTGCAAACCATGTAACATAAATCCAATAGCTGTTTGACAAGCCTCTGACTTTTCTATGAGTTTGTTTTATTTCCAGTGGCATATTCCAGTCCTCATGATTCCCCCTACTACCTATTTCCAGTGGTATACTCCAGTCCTCAGGATTCCCCCTACAGCCTATTTCTAATGGTATAGTCCAGTCCTCAGGATTCCCCCTACTGCCTATTTCCAATGATATACTCCAGTCTCCAGGATTCCCCCTACTACCTATTTCCAGTGGTATACTCCAGTCCTCAGGATTCTCCCTACTGCTTATTTCTACTGGTATACTCCATTCTCCAAGATTCCCTCTACTACCTATTCCCATTGGTATACTCCAGTCCTCAGGATTCCCCCTATTTCCAGTGGTATACTTCAGTCCTCAGGATTCCCCCTACTACCTATTTCCAGTGGTATACTCCAGTCCTCAGGATTCCCCTATTTCCAGTGGTATACTCCAGTCCTCAGGATTCCCCCTATTTCCAGTGGTATACTTCAGTCCTCAGGATTCCCCCTACTACCTATTTCCAGTGGTATACTCCAGTCCTTAGGATTCCCCCTATTCCCAGTGGTATACTCCAGTCCTCAGGATTCCCCCTACTACCTATTTCCAGTGGTATACTCCAGTCCTCAGGATTCCCCCTATTTCCAGTGGTATACTCCAGTCCTCAGGATTCCCCCTACTACCTATTTCCAGTGGTATACTCCAGTCCTCAGGATTCACCCTATTTGCAGTGGTATACTCCCGTTATACTCCAGATTCCCCCTACTACACCTTGGAGAGTGGGAAGGCCGAGGGCCTCAAGGCACGGACAGGAGTCTTAATTTATAGGGAGTTGGGGGGACATTCGTGTCAGCACTGGGATTCTGCCATAAGCTACCAATGGAGGTAGACAGCGGCCTGTGAGACCTGGTGTTCTGTTTTAGATTGAGACATCGAAGCTAGCATTAGCAGGTTGTCAATCGGCTGCCTGTAGTAAATCAAATTTTCCAATGTCCTAAAAGGTGCTACATAGTTGCTTGGCATCGGATCATCAACAAAGGAAGGAATGAGAACAGCATGACGCTTTAGGAGATATGATGAAGGGCGTTTAATTTTGGGCTCTAGTCAGATGTGATACAACCTACAATATTGCACTGTACATTCGTTTTCCATTCTATTTCGAGGGTCTCCCAAATAATCTATAAATGGCATCCGAAATGTGGATGACAAAGAACAAACACAGATGATAGATATGGTGTAGTGGTGTGCTGGCTATTTAAACAAATGAAAAATGAAAGTGAAAAATGAGAGCAGAGGTCGTCGGGAGTAGACCTCTGGTGGCTTCTCACTACCAGCTGTTATAAAATAAAAATTTGTCAGATAATCCTCCCAAAGTCCCAGCCGTCAAACTGAAGCATTCTGGGTCTCAGCTACGCTCATAAATGAAATACCACCTGCAACCAAAGCCACGCCAGAGAAAAAGTTATATTTAGGTAAGGACATGAAAGCGCATGATCCCTTGACAAAATAAAAGCTCCATGCACTGATCTCGCCTGCAGAAGTCAATATTGTTGAAGTCTTGTGATGGCGATGTACGGATGGGGGGCTGTGACGAGCGCTCCAGCTAAGACAAGCCGCTGTCCATCTTATTTTCCGAACAGCTGAGATCTGCCTGTGTCAGGTGGATCATTCTGTCCACGGTTATGACAAGACACCTTGACAGGGTTACCATTTCAGTGTGTTTGCCTCACCATCTTACTTGTCTTTTATGAATGATGGAGATGGGCCTACTGAAGTTTTTAAGAGGCAGACTATGTCCATGTTGAGACCACGGGGCTTGTGTTGAACGGCGTCTATGTCCATTGACAGGATTCATAGCTGAATTACGACATGGATGAACTCCCCTTTATGGACTCTGCTGCTCGTTCAATTTCAACAACAATGGCTGTTGCATTATGGATAGTGGGCAGATCTCACTCACATTGGCTGTGGCCTTCGGAAGTCAAAGCAATTGACTTCCGGAAATGGCCCTCTCTGGAATATTGTAATGCGTTAGTATTACCGAGGGCTCTAAATATATGTCACAAGTGAGCCTACCGGGACACAGCATCTCCTCTATTTTCATCTGCTGCTTACGGTCAAGTACAGTCAACTCACTTAGCACTTCATCTTTCTGCAGTCCACACGGTGCCGGGCTCCCAAACATATGACTGCGTGTGTGTGTGATGGTGTGTGTGTGTGTGTGTGTCTGTGTTTTGAATCTACTACACTACATCACCGGCAGCCTCCCCCGCTGATCGAAGCGAAGGAGAGGAAAAAAAGAAATGCACACACTCCTCCGTGCTCTGCAGTTCCTCAAACATGACCTCTGTGATGACTTTGACCAGATTCCTCCATACTTTAAACAAGACTCCCATTACGCCTCTTGAGTACAGTAACAGGTTTGTTTGGGGGATGAGGTGGATGTGTGTGTGCGTGCATGTGTTTCTTTGTGGTAAAGTAGTGTGCCTACCCTACTATATAAATCACTTGACCCAAACCGACTGTTGACCATGGATTTATGCCAGTGTGAGAGGTTCCCGATGACAACGCATCTGCCCTCACTGTAATGGATGGTACACAGAGCGCACTGTCATCCAGCAAATATGCTGTCTGAATGGGTCTGGAGTGGTGGGGTGGTGGAGCTGGGTTCATCAGTGACGCTACATAGGCAGTAGGGTAATGGATGGTGCTCTCCCCAGGGTGGAGCATATAGCTTCTGGGCCTCTTCCCAGCTCCTTTTTGAAATGAACCCGATGCTTGAATTCGATCCGGCGTCAGCATTGCTGCAGTGGGTAGAGGGTCAAGGCATTGACTGTAGACACCCCACTGTGTTGAAGTAGCTTTGAAAAATACAGTTAACTAAAATATAAACACAACATGTAAAGTGTTGGTCCCATGTTTCATGAGCTAAAATAAAAAATCCCCCAAAATGTGTTTACAACCCTGTTAGTGAGCATTTCTCCTTTGCCAAGATAATCCATCCACCTGACAGGTGTGGCATATCAAGAAGCTGATTAAACAGCATGATCATTACAGGTGCACCTTGTGCTGGGAACAATACAAGGCCACTCTGAAATGTGCAGTTTGGTCACACAACACAAGTTTTGAGGGATCGTGCAATTGGCCTGCTGACTGCAGCAATACCCACCAGAGCTGTTGCCAGATAATTTCATGTTAATTTCTCTACCATAAGCCATTTTAGATAATTTGTCAGTACGTCCAACCAGCCTCACAACCACAGACTAAATGTAGGGCGTCGTGTGGGTGAGCGGTTTGCTGTCGTCAACGTTGTGAATGGAGTGCCCCATGTAACCACGCCAGCCCAGGACCTCCACATCCAGCTTCTTCACCTGCGGGATCGTCAGAGGGGGGAAGGGTGGGTACGAAGGAGTATTTCTGTCTGTAATAAAGTCCTGTTGTGGGGAAAAACTAATTCTGATTGGCTGGACCAGGCTCCCCAGCGTGGACGTGCCTTAGGCATGCTGCAAGGAAGCATGAGAACTGCAGATGTGGCCAGGGCAATAAATTGCAGTGTCCGTACTATGAGATGCCTAAGACAGGGCTACAGGGAGACAGGACGGACAGTGGAAGACCACATGTAACAACACCTGCACAGGATCGGTACATCTGAACATCACACCTGCGGGACAGGTACAGGATAGCAACAACAACTGCCCGAGTTACACAAGGAACGCACAATCCCTCCATCAGTGCTCAGACTGTACGCAATAGGCTGAGAGAGGCTGGACTGAGGGTTTGTAGGCTTGTTGTAAGGCAGATCCTCACCAGACATCACCGGCAACAACGTCACCTATGGGCACAAACCCATCGTCGCTGGACCAGACAGGACAGGCAAAAAGGGCTTTTCACTGACGAGTTGCGGTTTTGTTTCACCAAGGGTGATGGTCGGATTCGCGTTTATCGTCGAAGGAATGAGACACCGAGGTCTGTACTCTGGAGGCGGATTGATTTGAAGGTGGAGGGTCCGTCATGGTCTTGGGCTGTGTGTCACAGCATCATCGGACTGAGCTGGTTGTCATTGCAGGCTATCTAAACGCTGTGCGTTACAGGGAAGACATGCTCCTCCCTCATGTGGTACACTTCCTGCAGGCTCATCCTGACATGACCCTCCAGCATAACAATGCCACCAGCCATACTGCTCATTCTGTGCATGATTTCTTGCAAAACAGGAATGTCAGTGTTCTGCCACGGCTAATGAAGAGCCTGGATCTCAATCCCATTGAGCACTTCTGAGACCTGTTGGATCGGAGGGTGAGGGCTTGGGCGATTTACCCCAGAAATGTCCAGGAACTTGCAGGTGCCTTGGTGTAAGAGTGGGGTAACATCTCACAGCAAGAACGGGCAAATCTGGTGCAGTCCATGAGGAGGAAATGCACTGCAGTACTTAATGCAGCTGGTGTTCAGGGACACATTATTCCATTTCTGTTAGTCACATGTCTGTGGAACTTGTTCAGTTTATGTCTCAGTTGTTGAATCTTGTTATGTTCATACAAATATTTGCACGTTAGGTTTGCTGAAAATAAACACAGTTGACAGTGAGAGGACGTTTTTTTTTCTTCCTGAGATTATGAACTATAACTCGACAAAATCTTTGAAATTGTTGCGTGATGCGTCTATATTTTTGTTCAGTATAAATAGAGGGAATTGGAGACGCAGTGTTGTTGAAGTGAAAAGGAAATGTCGACACGTGTTTCATGTGTATGGGACTTTTGGCATACAACATTTCAACACGTCTACACTTTTGATGAAACAAATGATAAACCAATGTATCTTTTGAAGTCTAATATAGTCTGATTTAAGGTAAACAGTCTACATAGCCAAATATGATTGAGTATTATTGTAATTTGCTATATTTCTTCAATAATAACTACTATTTCATTGACAACATCCAGCCATTATCTTGTCTTTAATAATGCATGAGATGATTGCATTATGACGTTAAACAAGGGAAAACAACAGAGCTAAGTTACAAAGGTGATCCAATAGAACCTGATACACTGTAAAAGGTTCCAACAGATATATATATATATATATATATATATATATTTCAGCCAGACTCAGAGTATCACAAAGCATAACATCTTCCAGACAAACTGGGTCTGCATGGCAAATGGCACACTATTCCCTACATAGTGCAATACTTTTGACCAGAACCGTATAGGTCCTGGTTGAAAGTAGGGCACTACATGTGGAATAGGGTGCTATTTGAGATGCAGCCTGGGACTATTAGCGGGGAGATAGCTGAGGCCTTCACAAACCATGGTGATGAAGTGTCCTATTTCCAAGTTGTCTCCCAAATCTGGGGCCCCCACTCTCCACTTCACTTACTAGACAGCCCAGAAACACAGCAGACAAGGCATTTTATCTGTGTGTGTGTGTGTTCGTGTGTGTGTGTTCTTGAGTGTGTTTGTGTGTGTGTTCTTGTACAGTTGAAGTCTGAAGTTTACATACACCTTTGCCAAATACATTTAAACTCAGTTTTTCACAATTGCTGACATTTAATCCTAGTAAAAACTGCCACTCTTAGGTCAGCTAGGATCACCACTTTATTTTAAGAATGTGAAATGTCAGAATAATAGTAGAGAGAATTATTTAATTTCAGCTTTTATTTCTTTCATCACATTCCCAGTGGGTCAGAAGTTTACATACACTCAATTAGTATTTGGTAGCATTGCTTTTAAGGTGTTTAACTTGGGTCAAACGTTTCGGATAGCCTTCCACAAGCTCCCCACAATAAGTTGCGTGAATTTTAGCCCATTCCTCCTGACAGAGCTGGTGAAACTGAGTCAGGTTTGTCGGCCTCCTTGCTCACACATGCTTTTTCAGTTCTTCCCACGCATTTTCTATAGGATTGAGGTCAGGGCTTTGTGATGGCCACTCCAATACCTTGACTTTGTTGTCCTTAAGCCATTTTGCCACAACTTTGGAAGTATGCTTGGAGTCATTGTCCATTTGGAAGACCCATTTGCAACCAAGTTTTAACTTTCTGACTGATGTCTTGAGATGTTGCTTCAATATATCCACATAATTTTCCTCCCTCATGATGCCATCTATTTTGTGAAGTGCACCAGTCCCTCCTGCAGCAAAGCACCCCCACAACATGATGATGCCACCCCCGTGCTTCACGGTTGTGATGGGGTTCTTCGGCTTGCAAGCCTCCCATTTTTTCCTCCAAACATAATAATGATCATTATGGCCAAAAAGTTATATTTTTGTTTCATCAGACTAGAGGACATTGCTCCAAAAAGTATGATCTTTGTCCCCATGTGCAGTTACAAACTGTAGTCTGTTTTTTTAATGGCGGTTTTGGAGCAGTGGCTTCTTCCTTGCTGAGCGGCATTTCAGGTTATGTCGATATAGGACTCGTTTTACTGTGGACACACATACTTTTGTACCTGTGCTTCAAGATTGGGATGGTATTCTTCAGCTTGCAAGCCTTCCCCTTTTTCCTCCAAACGTAACGATGGTCATTATTGCCAAACAGTCCTATTTTTGGTAGACCAGAGGGCATTTCTCCAAAAAGTACGATCTTTGTCCCCATGTGCAGTTGCAAACCGTAGTCTGGCTTTTTGAAGCAGTGGCTTCTTCCTTGCTGAGTGGCCTTTCAGTCGATATAGGACTCATTTTTTACTGTGGATATAGATCATTTTGTACCGTTTCCTCCAGCATCTTCACAAGGTCCTTTGCTGTTGTTCTGGGATTGATTTGCACTTTTCGCACCAAAGTATGCACCAAAGAACGCGTCTCCTTCCTGCGTGGGGCTGCGTGGCCCCATGGTGTTTATTCTTGCGTACTATTGTTTGTACAGATGCACGTGGTACCTTCAGGCATTTGGAAATTGCTCCCAAGGATGAACCATACTTGTGGAGGTCTACAATTTTTTTTCTGAGGTCTTGGCTGATTTCTTTTGATTTTCCCATGATGTCAAGCAAAGGAGGCACTGAGTTTGAAGGTCGGCCTTGAAATACATCCACAGGTGGCTTGTGGCAAACTTTAGACAACACTTTTTATGGATATCTTTAAGAAATGGATTTCTTCTTGCCACTCTTCCATAAAGGCCAGATTTGTGCAATATACGACTGATTGTTGTCCTATGGACAGAGTCTCCCACCTCAGCTGTAGATCTCTGCAGTTCATCCAGAGTGATCATGGGCCTCTTGGCTGCATCTCTGATCAGTCTTCTCCTTGTATGAGCTGAAAGTTTAGAGGGACGGCCAGGTCTTGGTAGATTTGCAGTGGTCTGATACTCCTTCCATTTCAATATTATCGCTTGCACAGTGCTCCTTGGGATGTTTAAAGCTTGGGAAATCTTTTTGTATCCAAATCCGGCTTTAAACTTCTTCACAACAGTATCTTGGACCTGCCTGGTGTGTTCCTTGTTCTTCATGATGCTCTCTGCGCTTTTAACGGACCTCTGAGACTATCACAGTGCAGGTGCATTTATACGGAGACTTGATTACACACAGGTGGATTGTATTTATCATCATTAGTCATTTAGGTCAACATTGGATCATTCAGAGATCCTCACTGAACTTCTGGAGAGAGTTTGCTGCACTGAAAGTAAAGGGGCTGAATAATTTTGCATGCCCAATTTTTCAGTTTTTGATTTGTTAAAAAAGTTTGAAATATCCAATAAATGTCGTTCCACTTCATGATTGTGTCCCACTTGTTGTTGATTCATACATAAGTGAAATAATCTGTCTGTAAACAATTGTTGGGAAAATTACTTGTGTCATGCACAAAGTAGGTGTCCTAACCGACTTGCCAAAACTATAGTTTGTTAACAAGAAATTTGCGGAATTGTTGAAAAATGAGTTTTAATAACTCCAACCTAAGTGTATGTAAACTTCCGACTTCAAGTGTATGTGTTTTTTCTTTTGAGTTTGAGAGGGAGACTAACTTCAATAGCATTGTCAATAGCAATAGCATTATTAAATGTCTCTCTTAATGTCATTTCAGAGCATTACTGATTTAATTGCATACTTTTGAGACTTTATTGATAAAAAGAAGTTCCCACTGAGTAGGCTCCAATATTAGAGAGATTTACATATGAAATGGTTCATTTTAAAATTATTATTTGTACAAACCTTTCTGAGTTTTTGCATTTTAGTGTCACATTTAGTTTGTGTTTCTTGTTGCATCTAAACAAGTCAAGTCTCTGTCTCAAAGTTTAATCTTTAGCTCAGAGAAAACATGTGGACATGAGCTGCTAGCTGTTAGCTTTAACAGGAGTGACTGGGGAGCAAGACAAAGTGGTCCAAATTCTTTATTCTTAAACTAACAACAGGAATTCACCGCACCAATGAATCTCTGAGGGAATGACATGACAGACCCAGATGTTTTTTTAAAAGGGGGGCGTAGATAATGCAGATGTTGCACTGTCCCTATACACCCAACATAAAATATATGCTCTTATTCACCTCTCCTCTTTTTCTCCTCTTTTAGAGGGAAATGTTTATCTCACAATGCAGGCAGGAAAGGGGCATTAATCACCACTGTGCCTTGGGAGCCCAGCCAATCATAACAGGTATAGTTGATGGTCATTTACACAGGGGTTCCTGGTGTGTATCTGTCTGGGTAGTAGATAATGGACTCCATGCTGTGGAGATGGGGAGGGATGTTAGTTTTACCACTGGAGTGATAGGTTGGGGTTTGTAGGTGTGTTACATACCTTCAGTAACAAATTGCGCCTTGTCTTAACAATCACAGTATTTATGTTTCTACTTTAATTCTATTCAGTAGATGTGTGTTTCTACTGAATTGCCCAATTAGTGAGTGTTTGAATGTATACCAAGTTGCATAATTTTGGGGGTAAATGGAATGCTTTAAAAACATGTTCAAAGGTTCTCTCTTCTGTAGGATGATTTAGTCAAAAGTATTCGCTCTATTCTTTCGGACGATTCCGTCAAAGGTGCTCTATTCTGTAGAATGATTTAGTGCTCTATTCTGTAGAATGATTTAGTGCTCTATTCTGTAGAATGATTTAGTGCTCTATAGTCAAATGTGCTCTATTCTATCGGCTGACTTAGTCAAAGGTGCTCTATTCTGTAGAATGATCTAGTCAAAGGTGCTCTATTCTATCGGCTGACTTAGTCAAAGGTGCTCTATTCTGTAGAATGATCTAGTCAAAGGTGCTCTATTCTATCAGCTGACTTAGTCAAAGGTGCTCTATTCTGTAGAATGATCTAGTCAAAGGTGCTCTATTCTATCGGCTGACTTAGTCAAAGGTGCTCTATTCTGTAGGATGATTTAGTCAAAGGTGCTCTATTCTGTAGGATGATTTAGTCGAAGGTGCTCTAGTCTGTAGGATGTGTGTATTTAGTTATTTAGTGAAGAGCTATGGACTATTCATTATCGGTAGATAGACAATTCATATATTCACATGGAAAATGTTGGTGTATGGGACCTTTGTCTAATGGACCTTCATCAAGCTGACTCTGCTTACTCTCGACATGTACCGGACTTAAGGGAAAAGCAACATTTCTGTGGTACGCTGGCAACATGGGACCAACCAAGGGTGTTGGGTAGCTAGTGAGCCTTGGCACCATGGGGCCAACCAGGGCTGTTGGGTAGCTAGCGAACCTTGAGCGATGAGCTGTGTGTGTGTATTTGTGTGTGAGTGCACCCAGTCAGGCTTGGCGGCAGCCGCCAGGACCTCATCTGTGACTGAGTGGGTGCTATAAAAGCCTAGAAGTGACGGGTCATGGTAAAGGTTAACAAAATCAAGGCGCGGAATTTACGAGCGCCCGTACTCCAGCGTCGCCAGCACTGATGGTGTGTGTAGAGGGCGGTTGGAGAGGGGGGATTATAAATACAGAGTGTGTGTGTGTGTGTGTGTGTGTGTGTGTGTGTGTGTGTGTGTGTGTGTGTGTGTGTGTGTGTGTGTGTGTGTGTGTGTGTGTGTGTGTGTGTGTGTGTGTGTGTGTGTGTGTGTGTGTGTGTGTGTGTGTGTGGAATCGATCAGTCTGTGTTTAGGTTTCCTGTCTCTTGAGGTCATCCAGCTGACCATCTGTATTGAGACGTGGTGTCTACCCCCTAAAAGCCCTGCTCCAGATATCATGCCATCTGACAATGCCTTGTTAGTTGTCAGCCAATGTCCAAACACACTAAACAGTATGTGAAATGAACTTTTCTTACGATAACAGCACATTTTCACTTTCACTTCAATCATTCCATTTCATTCACTGTCTGTATCATTTTGTGGAACCTTTAAACGGGCAATCAGCAGTTGCTACGTCCATTTTGGTTATTTATAAATGAATGATATGTACCCATTGATTCTTGAAGAATATAGCTTTAGCCTCATGAGCTTAGTTCAACTGTCGTACCCCACCAGAATCAAAATTTTTTGATTGTTTTACTCAAATGTTTGTAAACAACGTAAATATAACTAAACATTGTATAGCCTCAACATGGTCAAAACTATCATTTTGATATTATGATGGTCAGTCCTTGCATCCATAGCTCTGTCGATGAATTTGAGAGTGGTTACATTTCTCCAGTCCCATCCCTCAGCATTTTACCAAAACAGGGGTGGGGAGGATGCTTCCTTATTGTTTCTGCTGCTGATTGCCGCTTCAAGTGCGAATAAGTCGTGTTGTCTATTATCGATTATCTATGATGTGGCTAGGGTTGTGGCAGTCATGAAATTTTGTCAAACGGTTATTGTCATGCAAAAGACTGCCGGTCACACGGTAATTGACCGTGATGAGCGCCTTTGGAACATCTACATATAAAAAAGTATAATAAATCAATCACCATGAATCTATTCTTTATGTTAGTCAGGTCTAAAGAAATATTATGCTATGATGAAAATGTATTTCAGAAGAACAGAATATAATTTGGCCTACTGTAGGCCTATGTTATCTGGCTATGCTCCATCCCATAGGATGTAGGTTTGTTCATTTAACTGGCAAGATATGCTTTTATGTCCCGTGAAATTATTTTCTATGATTTTATAGTAAGAAGAATATAATTGAGCTGAATAAAATAGAGAGTATTATTTTTCCCATCATGGGAAAGAGTGCGCATATGAAGTGGCTATGTTGAGTGGAAAAGTGAATATTTGAAACAGGTCCTATGTGCTAGATTTAGAATTATTTGGTAACAAACCTTAGAATGTTTTGCAAATCCAAACATATATGGGCTGCATGGTGCGACTATAGGCTATTTGCGATTTGAGAAAGTGGCAGAAAATAAGCTTGCGCTGCACAGCTGTTCTCTCATCAAGTGATCATATTTGTCACCCATCAGACTATTCTCAGTTTAATCTTGTTTTTGCTAATATTTCGAATGAGTTTAGATTTAGAATGGTCCATTATCAAATGGGCAGGAAGAGGGGGGGGGGGATACATGTCATATGTATGCACTCGAATACCGAATGGAGGCCGCACGCTTTCCCACTGTTTGGTCTGTTTTGCAGTCTAATCTGGGTTTATAGTGGAGAATGTGCTTAATATGAGCAGCTGACAAATAAATATAAGACTTATTTCAATTCACGCATCAACCACTGTTTGAGAAACATGCTTTTACTGCCCTGACGAGTGTTATTCCGCCCAAACTCTGTAGGCTTCGGGCTCTCCAACCTTATTCCTGCAACTACCCAGTGCTTAATTTGGGAAACCAAGAGAAATCTGTTCAGGAACATCGATAGTAACATGTTTTCGCAACAAAACCTATTTCACCATGTTGAAATAAGTTTGACATTCCGTCTGCGTGCTCGAGAAAGAAGAGAGAGGAGGAGGTGGAAATGCGTGGTGGTATGACGATCTTCGTCTTCATCGGATGAGGAGTAGGAAGGATTGGACCAAAAAGTGGCTACTTTGAAACATCTCAAATCTAAAATATATTTTGATTTGTGTAACACTTTTAGCTTACTACATAATTCCATGTGTGTAATGTCATAGTTTTGATGTCTTCACTATTACTCTACCATGTATAAAATAGTAAAAATAAATGAAAACCCTGGAATGAGTAGGTGTGTCCAAACGTTTGACTGATACTGTACATAGTAATGTCTAGCTCTATATTCCACTGTGTGTGGCTATGTTGGCTCAATCATGTGTCATATGATTGATTAATTGTCCATTTCAAGATAAACAGATTGGTTGAGTGAGGAGAAGAGTGGAATTTAAAGTAAGTAAGAGTAACATGGGTAAACTGATGTCAGTTAGACCCATGTGATGTATTGGCAGCTAACTAATGAACACTGAAGCACATAGGCCTATAGACTAGCAGGACTGGGTGGAAGTAGATTTGTCTTGACATCCTATTGTCACCATTTCCCCCCATTTCTCTCTCCCTCCATTCGGTAATTGTTTCCAAGACTATGGAAAAAAAAAAAAAAGATAAAGATAGACATCTATTGCTAATTTTATATCTGAGATAAAAAGCTCAACAAACCAAATATGATTTGGTAAAGTCCACATGACCAATAACGATAATCACTTCAGCTGAGAGTGGAACAAATACCCATCTTGTTTAGTCCCAAGGGTCTGCCACCGCCATAGCCACACCTGTTGTCTTGCTCCGCAGACAGGAACTGCCAGTCCAGCAAGGCCACACAGTGGAAAGTAACCCAAACCTGTTTCGTTAGACCTCCCCTGTCATATCATCCGGACCTATCCCATTACGGCTCTGATGACTTTGAGGAAGTGATCAGAATAAGTCTGTATATAAAGCCTGCTCTCTAAGCCCTCTGGCTTTAGCCTGGGTTTGTACAACACTCTGTCGCTCCCAATGCCATGGCGACGGCCCCACAGGGTCACAGCCACCCTGGTGTGTCACCGCGCCAAGAGACAAAAGGCAGTAGCGTCTATGCCATTCCTATGCCTTGCCCCCTGATGGCCTGTTTTTTAATAGGTTCACACAGAGGTGTTGCTCCCCTTCTTGTGGGGTAACAAACCCTCGCACCCCCTACCGCACCTGGCCCTGTACATGTTTACTATAGCGCTAATCCACTAGCGTCTCACTGAGCAACAAGTCTGTGACTTAGTGACTCGACTTGTTTGTAGGAGGGCTTCCAGCGGCGATGCGGTAATTGGCTTCCTCTACCACCGCCCGCCCGTCGGGCTTTTCATTGGCCAAGTCGGCTGAGGAGGAGGAAGAGGGAGGAGGAGGAAGGAGGAGCAAAGGATTATGGGATGAGAAACAGCCTGGGAGAGTCAGGCACAAGGGAGAGCCACGACTTCACAGCTGATGGCAAATCCATCAGCTCTCTCTCCAATCAGTGAGCTTCTGAAACAAAGTTTTGCTTTGTTTTCCTGTGACTTAGGAACTTAGAAAAATGTGGAGGATTTGGTAGGACTCTGCTGGTTCTCTGTATTAGGCCCAACCCAAAGATGATTAACTGTACCTAGTGACAATGGGCTGAAACTAACACTCGACCACCTGCCAAAAACAGCAACATTTAACCCTATGGGATAACCCTATCAATCATACAAGCCTGTTTCATTACATACATTTCACTGTGTTTAACACTGTCACTGCATCCAAAATTATCAATTGTAATGCCGCAGATGATATGAGTTAGCATAGAACTACCCTACACAGCATCCACTGGGATTTGAATGGATTTGGCCAGATGAAATGAAAGGATAACACATTAAGCCATTGGTTACTACGGTGGGTTCAATTTGGCAGGAGTAGTAAGTTAGGGCTTCACCATGTAAATCTCAAAAGGGGATGTGCATGTGATTTATTGAGTGCAGTGAATTTACTCACGGGTGTCAGGGGTGCAAATTATGAGTAAAACATTGGGATTTCATGGGAAACAAGGTGTGAGAATCTCTGTGGCGTAATGCAAGCTTGAGACCTAAACATATCCATAACAAAGTGTGTTTTGGAGGTACCACTTTCAGTTCAACATTTCTGGTCTAAGAGGTGTTTTAAGCACTGCTTTAAATCTGCCAACCAGAGCAGTGCATACCATGGAATACATGAGGAATAGGGAAATGCCAGTCTGGCAACAGAAACCTTTCTTTACTTTCACAGAGGCTCCGGCCCCGTATACTAATGATAAGAGGCCCGCATTCCAACACAGGCCCCCAAGCTTGAGGCCCCCAGGTCCAACTGGTGACCTCACCTGACATTGTCCAGTCCTGGGGGGGGGGGGGGCTAGCTCCATTGCATGCCCTCTTCTCCCTCCCCCCAACTTCCCCTAAACACTTACCCACGCCGAGGGTAGTCAAAGATAAGCGGAAGACAGCACAAGGCCTCTCTGACTGTGGTCAACACAGCTACTACAGATAACGTTGTTTCGAAGAGATGCTGGAGTAATAGTGAATACTTTGTGTGGATTTGTTTTTGTGTGAGTAAGGCAAGAGCTGTAAAAATGACAAAAACATTTGAAAGGTTTCCTTACATGGATTGGAAATTATAATAATTAATATAAAGTCAAGTACTTTAATTAGAAAGTTTGGATATGATATGTGGAGGAGGTCAGAGACCTGGCCGTGTGGTGCCAGGACAATAACCTCTCCCTCAACGTGATCAAGAGAAAGGAGATGATTGTGGACGACAGGAAAAGGAGGACCGAGCACGCCCCCCTTCTCATCGACGGGGCTGTAGTGGAACAGGTTGAGAGCTTCAAGTTCCTTGGTGTCTACATCACCAACAAACTAACATGGTCCAACCACAACGCACAACAAGACAGTCATGAAGAGGGCACAACAAAACCTATCCCCCCCCAGGAGACTGTCCGGGGGTGTCCTCGGATGGGGCCAGAGTGTCTCCTGACCCCTCCTGTCTCAGCCTCCAGTATTTATGCTGCAGTAGTTTATGTGTCAGGGGGCTAGGGCCAGTTTGTTAAATCTGGAGTACTTATCCTGTCCTATTCGGTGTCCTGTGTGAATTTAAGTGTGCTCTCTCTAATTCTCTCTTTCTCTCTTTCTTTCTCTCTCTCTGAGGACCTGAGCCCTAGGACCATGCCCCAGGACTACCTGACATGATGACTCCTTGCTGTCCCCAGTCCACCTGGCCGTGCTGCTGCTCCAGTTTCAACTGTTCTGCCTTATTATTATTCGACCATGCTGGTCATTTATGAACATTTGAACATCTTGGCCATGTTCTGTTATAATCTCCACCCGGCACAGGCAGAAGAGGACTGGCCACCCCACATAGCCTGGTTCCTCTCTAGGTTTCTTCCTAGGTTTTGGCCTTTCTAGGGATTTTTTCCTAGCTACCGTGCTTCTACACCTGCATTGCTTGCTGTTTGGGGTTTTAGGCTGGGTTTCTGTACAGCACTTTGAGTTATCAGCTGATGTACGAAGGGCTATATAAATACATTTGATTTGATTTGATTTGAAATGATTTGGCATGGGTCCTCAGATCCTCAAAAGGTTCTACAACTGCACCATCGAGAGCATCCTGATTGATTGTGTCACTGCTTGGTATGGCAACTGCTTGGCCTCCAACCGCAAGGCACTACAGAGGGTAGTGAGTACGGCCCAGTATACCACTGGGGCCAAGCTTCCTGCCATCCAGGACCTCTATACAAGGCTGTGTCAGAGGAAGGCCCTAAACATTGTCAAAGACTCCAGCCACCCTAGTCATAGACTGCTCTCTCTGCTACCGCAGGGCAAGCGGTACTGGAGCGCCAAGTCTAGGTCCAAGAGGCTTCTAAAACAGCTTCTACCCCCAAGCCATAAGACTCCTGAACATCTAATGAAGTGGCTACCCAGACTATTTGCATTGCCCCTCCCCTCTTTTTTACGCTGCTGCTACTCTCTGTTTATTATCGATGCATAGTCACTTTAATAACTCTACCTACATGTACATATTACCTCAATTACCTCAACTAACTGGTGCCCCAGCACATTGACTCTGTACCAGTACCCCCTGTATATAACCTTGCTATTGTTATTTTACTGCTGATCTTGAATTATTTGTAACTTTAAACTACATTTATTGTTTTAGGTTTTTTTTTTTTAAACGACATTGTTGGTTAAGGTCTTGTAAGTAAGCATTTCACTGTAAGGTGAACCTGTTGATCTCGGCGCATGTGACAAATAACATTTGATTTGATTTGACTGTATGAACTAATATGTATTTTAGGGAAATAGAAAACGACTCATGTTGGGACAGAGTACTTCCCATAACTCCGGTACATCCTTCCTAACACAAATACTGACAGTCAGTCAGTCAGAGAATGTTCGAGATCACCTGTGGTCTTTAGGACAGTAGGATTGTGATGTCACCATGTGTTTGCATTTGGCTGACGGTCGGGGTGCCCTACGATGCATCAGAATGTGTTGACAGACTGGACAGTCACTGATAAACCTACAGATGTCCTGTCTCTCATGTTGTCAAACAGCATAAGACCTCAACCCTGACTGGCTGCTGACAACAGCGTCAGATCAATGTCCAATTTTGCTTGATATTTGATAGATGTTAATTTAACTTGAAATAAACCAGACTTTGGTTTGACACTCACGTTGCTTGAAATCTGGTTTAGAAAAAAAAAACTGAGCCAATGTTGGCCTTTTACCCACCTTTACATAACATGATCATGTTCTTTTTACCTGATTCATGTGAAATCAACATACAACATTTGCACACAAACACATAAATATACACCAAATATACTTGAAGTTACCCCAAGTGTTGACACCCAATGCATTTGGCCATTATGCAACATTTCAGGTTAACAAGGGATGTAAAGGGTCTTGTTAGTCATTTCATAAACCCCAGCTTAGTATGGTCTTATATGGTCTTATATAGCCTGAATAGGTTTAAATGGACTTTGGCAGTGGGCTAAGAGTGACTTAAGGGAGGCTTACACTACTTTGCGTGAGGCTGAAACTGGAAGGGAATTGGCTGTCAGTAACCACAACAGCGGGTCCAGGGTTAAGGAGACTGTTTGAGGAAGTTCTGGGATTATATCCATTATTGACATGGAGTAATGGCAATGGACGAACTGCATTAGCTTAAGTTTTGGAGTATGGGAATTTTGGGTAAAAACACTGAGTCACCTTAGCCTGGTTGCATGTACTGTATGTTTGCGCTGTATAGCCAACTCCTATGGTCATTATTGTTATTAGCAAGACAGCACAAACAGATCTGAGACGAGGAAAGAGTAATGTATGCTGGTTATTACCAGGCTACAGTCATGTGTGTTGGTTGTTGTTAACAGGCTAGAGTCATGTATGCTGGTTATTAACAGAATAGAGTCATGTATGCTGGTTATTAACGGGCTATCACCATGTGTGCGGGTTATTATCAGCTTAGCGTCATGTATGCTGGTTATTACCAGGCTAGAGTCATGTATGCTGGTTATTACCAGGCTAGTGTATTGTACAGTATTCTGGTTATTACCCAGCTAAAGTCATGTATGCTGGTTATTACTAGGCAACAGTAATGTATGCTGGTTATTACCAGGCTAACGTCAGGTATGCTGGTTATTACTAGGCTAGCATCATGTATGCTGGTTATTACCCAGCTAAAGACATGTGTGCTGGTTATTACCAGGCTAACGTCAGGTATGCTGGTTATTACTAGGCTAGCATCATGTATGCTGGTTATTACCCAGCTAAAGACATGTTTGCTGGTTATTACCAGGCTAACGTCATGCATTCCGGTTATTACCAGGCTAGAGTCATGTAATCAATCAATCAAACAATCAAATGTATTTATAAAGCCCTTCTTACATCAGCTGATGTCACAAAGTGCTGTACAGAAACCCAGCCTAAAACCCCAAACAGCAAGCCTAAAAGCCTGTTGTAGCCAGGTGTTCTGTGTGAATTTAAGTATGTTCTCTCTAATTCTCTTTCTTTCTTTCTTTCTTTCTATCTTTCTTTCTTTCTTTCTTTCTTTCTTACTTTCACTCTCTCTCTCTCGGGGGACATGAGCCCTAGGACTATGCATCAGGACTACCTGGCCTGATGACTCCTTGCTGTCCCCCAGTCCACCTGGTCGTGCTGCTGCTCCAGCTTCAACTGCTCTGCCTGCGGCTATGGAACCCTGACCTGTTCACTGGACGTGCTACCTGTCCCAGACCTGCTGTTTTCAAAAGCACGGTGGCTAGGGAAAACTCCCTAGAAAGGCCAGAACCTAGGAAGAAACCTAGAGAGGAACCAGGCTATGAGGGGTGGCCAGTCCTCTTCTGGCTGTGCCGGGTGGAGATTATAACAGAACAAGGCCAAGATGTTCAAATGTTCATAGACGACCAAGGTCAGCACCTCAGGAGTAAATGTCAGTTGGCTTTTCATAGCCGATCATTTAGAGTATCTCTACCGCTCCTGCTGTCTCTAGAGAGTTGAAAACAGCAGGTCTGGGACAGGTAGCACGTCCGGTGAACAGGTCAGCGTTCCATAGCCGCAGGCAGAGCAGTTGAAGCTGGAGCAGCAGCACGACCAGGTGGACTGGGGGACAGCAAGGAGTCATCAGGCCAGGTAGTCCTGATGCATAGTCCTAGGGCTCATGTCCCCCGAGAGAGAGAGAGTGAAAGAAAGAAAGAAAGAAAGAAAGAAAGAAAGAAAGAAAGAAAGAAAGAAAGAAAGAAAGAAAGAAAGAGAATTAGAGAGAACATACTTAAATTCACACAGAACACCGGATAAGACAGGAGAAATACTCCGGATATAACAGACTGACCCTTGCCCTCCGACACAAACTATTGCATTACAAATACTGGAGGCTGAGACAGGAGGGTCGGGAGACACTGTGGCCCAGTCCGACGATACCCCCGGACAGGGCCGAACAGGCAGGATATAACCCCACCCACTTTGCCAAAGCACAGCCCCCACACGACTAGAGGGATGTCTCCAACCACCAACTTACCATCCTGAGACAAGGCCGAGCACGAAGATCTCTCCAACGGCACAACCCAAGGGGGGGTGCCAACCCGGACAGGATGATCACGTCAGCGATTCAACCCACTCCATAACCCATGTATGGTGGTTATTACCAGGCTAGAGTCATGTAAGCTGGTTATTACCAGGCTAGCATCATGTATGCTGGTTATTACCAGAGTAGAGTAATGTGTGCTGGTTATTACCAGCCTTGCATAATGTATACTAGTTATTATCAGCCTAGAGTTATGTACTCTGGTTATTACCAGGATACTGTAATGTATGCTGGTTATTACCCGGCTAGCGTCATGTATGCTGGTTATTACCAAGCGAGAGTCATGTATGCTGGTTATTAACAGGCTAGAGTCATATGTGCTGGTCATTACCAGGCTAGAGTCATGAATTATGCTTATTACCAGGCTAGATTCATGAATGCTGGTTATTACCAGGCTAGAGTCATGAATGCTGGTTATTACCATGCTAGAGTCATATTACCTGGTTAATACCAGGCTAGAGTCGAGTGTGCTGTTTTTTACCAGGCTAGCATTATGTAGGCTGGTTATTACCAGGCTAGCATCATGTGTGCTGGTTTTTACCCAGCTAGAGTCATGTATGCAGTTTTTTACCATGCTTGCATCATGTATGCTTGTTATTACCAGGCTAGAGTCATTTGTGCTGGTAATTACCAGGCTAGCATCATATATGCTGGTTATTGCCAGGCTAGAGTCACGTATGCTTGTTATTACCAGGTTACAGTAATGTATGCTAGTTATTTCCAGGCTAGTATCATGTATGTTGTTTATTAACAGGCTAGAGTAATGTGTGCTGGTTACTACCAGACTAGAGTCATGTATGCTGGTTATTAACAGGCTAGAGTCATATGTGCTGGTCATTACTAGGCTAGAGTTATGAATTCTCATTTTTACCAGGCTATAGTCATGAATGTTGGTTATTACCAGGCTTGCTTCATGTGTGCTGGTTCTTACCAGGCTAGAGGCTTGTGTGCTGGTTTTTACCAGGCTTGCATCATGTATGCTGGTTTTTACCAGGCTAGTCATGTACGCTGGTTATTGCCAGGCTAGCGTCATGTGTGCATGTGGGCAGGTTTTAGTAGCATCATGTATGCTGGTTATTACCTGGCTAGAGTCATGTGTGATTGTTATTTCCAGGTTAGAGTCACGTACACTGTTTATTATCAGGAGAGAATCATGTCCACTGATTGTTACCAGGCTTTCGTAATATGTGTTGGTTATTGCCATGCTTGTATAATGTACGCTGGTTATTACCAGGCTAGAGTCACACACGATGGTTATAACCATGCTAGTGTAATGTATGCTGGTTATTACCATACTAGAGTCATGTGCTCTGGTTATTACCAGACTAGCGTCATGTATGCTTGTTATTACCAGGCTAGCGTCATGTGCGCTGGTTATGAACAGGTTATACTCAAGTGTGCTCGTTGCTGCCAGGTTTGCATTACATGTACTGGTTTTTACCAGGCTAGACTCACGTGTGCCAGTTTTTACCAGGTTTGTGTCACATATGCTGGTTATTACAAGGCTTATGTCATGTATGCTGGTTATTCCAAGGCAACTGTCATGTATGCTGGTTATTACCAGGCTAGTTTCATGTGTGTTGGTTATAGCCTGGCTTCTGTAAGTTGTGCTGGTTATTAGCAGGCTAGAGTCATGTGCACTGGTGATAACCAGGCTAGCAGAATATTTCATGGATATTACCAGGCTAGCGTCATGTGCGCTGGGTATTACCAGGCTAGAGTCATGTATGCTTGTTATTATCAGGCTAGCATCATGTGCACTGGTTATTACCAGGCTATAATCGAGTGTACTGGTTGTTACCAGGCTTGCATCACGTGTGCTGGTTATTCCCAGGCTAGAGTCACGTGTACTGTTTATTACCAGGTTTGCGCCATGAATGCTGGTTATTACCAGGCTAGAGTCACGTGTACTGTTTATTACCAGGTTTGCGCCATGAATGCTAGTTATTACCAGGCTAGAGTTACGTGCACTGGTTATTAGCAGGCTTGCGTCATGTGCGGTGGTTATCAAATCAAATTTTACTTGTCAAATGCGCCGAATACAACAGGTTGGTTATTACCAGGTTTGCGCCATGTACAATTGTTATAACCAGACTAGTGTCACGTGTGCTGGTTTTTACCAGGCTAGAGTCATGTATGCTGGTTATTACCAGGCTAGAGTCATATATGCTGGTTATTGCCATGTTACAGTAATGTGTGATGGTTATTACCAGGCTAGAGTCATATATGCTGGTTATTGTTAATGCTTGTCATTTCTCAGGAGAATGCCTAGACAGGGGTCAGGGGGTCACATCTTTTCCCTGACCCCAGAGTTTAAATCACATCATCCATAGGTGAGTAAAGCGCTGAAACTCATGTCATATAGCCTTGTTTGATAAAGGCTACATGGGACCCGAAAATCCTGCCACGGGTTGTTGCTGTCTCATCCTCCCCCTATCTCTAGACCGGCTATCCAGACTCCTTGTTCCGGCCAAACTCTATGCCATGTCAATCGACGT
Source organism: Oncorhynchus nerka (assembly GCF_034236695.1). Lineage (NCBI taxonomy): Eukaryota > Metazoa > Chordata > Actinopteri > Salmoniformes > Salmonidae > Oncorhynchus > Oncorhynchus nerka. The sequence continues at coordinate 61,481,419 of NC_088401.1, forward strand.
TAGTTTCTTCTCCACAATGAGTCTGGATCTGAGTACTTCCCTGATAATTTCTAGAACGGAAAAACATTTGAACTGTTCTGATTTGTCCCAGAAACCAATGGGTTGGGCCAGAGCCACAGCACACATGGGTAAAGCAGCATTTTGAAAATAGGCATTTATAGTCTGATTGGTTAGAGATGATCCAATCCCTGATGACTTTGTTTTGAACGCCTCATTTTGACATCACCTCAAATGATATCAACAATGGCAGTCTCAAACTGAAGTATGTAGTGTACATAGAGCAGCGGAGGAATTCAGTTTGAGTCGTCAGGCATACCTAATTCCTCTTCCCAAGTGTGTTTTCACAGATGGTAGTAACTGAAATACTCCACACAATTACAGTCGTTGAAGTCTGTTACACCCAACATGACTCAAGACAGTATCGTGGTCAACATGGTCTCATTAGAATATGTCAACATTGTGACATTTAACCATTATAGTTCTGACATATTAGTACGTCACCTATGCTGACTAATTACTAATGTATTTATTATGTCACGTACTGTAGTCTTGGTGGCTTGTACATGTTGGCTCAATTCATCAACAAGTGACACAGAGAGAACTGCAAATGATTTAGAGATTGCTGTCCACTGACTTGGCACAGCCAGGAAAGTACTGGCCACCCCACATAGCCTGGTTCCTCTCTCGGTTTCTTTCTAGGTTCTGGCCTTTCTAGGGAGTTTTTCCTAGCCACCGTGCTTTTATACCTGCATTGCTTGCTGTTTGGGATTTTAGGCTGGGTTTCTGTACAGCACTTTGTGACATCAGCTGATGTAAGAAGGGCTTTATAAATCCATTTGATTGACTCCAGTCGGTGGGACTGTGTCCCAAATGGCACCCATTCTCTACGTAGTGCACTACTTTTGACCAAAGCTTATATGGAATAGGGTGCCATTCTGGATGGAGCACTGGTCATTTCTAGACCTAAACAGAAACAGTGTCTCCCCTCAGAGCTTGGAAAAACATGGCCTCCTCTTACCATGAGGCTGGGAAAAGAGATGGCTGTGCTATGAGGCTGGGAAAGGGATGACTGTACCATGAGGCTGGGAAAAGGGATGACTGTGCCACGAGAGGCTGGGAAAGGGATGACTGTGCCATTAAATGGGATGACAGTACCATGAGGCTAGGAAAAGGGATGACTGTACCATGAGGCTAGGAAAAGGGATGACTGTACCACGAGGCTGGGAAAGGGATGACAGTACCATGAGGCTAGGAAAAGGGATGACTGTGCCATGTCAGGCTGGGAAAAGGGATGACTGTGCCATGTCAGGCTGGGAAAAGGGATGACTGTGCCATTAAATGCTTGGAAATGTCCTGTTTATCATCCCTGTTTTGAATCTGTTATTTCTGTTAATCTGATCCCTGGAACCACGTCAAATCGGAGCAGGGGCCAAATGGGTTGTCATTAATTCAGGGCCTTGATAAGCAATGGCTGACGTTTTTAGTACATTTCAGTACATTCCTGACAGCCACAGACAGCAAATTACAGACAGACGATACCGCTGGTGGTATCACATTTTTCGTTCTGTCTGACTAGTTTGGATAGGGTCCCTAAACTTTTATGGACAGTTATATATTGCGGCCCTGTCAGGCCGGTTGTGATAAGCTATAGAGGCAGCGTGGTGGAACAGGGTGTCAAACATGCTGTCTTTGACCTTAGATGACCTCTGGCTCAACAATGAAGGAGAGATAAGATTCGGAGAGACGGAGTCTAAAGTTCACAAGATGCTAATGATAAGTATCCTGGTAAGGCATCTAACGTTGCACCGTCCATACAGTAGGCTTATGCATGATACTCAGGGTTTATGGTTGAGGCAGTTTATTTCCCCATGGAAATGAATATGCATTCATATTAAAGTAGCTAATAAGGCCTCCACTTTAGCATGAATGTGAAAATCAGCATAAGGTAACTGTATTTGTGACAACTGACAAACAACCATGTCTTTTTAATGTATGGTGTTCATATTTGTGTAATAAGGCCTAATAGCAATACAAATGATTGTGGTAAAGGTCATTCATGACCTCTAGGAATGGTCAGGCAGAGTCATGTTGTCACAGGGTTCTAGTCCACTCCCCGGGATACAAATACATTGGGTGAAACACAGACAGTGGACAGATCTGGTTTCAGCCTAGCAAATATCTGGCCTCGGCTACAAAAGCCAAGTGTATGTGTGTTTGTGTGTGTTTGTGTGTGTGTGTGTGAATGTTTTTGTGTGTGAACCCTCTTCTGTTTGGTTCCAGCCAAGGGAAGAAAAACAGTACCCAGCAACAGGCCCTAAAATAAAGACAATGTGAATATACAACATGGTAGACGGCTGTGGGGTCAGGTTATTATACAACATGGTAGACGGCTGTGGGGTCAGGTGAATATACAACATGGTAGACGGCTGTGGGGTCAGGTTATTATACAACATGGTAGACGGCTGTGGGGTCAGGTTATTATACAACATGGTAGACGGCTGTGGGGTCAGGTGAATATACAACATGGTAGACTGCTGTGGGGTCAGGTGAATATACAAAATGGTAGACTGCTGTGGGGTCAGGTGAATATACAACATGGTAGACTGCTGTGGGGTCAGGTGAATATACAGCATGGTAGACTACTGTGGGGTCAGGTGAATATACAACATGGTAGACTGCTGTGGGGTCAGGTGAATATACAAAATGGTAGACTGCTGTGGGGTCAGGTGAATATACAACATAGTAGACTGCTGTGGGGTCAGGTTATTATACAAAATGGTAGACTGCTGTGGGGTCAGGTTATTATACAACATGGTAGACTGCTGTGGGGTCAGGTTATTATACAAAATGGTTGACTGCTGTGGGGTCAGGTTATTATACAAAATGGTTGACTGCTGTGGGGTCAGGTTATTATACAACATGGTAGACTGCTGTGGGGTCAGGTTATTATACAAAATGGTTGACTGCTGTGGGGTCAGGTGAATATACAACATGGTAGACTGCTGTGGGGTCAGGTTATTATACAACATGGTAGACTGCTGTGGGGTCAGGTTATTTTACAACATGGTAGACTGCTGTGGGGTCAGGTTATTATACAACATGGTTGACTGCTGTGGGGTCAGGTTATTATACAACATGGTTGACTGCTGTGGGGTCAGGTTATTATACAACATGGTTGACTGCTGTGGGGTCAGGTTGTTATACAACATGGTTGACTGCTGTGGGGTCAGGTTATTATACAACATGGTTGACTGCTGTGGGGTCAGGTTATTATACAACATGGTAGACTGCTGTGGGGTCAGGTTATTATACAACATGGTTGACTGCTGTGGGGTCAGGTTATTTTACAACATGGTAGACTGCTGTGGGGTCAGGTTATTATACAACATGGTTGACTGCTGTGGGGTCAGGTTATTATACAACATGGTTGACTGCTGTGGGGTCAGGTTATTATACAACATGGTTGACTGCTGTGGGGTCAGGTTATTATACAACATGGTTGACTGCTGTGGGGTCAGGTTATTATACAACATGGTAGACTGCTGTGGGGTCAGGTTATTATACAACATGGTTGACTGCTGTGGGGTCAGGTTATTATACAACATGGTAGACTGCTGTGGGGTCAGGTTATTATACAACATGGTAGACGGCTGTGGGGTCAGGTGAATATACAACATGGTAGACGGCTGTGGGGTCAGGTTATTATACAACATGGTAGACGGCTGTGGGGTCAGGTGAATATACAACATGGTAGACGGCTGTGGGGTCAGGTTATTATACAACATGGTAGACGGCTGTGGGGTCAGGTTATTATACAACATGGTAGACTGCTGTGGGGTCAGGTGAATATACAACATGGTAGACTGCTGTGGGGTCAGGTGAATATACAGCATGGTAGACTACTGTGGGTTCAGGTGAATATACAACATGGTAGACTGCTGTGGGGTCAGGCGAATATACAAAATGGTAGACTGCTGTGGGGTCAGGTGAATATACAACATAGTAGACTGCTGTGGGGTCAGGTTATTATACAACATGGTAGACTGCTGTGGGGTCAGGTTATTATACAACATGGTAGACTGCTGTGGGGTCAGGTTATTATACAAAATGGTAGACTGCTGTGGGGTCAGGTGAATATACAACATGGTAGACTGCTGTGGGGTCAGGTTAATATACAACATGGTAGACTGCTGTGGGGTCAGGTTATTATACAAAATGGTAGACTGCTGTGGGGTCAGGTTATTATACAACATGGTAGACTGCTGTGGGGTCAGGTTATTATACAAAATGGTTGACTGCTGTGGGGTCAGGTTATTATACAAAATGGTTGACTGCTGTGGGGTCAGGTTATTATACAACATGGTAGACTGCTGTGGGGTCAGGTTATTATACAAAATGGTTGACTGCTGTGGGGTCAGGGTATTATACAACATGGTAGACTGCTGTGGGGTCAGGTGAATATACAACATGGTAGACTGCTGTGGGGTCAGGTTATTATACAACATGGTAGACTGCTGTGGGGTCAGGTTATTATACAACATGGTAGACTGCTGTGGGGTCAGGTGAATATACAACATGGTAGACTGCTGTGGGGTCAGGTTATTATACAACATGGTAGACTGCTGTGGGGTCAGGTTATTTTACAACATGGTAGACTGCTGTGGGGTCAGGTTATTATACAACATGGTAGACTGCTGTGGGGTCAGGTTATTTTACAACATGGTAGACTGCTGTGGGGTCAGGTTATTATACAACATGGTTGACTGCTGTGGGGTCAGGTTATTATACAACATGGTTGACTGCTGTGGGGTCAGGTTATTATACAACATGGTAGACTGCTGTGGGGTCAGGTTATTATACAACATGGTTGACTGCTGTGGGGTCAGGTTATTATACAACATGGTTGACTGCTGTGGGGTCAGGTTATTATACAACATGGTAGACTGCTGTGGGGTAACTAATCAAACAACAACTTCCTAGGAGAACATAGAGTTCCTCAGGGAGATCACACTCCAGAGAGGACAGGAGGGTTATGTTATTGGACTGCAACACTTCCCATGTCCAGTCTAAAGTGGACTTAGTTCAGTCCCTAGTGGTCTTGCAAACACATCACAACTGACCACTGGTTGAAGAGTGCTGCCTATCTGGCTTTGATTCAACTGTGAAGAATCATGTTGAACAAAAACGTTTTTCAAAAAACACCTATAAACAATTAAAGTATTATGCACTGTAAAAAAAAGGCTCATACAAGATATTATTATTTTTTATTCAGACTACCATATGTCTTACAAGTACACTGCAGTGACAGCGTTTTGGAACCATTGACCTCCACTCACTTGGCCTTATTTGTGTTAGGTCTTCCCTCTTGTGGTAATTTTGAGTCATTGCAGTAACATGTCTCCATAATATCTAATTCAAAGTGCACACATCATATTCATATTGTATAAAGCACTACCAAAGAGACATCTTTCCAGAATGTTTTACAATGACTGTGTATATGACTGCCTTCAGAACGCAGAGAATGATAAATAAGTCCTTATGGCCTTTTGAGAGACTTAACCCAGGCCTCATCAGGGCCTACAACATAGACCTTGCACACAGGTGCTCCCTTCACCACCTCCCCATATCCAATATGTAGGCCAGACAGAGTGATTTTAGTACAAACCCAGCCGTATATTGTATGCAGCCAAAGGCAGCCTCATCCTCCCACTCCCACCCATTCTGGCAGGCGGCCATTTTGTTCAATAGAGCGAGGTCTATCTGAAGCCAGCTTATCTCCACTGACTTCAAAGAGTGCCAGAGGTAGGAGGTGAGGCCACGGGTGGATCTGTCGAACACTGCTTCGTCTTCACTGGGACTTGTTGAAGGACAAGATTTTACTCCCTTTAGTCGGCGCCGCGTTTAGAGCCTGTCGTAACACGGTCTCCCGGCGAGCTTATGGTCCTCTTAATTGATCTAAACACTTTGTTTTGTTTATTTAAATGGGACTCTTAGCTCTGGGGGTGTTTGTTGAGAAAGGTAGAAAATGTCTTCGTTTTTCCTTCATTTTTCCTTCCTTTCCCCATTCATCTTTTCTTTTCTTCTCTGGCCATCAGCTATGTGAGCCAGAAAGCCTTGGTAAACATCCCAGGCCAGTAGCCTTGTATCAATAAGCAGCGTCTCCCTTCTGTAATGTGTGGTCCCAATGCATTTGGAGTGGTCCTCCCCTCTTCTCCCTTTTGAAGTAGCTAGAGCCCTACAAATGTGTTTGCACTGATTTTAGGGGGAAACCCCTCGATTATTCAACAAACCATTATCAATGGGCTCAAAAATAAATGATAAAGGATGAAACAGACACACTATATTATATATATATAGTACCAGTCAAAGGTTTGGACATATCTACTCATTCCAGGGTTTTTCTTTCTTTTTTTACTATTTTCTAGATTGTAGAATAATAGTGAAGACATCAAAATTATGAAATATCACATATGGAATCATGTAGTAACCAAAAACGTGTTAAACAAATCAAAATATATTTTATATTTTATATTCTTCACCCTTTGCCTTAATGACAGCTTAGCACACTCTTGGCATTCTCTCAACCAGCTTCATGAGGAATGCTTTTCCAACATTCTTGAAGGAGTTCCCACATATGCTGAGCAATTGTTGTCTGCTTTTCCTTCACTCTGCGGTCCAACTCATCCTAAACCATCTCAATTGGGTTGAGGTCGGGTGATTGTGGAGGCCAGGTCATCTGATGCAGCACTCAATCACTGTCCTGCTTGGTCAAGTAGCCCTTAACAGCCTGGAGGTGTGATTTGGGTCATTGTCCTGTTGCAAAACAAATGATAGACCCACTAAGGGCAAACCAGATGGGATGGCGTATCACTGCAGAATGCTGTGGTAGCCATGGTGGTTAAGTGTGCCTTGAATTCTAAATAAATCACAGACAGTGTCACCAGCAAAGCACCCCCATACCATCACACCTCCTCCATGCTTCACGGTGGGAACCACATGAGCAGATCATCCACATCTGCGTCTCAGAAAAATGTGGACTCATCAGACCAAAGGACAAATTTCCACCGGTCTAATGTCCATTGCTCGTGTTTCTTGGCCCAAGCAAGTCTCTTCTTTTTATTTGAGTCTTCTTAATGGCTTAAAGTAATGATGGACTGTCTTTTACCAAATAGCGGATATGGTCTTTTACCAAATAGTCCAAATCTTCTGTATACCCCCCTTTGGCAAAGTGGGTGGGGTTATATCCTTCCTGTTTGGCCCTGTCCGGGGGTGTCCTCGGATGGGGCCACAGTGTCTCCTGACCCCTCCTGTCTCAGCCTCCAGTATTTATGCTGCAGTAGTTTATGTGTCGGGGGCTAGGGTCAGTTTGTTATATCTGGAGTACTTCTCCTGTCCTATTCGGTGTCCTGTGTGAATTTAAGTGTGCTTTCTCTAATTCTCTCTTTCTTTCTCTCTCTCGGAGGACCTGAGCCCTAGGACCATGCCCCAGGACTACCTGACATGATGACTCCTTGCTGTCCCCAGTCCACCTGGCCGTGCTGCTGCTCCAGTTTCAACTGTTCTGCCTTACTATTATTCGACCATGCTGGTCATTTATGAACATTTGAACATCTTGGCCATGTTCTGTTATAATCTCCACCCGGCACAGACAGAAGAGGACTGGCCACCCCACATGTGCTCTCTCTAATTCTCTCTTTCTCTGTTTCTTTCTCTCTCTCGGAGGACCTGAGCCCTAGGACCATGCCCCAGGACTACCTGACATGATGACTCCTTGCTGTCCCCAGTCCACCTGGCCGTGCTGCTGCTCCAGTTTCAACTGTTCTGCCTCATTATTATACGACCATGCTGGTCATTTATGAACATTTGAACATCTTGGCCATGTTATGTTATAATCTCCACCCGGCACAGCCAGAAGAGGACTGGCCACCCCACATAGCCTGGTCCCTCTCTAGGTTTCTTCCTAGGTTTTGGCCTTTCTAAGGAGTTTTTCCTAGCCACCGTGCTTCTACACCTGCATTGCTTGCTGTTTGGGGTTTTAGGCTGGGTTTCTGTACAGCACTTCGAGATATCAGCTGATGTACGAAGGGCTATATAAATACATTTGATTAGATTTGATTTGCCACAATTTAACTGATTGGCTCAAACGCATTTAGAAGGAAAGAAATTCCACCATTTAACTTTTAACAAGGCACACCTGTTAATTGAAATGCATTCCAGGGGACTACCTCATGAAGCTGCATGCCAAGAGTGTGCAAAGCTGTCATCAAGACAAAGGGTGGCTACTTTGAAGAATCTCAAATATAAAGAAATATTTTGATTTGTTCAACACTTTTTTGGTTACTACACGTTTCCACATTTGCTATTTCATTGTTTTGATGTCTTAGATATTATTCTACAATGTAGAAAATAGTAAAAATAAAGAAAAACCCTGGAATGAGTAGGTGTGTCCAAACTTTTGACTGGTACTGTATATATCAATGCTCATGTACGGTCATGGACATCAAGACACTGTTTAGCATTAGCTAATACTAGGAGGCCTAGGCTACAGTAGCTCACAAACATGTGAGCAGCTATTTTAGTTTGATTTAGAAGAGGCTGTGAATAATCAGAGGGAACACAGGTATTTGGGGTCCACATTCCATGATGCACAGTCATGTACCATCTCCACGTAAATGTTAGGCCTGATATCTCTAGTATATGGGCATGTTGGAACCAACAAGATGGGTCAGTAGAAATATGTATTTTCCTACATAATGAGTTATCAATGGACTCCAGGACAGTGAGCATTATTTTCTAAACAGTTTTTCTCTTGTCATCATAATGTCATAGTTCATCTCAATAAACATAAAGATTCTCTACAAAGGGATTTTTGGTATGCTAGTGACTGACCCTTGACCTTACACAGGTAGTGGAATCTTTCACAGAACATTACAACCAATACAAGGGCTAAAGGAGCAAGCAGACACACTATCAACCATTGGTAAGGACCACATTTCAAAAACATAATCTCAGCATTTCCAAAAGTATTTAGTTATTTATTTGCTGCATGAGTTACAGCACATCTTGGGACCATCGATCAAGACGAGCTGTGCTCTTTGCTAACGTGAGACAGAGGATTCTGCAGGCTTGGTATGCAGACTTGAACCCTCTATTCATAGTTGCTACACGGCATGTAAATCACCAGGCAAGAGCGCCTTGGACTCAAAGGCTGAAGGGGAAGTATTCTTCACAACGGGGAGCCGAAAGTTCAGTGATAAATTACATAGTTTGAGCTCCTCGATTCTCTTGCTGTTTCGCTGTGATGGGAATGTGGACCTTTAGCGTGCATTGGTAACTTGTAAATTCAGTACCATCGCTCGAAAAAGGGGCTGTTAGCCATTCGTTGTCACATTGTGTCACAGGTGCTGGAGTGCTGTGACTCAGTGAGTAGGCCTGAGTAAATTCACACATGGAGGGAAAAGGAGTCTTGCACCTCGTGCCAAGAACCAATCCAGCCAGGGGTCATGTCCCCTGTTCCTTCCTTAAAACATTAAATAGACTCAGAGAGAGGAACGATGAAAACCTTACAACCTCTGTTATATCAATTAATTTTCACGCTGGCATTTATACAAGCAGTGTCAACTAATATCATTAACAAACAGAATCATTACCAGGCCCTGCCAAGGGCAGCACAGAAGGAAATGTGTCATAGGTTGAACACTCCTCCAATAATTTCTGCACAAAGGGGCCCCATTTTAAGCCCCCTCCTCTCAAAATAACATTTTTTTCCGTGTTAATTTGAGGGTATAAATTACATGTAATTACTAGCAGGTTTCTCACTTGCTAGACAATCCAACACTTACTCGTCCTCTTCCTGTTTAACTATCTGCTTCGGATCGCAAAGCCCAGCTGCTTATTTTACAACGATTAGCTGTACATCAGCATTACCACCTCACTTCCAGCCGTTTCACATCCAGCATTAAAAGGGATGAATATTGATCTGCTAAAGAGGATTTATTTATTTCATGCTCTATCCAAAGATCAACTGCTACCAGCTTTCGGCGGATCTGAATAGGCTCTCGCCAAGTAGAGCTACTGCATACATGACTTTGGACTTGACATTTTAGGCCTGGAAGAAAACCAAACAGTAAATTCACTGCAATAATCCCAGATAAATGAGATGATCACTGCGAAAGCTTAGATAGTTAAGTGGCCTACACTTAAGTCCAGAGACGATAAAAACATGGCTCGTCGGAGAGCGTCCATATGGGAGAGTGCCGCGGGCAGACCTTAAAACAGGGAAGGGAAGACTGTTTTTATGTACTATAACGCTGCCACAGTGTTTCACCGAAAGGAAACACAGAGACAATTTAGATGAAAGCTCGAGACAAAATGACAGACATCTGGCCGATCCATAATTGTTAATTCCAATCAGAAAACCTGACATTGACGTATCATATAAATCATTAATTTTGTTTCTATTCCACCCTATACGAATCCTATATTTACCCCCTCACACACAGTGCCCAGTCCCATCGCTGCAGTGTGGGCCCTTTGTTAGCAGTAGGGACTGGTGCACTAATACAGGGATAAGCCCCATGCTGTCTGCTCAGTGGCATGAGTTGTCAGAGGAGACAGAGAGAGAGAAATGGCCATCTGGAGATGCAGCCAGCACACCCAGGTCACGTTTGAATAGTGGCTGTGCTCAGCTGGCCAGCAGAATAGTCATTGGCCATGGCCATTCTATAAGGCTGTGGCTTTAAATATAATACTGGTGTGATCATTATTCAAAATACATGTCTAAGTATAGCCTTATACCCATTTTTAGAGTCTTCACAGTAGGGCCTAGTCCATCGCAAGAATCTACCATTTTATGTGGATTGTCTGATGACAATATGGGGAAGGGATTTGGTGTTAACAAAATACATTAAATAAATGGTAATAAATAGTATTGATTGTAAAAAAAGAAATGATCATAATAATAAGGGGAAATAATTTACATGTAGTTGCATATTTCAAATGTATGTTATTGTATTTATTGTATTATTGTAACCTAAATGTGATAGCAAGTCCAATGCAATGTAGGATAAAATGTACATTTCAAATTAAGGTTAAATTCATAGAATAGTAGTCTAAATTATATTATAATATTGTTACTAAATTATTGGAATTAATGATGTTGTATTATGCAATAATAAAAATAATAAAAAATAATATTAAAAAACAAAGGATATAACCATACAATGAACAATCTGACAGGCTGATGCAAATTAAGATAGACCAATGAACAGCAAAATAAATTGAAAACTTGGATTTGAGATGATTTTAGATGATCAATTTTATATGATCAGTTACACACGCTCGAGCGTTACGACCCATCACACACAATTCTGACTACTGAACGGTTTCTACCTCTGTCGAGATAACTGTCCAAGCGTAAAATGGAGAGTTGCGTTCGCCTGCCAGAAGATGGCGTCTGGTACCATCTCGACATGATAACTGTATTAGCCCTCTTGGGCCTACCTACTTCGATCATTTCCTGCACTCTTCTCTAATTCTTTAGGCTATTTAGAGCAGCCTTCCACAAATCATATTTATTGCACACTTCACTGTATGCATGCATATTATTACAGTCCTGATAGTATTATTTAAATATGATCTATTTTCTATAATAGGCCTATGTGTTGTCTTAAAAAATCTGTAGCCTTTATTCGATACAAGACAAGCTTCTATAAAATACATCTAAATATGATATCAATTGTGTAGGCATCCTATCCTGTTTTGAACTATATTGTTCATCCATGTGGTTTTTCAAACATAGGCATCTAAACCAACTTCCTATGCTCCCGAGTGACGCAGCGGTCTAAGCCACTGCATCTCAGTGCAGGAGGCGTCACTACAGTCCCTGGTCCGAATCCAGGCTGTATTACATCTGGCCGTGATTGGGAGTCCCCATATGGCGGCGCACAATTGGCCCAGCGTCGTCTGGGTTTGGCCGGGGTAGGCTGTCATTGTAAGTAAGAATTTGTTCTTAACTGACTTGCCTAGCTAAATAAAGGTTAAATAAATAAAAATAAAAAAATATGATATTTGAGGCCTGAGTATAGCAGGTTCTAATTGACGTAGAATGCAGAGAAAGCCGTAAACAACAACCTTCGCTGTACTCAATAAGCAATACATCTTTATTTACACATCTCAATGTTGCTTATATTAATCATCCTATTTATACATGTGCAATAGGCATCTCTATTTTGAACAGTAAAATTCACATTTGAGCCTATAAAACATAGGGTGTTAGATTTTAATCTAAAATTGATAGGCTAGAGAGCACATTCGGTACGAGAAAAACATTTCCTACACGGGCTACAGCAATAACGGGTCTAAATATTATGTGGTTATTTTTGGTTGTCTGGGAGTCATGTCCATCACCAAATACAATTATGTTGTCAGAGTAGACCTGGGCTAATCGACTTAATAATCGAAATGGGTCACCACTTAACGTCCTGCAATACATTTTCAAAACCGCGCGCTGGACATTGTCTTTGCGCGCTATGATAGCCTACACTTTTCCAGCGTGCCAGATATATGTCAGGGCCTCTTTTGAGTGCTATGAAAACGTGCTTTGGCAGTGAGCAGTCAGCTGGCAAATAGCAGGGTTGTGCAGCTCGCGCCCGGAACGTATTGGTTGTCTCGGTCGGCAGATGTCAGGTCTTAAAACGCAGAACGCTCTTCCTATGTCTTTTCTATGAATGTCAAAACGGTAGTAGTGGTAGCCTATATGAATGTCTACTATATCATTTGTGTTACACATTTCGGATAGGGAATCTTACTGAGGAGTTTGACAAAAAACGAAGGCCACACAAGAAGGAAATTGTTAGAGCCACCACTCCTATTAACCTCATAGCTCACTAAATGCCCTTGATCCATTACAGGTAATTCTAGTTAATGAGCGGAAATTATTTGTAACAAGATTGAATTTAGAAAATCCATTACCATCCAAGCAAGCATGTTAAATATGTTACTTAGTTAGTGTCCTTGGGGTCATCACAGGTGACAGCATGTTTAAATGCAAGTATTTCAAGAACACACAGAATTTCAGTCACAGCCATAACATTGCTTTGAATCATTCAGGCAGCACACTTTAGAGATTAAACATGGGTAGTCTTGCTGTGATACTGCATATAGTGCATGTTGGGCACAATAGTTATGTAAATAAATATGGTAGCCTAAATGGATGAGTAAATTGTAGTCACTATCTAGTATCCAATTTGCAATGCTAACATTTGCAGGCCTCATTCTAAAGACCTAAATGTTTTGCCATTTCATTGTAAATTCATCAGCTTTGGGATAAGCATAGGCAGATAACTGATGCAAGAGCAGCAGAGGAGTTCAGCCTTTGGCAGAGAGACCCTTTTAAAAGGAAGTCATATTTTCCACTGAAATCTGAACTCAAAACGATATGCTTGCCATACCACAAAGAGGATTGCCCTGAAGCACTCACGCTGGACCCACTGGATGAATGACAGCAGTGCCAAGCCGGCCAATCAGGGAAGTGATTTAAATCATGCAGGTACATTGTTGTCACTTCAGTAATTGCAGGTGAAGGTGGCTGTGCTCTCAAACACAGGGTATGCCTAAACGTGCTCTTTTGACATTTGTAATGAGCTGAGAAGGAAAATACTTTACAAAACCCACAGCATTGACATGGCTGAATGGAACATGAATGTTTGCTTGACTAATATAATGTAACACAGTGTGGGTAGAAATGCAGTGTGAAGACAATCTCAGGTCTACTGAGCCACTTTAAGGAATCAATACCAGGCCATGGAGCTGGAGAGATGGATATCTGAGGATACATGAATATGTTGTACTCCTTGACACCTCAGCTCACCTAGCAAGAGAGACAGAGCGCTGTTAGGGGAAGCAGAAAACAAGGAAGAACATTCTAAATGATGAAAGGCAATGTTGTCGGAGAGACTGTTCAAATTGAGTCTGTTATCATGTTTAGTGTCTTCCCTTGATGGTATGTCCTTCGGTTTGGTGTAAGCATTTATACTTCAATTATTTTATTGTATGATTTTGTTGCTTTTTTAACTTGCTGGTTATCTTGTATGTACTTAGGGTGTCTTGACAATCACTTAAAATAAAATGTATTATTATTATAATACTTTGCTAGTTTGTTCTGTTTGGTTCTGGTCTAAATCTAGACAACAATATAAACAATTTAAACTCATTAGTGTCAGAAATTCTCCCTTTTATTGGTTTCATAATCTATCTATCTATCTATCTATCTATCTATCTATCTATCTATCTATCTATCTATCTATCTATCTATCTATCTATCTATAATTTGTATCATCTTTATAATTTTATGTTGGAGACTCCATAAGGCAGTAATAGGTTAATTAATATTGAAAAGATTTCAACCATTGTGTATTTTGTATTTTTTTTAGATCAGTGTGGCCTAATGAATGAAATAACGTTTTGTCCATCTAGAACGTCTTCTCAGTGAGGCGTTTTATTTCAGATTCCCACCATGGGGGAAAGTACAATGCTGTACTCGCAGACAGACTAAACAAGAGTTGATGATAGACTAATGAAAAGGTTTCAGTCCTGTATCATCATTCTGCACATGCAGCAGGAGAAAAACACTGATGTCAGAGTACTGCAGCTTCAAAGACTCCTCAGTAGTCCGTGCTCACACACACGCACACACGCACACACACACACACACACACACACACACACACACACACACACACACACACACACACACACACACACACACACACACACACACACACACACACACACACACACACACACACACTCTCTCTCTCTTGTACAGCTAACCTTGTGGGGAAACACAATTCAGTTCCATTCAAAATCCTATTTTCCCTAAAATCTAACCCTAACCTGTTCTCTTACCCTAACCCTAACCTTAAACCTTGACCCTAAACCTAACCCTAGCTCCTAACCCTAAACCTATCCCTAAATCTATCCCTAGCTCCTAACCCTAACCCTTAACATAATTCTAACCCTAACACTAATTCTAACCTGAACCCTAAACCCCCTAGAAATAGCATTTGACCTCGTGGGGGACCAACAAAATGTCCCCAGTTGGTCAAATTTGTTGGCTCCCACAAGTATAGTTAAACACGTCCACACACACACACATAGGCAATGTTTACCTAACACGCCAAAATCTGTTTTATGAAATGGCAATTCACAAACGTGGCGGCTACATTCAGTTCACTTTGGAACCAGTGAGATGTATAGTAACAAATTACAAACACTATCTAAATATGTAAACCATGCATTTCACCATCATAAAGAAAACAATCAATCAAGCAGAGAAGAGGTTTGGCATATATCAACCTCGATGCCCTAAAATCACTTTACAGTAAGTGGCCATCCTGGAACGTATTTCAGGTTAGCTATGATGACTCTCAAATAATCCTAGCGTTAGCTAAAATCAACAATAGACAATAGTACTGTCATTGGATTTGTGTGTTTAAACAGTGACAATGTCCCTACCCCCCTAGTGCTTACACACAATCTATAATGACAGAGCAACACACATACACACCTATATTTAATGACACGGAGAGGGTTAATTAACCATGGTAGATATGAGAAACCTTGGAAACAAAAGGCCTCCCATTCGATTTAAGAGTATATCCTCAGATTAAAACTAAGGCTCTTTAAAGTTGTATGTGAAAACTCCTTTAAGCTCACCAACCCCAAGAGAGGAGAGGTGATTTCTTTATAGTTTCTATTTGTCTTCCATGGACTCCCAATCATGAGTCACCCCGTGTGTACTGCCATTACCCTTCACACCTGCTAAACCCAGCACCCCCCCCAACTGAGCTCTGCTCTTGCTTTATATCATAATGGGCAAATGGCCCACAGCTAACCACTAACTCCAAATGGCCCATAGCTAACCACTAACTCCAAATGGCCCACAGCTAACCACTAACTCCAATTGGCCCACAGCTGACTCAAAAAGGCCCACAGCTAACCACTAACTCCAAATGGCCCACAGCTAACCACTAACTCCAATTGGCCCACAGCTGACTCAAAAAGGCCCACAGCTAACCACTAACTCCAAATGGCCCACAGCTAACAACTAACTCCAATTGCTCCATATCTAACTCCAAATGGCCCACAGCTAACCACTAACTCCAAATGGCCCACAGCTAACCACTCACTCCAATTGGCCCACAGCTAACTCCAAATGGCCCACAGCTAACCACTAACTCCAATTGGCCCACAGCTAACCACTAACTCCAATTGGCCCACAGCTAACTCCAAATGGCCCACAGCTAACCACTAACTCCAAATGGCCCACAGCTAACCACTAACTCCAATTGGCCCACAGCTAACCACTAACTCCAATTGGCCCACAGCTAACTCCAATTTATAGAGCAAAATATAAAGTCGATATTATCACAATTGTGTAGTGCAATTAAACGTATTGTCGCCACGTCCAGTGTTTATTTCTTTCTTTTTAATGACAATGTCGAGAGGTGGCTCGACCATTACTCTCTTACTGAGTCGCTAGGTTAGGTCTCTCTTTAACTGGGCATTTAATGCTCCTACCACCGTAATCAGGCAATTATTGTAAATAGGAATCTGTTCTTAACTGACTCGCCTACATAAATAAATGTTACAAAATTATTATAATAATATATGTACTGTATATATATTACATGACCAAAAGTATGTCGACACCAGCTCGTCGAACATCTCATTCCAAAATCATAGGCATTAATATGGAGTTGGCTTTCCACTAAAGGTTGGAACATTGCTGTGGGGACTTGCTTCCATTCACCCACAAGAGCATTAGTGAGGTCGGGCACTGAAGTTGGGTGATTATGTCTGGCTCAGAGTCGGCGTTCCAATTCATCCCAATGGGGTTGAGGTCAGGGCTTTGTGCGGGCCAGTCAAGTTCTCCCACACCGATCTCTGGATGGACCTCACTTTGTGCACAGGGGCATTGTCATGCTGAAACAGTAAATGGCATCCCTAAACTGTTGCCACAAAGTTGGAAGCACAGAATTGTCTACAGTGTCATTATATGCTGTAGCGTTAAGAATTCCCTTCACTGGAAGTAAAAGGCTTAGCCAGAACCATGAAAAACAGCCCCAGACCATCATTCCACCTCCATCAAAATTTACAGTTGGCACTATGCATTGAGCAGGTAGTGATCTCCTGGCATCCGCCAAACCCAGATTCGCCCGTCGGACTGCCAGATGGTGAAGCTTGATTCGTCCCTCCAGAGAATGTGTTTCCACTGCTCCAGAGTCCAATGGCAATGAGCTTTCCAACACTCCAGCCGACACTTGGCACTGCGCATGGTGATCTTAGGCTTGTGTGCGGTTGCTCTGCCATGGAAATCCATTTCATGAAGCTCCAGACGAACAGTTATTGTGCTGACATTGCTTCCAGGGGCAGTTTGGAACTCTGTAGTGAGTGTTGCAAGCGGAGACTTGATTTTTACTTGCTAAGTGCTTCAGCACTGCAGTCCAGTTCTGTGAGTTTGTGTGGCCTACCACTTTGCAGCTGAGCCATTGTTGCTCCTAGACGTTTCCATTTCACAATAACAGCACTTACAGTTGACCGGGGCAGCTCTAGCAAGGCAGAATTCTGATGAACTGACTTGTTGGAAAGGTGGCATCTTATGATGGTGCCACGTTGACAGTCACTGAGCCCTTCAGTAAGGCCATTCTACTGTCAATTCTTGTCTATGGAGATTGCATGGCTGTGTAATCGATTGTATACACCTGCCAGCAGTGGGTGTGGCTGAAATAGCCAAATCCACTCATTTGAAGTGGTATCCACATACTTTTGTGTATGTATGTGTATGTATGTATATTTGTGTATGTGTGTGTGTATGTGTATATGTATATGTATCAAATGGTGGGTGTGGGTGAGGGGGTACATGTACTTGTGCATGTGTGTGTTTGTGTTAGAGGAGAAAAAAGGAAAGAGCAGTATTGGCATGTCTGATATTGGCATCTCAAGATCAACTTTTAAAGAATACTGCCTGAAATGACACCTTATGACAAGATGCCATAGCATCTCTTCACACTGACCACAGACCATTCAAATCATCACATCTCTTTCTAGCAGTGTGTCAAATCTTCTGGTTTGAAAACTCTATGGAATTACATTTTAAATTTTGAGGTTTTGTAGAAGTAGTGCTGCTGGCATATGATGCTTTGGCCATAGGCCTGTATGTCTTCTATTATCATATTTTGTATCCAGACAGTCACTGTGTCTCAACTACAGTGTAAGTCTGTCTGTTCTTTTACATAGATCCCCTGCCACAAGGATTTGGGGTTCCATGCTATTTCTGACAAATAGTGTCTTCATACTGCAATAGCACACATTGAGCAACCACATCATCTAACGAATCCCAGAACCATAACGTGTAATATTATAGGTTGTTTTTTGGACACTGCAAGTGTGGGATTTGATCATTGTGGCTCAATACAGCCAGTATAGAACATCCTGATTAATAATTGATATCATAACCTTTTACAAAGGACTGTACATGTAGTCTACTACTGTGTGTCGATTTTTGTTGTATTCTACTGATTCTAATATCGAATTCTTCTGCCAAATAAGACAGTGTCCTTTCCGTATAAGCCGATGAACCCTACTATCAGCTTTGGATCCACCCATTATCCACAGAACTGTATCCTTCTTGGACCTAGTGATACAGTATGTGCCCTGGTGGAACATAGGCTGCATAGCCCAAATCTAGCCTCTAGCCTCAGATGGGAAGCGAGGCCATGAGCTGCTGTTTGCTGACCAAATGTTTGTTGCCCGGTTTGATCAAGGGCCCACTCTCTGCTGTGTCTGCTACTGTTGTCACATGGATCATAAGCCACCGGTCTTCACGGCTGCTCTCGCAGGCTCTCTACGTTTTCCTTGGACCCTTTTCCCTTCACCCTGCCTTAGTCCTCCCCCTCATCCCTACAACCAGCCACTCTCCAACCACCCCCCACCCTCACCCTCTCAATCCACTCTCGGTTAATTTCAATTTGCATCCCAACTGGCCTGGATTCCCCCAGCCCAGTTAAAAGGCAGGCTATTTGTTGTGCTCTTGGTTAATGCCGTGCAGAGCTTTAAATACCCATATCAAATCTTGGAGGCTCAACCGATCAGTTTTGCAAACCTGTATCGAACAGGGGTTCAATCCGTCAGCTTAGAAATGTACACTTCTTAAATTCTGCGATAAGGTAAAACCAATCACTGGATTAGGCTCTCTCTCTCCTTCCAGACAGTGACAGTGGATTTCTGTATAGAGCATCTCTTTTTAGGAACGTAGTATGGGATTATAGGCTTGTGGGATAACATTGTGCTCTTTTCATTGTTCTCATTTTTCAGAGATCTTATCATTGATACATATTTTGTTCTGCTCCAGTTTCTTAATGATCAATATACAGTATTGTTCCAGCAGCGTTACCGTTGGTGTGTGGGATGTCATCAAAGCAATCGGAGACGAGATCAGGTCTATCAGGTTTCAAAAGGTGAGAAAAAAAAAGTGTCATGTTCATCAAACATAGCAAGGCCACTGTCATAATTCATAGCACAGCCATTGCAAGTGTAACATCACATGATCATGTAAGGCATTCAACAACAAACCACAGTTATATTTTTTTTCTGGTGAGGATAACTTTATATGCCATATGGTGAATTCATAACTCAAAAAGAGGAGGATCTCAAGAGTCCGGTGCTAGAATGTTGTTGCGGTTATGCAGCCATGTTCCAGCTGGTTTTGGGGAGAAGTGGGAGGTTTTGTGAAAAGAATGAGGTTGAGTCAAAAACCCATGGCAGGTACATAAATAACTTTCAAAAATAAAATATACAACTTCTAGGTCTGCTGTATCTGTTCCAAATGTGTAGCAACTCTATAATACTATCCTGGACCACATTGAATTGAATTGAATGAGGGAGCCATCTACTCACTGCATGCTACAGACCAGATGATCAGTCTCTAATCCCTGACTTGAATATGAATTTCCACTTGGGGTTTGCCAAAAAGCATTGTCTGGATCTCTGGAAGCTCCCACTCGGTCTAACTCACACTTAAAGCCTCGAGGCATCGTCTGTGGACAGCCCTAGATCCAACTGTCATATTATTTTTTGGTTGGTTTTGGTCGAATGCAAAACGATCAGTGTGATGATTGGTGATGAAAACTCATTTCACAGTTTTGATGACTTAAGTGTGAAAAGTGGTGAAGCGGCTTATTTTAGTGGCGCACACTTTTTAGTCCCAACTCACCACAGTTATTGGACTCCAATTTAGATGACGTTGCTCTTCTATGCCTTGTCGTTACTCAGTAACTACATTGATAACAAGAATGCAATTAAGCTTTTGTACATGGCAAGTACAGATAATAGAACATAAAACAATGATTGCATTGTAAAATGTGTTTATTCACATAAATGTAGTATTTTAAGTACTGCAGACCGATATTGTGGTATTGTTTGAGCACTAAAACATACTGCCCCATGGCATGTGAGCTATATTATCCATGTTATTAAATCAGCTTGGACTGAAGTGCTAGTTGAGCTCTCGTATGAAGATCAAAGGACCGTAGGGCTGCAGATATTGCACTACCCACAACCCCTTGTGTTAGCTCCAGCTCCTCCATGACACGCAGATTTGACTTCTAGCTGTACGCATTTATAGTCAGTGTTACAATGTATTCTAAACGTATCACAAGGCATTAAAATGCATGTTATAAAGGCACTATATACATGTACCTCATAGAAAGTGTTACTGAAACGCCTATTGTTTTGGTCATTCCATCGTCACTCACATTCATATTCTTTCAATCCATCCACTCTGATTTGAGCGGTCTTAATTTGACTCATTGATCTGTTAAAACACTCAGTGTAAGCCTCCATTTTCTCAACAAGCTCTCGGTATAATCCCTCTAGTTGGCAGGAGAACAATGTAATTATTCCTGTGATCTAAATGGATACTACATGCGTAGGAGAAGAAGTTGACATTGAAACAGTGTAATGTTGTTTGTATTTGTTGTATGTACTGGGTCATTACACGTTTTGAGAGGGAACTTGGTAATAAAGAGCACATGTTCAACTTCATAAAACACTAGTTTTCCCATCTCAAGACATAAAAAATATATATATACTATAGTAAGTGCCTATTAAGTGCCAAATAAAGTGAGAGGGTTGACCGTTATGGGGTTGACCGTTACGGGGTTGACGATTTCATCTTAAATCAGCCATGAATCCGCTTGTGACAGGGGGAATGGAAGCTTGTTGTGTGCAACATGGAGGAGCAATTGAATGCGAGCTTCCGAAAACAAAGAAATTGTTAAAACATTTCTATCTATGGGTAACAGAGTTTTCCACCACAAAACACCAGAAAATGGCCAAAAAGAGTAGAACCAGCTCACCTGCTTTTACACTATGATTTTACTATTTGAAACAAATATTTGAAAAGGATTAATTTTACTATATCAAAACGAGTGTTCAGTTCATGTAATTGTGCATCTTCCTGTGTGTGTGTGTGTGTGCGCGCGTGTGTGCCCGCCCAGCACACTACTTTTCCCATTTCTCAACCTTACTGTAGTGTCATTACAGTCATGTGTTTCCTATAAAACGAGGGGAGTTTAAAAGTTTTAAAACTGTGGGACTGACAGTGCTGTAAGTACAGCGAGAGGGCAAAGACTGATTGCGAACCAAATTAATATCAATTAAATGCAGTCACTGAATCTAGCCATGAGATTTCATAATAAATTACAATATATTTGAATCACCAATTTGGAGTGGGAATTTGGGTGATTTTGAACATCATGAATGAGCATATTTTCAGAAATCATAAAGTGCGATAAACCGTTGACCTACTGCATAAATTTTCATGAGGATGTTTTAAATCATTTACTGGAAGGGTTTTTCCTTTAGTAATCTTATTATTGCCTGTACTCAGTGTTGGAGCAGCACCTGTCATAATAAATGTTACAGACACTTTAAATCCAAACAGCCAAATTGGGCGGCCATTTTAGTTTCAAAATGTGAAATCCCTTTTCTTAAATTAGACCACACCAAATAGCTCGATTATTAATAGGATTATGAACTTTGGCGTCCGATAATTCACAAAATGATATTTCAGTTTGAATCATTCCGAGAGATGGGACCTCTGTACAAGGATAGGCTGGAACATGTCCCTGCTTGACATCCTTAGGTTACCTACTTAGCAAAAAAGTTAGCGACTGGTGGCCTGAGTTGTCCTGGGACCTCCCTCAGTCTAAAATCTAAATGGACACAGCTTTTCCACCAACACCAACAGGCTTTGGGAGCACGGATTATGAAGCAAAATGGACAGCAAAAATCACATAAAGTTCCCCACTCCCAACCATTAGGTGGTTGGCTGGCTAATCCAGGGATTACCTGAGATAGCATCTCCCCCACTCCACGTTTTCCCTGAAAACACTAAAAGTGACCAGGGCCCCAGGCCTTATAGGCTATATATCCCAAACATGAATCTTTAATAGCAGTAGTACTTTAACACAGTGAAAGAGAAGTAGGCGTATAAACCCCATATGCCTGATGTCTACGGACCATCTGTGGCGCTCTCTGGTGGAGCAGTGCTCTTGGGAGAGTACTGCTAGTAGAAGGCGCATGGTGGAGTTGAGTGATACCGTTGAAGTGAAAGGGCATTTCCACGTCAAGGGTATACAATACAGAGTTTTTTCCCCCTTTCTTAAATATAGAACAGACACTTCAAAACAAACTTCCTTTGGGTTTATTTTTGGACTATCTGTTTTTCTATGTATGAATCTATTAATCAATGCATTTCTATGGGCTAATAGTAATATGGACAAATTCTGTGTTTCATCAAATCATTTTTAAAATATATTTTTGAAAGCTACAGGGGTCCTAAAATTCTAAATCAAATAGCTCAATAATCCTTGGTATGACCATCTTAAAACAATTCCATATGTTAGCTTAGTAAAAACCCAGCCCTGGGCCCTTTTTAAAAATGCCATAATATTTCAAAGTGGATTCTAACAATGGACCACCCTCAGTATAACCCATTGCCCCATCCCACCCAGTGATCCCCTGAGCCACCTGGTAACAACAAGCGTAGCTCCAGGCAAAAGATAGGCTCCGCAAATATACCTAAGAGGTGTCTGCTGTGCTGCAACTTGGGTTGACTACACCCCAAGTGTAATGTGTCTGGAAGCTACCATCAGAGTCATTGTTGGGAAGCATCAACACTTAGATACCTTTCCCCCTTTTCTCTGATTATTACATTCTCAGATTGTTAAATATATACATTAATGGAATGTCTGTGTACATGAAGGCTGGGGGAGGGATACGAAGAATAATGCAAAATACGAAGAATAACCTGACTAGAAATAATATTGACTAATTACATATATTGATCTCTCCACTGTTCGACTAATGTTGACCTGGGGCTGGTCTATATGGACCGTGCTGTTGTCAGTGTACTGCGTGAGGGATGGGCTGTAGCTTCCGAGGCCTAAACATTTGCTTTACGGTCGTACAAACACGTAACAGGAGTGCTGCTTGTTTTGCCCAAAAGAGGGCCACAGACCTCAATCAGTGGTGGGAAAAGTACTCAATTGTCATACTTGAGTAAAAGTAAAGATACTTTAATAAAAAATGAAAAGTGTTTGTTTTTAAATATAGTTAAGTATCAAAAGTAAATGGAATTGCTAAAAATGTACTTAAATATCAAAAGTCAAAGTAGAAGTATAAACCATTTCAAATTCCTTATATTAAGCAAACCAGACGCCACAATTCATATTTTTTCTTGACGGATATCCAGGGGCACACTCCAGTACTCAGACATCATTTACAAACAAAGCATTTGTGTTTAGTGAGTCTGCCATATCAGAGGCAATAGGGATGACCAGGGATGTTCTCTTGATAAGTGTGTGAATTTGACTTTTTTTCCTGTCAAAATGTAAGGAGTACTTTTGGGTGTCAGGGACAATGTAAAGAGTAAAAAGTACATTATTTTCTTTAGGAATGTAGTGAAGTAAATAAAAAAATATATAAATATAAATAGTAAGTACAGATACCCCCAAAAACTACTTAAGTAGTGCTTTAATGTATTTTTACTTAAGTACTTTACACCACTTATCAGCAGTGATTTGGGTGGGATATAAGCCCATTTGGGAGGACAGGGTGTGTGTCATTTTGGGAACACCCACACATACAATGCCTCAGTTCATTTCTGAACAAATTCCCTCTGATCAGCTTGGTTGGACATTCAGCGTATTGCAGAATTTTTGCCATTATGTGCCTATTGGAGGTCGAGTTGTTTCTGGACACGGCTGTGGTCATTTGAATTCACTGAGTTTGCTTCCCACATTCCCACTTGGGCCCCCGAGTGGCGCAGCAGTCTAAGGCACTGCATCTCAGTGCAAGAGGCGTCACTACAGTCCCTGGTTTGAATCCAGGCTGTATCACATCCGGCCGTGATTGGGAGTCCCATAGAGCGGTGCACAATTTGCCCAGTGTCGTCCCGGTTTGGCCGGGGTAGGCCGTCATTGTAAATAAGAATTAGTTCTTAAATGACTTGCCTAGTTAAATAAAGGTCAAATAAAAGAAAATACAAAATAGCTGACAGAAGACTGATTGACTGTGATTCCACTGGGAATGTATTTTTAATGCTGCCATATGAGGTCCTTCTCCTTGGTTTTTACTGATTCATGAGTTTGTGTGCAGTTAGTTGTTCACCAAGTATCCCTTTCCTGCAGTCAAATGACCTAGTTACCTCATGGGTGGAATGTAAAAAATAAAACTGCCGAAAATCTGGTGTTTCTATGTCAAACGGTTTCAATCATTTTCACTCTTCTGTGCTGTTTATAAAGTGTAACAATGGGATGCAAACTCGAAATATAATACATTTCAACTCTATATCTGACATGGTACAGGTGTATTCTTCTTTTTTTTAAGCCCATAACCATGTGTGTGAGGTGTATACCTTTGTTTCCAAGTAGATTTGTTTAAGACTATCAAGAAACACTCTGTGTGACCCTGATTTAGCCCGCTGCAGTAAAAGGTTAATGGGGCTTATTATTAAATCAGAGCGAGAGATAGATAGAGAGATACATACAGCCCACCTCTTGGCAGTAGTACTGTAGATTGTGTAATCACAGCCCACTACCACCACTATCTGACCATAGCAAAATTTCAGCATCTTAAAAGGGCAGAAACAAACCACAAGGAAGAAGAGACCAGTAAATTACACAAGACCAATCAGACCTATAGATGGACTAAGAATAACATGGAAAACTACCAGAAAGCAACTAGCAATCAAAATATTTAATCTCTCCTAGACATCTTTCTAGCCCACACATACCATTGACATATTGGCATCCGTATACAATTTGAAAAAAGACACCTAAAAACAATCCAAAAAAAAGACAAATGATGGAAAATGGTTTGATTATAACACAGATCTGTAAGAAAAAAACATAGGAATCTATCCAACCAAAAACATAGAGAAACAGACAACCAGGATCTGCACCTTCAGTGTTGGAAAACCCTAAAAGAATCCAAACAGACTTTCAGACCCTAGGGAACTAGACCACCAGGATCTGCGCCTTCAGTATTGGACAACCCTAAAAGAATCCAAACAGACTCTCAGAACAAAGCAAGAACAACACATATGACACCAACTTAATGGCATTGAGGAATCCATTGGTTCAAACAACTTCTGGGAAAACTCCCTAAACAAACCACACCGAGAAGAATTGGCAATCCAAAATGATGACCTATGGAACACTAAGTTTGAATAACTATATAGAAATATTTTAATGAATTTAGAACAAAAATAAATATGAAAAACTGCTAATTCTTGAACCAGACAACCCGAACCCTTTGGATTCTCAAATAACATAAAAATGTCTATTGGAAAAAATACAGGCCCTGCAACCCAGAAAGGCCTGTGGTAGTGTCAGAATATTGAATGAAACGATAAAATACACAGGCCACAAATTTAGCACTGCCGTACACAAACTATTTAACAAAGTTTTAGTGTGGGCTATTTCTCTGGCATCTGGAACCAAGGACTAATAACACACATTTTGTAAGAAATGTACAAATTTTGACCCAAACAATTACCGTGGCATTTGTGTCAATAGCAACCTGAGGAAAATATTCTGTGCCATCATGAACAACAGATTACTGCACTTTCTCAGTGAACACAATGTCCTGAGAAAAAGTCTAATTGATTTCCTACCACATTCTGGAAATTGATTTTTGTCCCCCCCCCCACAGTTTTATTATTGGAATGTGATACAAAAGGAGGCAACGGTGTGCTTTAGGATCATGCGGACACCTCCAAGTGGTCGGGTAGGCTGTTTGGAGTGTTTATCTGAATTTTATCAACAAAAAAAATTATCATGTCCCCCCCACTTCTAAAACTAAAGTTGCGCCCCTGCCCTACACACCCTAATGGATAAATGTGAATAAAAACAACACTAGAATTTTTAACAGCTTTGTGGATTTCCAAAAGCCTTTGATTCAATTTGGCATGAAGCCATTTTTCTCAAATTCATTGAAAGTGGTGTGGGTGGAAAACACATATGATGTCATCAAATCAATGTATACAAATAACAAATGTGCAGTCAAAATTGAAAATAAACATACACATTTATTTTCCCACGGGCACAGAGTGAAACAAGGGCACAACCTGAGCTCAAGTCTATATAATCTATACATTAATGAATTGGCAAAGACACGAGAACAATTAACAGCCCCGGGCCTCACTCTTAACGACACAGAAATAAAATGCCTCCTGGATGCAGATGACCTGGTGCTGCTGTCCCCCACAAAAGAGGTGTTACGGTAACAATTAGATCATCTGCAACAGTTCTGTCAGACCTGGGCCCTGACAGTTAATCTAAAATATACAACAATGACCATGTCAGGGAAACCGATATCCTTTCTTTACTGGGCTCTGCGCATATTGAACATACAGACACCTACACATACTGGGGACAAAAAAGCAGCTCCACAGAGAACTTCAACCTGGCCGTGAATTAACTGAAAGACAAAGCAAGGGGGGCTTTCTATGTCATTAAAATATCTATCAAATTAGACATACCAATTAGAATCTGGCTCAAAATATTCAAATCAATAATAGAAGCAATAATTGTACTATATGGCAGTGAAGTGTGGGGTTTGCTTACAAGAATTTGCCAAATGGGACAAACATCCAATTGAAACCCTGCATTCAGAATTCTGTAAGAACATCAGAGAAAAACTCCAAACAACACATGCAGAGCAGAATTAGACCAATTCCCTCTTCTGAATAATATCCACAAAAGTGCCACCAAATGTGTTTATAATTTAAAAACAAGTGACCCCCACTCCTACCATTACAAAGCCCTCAAATGCCAAGGTGTCCTGAGGCTCAGTTAACTAACCACTACCAACCCAACAAAGCCTCAAGAAAGTTCTCAGAATATCTGGCCCGGCCAAAGTAAAAATAAAAATATATAGCCTATTGGAAAGACCAGAAAAAATCGAAGTAAACTTCAATGTTATTTGGTTCTAAACAGACAATACATGGTGGCAGACTATCTGAACACTGTGACAGACAGAAAACTGAGGAAAACACCGACTAGGTACAGACTCGGTGTACACAGTCTGGCTATAGAGACCGGTCGTCACAGTCAAACCTGGCTGGCCATAGAGACCGATCGTCACAGGCAAACCTGGCTGGCCATAGAAGACAGGCTGGCTATAGAGACCGGTGGGCATCTGGCTGACCAGAGAGGAACCGGCTGTGCTCATTCTGCCCACATGAAGAGATAGAGAGAGAGTTGTATTTTCTGTCAAACTGTGGCAGATATTCTGACAAGAATATTCTTCATCAAAATTATAAAACAATACAAAGAATTTGACAACCTAAATGATGAAGAAAAACTTAAATTCATATGTAGTTGGTGATGAACCAAAATGCTGTGATTTGCAGTGGTGAAAAAAGTACCCAATTGTCATACTTGAGTAAAAGTTAAGATACCTAAATAAACTCAAGTAAAAGTGAAAGTCACCCAGTAAAATCCTACTTGAGTAAAAGTCAAAAGGTATTTGGTTTTTAAATATAAGTAAGTATCTAAAGTAAATGTAATAGCAAAAATATACTTAATTATCAAAAGTAAAGGTAAATAAATAAAATACATTTAAATTCCTTTTATTAAGCAAACCAGACAGCATGATTTAATTTTTTAAAATTTATTCACGGATAGCCAGGGGCACACAGTCTATCCCTGTCTAGTCTAGTCAGTCTAGCATATTTGTGTATAGTCTAGTCAATCTAGTATATCACTGTCTAGTCTATCCCAGTCTAGTCAGTCTAGTCTATCCCTGTCTAGTCTAGTCAGTCTAGTCTATCCATGTCTAGTCTAGTCAGTCTAGTCTATCCCTGTCAGGTTTAGTATATCCGTGTCTAGTCTAGTCAGTCTAGTCTATCCCTGTCTTGTTTAGTCTAGTCTATCCCTATCTAGTCTAGTCAGTCTAGCATATTTGTGTTTAGTCTAGTCAATCTAGTATATCCCTGTCTAGTCTAGTCAGTCTAGTATATCCCTGTCAGGTTTAGTATATCCATGTCTAGTCTAGTCAGTCTAGTCTATCCCTGTCTAATCTAGTCAGTCTAGTCTATCCATGTCTAGTCAGTCTAGTCTATCCCTGTCAGGTTTAGTATATCCGTGTCTAGTCTAGTCAGTCTAGTCTATCCTTGTCTAGTCTAGTCAGTCTAGTATATCCCTGGCTAGTCTAGTATATCCCTGTCTAGTCTAGTCAGTCTAGTCTATCCTTGTCTAGTCTAGTCAGTCTAGTATATCCCTGGCTAGTCTAGTATATCCCTGTCTAGTCTAGTCAGTCTCGTCTATTCCATGTTTACTTTAACAATGGAAGTGTTTTACTTTCCATGTCAGTAATGTACACTAAACTTATTTCTACGGTGCATAGATGAAAAGAGATCCTTCTTCAGGTCAGACTTGGATTGAATACATTTAGGCTGTCCTAATATGTACACTGAAAATA
Organism: Oncorhynchus nerka; assembly: GCF_034236695.1. Taxonomy (NCBI): domain Eukaryota; kingdom Metazoa; phylum Chordata; class Actinopteri; order Salmoniformes; family Salmonidae; genus Oncorhynchus; species Oncorhynchus nerka. The sequence goes on from NC_088401.1 coordinate 61,510,471, forward strand.
ATGTATATTGAATTGAATTGTGAGAGAGAGAGCTTGCATGCTGGGTATGCTGGTCATGATGTCAACATCATTGTGTTATTGAGGTTCAGAACACTGTACGGTGTATAATGACAACATTCTTGAGAGCATATTAAACCAATCACATAGCAATCCTAGAGCTGTTATGAGTGGAGACAGAGTACGTGTCAGAGGAGAGACTGACATGTACACACTCACACACACACACACACACACACACACACACACACACACACACACACACACACACACACACACACACACACACACACATGGCTGTCCCACGGTCTGTCTATTTGAGCTCCTTGATCCTTTAGGTGACAGGTTGCCTGATGGCACACACCGGCACAATCCCAGAATCATCTCTGCTCTACACTCTTTGAGGAGAAATGCTCAATATGTATTTTTTTACATTTATTTATTTGTAATATCTTCTTCAATAGCTTGGGAAGGGAGCCCAAAGGCGAACCCAAGACATGCTATGACATTAGTATGGGAGACACAAAGGGACAAACAGTGTGGCATGCAAAGGGGAGATTGACAGTGACAGGAGGAAGGGGAGTAGGGAGTCATTGTGTCCTGTCTAATACACAAGTGGAGAAATTTCAGTGCTGTTGTGCGACAAACAACGCTATCAGTGAGGGAACATTTCCGGGCGAGCCAATTTCTGCTGACAGTCTGTTGAAAGAGAGAGGGGTTATGATGCTCACTTCCCATATTAAGCATTAACACGAAGCAATCAGGACAGCTCCGTTTTAAAGTCATTGATAGTCTAGTGGCTAAACATGAGCATGCAGTGTATATACATGTAAAATGTGTGTATGTGCACATGTTGTATGTGTGTGTGTCTGCATGTTTGTGTGTGTGCAGCGTGAGGCCGCCCCAATGATTATAACATACACGATCTCCTGGTAAAATTCAACATATTGGCATTAAACACCTCAAGAGGGAAGGATGCTGATGTTTTTTTTATATATCTTAAATTATGTCAGGAAAAACACTGGAGCAACCAGTCAGTGTATAATGCCATCTATCCAACAATATTGACATAGGGAGCAGGCAAGAAAATGTCAGCCCCTATAACATATGAAATACTTAACGTGACCAATTTTCACCTGTCAATCAGAAAGGAAAATAATGACATATGGACCCAAAATCAATATGGCACAATTGAATTTTCAACTCCCAAAGATGTTTCGTTCTGCACTATAAAAGACTGTCAAATGTCACAGGGCCAAGAGCTGCAGGAGGATTCTGAAGATGTATTTTATTTCACCACGCTGAAGTCTATTAGCAACATGGTTACTTCTGATGCTAGAGGAAACGATTTGCTTAGGATTATTGGGTTTGTAGGTAAAACATTGCAACACAAGGCCATTTTGGCTCTAATCAACTGAGCAAGGTTTGAATTGGGTTGCAGTAATTGTCATGAAATTGAATGTCTGCTTATGTTGGAAATTCTCCTCTACGGCCCATGGTTCACTGCTGTACAGGCATTGAACATACATGTGAAACTTCAAATGGATTAAAATGCAATAGGAATGCACAATAATATAAGTACAATATTATTTTGGTTGGTGATTACATCATAAAGACTTACATGTATGCTATTCTCCTGCATAGTAAAGGTATACTGTAGTATGGACCATATGGAAAACAAATCAGAACATTTTATCTGTTGGAAAGTCTCTGTGTTCATTAGAATGTCTGCCTTGCAAGTGTATGTAGGTTGTGAGAAAATACAAGAAGGAAGAAAACGTTTCTACTCCTCTACAGACCAGAAAATATATAATTCAGTTGACATAATCAATTAATATCTGATACATCAGACTTTACAACAGATAAAATGTTCCGAATTGTTTTCCATATGGTCCATACTACAGTCTGCCTTTACTATGCAGGAGAAGGACGGTAGTCTTCGTGTGCTGCCTCATTTAGAACATAATGCACTCTGCCTCACATAATCAATAGGTGATGGAGGGGTACAACAGAGGCACCCGTTACTGTTTGGAACATCAAATGGAGAGGGATGCTTTTGAAGAGTCGCTTTGTCCTTGAGAGTTCTCGCAGAGACTGCATTGTGGTATAACTACACAGTATTGGTCACTTGTAAGGGATACAAAGTACAGTGAACAAACAGTTTGTGATCATGTAAATTGAGGTAATGTAACGGTGAAATATTCACAACATACACTTACGTTGGAGTCATTAAAACTTGTTTTTCAACCACTCCACAAATTTCTTGTTACCAAACTATAGTTTGTTAGTTTCTTGTTTCTTGTTAACAAACTATAGTTTCGCATGACACAAGTAATTTTTCCAACAATTGTTTACAGACAGATTATTTCACTTGTAATTCACTTCATCACAATTCCAGTAGGTCAGGAGGTTACATACACTAAGTTGACTGTGCATTTATACCGCTTGGAAAATTACCGGAAATTATGTCATGGCTTTAGAAGCTTCTGATAGGCTAATTGACATAATTTGAGTCAATTGGAGGTGTACCTGTGGATGGGTTTCAAGGTCTACCTTCAAACTCAGTGCCTCTTTGTTTGACTTCATGGGAAAATCAAATGAAATCAGCCAAGACTGCAGGAAAACAATTGGAGACAAGTCTGGTTCATCCTTGGGAGCAATTTCCAAACACCTGAAGGTATCACGTTCATCTGTACAAACAATAGTACGCAAGTATAAACACCATGGGACCACGCAGCCGTCATACCGCTCAGGAAGGAGGTGCGTTCTGTCTCCTAGAAACAAACGTAATTTGGTGCGAAAAGTGCAAATTAATCCCAGAACAACAGCAAAGGACCTTGTGAAGATGCTGGAGGAAACAAGTACAAAATTATCTATATCCACAGTAAAACGAGTCCTATATCGACATAACCTGAAAGGCCGCTCAGTAAGGAATAAGCTGCACATGGGGACAAAGATCATACTTTTTGGAGAAATGACCTCTGGTCTGATGAAACAAAAATAGAACTGTTTGGCCATAATGACCATTTATGTTTGGAGGGAAAAGGGGCAGGCTTGCAAGCCAAAGAACACCATCCAAACCGTGAAGCACGGGGGTGGCAGCATCGTGTTGTGGGGATGCTTTGCTAAAGGAGGGACGGGTGCACTTCACAAAATAGATGGTATCATGAGGGAGGAAAATTATGTGGATATATTGAAGCAACTTCCCAAGACATCAGTCAGGAAGTTAAAGCTTGGTTGTAGATGGGTCTTCCAAATGGACAATGACCCCAAGCATACTTCTAAAGTTGTGGCAAAATGGCCAAAAAAGTCAAGGTATTGGAGTGACCATCACAAAGCCCTGAGCTCAAGCCTATAGAAAATGTGTGGGCAGAACTGAAAAAGCGTTTGCGAGCAGGGAGGCCGACAAACCTGACTCAGTTACACCAGTGCTGTCAGGAGGAATGGGCCAAAATTCACCCAACTTATTGTTGGAAGCTTGTGGAAGGCTACCCTAAACATTTGACCCAAGTTAAACAATTGAAAGGCAATGCTACCAAATACTAATTGAGTGTATGTAAACCTCTGACCCACTGGGAATGTGATGAAAGAAATAGAAGCTAAAATAAATCATCCTCTCTACTTTTATTCTGACATTTCACATTCTTAAAATGAAGTGGTGATCCTAATTGACCTAATACAGGGAATTTTTACTAGGATTAAATGTCAGGAATTGTGAAAAACTGAGTTTAAATGTATTTGGTTGAGGTGTATGTAAACTTCCAACTGTTTATCTCTCTATATATATCGCTCTATCTATCATCTCTTACCATCCCCAGATGAGGCCATTGGAGTATGGTCTCGGGCCAGCCCAAAACAGCCCATAGAAAGGGGAATGGGGTAGGGTCTCTGCCTGAAGCCAGGCTCCAAATGAATGTGTTTTTATGGACTAACAGCTGTGCTGGTAGTACTGATTATGGGTGACTGTTGATGGGCTGGGCAAATTTTTACGAAGTGAGGAATTCTGGTCCGTATTGCTGACGCTGAAAGGGAAAAGGAGATACCATAGGAGTAAGCTATTGGAGTAGGCGATCTGGGGCTGATGGAGATCGCCTGTAGATACCGGGGTGCCAGTTCACATCCGTATTCGCCACAGTCTGCTATTATGCGATATGAGGCCTGCAATAAAATGGTCGATTCAGAATGCAACTAGATATATTGTTAATGACCCATCCTTGAATTGATGTGTTTTCAGGCACAGAGGAGATGTCAGTGAGGTTTGTTAGACTTCCTTATATAGGGTAATTGATAAGTCAATAAAATGACACTCAGGCCACTAATATCGTAAACGTTACATATCTGCGCAGCTGTGCATTTGAAACCGGGGAAACGATCATTTTACGAGCGCCCTGGTGAGATGTAGCTACGTTCCCTTGCATGCTGAGAGACCCTGGTCATCCAAACAGGTGGTCCAGAGTTGATATTGGAAAGGAGACAACAGAAATGAGGGGCTTGAAAAAGCGGGCTTACATGCAACACTATCCTCCATTGAACAGATGATAATGCTCATTTTTATGGGAGTCTTTTTGGATGCAAGCAGAACCATCCTTCATTTCAAAAGTATGAGAAAGTATGTTTGGCCGACTATAAATCAATCCCATCCGCTGTGTGCACAGTGTAGTGTGGAGGGGGTGTTTGAGTGTATTGTCAGTGTCAGTGTCAGTTACACAATAGAGAGGTTGGCGTCTGGCTTGACTGGAGTTTTGCAGAAGTTGTTGGTTGTTTTGCTGATCCCTTCCTGCGAGTGTCAAAATAAGTGTCATTAATCATAGTAGGGATCGATTCTAGCTTCCAAGAACCAACCTCCATTTTGACTCAAATACAGTACAGTGTTTTTAATTAGAAAGAGAGTGAAGCAAGGATAGACATGGGTTCCAAAAACAGAAAGAAGTAATCTCTCATTGGACAGTTTCACTTTGCTATGCAAATTATTGCTCATACTGGACTATCATTCAGATGATTGATTTGAAACATTGTCATATTTCTTTGTTTTAGATGTTGGGGTTGTTGCCACAGAATTATAGAGGGGGATAGGTAAACAGCTAGAAAATGACACTCAATTCCTTGTATCCCACAGCATGTTGAACCAATGGAAAGCGCCAGAGACAATGTTAGGATCTTTGTCACCAATGAGGTGCGTCTGGCCTTTCTGAACTAGACATAAGGACAATACTTGGAAAAAGTTGGTCAAAACATGTCATAATAACAGATAAATGTAGTTTCAGTTCTTTTGAGTTATTTGTATATGAGATCATACGTAGGACACAGAAGGATTAGAAAGATAAGTTATGTCCAGAAAATATGCAAATTTCAGTCTGCCTGGTCTTGAGTTACAGAATATATCAACAGACAATATTTCCTATTGGCATCTGCGGTTGTTTTCAAGCCTAGGAGCAATTATAAATATTATGACAGAAAAAAGGGGAGAAAGTGCAACGCAATGGGAACATGAAGATGTCTGCCACTGGTCACCTTGCATCTATCAGGTGTGCCGCCAACTATTGCTTCTGCCGTTTGCTTTGACTTAGTACCATCTGGTTTGAAAGAGCTTCACCGGGAGGAGGATGGTGAAAAGGGAGGGTGCAATGACAAACTGGAGGGGCATAACAAAAACGTACAGAGTCATTTGCATACATTGACAATTTTGGTTGAATATCATGTTTAAAAAATGAATAAATTATCTAACACAATATTTTCCAAACAAGTATCATATTTTATATTTTATATTCAGGCTGCTGTGGCGTAACCACACAGACACATTTCTCCAGGATGCGTCAGTTGTCAAATGAGAAAAGAAACCGCCTCCTCCTCCTCCGTCTCTCCTCTGTTCGGATGGAGTAACTCACTTTGGTCTCTCGCAGTAGTAGACACTCTTGACGGAGGTAAAAAAAACAGACTAACACATGTACCAAGCGAAAGACAGCTAGGGGGGAGGAAAAGTGTTTTGGTGTTCCCTCAGAGCAGGGAACATCATAGACTCATAGCACCACGCTTCTGTTTGAAGAGTGCTGGCCCTGCCTTGGTCCCCAGACGAAGACTGTCACAGTGCTCCAATTGAAACCAGATCCATCTCTCTCTCTCTCGCTCTCTCTCTGTCTCTCTCACTCTCTCTTTCTCTCGCCCTCTCTCTCTCTCTCTCTCTCTCTCTCGCTCTCTCTCTGTCTCTCTCTCTGTCTCTCTCTCTCTCACTCTCTCTTTCTCTCGCCCTCTCTCTCTTTCCCTCACACCCAGTTCTGCTGTCACCGCACAATATCAAAACTAAATATTTGGGAAGGGTGATATCACTCTGCCAGGCCTCATTACCAAAGTCTGAAGCTCAAATGTACTTTCAAAGTCTCCAAATCCCATCTCATTTGAACTGCCAATATGCAGAGCCCTTCCCCAACTGCCACAAACCATGCCAAAGCAATTTGTCTCTTTTATTGCTTTTGGAAGCCAATATGTTTTAATTAAGGAAATACGTAAGCACAAACAACACCGTAAATAATCCCTTTCCCACCCATGACAAAGGAATTGCTTCAGATCTTTCACTTGTCATGGGCATACATACTACATTAATTAAATCAATTCGGGACCATGTTATTGAAACCGGGGAGACACAGATTGTTGGATTGTTTTGTCGTCTACCACCGTGCTTATTTCTCGACATGCTTGTTCGCCTCGATCGGGACAACAGGGGCCGTGGCGAATGTTAGGGAATGTTAGGGAATGTTAGGGAATGTTAGCGCTGTAGCCGCTGTTGTCATAAACTCTGTACAACAAACCACTCGAGTCCAAATAGAGTCAACGTGTGAAGAGAGCTCAAACATTGTTTACATATGTGCTGTGCAACATGGCTCACTCAATAAGATTGTTGTAGAGGTCAGGATAGACACTCCCAGACAAATGCCCAGTAACCCATGTCCATTATCTTGGACCTAGAAGTTAATGTCTTGCTTAAGGAGATTTGACATATGGCTCAATGTAACAAAACAGTCAAAACCATCTGAAATGTGGCAGCAAGGAGCAATACAGTGTAACCTTGCTGTCTCAAATTGGAGGTTTACTTCCTATGGCTACGATGATGTCGGATACCATGATGGGGTTTGTACTGTATCGCAGAAAGTTGCCAAAAAGTTACTAGAACCCCGTAGATACAGACTCATCTAAAAGTAATGTATTTCACAGGCAGATATACAGTAGATATAAGGTAAGTATAAACCAATAGAAAATCTAAATTGAATGAGACGGAATTTGAACTGTCATCATGAGCAGTGATTTCAATATTTTAGGAAATAGGTTTGACATTATCTACTGAGATGAGGAGCAACGCTCAATCATATGAGGATAAATCGTTTGAAGCAAAAAATGAACATTAGAAAGACCGTCATATTGAATGATAAATATTGAAACAAGCCGGTGACCTTGCGATAGAATATGAATGAAGCCGAGCATTATGCAGCAGTGGTTGTGAAGATCCTGATCAAAAATGAAATGTGACACATCAAAAGTCATTCAATCAAATACATCAAATCAAATCAAATTTGTATTTGTCACATACACATGGTTAGCAGATGTTAGTGCGAGTGTAGCGAAATGCTTGTGCTTCTAGTTCCGACAATGCAGTAATAACCAACTAGTAATCTAGCTAACAATTCCAAAACTACTACCTTATAGACACAAGTGTAAACATTGTGTACATCACTGACTATTCATTTATATTGTGAGATCATGTTGGTTGCAAAAGCGACACCCTAAGGGCTGTGTTTAAACAGTTGGTGGTTGGTATGAGACTATGTTTATAAGGGGATGAAAATCCATTATATGGTTTCTATGAAAAGATACTTGATTTCATTAGTTGCGGTTCACAATATGTAGTTATTTTAGGCACTGCAATCTGATGCGAAACAGGGCAAAAATGTCTTCCATGCACTTATATTTTAAACCAAATCCTTCCATACACAAACATGTTGATACTATTTGATGCAGATTAAGGCATGTTGTTTAAACGGTTCATTAATAGTGACTGCTCTCTGATCCCATAGAGTAAGCCTAGCTTTCATTGTATTTGTCCACGGATTACATGGTGCCATCTATTCAAGGAAGTTTCACAAGTGTGGGTGCCATGTCGTTCTAGTGAATATAGCAGACTCCATGGTTAATAGAGCATGTTCTAGTGATTATAGCAGACTCCATGGTTAATAGAGCATGTTCTAGTGATTATAGCAGACTCCATGGTTAATAGAGCATGTTCTAGTGATTATAGCAGACTCCATGGTTAATAGAGCATGTTCTAGTGATTATAGCAGACTCCATGGTTAATAGAGCATGTTCTAGTGATTATAGCAGACTCCATGGTTAATAGAGCATGTTCTAGTGATTATAGCAGACTCCATGGTTAATAGAGCATGTTCTAGTGATTATAGCAGACTCCGTGGTTAATAGAGCATGTTCTAGTGATTATAGCAGACTCCATGGTTAATAGAGCATGTTCTAGTGATTATAGCAAACTCCGTGGTTAATAGAGCATGTTCTAGTGATTATAGCAGACTCCATGGTTAATAGAGCATGTTCTAGTGATTATAGCAGACTCCATGGTTAATAGAGCATGTTCTAGTGATTATAGCAAACTCCGTGGTTAATAGAGCATGTTCTAGTGATTATAGCAGACTCCATGGTTAATAGAGCATGTTCTAGTGATTATAGCAGACTCCATGGTTAATAGAGCATGTTCTAGTGATTATATCAGACTCCATGGTTAATAGAGCATGTTCTAGTGATTATAGCAGACTCCATGGTTAATAGAGCATGTTCTAGTGATTATAGCAGACTCCATGGTTAATAGAGCATGTTCTAGTGATTATAGCAGACTCCATGGTTAATAGAGCATGTTCTAGTGATTATAGCAGACTCCATGGTTAATAGAGCATGTTCTAGTGAATATAGCAAACTCCGTGGTTAATAGAGCATGTTCTAGTGATTATAGCAGACTCCATGGTTAATAGAGCATGTTCTAGTGATTATAGCAGACTCCATGGTTAATAGAGCATGTTCTAGTGATTATATCAGACTCCATGGTTAATAGAGCATGTTCTAGTGATTATATCAGACTCCATGGTTAATAGAGCATGTTCTAGTGATTATGCTCCATGATGATTAACAGCGAAGGACTGCACGTTATACAATGGAGGTCACCAGAACTTATGTTCAATTTCATATTTGTTGATGTTTTGATTATTTATAAAATTGTTATATACACACACACACACACACACACACACACACACACACACACACACACACACACACACACACACACACACACACACACACACCCACACACACTACCACCTGCTCAGTCAAAGGTTTTTCTTTATTTTGACTATTTTCTACATTGTAGAATTGTAGAATAATTGCGAAGACATCAAAACAATGAAATAACACATAATCATGTAGTAACCAAAAAAGTGTTAAATTAATCTAAGTATATTTTATATTTGAGATTCTTCAAAGTAGCCACCCTTTGCCTTGATGACAGCTTTGCACACTCTTGGATTTCTCTCAAAAAGCTTCACCTGAAATGCTTTTCCAACAGTCTTGAAGGAGTTCCCACATATGCTGAGCACTTGTTGTCTGCTTTTCCTTCACTCTGCGGTCCAACTCATCCCAAACCATCTCAATTGGGTTGAGGTCGGGTGATTGTGGAGGCAAGGTCATCTGATGCAACACTCCATCACTCTCCTCCTTGGTCAAATAGCCCTTAAACAGCCTGGAGGTGTGTTGGGTCATTGTCCTGTTGAAAAGCAAATGACAGTCCCACTAAGCATAAACCAGATGGGATGGCGTATCACTGCAGAATGCTGTGGTAGCCATACTGGTTAAGTGTTCCTTGAATTCTAAATAAATCACAGACAGTGTCACCAGCGAAGCATCCCCACACCATAACACCTCCTCCTCCATGCTTTACACATGCAGAGAACATTACACATCACCCACACAACGTCTCATAAAGTCATGGCGGTTAGAACCAAAAATCTCAAATTTGGACTCCAGACCAAAGGAAAAAATTCCACCGGTCTAATGTCCATTGCTCATGTTTCTTGGCCCAAGCAAGTCTCTTCTTATTGGTAGTGTCCTTTAGTAGTGGTTTCTTTGCAGCAATTCAACAATGAAGGCCTGATTCACGCAGTCTCCTCTGAACAGTTGAGGATGAGATGTGTCTGTTATTTGAACTCTGAAGCATTTATTTGGGCTGCAATTTCTGAGGCTGGTAACTCTAATGAACTTATCCTCTGCAGCAAAGATAACTCTGGGTCTTCCTTTCTTGTGGCGATCCTCATGAGAGCAGTTTCATCATAGCGCTTGATGGTTTTTGCGACTGCAAGAAACGTTCAAAGTTCTTGAAATATTCCATATTGACTGATCTTCATGTCTTAAAGTAATGATGGACTGTCATTTCTCTTTGCTTATTTGAGCTGTTCTTGCCATAATATGGACTTGGTCTTTTACCAAATAGGTCTATCTTCTGTGTACCACCACTACCTTGTCACAACACAACTGATTGGCTCAAACGCATTAAGAAGGAAAGATATTCCACAAATTAACTTTTAATAAGGCACACCTGTTAATTGAAATCAATTCCAGGTGACTACCTCGTGAAGCTGGTTGAGAGAATGCCAAGAGTGTGCAAAGCTGTCATCAAGGCAAAGGGTGGATATTTAAAGAATCTCAAATATAACATATATTTTGATTTGTTTAACACTTTTTGGGTTACTACATGATTCCATATGTGTTATTTCATAGTTTTGATGTCTTCGCTATTATTCTACAATTTAGATAATAGTAAAATAAAGAAAAACCCTTGAACGAGTAGGTGTTCTAAAACGTTTGACCCGTAGTATATATTTACACATGTATATATGGATTGTTGAATTAACTTAGATATATTTAAGGGCTACGTAACAACATGGTCTCATTAGAATATATGGAGAAAAAATAAAAATAAAATATATTTAACAATTGTATTCCTCTTAGCTGAGGCTTCTAAGATGTCTAGATATCTGTCAAGTTTGAAGCTGCTGCAAAAAAATATATATTTTTATTTATCCATTATTTTACCAGGTAAGTTGACTGAGAACACATTCTCATTTACAGCAATGACCTGGGGAATAGTTACAGGGGAGAAGAGGGGGATGAATGAGCCAATTGTAGTGCTTGCAAATACACTCCTTCGATCACTTGCAAGCATTCCTTAGTAAGCATCTTAAAAGACCAGCTCGGCCTCACCTGCCTGTGCAAGATTGTTATCCCCCACACAACTTGTGAATTTCAGTATAGATGCTGTCCATTAGTATACTTGCATGCAAGAGGGATAAAAAAGGAGTTGGCCCAAACCAGTACAGTAAAATATTTACTGAACTACATTAAAGAGGGAATCTGCAATCTAAAGATGGAAACAGCTCCACTGGCCGCCCCACCATCGTTCTTCTTGTTTTTGTTGTTGAGCTAAGGAGCGTTGTGCGGCATGGTAAAAAATCATTGCTGTACATATTGTGCTCTTCTACTGCACGTGCAATGATGTCTGAGGGGGAAACTGTGTTTGTTGTTTGCAGTAACTTCTTTGTTGTTGTAATTTCCCAAACGGACAGTTTCACCATTAAGGATTCCAGCTCTAACCCTTAATGCTGATAGTCTTTCTGAAGACATCTTAACGGCTTCCAACTTATAGAACATGCATTTGCTGCAGTTTGTAGGACTGTCCAATGGACTTTCATGTTGAATCACCATGGAGGCTCTGTCTGCGTTTCTTCTGGGCCACATTCATTAGGGCACACCGTAGCAACATGTATTACAAAGTTAAACAAAAAGGACTGTTTCTTATTGGACAAGTTCATATAGTCCCTCCCTCTTTCAGCCCCATGAGGTGCCTTATGAATATGACCCTGGTTATGAGTCAGTCCTACTCAATGGAGTTTCCATCTTTAGAAAAAGGGAGTATTTCTCTCTCTCCTTTCTATGTGTCCTGCAAGTTGTTCCAAAGTGGGTGTTGGCTAACTAGCCTAGCGCTGTTTGCACCCAGCGAAGACAGTACTGCGTCGTCCCAGACCCCAAAGAGAATACATGTGTGTGTCCTCTTTGTTCTGAGACATCCACCATCCACCCGCATCTGGCAATAGTCAGGCCTTATGGACTGCTTTATGAAGACAAGTGTATTGTATGATCAGGTTTCTCAAGCCTCATTTATTAAATCAAGCAAAGCATCAATGCGGTTTTTCTAGGAGAGGAGAGGGAGGTGAGGGAAGGAGAGAGCCCCCCCTTTCCTGCTAGTGTCGGTGCTGCCACTGGGAGATACTAGTGCCTTTTATGCCTTCTGGGAGAGAGAGAAAAGGAGGGGTGGGGGGCTGTATGGGTTTGGAGGGCTGTAACTTCACCCTTCTGCCTCCCCTCTTGTGCTCTTCTCTTTTCCCAATGCGACCCCCTCCCTCTTTTACTTCCCCTTCCTTAACATTCAGCTCTGAAGGAGAGAGCATCACCTTTTGCCAAGTCATTTTTCAGAATCAGAAGAAATTGTGCTTCTTGCTTTTTTTCATTCTAACATGAGGGGAACTCATGGGAAGGGATGTTGCACCACACAGACGCATGTAGCACACACACAACCACACACACAACCACACACACGCACACACGCACACACACACACACACACAACCACACACACACAACCACACACACACGACCACACACACACGACCACACACACACCACACACACACACACACACACACACACACACACACACACACACACACACACACACACACACACACACACACACACACAGCGTACACATACATACAGCATACACACACATACAGCATACACACACATACAGCATACAGCATACACACACACACACACACACACATGGTTGGGTGGCTTACTTTCTAAATGTAATCCTTCACAGGAACTACTTTTGGATTACCCAAACTCAGTAACGTAATCGGATTACTTTCAGTTACTTTTGTATTACTTTCTCCTTAAGAGGCATTAGAAGAAGTTAAAAAGGGATCCATCCATCAAATGCATTTGGTGTGTCATCATAGTGGTCTCTGACTTGTGGTCAGACTCACTCAGCTGGAACAAACTTAAAATTGTGCCTTTTTTCAATGTTGAATTGAATGTCATTGATAAAACAGAAAGGTGTCATAATGTTGTTCTTTTTTGATCATCTAGTTTTTCAAAAGTATCTGTAATCTGATTACAATATTTTAGCTGTTTTTTTTAGCTATTTTTTTGTAATCAGATTACATATAATCAGTTACTCCCCAACCCTGCAAGCACACACACACCACCTGCCCCTCTTTGAAAATGAATTCTCTTCTCCAGGGAGGGCTTGAGCTGAATAGTCTATATACTGTATACACAGTTAGAACTGTTTACAGAGAAGTGGGTGGTTGAAGCATTCATCTTATTGTCAGAATCTTATTCAAAAAGGAAAACTTTACCAATTCACAACAAAGCCTCTTTTGGCCCAAAGTAAAAATATGTTTAAAATAAAATCAAAGTTATGGAAGCTTCTGTAACAAAGTGACTTATGCTTGTTGAGCAGTGCAGCTTACCAAAATGATGCCTGTTTTGAGACGTTTTGAAAGTATATATTGTCTTGAATTATACCCTCATATATCATACCATTTTCGAGCAACAAGTAAAAAATACATTAAAAAATGCTGCCAATTTATTTCAGATTCTCTGAGAGCTAACAGCATGTAGCCTCACTGCAATGTTAATGGAGAGTTTGTTTTTTACCACGATTCAATGCTGAAATATCTGGGCCCCAGTGAGGACTCTGGTGGAGAGAGGCTGCAGCGCAGTGGCGGCAGAGGAATACAGACAATATTCCGAGTTTATTCCTATTCCCATCAGGTACATTGACTGAGAATAAGTGTGAGAGTGAGGGCACGGGGTCACTGGTGACTAATTTTCTGAGCACTCACAGATTGTTTAAGTAATGGAGCACTTATTGCATTCGCTCCCCCATCACAGCAAACAAGCCCTGAAAAATCCATACAAATTCCCACGTGAGATAGACATGGGAGGGGAAAGGAGCGGACCGGGCCCTGGGCCTATTCTTTCAAGTATAGCGAGTGGAACAGGCCTAATGTGCAATTTAAAATCAATATCTTAAAAAATGCTTTTCCTACCTGCAAAAGCATCATCTAAATATCAATAGGGCTTCAGAGAAAACTGGGAGGCGATAGAAGACAGATTCCGAGGTGCTTTGATCGAGGATTTGGCACTGTCTATCCCGAGGAATCGGGCCTCTCTTTGCTTTCTCTTTCAATTTCAATACGGCGCCACACTAGACGCATGAGGTTTAATGAAGTAGCGTTGTGTCTGTCAAGCTAGGTGTAGTCTTCAATCCTTTCATATTCTAAGTAAATCCCAAAGAAATGTGTTGAGGATACTAAGAGAGGGCTGGAAGGGGGGAGGGAGGTAGGGAGGTAGGTACGGAGCAGGGAGCGAGGGAAGGAGGTAGGGAGCAGGGAGGGAGGGTGGGAAGGGGGTAGGGAGCAGGGAGGGAGGGTGGGAAGGAGGTAGGGAGCAGAGAGGGAGGGAAGGAGGTAGGGAGCAGGGAGGGAGGGAGGGTGGGAAGGTGGGAAGGAGATAGGGAGCAGGGAGGGAGGGAAGGAGGTAGGGAGCAGGGAGGGAGGGAAGGTGGGAAGGAGGTAGGGAGCAGGGAGGGAGGGAGGGAGGGAGGGAGTTAGGGAGGGAGGGAATGAGTTAGGGAGCAGGAGGGAGAGGGAGGGAGGGAGGGAGTTAGGGAGCAGGGAGGAAGGGAGGGAGGTAGGAGGTAGGGAGCAGGGAGGGAGGGAGGGAGGGAGGTAGGAGGGAGCAGGGAGGGAGGGAATGAGTTAGGGAGTAGGAGGGAGAGGGAGGGAGGGAGGGAGGGAGGGAGGGAGTTAGGGAGCAGGGGGGAGGGAGGGAGGGAGGGAGGGAGGGAGCAGGGAGGGCGGGAGGGGAGGGAGGTAGGAGGGAGGGAGGGAGGTAGGTAGGAGGGAGCAGGGAGGGAGGGAATGAGTTAGGGAGCAGGAGGGAGAGGGAGGGAGGGAGTTAGGGAGCAGGAAGGGAGGGAAGGAGGTAGGGAGCAGGGAGGGCAGGGGGAAGGGAGGTAGGGAAGGAGGTAGGAGGCACGGAGGGAGGGAAGGAGGTAGGGAGCAGGGAGGGAGGGAGCGTGGTAGGTAGGGAGCAGGGAGGGAGGGAAGGAGTTAGGGAGCAGGGAGGGAGGGAGGGAGGGAGGGAGGGAGGGAGGGAGCATGGAGGGAGGGAAGGAGGTAGGGAGCAGGGAGGGTGGGAGGGAGTGAGGTAGGGAAGGAGGTAGGAGGCAGGGAGGGAGGGAAGGAGGTAGGGAGCAGGGAGGGAGGGAGCGTGGTAGGTAGGGAGCAGGGAGGGAGGGAGGGAGGGAGGAGGTAGGGAGCAGGTAGGGTGGGGGAGGTAGGGAAGGAGGTAGGAGGCAGGGAGGGAGGGAGGGAGGTAGGGAGCAGGGAGGGAGGGAAGGAGGTAGGGAGCAGGGAGGGCGGGAGGGAGGGAGGTAGGAGGGAGCAGGGAGGGAAGGAATGAGTTAGGGAGCAGGAGGGAGAGGGAGGGAGGGAGGGAGTTAGGGAGCAGGGAGGGAGGGAGGGAGGGAGGTAGGAGGTAGGGAGCAGGGAGGGAGGGAGGGAGGGAGGTAGGAGGGAGCAGGGAGGGAGGGAATTAGTTAGGGAGCAGGAGGGAGAGGGAGGGAGGGAGGGAGTTAGGGAGCAGGGAGGGAGGGAGGGAAGGAGGTAGGGAGCAGGGAGGGCGGGAGGGAGGGAGGTAGGAGGTAGGGAGCAGGGAGGGAGGGAGGGAGGGAGGTAGGAGGGAGCAGGGAGGGAGGGAATGAGTTAGGGAGCAGGAGGGGAGAGGGAGGGAGGGAGGGAGTTAGGGAGCAGGGAGGGAGGGAGGGAGGGAGGTAGGAGGTAGGGAGCAGAGAGGGAGGGAGGGAGGGAGGTAGGAGGGAGCAAGGAGGGAGGGAATGAGTTAGGGAGCAGGAGGGAGAGGGAGGGAGGGAGGGAGGGAGTTAGGGAGCAGGGAGGGAGGGAGGGAAGGAGGTAGGGAGCAGGGAGGGCGGGAGGGAGGGAGGTAGGGAAGGAGGTAGGAGGCAGGGAGGGAGGGAAGGAGGTAGGGAGCAGGGAGGGAGGGAGCGTGGTAGGTAGGGAGCAGGGAGGGAGGGAAGGAGTTAGGGGAGCAGGGAGGGAGGGAGGGAGGGAGGGAGGGAGGGAGGGAGGGAGGGAGGAGGGAGGGAGGGAGGGAGGGAGGGAGGGAAGGAAGGAAGGAAGTAGGGAGCAGGGGAGGGAGGGAGGGTGGGAAGGAGCAGGGAAGGAGGGAAGGAGGTAGGGAGCAGGGAGGGAGGGAGGGAGGTAGGTAGGTAGGTAGGTAGGGAGCATGGAGGGAGGGAGGGGGGTAGGGAGAAGTGAGGGAGGGAGGGAGGAAGGAAGGAGGTAGGGAGCAGGGAGGGAGGGAAGGAGTTAGGGAGCAGGGAGGGAGGGAGGGAGGGTGGGAAAGAGTTAGGGAGCAGGGAGGGAAGGAGGGAAGGAGGTAGGGAGCAGGGAGGGAGGGAGGGAGGGAGGGAGGGAGGGAGGTAGGTAGGGAGCAGGGAGGGAGGGAGGGAGAGGGTAGGGAGAAGTGAGGGAGGGACGGAGGGAGGTAGGTAGGGAGCAGGGAGGGAGGGAGGGAAGGTGGGAAGGAGGTAGGGAGCAGGGAGGGAGGGAAGGAGGTAGGGAGCAAGGAGGGAGGGAGGGAGAATGTTTTTTTCTAAGCTAGTCACTTTGTCTATTTCAGCGTCTAGATTCTGTGTTTCATATCCAAATATATAGCATTCTTGGAAAGATGACCCCTGCTCCTTTTACATGTGTGCTTGGTTTTGACAATGGAAATAATATGTTAATGTTCACATACAGTATTTGTATAGTGTATATTTGCTACGTCCTTGATGAAAATGAGTGGTAGCAAGAATAGTACCTAAAAATAATTAATCAAGTGAGATAATTTACTTGTTTTATTCTACAGAATTGAGATTAGAATATGTGCAATTTGTTTGCTAATCCAGTGACCCTGAATATGTCCTTAATTACATAAACCCATGCATGTATCAGGTGCTGTTTGCCACAGTGAATAGGCCTAAATTAATTTGGTCTGATTAAAATTCCACCACAGCTCCTATCTCTATCTCCTCCATTCTACCGGTCATCTTTGACGTTTCAAACCAAACCCTGCTCTTCCAATCAGAACAGAACAGAGGACATGATCTGTCAAAGAAAGATCACTTTAAACACAGCAGGACCTTTTCAGTCTAAATTATGATGCCGTCTTAGGAGAAAGAAATGAAGTGATGTGTTTCCTCTTGGTTATAATTTTTTATTTTCCATTTCAAAGCCCAAAGTTGAGTCAGGCAGCATCGGAAAATGGTTTCTATTCCAAAAAGGTAATTAATGTCTCTATCTTTGCCATGTCTTGTGTTTGCTCATCTCTCTCCATCTGGATTCCATTACAAATGGGATTCTGACCGATAAGACAGTCGTCAGGGAAAGAGGAGGAGGAAGAGGCTGGGAGAGAGGAACAGGGAGAGGCTTGGAGAGAGGAAGAGGAAGAGGCTGGGAGAGAGGAGGGGGAAGAGGCTAGCAGAAAGGAGAAGGAAGAGGCTGGGAGAGAGGAATAGGGAGAGGCTGGGAGAGAGGATGACGGAGAGGCTGGGAGAGAGGAGGAGAAAGAGGCTGGGAAAGAAGCTGGGAGAGAGGAGGAGAAAGAGGCTGGGAAAGAGTAGTAGAAAGAAGCTGGGAGAGAGGAGGAGAAAGAGGCTGGGGAGAGGAGGAGGAAGAGGCTGGGAGAGAGGAGGAGGAAGAGGCTGGGAGAGAGGAGTAGGAAGAGACTGGGAGAGAGGATGTGGAAGAGGCTGGGAGAGAGGAGGATGAAGAGGCTGAGAGGAAGGGGAAGAGGCTGGGAAAGAGGAAGAGGAAGAGCCTGGGAGAGAGGAGGAGGAAGAGGCTGGGAGAGAGGAGAAGGAAGAGGCTGGGAGAGAGGAGTAGGAAGAGGAGGGGAGAGAGGATGTGGAAGAGGCTGGCGGAGAGGAGGAAGAAGAGGCTGGGAGAGGGGAGGAGGAAGAGACTGGGAAAGAGGATGTGGAAGAGGCTGGAAGAGAGGAGGTGGAAGAGGCTGAGAGAGGAAGAGGCTGGGAGAGAGGAGGGGGAAGAGGCTGGGAAAGAGGAAGAGGAAGAGGCTGAGTGAGAGGAGGAGGAAGAGGCTGGGAGAGGGGAGGAGGAAGAGGCTAGCAGAAAGGAGGATGAAGAGGCTGGGATAGAGGAACAGGGAGAAGCTGGGAGAGAGGAGGAGGGAGAGGCTAGGAAAGAGGAGGAGGAAGAGGCTGGGTGAGAGGATGACGGAGAGGCTGGGGGAGCAGAGGAGGAAGAAACTGGGGGAGCTTAGGAGGGGAGGAGGAAGAGGAAGAGGCAGGCAGAAAGGAGGAGGAAGATGCTGGGAGAGAGGAACAGGGAGAGGCTTGGAGAGAGGAAGAGGAAGAGGCTTGGAGAGAGGTGGGGGAAGAGGCTAGCAGAAAGGAGAAGGAAGAGGCTGGGAGAGATGAATAGGGAGAGGCTGGGAGAGAGGATGACGGAGAGGCTGGGAGAGAGGAGGAGAAAGAGGCTGGGAGAGAGGAGTAGAAAGAAGCTGGGAGAGAGGAGGAGAAAGAGGCTGGGGAGAGGAGGAGGAAGAGGCTGGGAGAGAGGAGGAGGAAGAGGTTGGGAGAGAGGAGTAGGAAGAGGCTGTGAGAGAGGAGGAGGGAGAGGCTGGGAGAGAGGAGGAGAAAGAGGCTGAGAGAGGAAGGGGAAGAGGCTGGGAGAGAGGAGGAGGAAGAGGCTGGGAGAGAGGATGTGGAAGAGGCTGGGAGAGAGAGGAGGAGGAAGAGGCTGAGAGAGGAAGGGGAAGAGGCTGGGAGAGAGGAGGAGGAAGAGGCTGGGAGAGAGGAGGAGGAAGAGGCTGGGAGAGAGGAGGAGGAAGAGGCTGGCAGAGAGGAGGAGGAAGAGACTGGGAGAGAGGAGTAGGAAGAGGAGGGGAGAGAGGATGTGGAAGAGGCTGGCGGAGAGGAGGAGGAATAGGCTGGGAGAGAGGAGGAGGAAGAGACTGGGAGAGAGGAGGAGGAAGAGGCTGGGAAAGAGGACGTGGAAGAGGCTGGGAGAGAGGAGGTGGAAGAGGCTGAGAGAGAGGATGAGGGAGAGGCTTAGAGAGTGGAGCAGGGAGAGGCTGGGAGAGAGGATGAGGGAGAGGCTGGGAGAGTGGAGCAGGGAGAGGCTGGGAGAGAGGATGAGGGAGAGGCTTGGAGAGTGGAGCAGGGAGAGACTGGGAGAGAGGATGAGGGAGAGGCTGGGAGAGTGGAGCAGGGAGAGGCTGGGAGAGAGGATGAGGGAGAGGCTGGGAGAGTGGAGCAGGGAGAGGCTGGGAGAGAGGATGAGGGAGAGGCTTGGAGAGTGGAGCAGGGAGAGGCTGGGAGAGAGGATGAGGGAGAGACTGGGAGAGAGTATGAGGGAGAGGCTGGGAGAGGCAGGTAACTTTAGAACACACAATTGCACCATAGGGAGACGGAGACAGAAGGCTGAACAAGTCCTATTGACAGTTTAGTCAGGTATTTGTTTGTTCTGGCACCTTATGTTAACTATTCTTTTCACTATTATGGAATCAGTCTCACTCCATTACTGGATTGTGGTCAACAAAAATAGCAACACAAATCATGAGAATATGAGACACAGTAATTCATTTCCTTTATATTCATAAAATAATGTTTTTAACAAACCAGCTAACACAACAAATGCTACATAATGTGTTTCTCTTGAGGGTATTTTGCTATGAGGCTGCCATTGCTTCTAGCAGGGGCATCAAGGTTGAGAGTTATTCCCTCTGCAGAGGGCTAGACACATCAGACACAGACCCCTCTCATTAACAGATGACCTCGGCCAAAGTCAGGGGTCGCTGTAGTCTGACCTCTCAATGACCCCCACATGACCTCTGTCCATATTGGCTTGAGGCCAGGGACTGACCGACTGACCATTGCAGCCATGTCTGTGCCTGTAATGGAGTTTTCACTGGGGAGAAAACAGAGTGGATTGTCAAGGGGGTTTTTCAAGGACAATACAGTTTGTACAGGTTGAGATTGGCTGGTTATTAAGGTCTGCTATGTAGTCTGTATCTAGTTGTGTGTGTTCAATGAAAATGTCTACTTTTATTGTGGTTTCTTATCTTGTAAATTGTATGGGGTTGACGAGAAATTGCCACACACATTTTGAATATGTGTTAGCTGAAAATCACTTACGCTCACCAAATTAAATGAATAAAAGTCATCCAGATTAGCTGTCGCTAACTGAAGAAGATAACAAAAGTTGTTTGTTTGAAGTGGTTGCAAAGTGCATCATGGGTTGTCTGTATTGGCTATTATCCAGAGGACAGAGTCTGATGCATGTCGTTATGGAAACTGGCCAATTTGAAATACATAGAAGTAAGGTAGCAGTGTCTTAGTTGACTGTGGATAGTGGGATACATAATCTGTAAACATACAAGCATTCATCTCAAAAAGTATAAATGGTCGACAGTTTACATATGCTCTGTCAACGTACTTGTGAAGCGAATTGTTATGGAACGTGTTATCGCAAGACATTTGTTCTTAGCGTGACAATGTTTGGCCCCGGGCCACCAACGTGTTTTATTTAATAAAGTGGGAATTTTGCACTGTTTTCCTTTCATTACTTTTAAGTTGAAAACAGAAACAGAAAGCCACTCGCTTTAAAGCATGAACTTTCCCGCCCAACAACTGTCAAATGCAATATGAGCATCTGGATTCAAAGAGAGCGGCTTCTTGCAGGATGTCCGTTTCATGCGACCACTTTTCAAGCTTCTTTCTCCCTTTGCCTTTCTCTACACCGAGCGCCTTTAACTACTGACCAAATCAAATGTTATTGGTCACATACACATATTTAGCAGATGCCATTGCGGGTGTAGCGAAATGCTTATGTTCCTAAACTCCAACAGCGCAGTAGTTTCTAACAATTCACAACAATACACACACATCTAAAAGTAAAAGAATGGAAATAATAAATATATAAATATTAAATTGAGCACCCCTCTTTTGTGCTGCTGCTACTCCCTGTTTATCATATACATGTATGCAAAATCACTTTAACCATACCTACATGTACATACTACCTCAATTAGCCCGACTAACCGGTGCCTGTATATAACCTCCCTACTGTTATTATTTTCACTGTCTTTTTACTGTTGTTTTTATTTCTATACTTATCTATTGTTCACTTATTACCTATTTTTTGCTTAAAACTCACACTGTTGGTTAGGGCTTGTAAGTAAGCATTTCACTGTAAGGTCTGCACCTGTTGTATTCGGTGCACGTGACAAATTAACTTTGATTTAATTAAAATACAGTAGTATAGAATACAGTATATACATATGAGATTAATAAAGCAGTATGTAAACATTATTTTAAAATAATTAAAGTGTCTAGTGCTCCATTATTATTGTGGCCAGTGATTCCAAGTCTATGTATATAGGGCAGCAGCCTCTAAAGTGCAGGGTTGCATAACCGGGTGGAAGCCGGCTAGTGATGGCTATTTAACAGTCCGATGGCCATGAGATAGAAGCTGTTTTTCAGTCTCTCTGTCCCAGCTTTGATGCACCTGTACTGACTTCGCCTTCTAGATGATAGCGGGGTGAACAAGGGTGGTTGATGTCCTTGATGATCTTTTTGGCCTTCCTGTGACATGGGGTGCTGTAGGTGGATCAAGACCTGGGTTTAAGTACGATTTGAAATAATTTAAATACTTTGAACATATGCTTTAGCCTGCCTTGAGTGCCAGGTGCGTGGGGTTTGAGCTTGTGAGACATTTCTATTGGTTCCATTGCAACAGGCAAGCTCAATCAAGCACAGCCAAAGTATTTAAAGTGATTTCAAAAAGTATTTAAACCCTTCCCTGGGTCTACTTCAGCTTTGGAGGCTGGAGATTTAGGCTGCAGAGGACTCTAAGCCAGGAGCCGTGGGGGAGTATTTCAGAGGCTGGGAGGAAAAAGTCAACAACAAAAAAGAGCATGAGAGTCATGAGGACCGAGAGGAAAGGAAGGGAGGAGGGTTCTTCATGCTCTCAGCCAGTCTTCAGGCACATGTATAAAAAAGACCACCATGCTCGGGGATGAGCCAATAGTCCGCTTTAGGGCGCTGTGCTCAGCGCTAGAGAGCCATAAGCTTTGACAGATTCAAAGGGAAAGGCGACGTAACAAAATGCTTTAGCGGGGATGACTGTATGTCCGCTAACTGAGAAATTGAGTGTCCAAGCTTCAGTTCTGTGTCGAGAATCAGTTTCATAGAAACTGGTCTCAATCGCTATTGTGTTTCCATTTATGCAGTTAAATTTACTTTTGACACTTGTGTATATTTAAAACCAAATACTGTCAGTAGTATTTTACTGGGTGACTTTCACTTTTACTTTTCTATTAAGGTGTCTTTACTTTTACTCAAGTCTGGCAATTGGGTACATTTACCACCACTCTTTATCAGGATGATTTGTCTTCCAGATCGACTTAGAAATGTGATAAGAAGAGGGTAATTTCAGTGGTTATGTGTTCAAATTGACAATATAACATTTATATGACAAGGTCTTGTCAGCTCACAGAAGCTTATTTAGGTTTCTAAATCACTATAGAACATGTTTTGCCATGGAATGTATCCAGCCAAGTCCATCAACCAATAGACAGCACATCTCCCAGTGGAACTATGTAGAGTAGAGACAGTCAGGGTCACATGACGTAGAAGGGTCGACACGGGCCACCCGTCTCTTTACCCCGATGAAGAAATATCAACACTAGTCTCACGGTAGCCAAGGATTGAGAAATTGAGCTGTTTTCATCTGGGAGTCAGATTTGGTCCTCTTTTTTTGTCCTCTTTCTTCTTGCACTCAAAGGCCCTGGTCCCAAAGCAGATGTGCCTGGGAGGCACGGGCATCAGGCTGGGGGTGAAAGTCAGGGTGCGGGGGTGTGAGGGTTAAGTTTAGGGTCAGGGTTACGGTCAGGTTGAGGTCAGGGTAAGGTGAGGGTGTCCACTCCCCTTGGAGCGGTGTTTAAGTAGTCAGTGTTTAGCTCTGTGTTCAGTAGACCAGCTATCCGCCAATTAGTGGTCACTAGATTAGGTGAACTAGATCAGTCCTAGGTGTTCAAATACTTCAGAGGATAATAGACTCACCAATATATTAACATCCACCAACACACAGTCATTTTATCAAGGCTCTTCCGCATTTGGCAGGTTGTAGGGGTACAGGTTATAATACAGAGCATTTACAGTAACTGCTGAACATTTGATAGGGCATTGTTGTTTTAAGATTTAGGAGTACTTTGGCTCAGTATATTTTAAGGGAGAGTTGTTGTAGTTGGTAGGTATGGGGTCACCAACAGAGACCGGTGGTCCCACAGCAGTGCTGAATTGCCAGGGACCCCAATGATTTGCCAGCTTAGGGATGAGTTACATGCCCTCCGATATGATTTATATTTCTATGGTATCTCGCGGCAGTTGTTCGTGATCCCGTCACCCTTGGCTGTCACCACCATTTCTGTGCTCGCCTGCTCTCTCAGGGCCGCGGCATTCTGGGAAACCAAACACCGTCCGGCGAGGGGGACAGGGATGAGTCTCGGTACATGTGCTTAACCTCCCTGTGTCATGCCGGGGGGCACAGACAGTGCGTCATATCAGACATATGCCGTCCCTCAAAACCAAAAATGATACTCCCTGAAGAAGAGGCAAAGACAGACTGGACTTGTGTTGTCAAACAATCTGTCTGTCCAATGGGCCGACAGCCATGGGAATAATAACATTCTCATGACTCTGTAGTAGTGTACTCAACGGCTCTTATGGCAACGCCAGCTATATGTCTGCGCCTGACAAAACCACTTAGCGTTTCGCTGTATGACTTCATGAATGGTCGATCATGATTGGTTCATCTTGAGTCTTCGTTGTTGCACAATACTTTTGACTTGCAGTATTGAGCAGTTTTTTTGTTCAACGTGTTTTTGAAATTCATATTCATGGCGGCTGTTGTGGGTAAAAAAAACTTGTGATCAACGTGTGGATTGTGGTTTACTTGTGAATTTTGACTGTTGGAAAGGTAATGAAATTTGCCCAAGGCATCATTCAAAGATGCAAAGAAATGTGATATTCCACCTATTCGTTAACTCCTCTTCTCTATCTCTCCATTGTCTTAGAAAATCCAACCAGGGGCATTGTCACGGCTTTCCTGGGCTTAAGATCTCATAAAATGAGCTGTCACCTGCTTAGTTATTGGGTCCTTACAAATAACCAGGATGCATAACTTGAGAAAGCACCAGTTCCTAAACCCTCTGTGGTACAGAGAAAAAAAGCACTTTCAAATACATTATTATTAATATGCTGCATAAACTAGGTCTGGACTGCACAGCAGATCGGATTAGCCAAGAAATGTAATATCAAAACGATGCCCTCTCTCTCTCTCTCTCTCTCTGCCATGTGTTGTCATCTAAAATGATATTTTCTGAAGTTAATGACAAACGCAGGGTAGGTATAAATGGCTCATCCAGGGTGCTAATTTTATTGGCTGAGCAGACCCCGTAAAAAGGTCATTAAGCCTGGTTTGTGTTTAACCCGCGAGCGTGAGGTGGAGGAAACAGTATTGATTAAATGACAGTTTAACAAGCAGCTGTTCAAAAAAATAGTGTCGAAGGAGGGAGGGGGCACTTGAAACGACCACTCGAGCTGACATTACGTTGAGGCGAAGGACTGGAGAGGAAGAAACCACGGCCCTGCTTCCTTTGACGTGGTCATGATGGAAGTCACACACCCCTGCTCCTGACAAATTTATGTTAACAAGCAAATTAGCCACGGCGGAGAGAGGGGCCTGTGACCAATCAATAGACGGCAATAAAAACGTTGGTGCTGACCACACACTGTCTAGCGAATGTAAACTGCTAGGCGGGTCCATGTCCCCAAGGCCAGGCCAACAATAACCTACAACTGAGCGAGCCACAAAAGGTATCGACACAGAGCGCAGCCTCAATTTCCCCAGGCGGCAGGGGCCTGTCACATCAAACCGGCTATTAGTCACAAATTCTTGCTGCCATGGATCCATGCGTTCTCTAGGGGAACGTTGTCAACTTGAAAGTTGTGCCACTGGCAGAAAGGACATCTGTTTCCACTGTAGTGTGTGTTGAACAGAAGAGGGCTAGGGGTTGGGTTGTGAAAAAGAGCAATTGAGAAAGGATGATAAACGATGCTTGTTTAAGTATGTGTGGCTATGGAGAAAGTGGTATTTTCTGTGTTTTGAAGGTCGTGTGTTCGCATTGAAATGTAGTTCTACTTTCTGACATATAAAGTACGACTACGCAAACAACATTGACCACACTATCAAAAGTAATACAAACGTCAACAATGTCCAAAAGCAAATTTGGAAACCACAATTTTCCACAAAATACAGTTTGTAAAAGGTAGATGAAATGAATGAAAGGCAAAACCCTTGTTTTGTCTGTAGGTGAACATAACATATAGATATTAAAATGAAAGCACCGTTTCCATTAATAACCAAGCAATACTATCACAAATAATAAGATGTTTCCACCAGCCCTCAGTCCCTACTTCCCACCTCCTTACGATATGTCCACACGTCTGTCCCTGTGGAGCACAGTGGGCGATCCGACATGGCTGTCAGTGCTGCAGTCTGTAGCCTTGTAGATTTCAATCAGCGTCTCACAGCAGGGTGCCAGGTTCCAGACCGGTTCTACTTCATTTCCCTTCACACTGAAACAGGTGTCCCTCGCTGGCCATCACTCACCACTACCTAAGTGATCCGTCCCCGTCCATTACGGCTCTATTAATTGCCCCCTGCGTTCCTCAGTCGCCTCCCGGTTAATGTTTAATGTGGCTCACTGGCTATACACGCTGGATCAATTAACAAAGACACAGAGCAGGTAACAAAGACACAGACACAATTACACATACAGGGGCAGACGGGAAGATAGTGGCCTGCTATTGGACAGTTGAACGGACATGTCCCATCAATCTTGTTGTGGAGTGGCAAACACAATGGAGGTGGGATAAATACATATCATTTTGTTAATTAAGTTGGACAGGAAAGTCGTTTTTAAGAGCTCATTAAGACAATCATTATTATTTGGGGTGGAGGGTAGTGGAGAGGTTAAACAGGACATCTGATGAATAGACGAACACTATTTAAAAAAAAGTAACTACACAGTCAAGTCAGCTGCCTAGCAATTCAATTGTCTGTCCAATCAAGAGACAAAGAAACTGCATAGGATTTTTCTAAAACCTTCGGTATTCATTGCAGAAAGAGTTATCATTTGCAATGGCCACATTTTGGGTTTGCCTTCATACTCCCACCACGTTTGATACCCAAAGGTCCAAAATAACCTCCATGAGGTCAAAGAGTGTCAACACTTTAGATGTAGTACAAACAAGTAAATACACCGGGTCAACACTTTAGATGTAGTACAAACAAGTAAATACACTGTGTCAACACTTTAGATGTAGTACAAACAAGTAAATACACCGGGTCAACACTTTAGATGTAGTACAAACAAGTAAATACACCGGGTCAACACTTTAGATGTAGTACAAATAAGTAAATACACTGGGTCAACACTTTAGATGTAGTACAAACAAGTAAATACACCGGGTCAACACTTTAGATGTAGTACAAACAAGTAAATATACCGGGTCAACACTTTAGATGTAGTACAAACAAGTAAATACATTGTGCCAACACTTTAGATGTAGTACAAACAAGTAAATACACTGTGTCAACACTTTAGATGTAGTACAAACAAGTAAATACACCGGGTCAACACTTTAGATGTAGTACAAACAAGTAAATACACTGTGTCAACACTTTAGATGTAGTACAAACAAGTAAATACACTGTGTCAACACTTTAGATGTAGTACAAACAAGTAAATACACCGGGTCAACACTTTAGATGTAGTACAAACAAGTAAATACACCGGGTCAACACTTTAGATGTAGTACAAACAAGTAAATACACCGGGTCAACACTTTAGATGTAGTACAAACAAGTAAATACACTGTGTCAACACTTTAGATGTAGTACAAACAAGTAAATACACCGGGTCAACACTTTAGATGTAGTACAAACAAGTAAATACACTGTGTCAACAAGGGGCCATGTTATTCTAAAACAATAGTTATCTTAGATTAAGACATGCACGTGTTAAGGATAATTGTTTTAAAAGACGATTTATGATTCTCTCGCATTTGCCTCTCAATCAGGGGCGGTATTGTCTGGGGACAAATCTGGAATACAGATGAGATGGGGCGATGGAGGCTCAAAAATATAGATCAATTTTTGAGACAAGGGTTTGGCACATTTAATGAATTCATGCTCTCCCTCTCTCATCTCTCTCTGCACCTCTCCCTCTCTCTCTCCTCTCTCCCTCTCTGCTTCTCCTCTCTCTCTGCACCTCTCCTTCTCTCTCTCTGCACCTTTCCCTGTCTTTCTCTCTCTCTGAAAGGCTGAAAACAATGAAACAAAGAGCCTCTCACAAGTGACCGTTAGGGAGGTGCTCTGCAGGCGATTATTCACTAATCAGTCATTGAAAATGCTTGTTCTGCTCTTGCAGGATGTTCCTATTACTAACAGAGCATGTGGTAGGCAGGCCGAGTACTATTACTAACAGAGTATGTGGTAGGCAGGCCGAGTACTATTACTAACGGAGTATGTGGTAGGCAGGCCGAGTACTATTACTAACAGAGTATGTGGTAGGCAGGCCGAGTACTATTACTAACGGAGTATGTGGTAGGTAGGCCGAGTACTATTACTAACAGAGTATGTGGTAGGCAGGCCGAGTACTATTACTAACAGAGTATGTGGTAGACAGGCCGAGTACTATTACTAACAGAGTATGTGGTAGGTAGGCCGAGTACTATTACTAACAGAGTATGTGGTAGGCAGGCCGAGTACTATTACTAACAGAGTATGTGGTAGGCAGGCCGAGTACTATTACTAACGGAGTATGTGGTAGGTAGGCCGAGTACTATTACTAACGGAGTATGTGGTAGGTAGGCCGAGTACTATTACTAACGGAGTATGTGGTAGGCAGGCCGAGTACTATTACTAACGGAGTATGTGGTAGGTAGGCCGAGTACTATTACTAACAGAGTATGTGGTAGGCAGGCCGAGTACTATTACTAACGGAGTATGTGGTAGGCAGGCCGAGTACTATTACTAACGGAGTATGTGGTAGGTAGGCTGAGTACTATTACTAACCGAGTATGTGGTAGGTAGGCCGAGTACTATTACGAACAGAGTATGTGGTAGGTAGGCTGAGTACTATTACTAACAGAGTATGTGGTAGGTAGGCTGAGTACTATTACCAACAGAGTATGTGGTAGGTAGGCCGAGTACTATTACTAACAGAGTATGTGGTAGGCAGGCCGAGTACTATTACTAACAGAGTATGTGGTAGGCAGGCCGAGTACTATTACCAACAGAGTATGTGGTAGGCAGGCCGAGTACTATTACTAACAGAGTATGTGGTAGGCAGGCCGAGTACTATTACTAACAGAGTATGTGGTAGGCAGGCCGAGTACTATTACCAACAGAGTATGTGGTAGGCAGGCCGAGTACTATTACTAACGGAGTATGTGGTAGGTAGGCCGAGTACTATTACTAACAGAGTATGTGGTAGGTAGGCTGAGTACTATTACTAACGGAGTATGTGGTAGGCAGGCCGAGTACTATTACTAACAGAGTATGTGGTAGGCAGGCCGAGTACTATTACCAACAGAGTATGTGGTAGGCAGGCCGAGTACTATTACTAACAGAGTATGTGGTAGGCAGGCTGAGTACTATTACTAACAGAGTATGTGGTAGGCAGGCCGAGTACTATTACCAACAGAGTATGTGGAAGGCATGCCGAGTACTATTACCAACAGAGTATGTGGTAGGCAGGCCGAGTACTATTACTAACAGAGTATGTGGTAGGTAGGCCGAGTACTATTACTAACGGAGTATGTAGTAGGTAGGCCGAGTACTATTACTAACAGAGTATGTGGTAGGCAGGCCGAGTACTATTACCAACAGAGTATGTGGTAGGCAGGCCGAGTACTATTACCAACAGAGTATGTGTTAGGCAGGCCGAGTACTATTACTAACAGAGTATGTGGTAGGTAGGCCGAGTACTATTACTAACGGAGTATGTGGTAGGTAGGCTGAGTACTATTACGAACAGAGTATGTGGTAGGTAGGCCGAGTACTATTACTAACAGAGTATGTGGTAGGTAGGCCGAGTACTATTACTAACAGAGTATGTGGTAGGCAGGCTGAGTACTATTACTAACATAGTATGTGGTAGGTAGGCCGAGTACTATTACTAACAGAGTATGTGGTAGGCAAGCCGAGTACTATTACTAACAGAGTATGTGGTAGGCAAGCCGAGTACTATTACTAACATAGTATGGGGTAGGCAAGCCGAGTACTCTTACTAACATATTATGGGGTAGGTAGGCCGAGTAGCCAATACTGTAGCATGGATGGACATGTATATCATGGCCTGTTGTATTCAGTTTCTTTTGTTAAACAAGCTATCTTATTTTCTCAAATCATATCAAGAGTGATTTATAAAGCACATTTCAGCTATGGAATGCAACACAATGTGCTTCACAGGAAATTAAACAAATTAAAAACAATACAAATAAAAGCTGAAATGTTTTTTGAATAACTAATGATATCACAAAGAATTGCACTCACATAAAATAATTATTTGTGTTGCAGTAAAGTGCAGAGAAAATTATCTGGTTTTTCCATTTCTACTGGTGTATGGATGGTTCTGATGGAAACGGATTCTACTGGTGTATGGATGGTGAAAGATGGAAACTGATTCTACTCTTGTATGGATAGTGAAAGATGGAAACTGATTCTACTGGTGTATGGATGGTGAAAGATGGAAACGGATTCTACTGGTGTATGGATGGTGAAAGATGGAAACTGATTCTACTCTTGTATGGATAGTGAAAGATGGAAACTGATTCTACTGGTGTATGGATGGTGAAAGATGGAAACTGATTCTACTGGTGTATGGATGGTTCTGATGGAAACGGATTCTACTGGTGTATGGATGGTGAAAGATGGAAACTGATTCTACTCTTGTATGGATAGTGAAAGATGGAAACTGATTCTACTGGTGTATGGATGGTGAAAGATGGAAACTGATTCTACTGGTGTGAATGGATGGTGAAAGATACGTTTTATTTCAATAGGGAATGTCGTTTGGTTGAAGACAATGTAACACAAACAAATCCAGACTGTAAAGGTGATTAGTAGATGATAATTTTTTTTAAATCTAATTTTATCCATTGTTTCTTATCAAAAACACATCTAACCAAATACACATCTAACCACACGCCCGCACGCACGCACGCATGCAAACACAGACACAGACACACACACACACACACACACACACACACACACACACACACACACACACACACACACACACACACACACACACACACACACACACACACACACACACACACACACACACACACACACACACACACAAATCACCCTCATGAATCCTGAACCCTCAGCGGACCCAGCGAGGCTTTTGATGATGCCAGAGGTTGATACTACCTCCCAGGATAAGAATCACAGTATAACCTTAGCATAGTTTTATCTGTACCCCTCTTAACTTCCTTAAATACCCAGTGCGGTAAAAAAAATATGATTTTCCTGTTTTTTATATATATTTCCACTCAATGAGGTTGGAATAATAGTGGGAAATTGTAAAGATGATGATAAAGCCCTTTTAGTGTAAGGGCTGTTTGAAAAGACCGCCTTAAATTTCTGCCTGTCTTGGTGGGATGGTGACATCACCAGGCGGTAAATTAATTAATAGACCAATAAGAATGAGAGTTCCAAACCTCCCTGCGAATAACAGCTAGTTTAACATTTTCCCCTCCCCACTCAGACCACTCCCAGATAGTCCTAGCTAAATTCTTGATTGAGAAATTGCTCTTTGCTAAAAAGCTATTTTTGTTTATTTTTGACCATTTTAACTGAAAACAAATCACAGTAAGGTGCTCAATTGTTACCCAGAAATGATTTGATATTGAGAGAAAAAAAAAGAAAAAAAACAGCTGCATTGAACCTTTAAACTGCAAAAAGAAAGACATTGGACTTTCCAAAATATTTGAGATGTGTTTTCACATTTGTTTGTGTGTAAAAATAATCATTTATATAATAGTAGATCATGTACAATTGTAAAGTGTTAATTATGTGTTCGATGAACAATCTAGAAAGGAATCGGATCACGAAAAGGTAGTCACCCTCAAGGAAAACTGATAGTCATATACATTTTGTGAGTATTTCAAACATCTTACACAAAAACATCTTGAAACTTATAAACTTCTGAAACTATTATTATGTGCTGCACTATACAACTAGCTACAAAAATTCCACCCCCCCCCAAAAAGAAATTGTCTCACACAAAGTAACTACTGCCAAATAAAAATATTCACTACAAAAGATTGAAAGAAAAAATAGAAATATTCAACTTGCCGCCTAGCAGATATCCCACAACTTATTAAATGTGTCTGTGGAATACCCTATTAGGAATGAAGAATGGCGGTAGAAGGAAGAAAGGGCTTTACTTTAAATTGAGTGAGTGCCAACGCACATTTATTGGATCTAATGTGGTACAAGCGACCCCCTGCCACAATATTGGAGCTCCCCGGGCCAGCACTGTCACAGTGAGAGAACATAATAACCTTTTTTAAGGGGGACAACCCGCAGAATAAAGACTTCACAGTCGGTGCGAGCCAAGAAAACGGAGGGCTTCGCGCCTCAGATGAACATAATCTTTTGTTATTACATTGTTAATACGTTTTCGTTCTGCGCTATGATCTCAAACCTCCAGCAAACCACCCACACTACACCTCCCCCTCCCATGAAAAAGTTGATTTCTATTTCAGTATCCGTGTAACCTTGTGAAAAGATAGAGAGAACAACTGCCTCAGTGTATAATACTTAGTATTGACCAATATCTCCATCGCCATCTCACAAAGGATGAACTTATCCTAATGCTAGGTCTCGAAAAAACAAAAGCCTTTTTTTTCAGGTGTCTCTGAAACGTTTTTATCACGCTTATTCAGCTGCCAACCTGAACCTCCGGTTCTACCTGTGAGCCACCCCCCTACAGTAGTTGCGGACATACACCACATTTGGGTAGCTGAGGTGGTTCAGCAATGTGGTGGCCATTGGGTCCATTGATTAACGGATTGGAAATATTAACTGGGGGATCATCCATCCCAGATCACCCATGTCATCTTCATTCCGCATATTTTTAGTGACAGGGCAGAAAATCCTCGGTCGGAGCAGGAAAGCATGACCACCTCTCATTAGCGTTGTAATTAGGAGGCCATCAGATAATGATCAATCAGAGAAATCATTCGCTGCAAAGACATACACATTCATGCAGATGTGCACAGGCACACACACACTCATAGACACACACCAAACAAGCATGATTTTTTAAGTGTCTAATTTGCTGCTATTTTTAAGTTCATATCAGAATTATTTCCCCCAGAAATCATGAAAATCCTAATTCAATACTATGCCCACATTGAGACACATCCAGAAAACAGCATTTCACACAGACACACAACTCTGTGTAATAGATTTAGCATACAGACCGACCGATGAATGGAGAGTGAGGTATTGAATATCATATGAAGGACCACCTCTTCTTCCTCGATCATGGAGGTATGATAAATAAACATATGGCCTGTTTAGCAATATGTCAGTGCAGTGTTTTATGAGGCCACGTTTTATACTGCATTATACATTAACTCGATGCCACCGACCCAGTCACGACAACCCAACCCTGGCCACCGTATCGTCACAGCACAATTATGCAGAATCCACGTCCCTTTGATTTAGGAACTATCAACGGCTGAAAATCATCCTAGGATGGCGAGGAAGAAGGCCCGGGAGAGATTGAATTGATTGAATTTGATATTGTTGTTGTCAGAGATCTTAACATGCCAGAATTTACAACCCGAGGAATAATAATGTCATATAAAACTGACAGAGGGGAGACGGCACCCTCTTGTTTGCTCTCGATCTCCATCTTTCTCTCAGGGGTTACCCATCCCGATCCTTTTCCATTGGAAATGTATTCCGTTTTATGGAGAATATGACACGTTTGTGTTTGGCACGGGAAGCGGGGAGGGGATCGACAGCAGTTAATGTACCATGTCTATGTGGAACGTGGGACACTTTGTCACACGATAAGATATTTATATGACTTCTAAGATGATCTATCCATATTCTCTGAAGTACTATTCTAAATGGATAGGGTGGAATAAATATTTGATGAGTTTTTGTCTGAATGATTTATTGTTCTAAATAGATTTTTTTTTTTTCACTATGCATATGTTTTTGAAGTTCCAAATTCCCGCCCATGTCCTTTTGTGTTGTTTGAAATGGTTATGGGGAAATAAAATCGAATCGACACATACGAAATGGACACACTGGCCATCAGGACAACCATGCGCAACATCAAATGAGCAAACTTCTACTCCTTTCACAGACCCAGGGAAAAAGGGTGCCATTTCTGATACCACAAAATAAACCCAATCCATTTGAACACTTTTCTACCTCCGCTGGTCTGTGACACAGAGCTATGGTCATCTGGTTTTGGCCTGAATGGGACTAGGTACCGGATGAGTGGGTACATCAAGGTGACCATCTCCACCTCCTCCTCTTCCCATTTTCCTTCAAACCCACACACTCCACCCCACACTCCCATCATCCGGGCCCATGTTAGTGCAGTGTAATTACTCGCCCCAACCCCCCAAAAATGACAGGACTTTGACCCCGACGAATTATTGAATTTTCATCGTCCGCCTAAGGCCATGTCGGGGCTATTCAATTTTTGCCTGAGGAGGACAAGCCATTAAAGGAGATAAGTCAAGAAACCGTCTCTTCTGATTGCCCGAAAGAAGCCATTACCACGACACAGGAGCGGGGACAGCTCTGGTGAGAGTGGACATCAGAAAGATGTACACACACACAAACACACACACACACACACACACACACACACGCACGCACAGCATGTCTCCATCATCCACATACTCACACACAAATCACCCTCCACCACACACACACACACAACTCAACCATCCCCCGTCCTCCAGTCGCTATAGGAGAGCAGCAGACACAATTTACATGACTTGAAGGGAAGTGACAGAGAGCAATCAGCCTGGGGAATAGGGTTAGAGCCTACCACGCAGATACATATTACAGCCCAACACCCAGCCCCAATCAGATTGCTTATACCGGCCACGACCTACGACCCTGACACATATCAACCAATTGCCCTTTAGAATAATTATGTGGAATAATCTTTTGGCATTTGATTTGAGGCAGATGGTCAGGGAGCCCACTCCTAATGTATTTTTTTGGGGTCATTGGTAATAAACACTTTTGGTGCGGCCCGTCTGGTGCCTAAGTGAAATACCCTTAGAGCTGGAGGTCAAAGTTATCTATTTGTGTCTGTCTGTCAGTCCGTCAGACTGTCAGTCTGTTCGACCATCTCCTATGGTTGGTGTGGATGATCACCATTGGGAATAGTATGATCCTGTGATTGTTTTTTTGAAAGCATCCCTTGACTTGGCCCCCTTTGATGACCGTCTGGTAAAATCTCATCTTTCCTTGAAATTCTATCTTGTTCAGTCACAAAGCACCATTACAATGCAAAGAAATTAAAGAGAGAAAAACAATATTATTTAATTATACTGTCAAATGCAATATTCCTGTTTGAGACCATCTTCTTGTTTGAAACCATCTTCCTGTTTGAGACCATCTTCCTGTTTGAGATCATCTTCCTGTTTGAGACCATCTTCCTGTTTGAGATCATCTTCCTGTTTGAGATCATCTTCCTGTTTGAGATCATCTTCCTGTTTGAGACCATCTTTCTGTTTGAGACCATCTTCCTGTTTTAGACCATCTTCCTGTATTAGACCATCTTCCTTTTTGAGACCATCTTCCTGTTTTAGACCATTCTTCATGTTTGAGACCATCTTCCTGTTTGAGACCATCTTCCTGTTTTAGACCATCTTCCTGTTTTAGACCATCTTCCTTTTTGAGACCATCTTCCTGTTTGAGACCATCTTCTATTAGCCAAACTCAACAGAATTAGATCATCAGCTTTGATTATCAGGTTGAATTAATTCATCAATACCCGGAGAGCTTCAAAGTTACTTAGGATCACTGTGACATTTCTGAAGGACCTTGATGATGGCCTGAAATGTATACCGTGCTAGAGCAGGTATACTGCTCATTTCACCTCCATATTTTATGCACATAGCATAATATACAGTGTCCATGTTAGGACAGTCACAGTAGTGGGTAGAGGGTGTAAAGGTACAATGCTTCTGGCACTTTAATCGACTAGGACTCACATTTGAGCACCTATTTCTTTTTGTTCCGTATCTACGTCAAGTTAAATTTGCACCCGATGTGGGGCTTATTTTATTAAAGCAAGACGAACAGGCATTGCACATCAAACATGATCATTACATCATTTACATGAAGGCAAAACCCACTGCCTCTCTTCCATATGAACATCCCCTTGCCTCGTTCATTAACCAGTTGATGACCATTAACCAACAATGGCCATTAACTCAGCATGACCTTAACCCCGGCCCTATAGCTACACAACTATAAACTTAACCCTGTAGTGCTTGTCTTGCCACCTCACCCCACCACTGTCACATTAGTCTGTGACCTTAATCATACACTCCTATCAGAAACCCAGTGAACCTAGCCTCCCATGAGAGTTCTGCTCCCTCACAAACTCTGGCTGAGCCCGGATACCCTATTTAGGGCTGTGATGGAGGGAGGCCCCGCTCAGCCACCCATCTCATTGTTTCACACACTCTGCCCAGCCCCCAGCTAGACATGCATGTCCCCACTGGCTCCCTTCACAGCAGGATGGTAGTTGGCCATTTCCTCCACCATCCACAGAGGGTTAACATCGCCACATGTCACTGTCACACATCAAACCAGAAATTAAAGATCTTTTGAGAGTTTGTGTCTGCTATTCCCTCTGTGAGATCCTGACATGGGGCCTTTTTATGAATCCTGGTTATTTAACGTTGTAAAAGTTGTTGTCGTATTAACTTGACATTCTGTAAAAGAGCCGGAGCAAAAGGAATACTACAAAAACGTTATACAAAGTATTCATTCTAGCTAAAGCAAGCACACTAATAATAATATGAAATATGCAGAAGAGTTATGTTGCTAGCTGAAGGAAGAACACTAAGGATATCATATCGTGGGAGCAGACTCCATCGACTCCGTCAAGCGATCAAATGTTCCACTCGCTTGCCTGTCATTTAACGAAATCTCACCAGGTCACACCTTCCCATTTTGCCCCGAGGACACCAATTTATCCAGCGCATCTGTGTACCTATGGGATCGTAATCAGGTGTGAGGCTATGTGAACGTTGACCACGTTCCATGTACATGTTGTGAGAATGCTCCCCCAGCTTTCATGTTTCATCATGTTTGGTTGTGGACTGCATCACTTTACATTTATTGAAATGAGCGGATCCCCAGGGGTTGTGTGTAGAGCTGAGGCCTGCAGCCCTGCATCTATCGACTCCCCAGGATTAAGGCTGGCTGAGGCTGCAGGCAGGTCCCCTAGGCCCGTGAAGGTGACCCACGCCATGCCAAAGTTCAGGAGGGGTGAGAGCTCCCAGGAGCAGATTAGGGGCCTGCCTGTCCCAGCGGAGACATGAAAGTGTGAAATGATATGTGGCATGCACACACACACACACACACACACACACACACACACACACACACACACACGAACTGGGCCAGTCACATCAAACAGGCCCCAGCTCAACAAATGCAAGTACACAAACATCAATTAGTGAGATGGGTCATGTTTGACAGCTTGGTAAATAGAAAAAGGAGTGAGAGTAAGTTAAATAATGTCTAAATACAATAAAATGTGACTTTTGTGAAGTCTTTACCATTTACTGCTGTGACTGGATGTTTCAGTCCATGTGTACTATAGAATGTTGGACTATCCCATTGTCTATGTTTATTAAGGCATTGGGCTTTCCCAACATGAAAGTTTACTTTTCTGCATACCTTGTGAAAAAAAAGTGCATTGAATGAGTGTTATAAAATGGACTTATTTGAAGTATACCCTCAATAAGACATTTCTTAAAACATCTTAAAACATGTTTTTTTGTAATTCAGCCCTGATCCCATGTTAAGTCTCCTAATTGCGCTGAGAAAACCAAGGAGCTATGTTCAAACAAGGCCATCCATTACACAGTGGTAGACAGGGTAATAGTTGTCTGTTTTTAGGCGTTACGAGGTTGTACAATTTTTTTAATTGGTTCTTTTTTTTAGTCAAATCTTGCTGCCTTTGAAGTTATAATTAACTAAGGCATGACAACTTTCTAGCATCACTTTCCCACCCCAAAAATTATGCAAAATAAGAACATGACAATTATGACCTGTTTTTTTCCATTGGTTACCATTATATCACCACCCAATAATAATATTATTTGAACGTCTGTGAAAAGGCGAGGAGGTGCCTATGGA
Organism: Oncorhynchus nerka; assembly: GCF_034236695.1. Lineage (NCBI taxonomy): Eukaryota > Metazoa > Chordata > Actinopteri > Salmoniformes > Salmonidae > Oncorhynchus > Oncorhynchus nerka. Next base: position 61,548,237 of record NC_088401.1, read on the forward strand.
CTAATCAAGGGGTTGAGTATATGAACAACGGACTGCTTCAGTGCTGAAGTGGTTATCTATTTCCCCTCAGAGTGGTGTCATCACCACCACTATCACACAGCCGCTCTCTTTCAGCTTGGAGAGGCAAAATAATTGGATTCTTTCCCACAAATAATGCCTTCACCCTTGAGTTTAATTAACCAGTAGACCGTGGGGCCAGGGTCCATCCTACTACAGTCCACTCTTCTATAAAAATCTTCCTATTTAATGGCCAATATTATTATGACTGGCTGATGATATAGGCCATTATAGCAAGATGCTGTTTTTGAGAAAATTGTGTAGTTCTGGTGTATTTATCAATAGGATAATTTAACCTGCATGATCATCATTTTGCTGCTGAATGTTCCTGTGGAAGACTTTAACATTCAACAGCTCAGTGGTCTATTTTAAAAGCTTTAAACGTGTCTTTTGTGTTTATGCAATTCATGTGAAAGTGTGACCAGTCTATGAGCTGAGAAATGTGACCAGTCTATGAGCTGAGAAATGTGACCAGTCTATGAGCTGAGAAATGTGACCAGTCTATGAGCTGAGAAATGTGACCAGTCTATGAGCTGAGAAATGTGACCAGTCTATGAGCTGAGAAATGTGACCAGTCTATGAGCTGAGAAATGTGACCAGTCTATGAGCTGAGAAATGTGACCCAGTGAGCTGAGAAATGAGCTGAGCAATGTGACCAGTCTATGAGCTGAGAAATGTGACCAGTCTATGAGCTGAGAAATGTGACCAGTCTATGACCAGAGAAGTGTGACCAGTCTATGAGCTGAGAAATGTGACCAGTCTATGAGCTGAGAAATGTGACCAGTCTATGAGCTGAGCAAAGAGCTGTACATTGTACACTTTCAAACCCGCACGTGGTTTATAGAGCAGAGCACATCATTTGGTCCAGAAAAATACCCACGAAGTCAGTAGTCAATATAGCAACAAACACAGGCTTTGAAAACAACTACACCAAACAGAGGCACATTTCCCAATCTATCAGAGGTCAGGCGGCACTGCTACACTGTTGGTCAACACATTTAACAAGGCAAAATCCCAAGTAACGCCAATTTAAGGGATCGAGGCACTATGGTCGGTGGATTTAGGGGACTTACTTTATTACCGTGGGTGTTGTTTTATGGGCAAAGTGCACGCCACACTCTGCGTATCTCAAGCCCCTGTGCGTATTATAACTCTTCCTAAGGTCCTTAGGGCCGCTTTGTATGAGGAGCTGCCATTTTGCTGTCACTGTCCCCCTACACTCTCTCCGGTCTCTAAAGCTCCATGTTTGTTGTTCCATTCCCCTCTATGTCTCCCCGAGGAGCATCCTCATTTTAATATAAATAGAAAGCTTCATCATGCAGTGGCACAAACTTTCCCATGCTGCATTGCTCCAGTGGCATTATCAGCTCCATAGGACGAGAAGCTACTGTGAAAGCAGACAAAACAAAACATTTTATTTTGTTTTTGTCTCAGTTGACCATTCTGATTGTCACGTTCTGACCTTTATTTCCTTTGTTTTGTCATTATTTAGTATGGTCAGGGCGTGAGTTGGGGTGGGCAGTCTGTTTGTTTTTCTATGATTTGGGTATTTCTATGTTTCGGCCTAGTATGGTTCTCAATCAGAGGCAGGTGTCATTAGTTGTCTCTGATTGAGAATCATACTTAGGTAGCCTGGGTTTCACTGTGTGTTGGTGGGTGTTTGTTCCTGTCTCTGTGTTTGCACCAGATAGGGCTGTTTTGGGTTTTCACGTTTCTTGTTTTTGTTAGTTTGTTCATGTGAAGTGCTTTATTAAACATGAATCAAAATAACCACGCTGCGCTTTGGTCCGCCTCTCCTTCAAGTCAAGAAAACCGTTACAGAATCACCCACCACAACAGGACCAAGCGGCGTGGTAACAGGCAGCGGCAGCAGGAGCAGCGCGAGGAGTACTGGACATGGGAGGATGAGTTGGATGGTAAAGGACCCTGGGCATAGCCTGGAGGCGGGAAAGGCGGAGAGGCGCTGGTATGAGGAGGCAGCACGGCGGCGTGGATGGAAGCCCGAGAGTCAGCCCCAAAAATGTATTGTGGGGGGTGGCACACAGGAAGTGTGGCGAAGCCAGGTAGGAGACCTGGGCCAACTTCCTGTGCTTACCGGAGGGCTGGGGAGACCGGGCAGGCACCGTGTTATGCTGTGAAGCGCACGGTGTCCCCAGTGCGGGTGCATAGCCCGGTGCGGCGTATCGGCCGGGCTAGAGTGGGCATCGAGCCAAGTGTCATGAAGCCGGCTCTACGCATCTGGTCTCCAGTGCGTCTCCTTGGGCCGGCTTACATGGCACCAGCCTTGCGCATGGTGTCCCCGGTTCGCCTGCATAGCCCAGTGCGGGCTATTCCACCTCGCCGCACTGGCAGGGCGACCGGGAGCATGCAACCAGGTAGGGTTGGGCAGGCTCGGTGCTCAAGAGCTCCAGTGCGCCTGCACGGTCCGGTCTATCGGTCACCACCTCCACGCACCAGCCCTCCGGTGGCAGCCCCCCGCACCAGGCTGTCCCTCCGGCTCATCCTTACAGGTGCTCCCGCCTGTCCAGCGCTGCCGGAGCCTTCCTCCTCTCCAGCGCTGCCGGAGTCTCCCGCCTCTCCAGCGCTGCCAGAGCCTTCCTCCTCTCCAGCGCAGCCGGAGTCTCCCGCCTGTTCGGCGCTGCCAGAGCTCCTGCCCCTCAGTCCAGAGGCGCTAGAGCCCCTCATTCCAGAGGCGCCAGAGCTACTCAGTCCAGCGCTGCCAGAGCCTTCCTCTCCAGCATTGCCGGAGCTTCCCGTCTGCCCAGCGCCATCAGGGTCGCCAGTCTGCCCAGCGCCGCCAGTGCCACCAGTCTGCCCAGAGCCGCCAGTCTGCCCAGCGCCACCAGTGCCGCCAGTCTGCCCAGTGCCGCCAGTCTGCCCAGCGCCGCCAGTGCCGCCAGTCTGCCCAGCGCTGCCAGTGCCGCCAGTCTGCAAGGGGCCGCCAGTCTGCCAGGGGCCGCCAGTGCCGCCAGTCAGCCAGGGGCCGCCAGTGCCGCCAGTCAGCCAGGGGCCGCCAGGGGCCGCCAGTGCCGCCAGTCAGCCAGGGGCCGCCAGTGCCGCCAGTCAGCCAGGCGCCGCCAGTCAGCCCAGAGGCGCCAGAGCCCCTCAGCCCAGAGCTCCTCTGTCCAGAGCTTCCGCCCCTCTGTCCCGAGCTGCCCCTCTGTCCAGTGGGGTCATTGAGAAGGGTTGCCATGGTTAGAAAGCCACGGAGGCGGACAATAAGGTGGACTAAGACGATGGTGAAGTGGGGTCCGCGTCCCGCGCCAGAGCCGCCACCGCGGACAGACGCTCACCCAGACCCTCCCCTATAGGTCAAGGTTTTGCAGCCGGAGCACCTTTGGGGGGGGGGGGGGGGGGTGCTGTAACGTTCTGACCTTTATTTCCTTTGTTTTGTCATTATTTAGTATGGTCAGGGCGTGAGTTGGGGTGGGCATTCTGTTTGTTTTTCTATGATTTGGGTATTTCTATGTTTTGGCCTAGTATGGTTCTCAATCAGAGGCAGGTGTCATTAGTTGTCTCTGATTGAGAATCATACTTAGGTAGCCTGGGTTTCACTGTGTGTTGGTGGGTGTTTGGTGGGTGTTTGTTCCTGTCTCTGTGTTTGCACCAGATAGGGCTGTTTTGGGTTTTCACGTTTCTTGTTTTTGTTAGTTTGTTCATGTGAAGTGCTTTATTAAACATGAATCAAAACCGTTACACTGATTGGTTGACTGTTCTGATTGGTTTTGTCTAGCGGGCACAATTGAAACGAGCTTACATGTGACATAACAGCCTTACGACACATTTCTGTGAATCCCCCCCTCCACCCCAAATAAAATTAAGTTAATCCTGCAAAGTAATCAAAAAACAAAGAAATAAGATGATTTCAAAAGCAGCTTTGTGTATGTGTTGGTAGATGGACATACAGTGATGAAGAATCCACTGATAGATTGCCCAGACAGACCAGACAGAAATGTGGCAAATCGTTGTTTCTTATGTGCTAGAAGAAAGGTTCTGAGATCTAAGAGAAAATGCTTCTTACCAGCCTTTGCTAGCCAGGGCCTGCTCTAGTCTAATCAGATGTGCACAGCTGTATCCCAAATACCAAGGAGATCATTTAACGAGAGATGTGTGCAGCCCTCTCGGCTTGGGATTTCTCTCCCATCCTCGCTCTCCTCTGTTGTGGTAAAGAGGCGGCAAAAGGGCCAGCGGGGCAAGGACACAGCCCGGGGCAGTAGCTGCCAATACCCCTTCGCCCCGAGAACCACTGATTTGTGGCTTCTGATCGCGTGCACCTAAAGCTGGCCACCATGGACTAATTGCCGCTTCATCTGGTCGCGGGGATCCATCTTGGCTAACAAGAAAGCACTAGAGGTCTTCATTTAGCGATCAAGTCGGCTCCCCCAAGGGAATCTCCCCAGTGCAGCTGCTGCTGTTCTCGTCCCTCTTCCCAATCAACACATCAAACGCCCCGCTTCGTTTCCCCTCCCTCCTATTCTCTTTCTCTCTCCTTCACTATTGCTCCGAAAGAGGCAAGGAAAGTTCCAGGATGGAGGAACCAAAGACCCAGACACAGCGGTGAATACTGAGCGGCAGCTTTAGCCCAACCCTGGGAGCACTCTGGATTTAGCGGGATATTTATTCTTTTATATCCAGACAATAGAGATTGCACATGCCCTCCCGCGCACGCCAGAGTCCCTCTGGTAAATCAGAGAGAAACTAGCCAGAATGTAATGAGACTCCATCAAGACGATTGTCTAGGTTTGGCCATAATCGTGCATAAATGCACATTGTAGCAGGCTAACAGCAGAGGCTGTTATATGTTCATTGGAACATGTGTTCCTTGGTATTATTTTCAATGGCTCCTTAGGAAACTAAATGAGAGAAGTATTTTCTAATAAGTTTGACTTCAGTGGACCTCTGGACTCTGTGGTCCAAGCTAATCAGCTAGGTGGTCGACATGAGAGTGATCCCTCTGCTTGTTTAAATTCAGAGCAGAATAAAAATCTAATAAAACCTCTCCCTGTACCCCTGTAGACAGAGACTTATGTGTTTATTAAAAGCATTGTTTAGCATATGCGTTGATTGGTTTTATAATTACGGGAAGTTACCATAGTGAGACACTGACACATTTTATTAATGGTGGAGAGTGGTGTATTGACAATAGTAATCCATGTTACATCATCAATTTGAACTAGTCTGTCCAATCTATCTGTCCTTCCGTCCGTCCGTTCGTCCGTCCGTCCATGATATACCTACAGCGCATATATCATACTGTGCGTAAATACAGGTGGCTACAGGGGCAAGTCATCAATTCAGTTATTTGTTTAGAACTAAAAGATGGACTAAACCCATGTTTTAACTGGTTGTAGTTGACAAACTTGGCAGTTAGCATAGTAACAGAAAAATAATTAGTCATGAATAGCCTTGTATGGGTAATATCATGTGTGATGTTTAAGCATATGCATTGGTTAATGATAAACTAAGCACGATGTTACACACGGGTCATGACCTTACGATGCATCATGCTCTCATATTGTGTTGTGTCTCTGTCGTTTGCCTTCAAATTGCCTGCAATGTATGAGCAAAGTCTACTTGCCCAGCTCAGTGAATACACAAATCATTTCACATATCAATGGCCAGAAGACATGGGGAATCATGAGCAGTAATACATCTGGTGTGGCATTTTAAATTCCATGTTAATGACACATCTCCAAATGAGATAATGAACCAGACCAGTAACTATGTATCGGGTCATCTCTGTGTCAATCAATAGGCCCGTCAAAAAGTCAATAAACATATGCGTGAATTAATTTCATCCCAGTTATTATCATATAAAACAGCTCAGTGAATATGCAAATGATTTCCTGGGACACTCTTCAATATCAGTCAACTTGCTACTTGAGCGACAAGCCTCTCCACATTGGTCTCGCCATGATGTTTATATTCATAGCCTGATAAAACCCTTATCTGCTTCCATTATGCATCAACCTGATAGATGAATTATATCTCTTTAATTCAACACTATAATTCAACACTATAATGACAACAAAATGCTCCAGTGTCACAGCAATAATAAGTGACATAGCATATCAACGGATCCCCCTTTGCCTCTTGATTAGCCCACAAGGCAAACTATATAGTACCAGTCTTTTGCCAGAAACTAATGCCAATACTGGTAGCACTTGTGGTTGCCTCATTCTCCAGGTTTTAATGTAATTCTCGTAATTTATAGGGTGTGTGTGTGTGTGTGTGTGTGTGTGTGTGTGTGTGTGTGTGTGTGTGTGTGTGTGCACATGGACAAATGTGTGCTACAGTAAACAAATTATTTAAATATTGGTGAATCAAATCTCAATAAAACAAGGATCAATGAGGATTTTACACATCACTGTGCCCCAGCTGGCTGGCAAGGCCATCCATAAGCAACCCTGCCACTCAGGCCGGCACCGCAAAGATGCCAGCGTTGCATCCTGTCAGTCTGCCAGTCCTTTCCACCCCTATTTCACCCAGCCATGCAGATTTTGCTTGCACTAATCCCCTTCTCCATGCTTCTTCCCTTCCCTTCCCTTTACCCTTCTCCTGGGTAATATGACACGGAGAAGAGACAACCAAATTCTCATTCCCTCATCCCTCAAACAACGGAGGAACTCGGGGCTGCGGAGCCTCATGTCTCCTGTCTCCCTCTCTAACAAGATGAGTTGTTTTCCATGTAGACCCTTAATGCCACTTTGAGGCTTCATTCGGCAGATCCCTTATGCGCCATAGTGAAATCATAGCCTGGGCCTCAAACCTCGCTTGTTGATCTTCAGATTATTGCTCGACAACAGGTTTCCCCTAAACCCCTCCCTCTGTGGGAAACCCAGACGTGGGGTGAGATGGTGATACTGAGATGTCTTCCCTTCCTTCTCTCTCTCTTTCTCTCTTTTACCACCCGAGTGCTCACAGCTGCCACACCACCATGTCCGCTAAGCACGTTTTAAGACCGGTCCCAGTCGAGCCCTCTCTCCTCCAACCAGGACACAGGCCCTCAATCCAGACCTTTTTAAGTGATCATCCTTGTATCATAACAGATTAAGGGCTTGCTGCTACTCTGGATTAGGCCTAATCTAACCTTTATCCGCTCACATCTTCACCTGAAGTTTATAAGGACCAGAAGTCAATCGGCCTGGGCCCGTGATTTACAATGACACTGATCTGTCTTTCGGCGCGCTCTAATTATCAGGATTAAGAAAAACACTTTTGACTAATTATTTTCACATTGAATAAATATTCAGCTTTCCCGGATTTAGCTGAGTTTTCTCCCAACAAGAAAAAAATATCTAAGGAGGTTTAGACGCTAGGACGTAACTGAACTGGTAAATGAAAGTCCCCCTAATAAGGAATAAGAGAGGAAGTAGAACACGAGAAATACTGAGAAAATGTATGTTATTTTGTCTTAAACAGCATTTTCAAGGTGAAATGCACCCTTGTCCTTACTTACATTTCAGTTGAGAGACACTGAAGCGTAGCTGAGCACAGTTAGAGAAATATTCTGTGAGAACTAGCTGACTAAAATGTGTCAGCTGTCGTGTCTTTGCTGCAAGGTAGAATTGAACACCATGTCAATTCACCTCACTATATCAATAAGTGTATGCATCATGTTGGATGCATTATCACATTTCACTTGCGAAATAAAATGTGCAACATTTGACACATTTTTGGCAAATTTCTTGAGCAAAAAAGAATCCTGGGAAGAAGGTGACCTCCAGCGAGTTCTTGATATTATATATTATTTCAATCATACCCAATTATAAATTGGAATCACATCAGAGAGCATCCTTCGAGGCCCAGATAACCTTTTAAAGAGAGAATTCCCTGAGAGGCCCAACCTCTGACCCCAGGCCTGCCAGCAATCTTTCTCAAGAAGACATTGCCGTGGTCACAGAGGTCTCTCTCTCTCTCTTTCTCACACTCTCTCTCTTTCTTTCTCTCTCTTTCTCTCTCTTTCTCTCTCACACACACACACACACACACACACACACACACACACACACACACACACACACACACACACACACACTCTCACATACACTCATACACACTAATTGTCTCTCAGTCACAGTTCTCTTCAGCAGCAATAAAGGAAAATGATGATTATTATTATTTCATTGTTACTGGTATTAAAAACAGGCACATTATGTAATGTGCATTCCTTGTTTTCAATGATCTCTTCCACACAATAGAAACATAATCACACAAGTGCAAAGTGTCTCAAAAACCGCTGAAACATCAAAAGATAATGAATGAAACGGGAACAGATAATAATCTTGGTATGCCTTGAATCAATCTAAATGACCTGACTCCATCCTCTGTACATTTACTTGTTACAAAAGCCCACTTGACAGAGGGACCCAGAAAGATGTATGGATAAGGTTCATTTTCAAACATTGATCCAGGAAATAGCAATGCTGTTTTTCCTGAGTCAAATTAATCTCACAGCAGTGTGCTGTGCGTTACTATGTTGCCACTAACCCACTAACCCCGCTGTGCCCCCCTAACAACCCCCCTAGATAAAATGAAGGCCTCTTGTGTCCACCTGCCCTCTGCCCAGAACCAGATGTTGCTACACTTTGATGCAGACTGAACTCTTTGAGAGTGCACAAGCTCCCACAAACGAGTGTTTGAACAAAAACGTACGCTGCCTTTTACCACAACACACAGTTTGTTCTGACCATAGCTCTGTGACAGATAGGACATTTCAAGCTCTTTACCCACTGATAAATCTATTTTGTTTTTGTGACATTATGTCTGCATTGCTAGGTTGTAAAATTGTTTTGATTTAGGTTTATGCAATATTTTACTGTATATTATGAGCATCCAAGGAGAAATGGTAACAATTGCAGCAACATTAGACAATTAGGCAGAGAGTTATGACTTATGAGTTCTTGCCGTTTTTTAAGGGTTTGACATGTACAATTTAACTACAATATACATTTCCACTTTTGTGATTTTTACAAATTAAATATATTGAATTATTTGTATTCAATAGAGTGAATTAATCTTCCATGTCTGCCTGTAAGAAGCAACATTATTGTTTAATAAAGGTTTAGGTATAAAAACAACATGAACATGTTGCCCTTATGACCCTTAAAGGCCTTGTCTTTAATTATTCTCTCATTTTTAAACCTACACTCTTCAAAAAAAAAAGGTTCCAAAAGGGTTCTTTGGCTGTCCCCATAGGAGAACTCTTTTTGATTCCAAGTAGAACCCTTTTGGGTTCCATGTAGAACCCTTTCCACAGAGGGTTCTACATGGAACCCAAAAGGGTTCTACCTGAAACCAAAAAGGTTTCTTCCAAAGGGTTCTCCTATGGGCACAGCTGAAGAACCCTTGTCAGTTCTAGATATCCCTCAGGTTTACTTTGTCTGGCTTTGCCTGGTTTGGTTGTACAGGAGCCATCTGTGGTCAATAAAGTCTTAAAAATAACTCTGAAGGGTAAACCAACATTTAATGTGGTTCTCAAAACATTGTCCTCACGCTGATCTTCTGCCGATCTCCTGCTGACCTTCTGCTTCAGTGACAAGAGCCTATGTAAACTACACTTATGCTCCTTAGAAAGTTAGAACATGTTTCATGCACGCCGATTGTTGCCTTTGCTAATCAAGCCCAGGAAGAGAAAACAAACTGCTTTTGGTTTCAACTTGTGACTCAGTCAGAGGTTACCGTCCCAGTTCACTCGATAGGGCATCTTTTGTCATGCCTTCTCTTCGAGTAAATGTGCCAGCATACTCCTGCAATTCCTACAGCATGATTCAAAGAAAATAGATTTCTTTGATAATAAATTGTTATTGTTTTTTTTCTCCTACTCAGGCACTTTGAAGAATATATTTCAGATGTAAATAGGATATGTTGCGGACAGGTTATTAGGACATACTGTACATGATAGTCAGTTACACACCCCAAGTCCCTATCGTCTCTCTCCAGCATTCAATGTGGGGATTCTACAAGGATGTTTTATTTTCCTTGGTCTGTCAGTCGACTGCCTCAGCTCAAGGTGATACATTCGAGGAGCGGCGCTCTTCAATTGGGCTGTCATGGAAATCGACACACGGATCAATTTGGCAGCGGATCAGTTCACCCCTGTGGCCAACGTCTAGTGTCACAACCTCTCAGGTCTCTAGCAAGGCTGAGGCGTCTCACCGATGTACGTTGGTTGTCACTAACTGCATGGGCAGACTTAGTGATTTACAGGCCCCAGGCAGGGGCCAGTCTGAGCATGGGGATTTAATATATATATATGTATATATATATGACTACTAGTATTCTTTTTTTTTATCATGCCCAGCTCACAAGGTCCCTTGATGATATAAGGCCTGAGGCATCATCTCTCTCTCACTGTTTACACAGGATGTGAAACCCATGCCTCGCACACCTGTAATTCGTCAAAACACAGGTAATTATGGGTCAATAGCCCGATGCAAACCCCTAAATATCAGGGTTGGTTCTGAGGGATCTTTCAAGCGCCATTAACATTGACATGCAACAGTAAGCCCAACAAAGTAGCATAGAGATTACTCTTTCCTGCCGGCATAATCCATGAATTTCTTGCTCCCCTTTTCCTAGTCCAATTGCATGTCTAGACTAGGCTTCTATTTTTTCCTTTTTTTTTAACCTCCAACAAAGCTTTGGGAAAAGTTAAAAATTATCTTCTCAGGCCGGCTTTCCCCGTTAGCTACAGTCTGAAGCCAGTGATATTAGGGACGTTTCTCATTGTTTTGTCTCTTTGAAACCCCCAACCCGGGAGTACACACAATTTACCCCCTAGCAAACAAACAACAATACCTGTCTGAAGCCCCTTATTCTATCCTTCAAAAGTCCTGTTGTTGCCTTCCCTGTAGTGTAATGTACCATTCACAGGGTCATTAGGTGGTGGATGACTGACTCTGAAAATGTACCACTAATGTATCCAGAACCATCTTTGTTTCCTGATGACTAGTGAAATAATTGTGACCAGTTGTGAATACACAGTAGGTATAATGTGAAAAAGTGCCTAGGGGAGGGAGAAACTCTGGGACATCATCCTCTCTGCTAGAGAAGAGCCCTACATTGGATAACATTCCAGGAAATCCTCCAGGAGTGAAGTCTTCCACAGGCCATAGTCATCAATATCCTGTCTGGTACTATTAGAGGCCTTTAAAATAGTAATCAGTACTACAGTCTCAAATACTCTCTTAGGCATTTCGGCTATGCTTACTGTACCATCAACAAAAACACCAAACCTAAAAAAAAAACATTCTACAACCTACATATTATAATATCTTAATAAATCAGAGTGAAGCTGTCCTAATATGGATACCATACATTATAATTCGATTTCTTACAGAGGCAATTTGGGCTCCCGAGTGGCGCAACGGTCTAAGGCACTGTATCTCAGTGAGGTGTCCCCGCAGTCCCTGGTTCAAATCCAGGCTACATCACATCTGGCTGTGATTGGACGGTGCACAGTTGGCCCAGTGTTGTCTGGGGTAGGCTGTTATTGTAAATAAGAATTTGTTCTTAACTGACTTGCCTGGTAAAGTAATGACTATTAGGTAACCATGATGAAATTGATGTTACTCCCTTTATTGATGTTATTTGCAGTTATGGTCACATTTGCCTTTTGACTCTTTAGCTTTGATGACACAACAGAAAACAGGTCATATGGAGAATGGAGGCCAAAAAGGATAGCTGATGAGTGTGACAGGTTTATCTCAGGCAAGAATTTTTGAAGTATTATATAGACAATTTGGTGATGGGGGGGGTAATTTTCTTAATTATATTTATGTTGTGAGAATATCACAGGTGTTCCCTTTCAGTTGCTTGCTGATACAGTATGTTGATCAATGGTAACATACATTGTACATTTGTATAAACTAAAATATATAGGATATTACATTAATATAATGTTCACAAGACTTGAATAAAGAAAGATAAAACACCATAAAATATGTATATCAGTCTTGTCTGATTAGAGTGCACTACAAGGAGCATGCTCAGCTGTTTCCTCATTTCTCCCTGGTCTCTGTCCTTTTCCCTCATTCCCTCATCTCTTCATGGTCTCTGTCATCTTCCCTCACTCCCTCATCTCTCCCTGGTCTCTTTCCTCTTCCCTCTCTCCCTCATCTCTCCCTGGTCTCTGACCTCTTCTTTCACTCCCTCATCTCTCCCTGGTCTCTTTCCCCTTCCCTCTCTCCCTCATCTGTCCCTGGTCTCTTTCCTCTTCCCTCTCTCCCTCATCTCTCCCTGGTCTCTTTCCTCTTCCCTCTCTCCCTCATCTCTCCCTGGTCTCTTTCCTCTTCCCTCTCTCCTTCATCTCTCCCTGGTCTCTGTCCTCTTCTCTTCACTCCCTCCTCTCTTTCCCTCAGTTTTGCCCTTGTGTCCTCACTGGAATCCTGTGTCCTCACAGAAGCCTGTGTCCACCAGGGAGGGAAAGAGAGAGAGGGAAAAGTAGGGCGCTCAGCTAGAGATGAGCAGGCTTAGACAAATGGTCTCTCTCCCCGTTGTTTGGCAGCTGGGCCCTCAATGGCTCCCAGAAGACCTAACACTTTAGATCGACAATAAGGTACCAGGGGCGCATTGCAGACCGAACGGGATAGGAACGCAAAGGAAAACTCCTTAATATGAAATCACAGCTGTCCAACACTTGTTATTGAGGACAGACACTGGAGGAGCCGACACGGCCGCTTGGAGCCAATAGTTCCCCAAGGTCCAGACATGCCACCTGAGAAATCGGTAACTTTCACACAAATACTTTATCACCCTCTCCTCTCTTTCTTCCATAAATCCTGAACCAGCGGTCCAGCTTCTATCAATAAAACCCCAGACACTGAAGGGGCTGTTAAACAAAGCCATTTGTTACACTGTCATTTAATGGGAATCAAAGGGGCATTTTCTCCATTTATGAAGTTTCCTCTTAAGCACGAAGAAGAAAACATACTTTGAAATGCATTATTCATATGTTTTTGGCTTATGCTGGAGTTGGATCTGAGATCGGCGATAGAAAATGTTCCAATTAATTGCTTCACTCCCTCGATCTTCACTCACATCAGAGGAAGGGACTGTTCCAAATAAAACACAATGATGGTCCTAAATATGTTCCTGGTTACTGAGTCTTCCCTGGAACAATTGCATAAAAGCTAATGCCAATGAGAAGCAAGGCTATAATCTAAAATTGTGAAATTGTCAAAAACTTTACCCAGATAGAGTTTCTGTATGTAGTTGGACCAATTTTGCTCAACAATAATGATCACAGATTCCAAACCCACCCATGTCAACCGATACAACCACACATTGCCAGAACAATTTAACACGAGAACTTTGATGTGGGTACTTTTCTTCACTTTACTGTTCACCTTCAGATGAAACATGAATGTCTAGGAAACCTCATACTTGGTACTTTCTGATAACTATGTATCCTGTGTATCTATACTTCTAATGTACTTCTTCCAAGTCTATGTGACACTGACACCAACTCTGTGTGGTTGTCGCTGTCCATACGGACACTGATGGAGCATTCATTAACCCATACGGCATGACGAGGTACTCATAATGCCCTGAGGTGGTACTGAACGCCGTCTTCCACTCGTCCCCCTCCAGGATACGCACCAGGTTGTAAGCGCTCCTGAGATCCAGTTTAGTGAAGAAGCGCGCCCCGTGCATTGACTCAATCGCCGTGGCGATGAGAGGTAGCGGGTAACTGTACCTCACCGTGATTTGATTGAGACCTCGAAAGTCAATGCACGGGAGCAGACCTTCCTCCTTCTTCACGAAAAAGAAACTCGAGGAGGCAGGTGAAGTGGAAGGCCGAATGTACCCCTGACGCAGGGATTCAGAGACATATGTCTCCATAGCCGCCATCTCCGCTTGCGACAGGGGATACACGTGACTCCTGGGAAGTGCAGCGTCTACCAGGAGATTTATCGCACAATCCCCCCATCGATGGGGTGGTAATTGAGTCGCCTTCTTTTTGGAGAAGGCGAGAGCCAAATCGGCATATTCTGGGGGGATGCGCACGGTGGAGACCTGGTCTGGACTTTCCACCGTGGTAGCACCAACTGAAACCCCTACACACCTCCCCGAGCACTCTCGCTACCACCCCGTTAGAGCTCTCTGTTGCCATGAAATGGCGGGGTCATGACGAGCCAACCAGGGAAGGCCTAGTACCACGAGAAATGCAGGAGAGTCAATGAGGAAGAGACTGATGCTCTCCTCGTGTCTCCCCCACGTCACCATGGCCATGGAGATGTTGGCTTCCCTAATTAACCTGGACCCTAATGGTCGACTATCCAGAGCGTGTACCGGGAAAGGTCTAACCATAGGAACAATGGGGATCCCTAAACTAAGGGCGAACGCTCTGTTGATATAATTCCCAGCCGCGCCTGAATCGACAAGCGCCTTATGCTGGGAATGCGGCGAAAACTCAGGAAAACAAACATGAACAAACAGGTGGTCAATAGAGGGCTCTGGATGAGAGTGGTGCCTACTCACCTGGGGTGATGCCAGAGAGCCCTGCCTGCTGCCTCGACTCCCAGAGGAACCAACCAGGCACCGACCGGCAGTGTGGCCTCTGCTGCCACAGATGGTGCACGTGAAGGCCCCTCCTCCAGCCTCCCTAAGTGCAGCCCCTCCCAGCTTTATGGGCACCAGAGCGGATGGAACCGACAGAGCCCTCTTTGGACGTCCGCGGGTGACCAGCAGGTTATCCAACCGGAGTGTACAGATACACCAGTTGGTCAAAGGTGATGGTGGCATCCCTGCAGGCCAGCTCCCGCCGGACATCCTCGCGCAGGCTGCATCAGTAGTGGTCGATAAGGGCACTCCGCGTCCCCTGCCTCAGGTGGAAGAGCTGCTCCCCAGCCGCTCTACCCTCGGGCGGATGGTCAAAGACTGCCCGGAAGCTGGTACTCTTCTAAGTGGTCCAACGCCGCATCTCCGTTTGCCCACAACAGAGCTCACCCTGAGAGGCATGAGACGAGGGCGGACACCCTCTTCCTTCCAGAGGGAGCTGGTCCAGCTGTAATAGGAACCCCTGGCACTGTGCTGCCATCCCATCATACTCCCTGGGAAGGGAGAGACGCATCCCACTGGGATTGGATCCAGGAGGGACAGGTAGAGATACTCCTGGTTGTGCTGGTCGAGGCGCAGGAGAGACTCCCTGTCTCTCCCAGAGGTCCATGGCCTGGACATCGCGATCCATCGTGGCGCCGAGATGTTGCAGCATCGCCGAGTGTTCTCGGACGCGTTCCTCGACTCCTCTAACCGGGGTACCTGCTCTTGCTGACTCCATGGGTGGTGTGGAATTCTGTCTCGGGTGTGGTTAGGTAATAACGTAGTTAGGTGCAGGAGAGCAGAGAGTTGTGAACAGGCGCACACTTTATTTAGACAGGAGCAAACAGCAGACGGACGCAACTGCGTCAAATCCTCCAGCAAAAATGGCAAAAGTGCAAAGCGCGAAAACAGTCACAAAAGCTGTAGTTACCAAGTAAACATACTCCGTGAAATAAACAGAGAACATGGAAAACCAGCCTGGCGTGTCCCATAAAACACGTAACACAAAACAATTCCACACAAGGACATGGGGGAAACAGAAGAATATATATATACACTGTGATTAGGGAATGTAAACCAGGTGTGCGGGGAACAAGACAAAACAAATGGAACAATGAAAAATGGATCGGCGATGGCTAGAAGGCCGGTGACGTCGACCGCCGAACCCCGCCCGAACAAGGAGAGAAGCCGACTTCGGTGGAAGTCGTGACATTTTGGGTGTCAAGGAAAATGTATGGAGTAAAATGTATAATATTTTCTTAAGGAATGTAGTGAAGTAAAAGTAAAAGTAGTCAAAAATATAAATGTAAAAGTAAAGTACAGATATCTCAAAAAACTACTTAAGTAGTACTTTAAAATATATTTAAGAACTTTACACCACTGCAAGTATCTATATACATGTTAACTGTGGGAAGTTCTTAAATTATATTTCTGGTGTCCATATTAGGACAGCCTCAAGTCAGCATGAGTTGTTTCATATCATTTGTGATCACTTTGAGATGTAGCCATGTTGGAATGTCCTTCATGTAGACTCTGAAATCTCCCAGTGAAATGGTCACATTGATGAGATAATGTTTGTGACACACTGGCGTGCTTCTTCAAACGATGTCACGTTGGAGAGCTCCCACTCAACTGCATATGATATACAGTGGGGAGAACAAGTATTTGATACACTGCCGATTTTGCAGGTTTTCCTACTTACAAAGCATGTAGAGGTCTGTATTTTTTTTATCATAGGTATACTTCAACTGTGAGAGACTAAATCTAAAACAAAAATCCAGAAAATCTCATTGTCTGATTTTTAAGTAATTAATTTGCATTTTATTGCATGACATAAGTATTTTATCACCTACCAACCAGTAAGAATTCCGGCTCTCACAGACCTGTTAGTTTTTCTTTAAGAAGCCCTCCTGTTCTCCACTCATTACCTGTATCAACTGCACCTGTTTGAACTCGTTACCTGTACAAAAGACACCTGTCCACACACTCAATTAAACAGACTCCAACCTCTCCACAATGGCCCAGACCAGAGAGCTGTGTTAGGACATCAGGGATAAAAGTGTAGACTTGGTGAGAAGGCAACAACTGTTGCCGCAATTATTAGAAAATTGAAGAAGTTCAAGATGATGGTCAATCACCCTCGGTCTGGGGCTCCAGGCAAGATCTCACCTCGTGAGGCATCAATGATCATGAGGAAGGTGAGGGATCAGCCCATAACTACATGGCAGGTCCTGGTCAATGACCTGAAGAGAGCTGGGACCACAGTCTCAAAGAAAACCATTAGTAACACACTACACCGTCATGGATTAAAATCCTGCAGCCCCCCTGCTCAAGCCAGCGCATGTCCAGGCCCGTCTGAAGTTTGCCAATGACCATCTGGATGATCCAGAGGAGGAATGGGAGGAGGTCATGTGGTCTGATGAGACAAAAATAGAGCTTTTTGGTCTCCACTCGCCGTGTATGGAGGAAGAAGAAGCATGAGTACAACCCCAAGAACACCATCCCAACCGTGAAGCATGGAGGTGGAAACATCATTCTTTGGGGATGCTTTTCTGAAAAGAGGACAGGATGACTGCACCGTATTGAGGGGAGGATGGATGGGGCCATGTATCGTGAGATCTTGGCCAACAACCTCCTTCCCTCAGTAAGAGCATTGAAGATGGGTCGTGGCTGGGTCTTCCAGCATGACAATGACCCGAAACACACAGCCAGGGCAACTAAGGAGTGGCTCCGTAAGAAGCATGTTCCTTCCGAAACCTGAAGGATCTGGAGAAGGTCTGTATGGAGGAGTGGGCCAAAATTCCTGCTGCAGTGTGTGCAAACCTAGTCAAGAACTACAGGAAACGTATGATCTCTGTAATTGCAAACAAAGGTTTCTGTACCAAATATTAAGTTCTGCTTTTTTATGTATCAAATACTTATGTCATGCAATAAAATGCAAATACATTTTCTTACAAATCATACCATCCATGATTTCTGGATTTTTGTTTTAGATTCCGTCTCTCACAGTTG
Organism: Oncorhynchus nerka; assembly: GCF_034236695.1. Taxonomy (NCBI): domain Eukaryota; kingdom Metazoa; phylum Chordata; class Actinopteri; order Salmoniformes; family Salmonidae; genus Oncorhynchus; species Oncorhynchus nerka. The sequence continues at coordinate 61,565,850 of NC_088401.1, forward strand.
AAGTGTACCTATGATAAAAAATTACAGACTTCTACATGCTTTGTAAGTAGGAAAACCTGCAAAATCGGCAGTGTATCAAATACTTGTTCTTCCCACTGTATCCTGTTACTATGAAATATAAAAATTATTATTGTTGTATAAAATAGCTGAAAGTGCTCCATTGGGCCCTTAAAGGGAAAGGCTGAGGGGATAGTCATGATTTACACACGCACACACACACACACACACACACACACACACACACAGCCAGGGGCCCAGTGTGAACTCCACTAATATACCTGCACAAACATCTACCCAGGGACATTTACCTTTCGCCCTGGTAGTCTCCATCTCATTGACATGTGGCCATCAATTTGCGCTGTATTTTAGCTCCTACTCTGTCCCCCTCCTCTCTTCTCTTTGAATTGCCTCCCCCTTGGGAGCACCGGTGTTTGCTCCTGATGGAAGTCCATGACCAGGATATTAATTTATAAGGGAGATAAAATAATTTGTTGAGTCCTATGGTAGCATACAGTTATGTTGTTCACACGCAGTGCAGTGTGTCCTTGTTGCCACACAGACACTCATTAGATCAAATAAAACATTCCAGAATGGAAGGCAACAACCTAACATCTCATGACAAAAATAAAATGTTGATATTTCTTTGGTAGATTTTTGGGGGGGATATTTCTTCGGTAAAATCTTTTGTTACAAATATTTTTCTAAACAATGATTTACTTTCAATTGTTTTGAATTAAATTGTGTGCAAACCTGCCATCAAGTCAAAACGTGGCTACTTCTCAAATATAAAATATATCTTTATTTGTTTTATTATTTTTTGGTTACTACATGATTCAATATGTGTTGTTTCATAGTTTTGATGTCTTCACTATTATTCTACAATGTAGAAAATAGTAGAAATAAAGGAAACCCCTGGAATGAGTAGGTGTCCAAACTTTTGACTGGTACTTTATGTGTAAGTATTCTTAGCATTCTTGTCTGTACCCAGGCAATTCTAGTGTACAGTATGTGTGTTGTTGTGATCTACAACATAGAGTTGTTCTTGACATAAAATGAAGTCTACAGGAGGAAATCACTCCACATTAGCACGTCAGTGACTACAGGGCCAGGTAGAAATACATCTACGATTCTCACTAGTGTCATCGTCTGTTCTCTTCCCACCCATTCTTCCTGTAACCTCAATGTCAGAAAGAAAATTAAGGATTAGTGGTGCTCTGAATCAACTAAATTACTTTAAATTAGTTCCTTGGCTACCCACTAGCCCAATGCGTGGCATGTTTAAGTTGACATTTCAAATGTAGAAGTAATTTGCATTCTATTTGACTCCGGATGATATTGCCGATATTAAGCATTCTGCCGGCATAGTTTTGAATCCCTCAGTTCAAAGATATGAAGCTAAGCATCCCAGATTAATCTGGCTAAGTAAGACTCCTGTCAATCTAGGACAAAAGACAAGGTGGGGTTTTAGTTCCAATCACATTCTTAGGTGTCCACTTGTGACACTGAGCAAATCTTCAACTGGTGCTGCATTTCTCTTATTAAATAAAGATCTCTCACCGAACACATGTACCTATAATATCTCTTCAATCTGGTGAAATTCTGAAACAAAAAAAAAGAACAAATATTATGTTGAGGTTAATACATGGAGCCGCACACGGTGAGGTAAGAATCTGGCGTGGTCCTGTTGCTAAGATACTCGGGTAATGCCAGGGAAACAAGCCCATGTTGCTAATCTGGTGGGAGCCATGCATGTCTCCACATATTTTGGCACAGGGACGACTGACTCTACTCGCTGCATCGTCGCTCCTCTCCTTGAGTATACAGTATTACCACTTTATCTCCCAAAGCCACAATAATCTGAAGAAATAAGAAATGTATCACACTGTAATGGTAGTTGGCTGCCTTGTGCAATTTCAGAGAGGATTAGGTTTCATGGGGTGGATTTAGTCTAGTCCTAGTGATTTTGACTAAAAACATAATTGTCAATTTTTTTCATTTGAATAATGATTTATTTTTGTTATTGTCAAAATGACAACAACTCTGGGCCATTTTAGTCAACTAAATGTCCTTTCACTTTAGTTACATCACATTTGTATTGCCTCATTAACCTATAGTAAACATATATCACTGACTTCCATGTGCACAAACATACATAGCCTTGTCCTACCAACATATTTTTCTGCATAACATTCTATTCTATTCCCAAGAGCAGAAAAATGCCAAATATATATAAGAATATATAAGAATTATCTGGCCATGCAAATTCCTAATTTATTCTACATACAGTACCAGTCAGAAGTTTGGACACACCTACTCATTCATTTGACTATTTTCTACATCGTAAAATAATAGCGAAGACATCAAAACAATGAAATTAAACATATGTAATCATGTAGTAACCAAAAAAGTGTTAAACAAATCAAAATATTTTTTATATTTGAGATTCTTCAAAGTAACCACCCTTTGCATTGATGACAGCTTTGCACAATCTTAGCATTCTCTTAACCAGCTTCATGAGGTAGTAACCTGGAATGCATTTCAATTAACACATGTGCCTTGTTAAATGTTCATTTGTGGAACATCTTTCCTTCTTAATATGTTTGAGCCAATCATCTGTGATGTGACAAGGTAAGGGTGGTATACTGAATACTATTTGGTAAAAGACCAAGTCCATATTGTGGCAATAACAGCTCAAATAAGCATCAAGAAATGACAGTCCATCATTACTTTAAGACATGTAGGTCAGTCAATCTGGAAAATGTCAAGATCTTTGAATGTTTCATCAAGTGCAGTCGCAAAAACCATCAACTGCTATGATGAAACTGTCTCTCATGAGGACCGCCACAAGAAAGGAAGACCCAGAGTTACCTCAACTGCAGAGGATATGTTCATTAGAGTTACCAGCCTCAGAAATTTAAGCCCAAATAAATGCTTCACAGAGTTCAAATAACAGACACATCTCAACATCAACTGTTCAGAGGAGACTGCGTGAATCAGGCCTTCATGGTCAAATTGCTGCAAAGAAACCACTACTAAAGGACACCAATAATAAGAAGAGACTTGCTTGGGCCAAGAAACACGAGCAATGGACATTAGACCGGTGGAACTCTGTCCTTTGGTCTGATTAGTCCACATTTGAGATTTTTGGTTCCAACCGCCGTGTCCTTGTGAGATGCAGAGTTTGTGAACAGACTATCTCTGCATGTGTGGTTCCCACCGTGAAGCATGGAGGAAGAGGGATAATGGTGTGAGGGTGCGTCGCTGGCGACACTGTCTGTGATTTATTTAGAATTCAAGGGACACTTAACCAGCGTGGCTACCACAGCATTCTATAGCGATACGCCATCACATCTGGTTTGCGGTTAGTAAGACTATCATTTGTGTTTCAACAGGACAATGACCCAAAATACACCTCCAGGCTATGTAAGGACTATTTGACCAAGAAGGATAGTGATGTTGGCTGCATCAGATGACCTGGCCTGCACAATCACCCAACCTCAACCCAATTGAGATGGTTTGGGATGAGTTGGACCGCAGAGTGAAGGAAAAGCAACCAACAAGTGCTCAGCATATGTGGGAACTCCTTCAAGACTGTTGGAAAAGTATTCCAGGTGAAGGAGGTTGAGAGAATGCCAAGCATGTGCAAAGCTATCATCAAAGCAAAAGGTGGCTACTTTGAAGAATCTCAAATATAAAATACATTTTGATTTGTTAAACTAATTTTTGGTTACTACATGATTCAATCAATATGTGTTATTTCATAGTGTTGAGGTCTTCACTCTTATTCTACAATGTAGAAAATTGTAAAAAATAAAGAAAAATGCTTGAATGAGTAGGTGTCCAAACTTTTAACTGGTACTGTAGATATTGCACATTACATACAGAACAAACAGACATAGAAAGGCATCGAGAGAGAGAGAGAGAGAGAGAGAGAGAGAGAGAGAGAGAGAGAGAGAGAGAGAGAGAGAGAGAGAGAAGTAGCTCAATCACCAGATGGTGCCGGTAAGTATTGGCAAAGTAGTATGGATTGCGTCTCCGTCACTCGATCACGTCATTGCCATTGTTATCAACTTTCTACAGACGCTGCAGCAACATTGATGTCCAAAAGTAAAATGGGGGCTAATGACTTTGAACGGGACCTAATGGCGTTTCAACCATTTAGTCGAGTCACTAAACCTAGAGTCTGAATCGAGTCCCAAGTCCCCTGTGCTCGAGTCTGATTCCAAGTCTGAGTCACCAATGGTCGAGTCATGAGTCAAGTTACGAGTCCCGATGACATAGCATATTCCTATCTGAACGTTCCAAAATGTTGCGTCCTGCTGTGAACGTGCCACAGGTTGCTAGCTACAGCTAGCTAATGAGGTAACATGACTGAATAAGGTGATAACTTAAACAAATGGTTAACGTTCCTGTCCGCAAGTAGCATAGTTTTATAATGGCCCACTTTATGAATGTAAAATACGGCCCACCAATGCATGATAGAAAGTCAAAAACGTAGTGCCGGTATTGTGGATCATGTCTTACGAACAGTAAGGGCTAGAATCAAGTCGTTTTCTCTGAAGAAAAGAGGGAGACTTGGCTACATTGGCTACAGAACCTGGCTATGTAATGCAGTGGGGAAAATGCAAGGGTTGAGCGAGACTAGAAATTCAAGACAGCCTACTTTTCTAACCTCAAAGGAGAGAAAAACATAGCTAGATTATTATTGAATTATTGAATTCATTGCAGCTTGTGTTTCTTAATCGGGCAAAGGTTAGCTAACTAGAAGGTTAGTGGTGATTGGTTAGCTGACTAGAAGCCTAGTGGTGATTGGTTAGCTATGGGGAAGCAAGAGAGTCACCTGCACAATGTGTATAATCGGAGGCGGAGCCGGATTGGAGTCTGCCTGCCCACACTCATTGCTTGCTCCCCCACAGCTCACCAGCTGATGTAGGCTGTGTGTGCCGGGTGTGACGTGTCCTTCCCACTGCTGAACAGAACTGTGCTGTGCATCTGTACAGCCAATATTAATCACTGAAAATCTCTCAAAAAACTTTTTTCCATTCCACTTAGTAGTCCGATTTTAGTCACAGAGACAATTTCTTCACGTCTAGTTTTAGTCAACTGAAATGAAAAAAAATCATTTTCGCTTAGTAATAGTTTTGTCGGGGTGTACTTAGTCAATAATAGTCTCATAAGTTTTTACATAATATGTATTTAACTCGTATTTTTAGTCACTATTTTTGTTGACTAAATCAATACTGCAATGTGCTCCTAAATATAACTACATCTGAGTCATAAATTAGCATTTGAATGTAGTAATAACCTTACACTGACAGGCAGCAATATTGCCAAGTGCCGTTTGAACTTCTCACTCAGATGACACTTATTCAGTGAGGACTATCTTCCTCATTAAATTAGGTAATTTGAGGAAAGTACACGGGTTCAATCTTATTTCTCTTGACTAGTCTGAAAACTCAACAAGCTCATGGTTGAATTGAGGAAGCTACTGGAAGATGTTTGAATAAGGTCTTCCGAACGTATATTGTTGTGTGATTCCATCTCAGTCAAGAATAGATTTGGGATGAAGTTTGGAGTGAAGGACAGAGATAGATGGACTCGATGAAAAACAACAATAAACCTGCATGACTTTGGGAGAGAATGTCGCCAAAGACAAGGACGCCAAAGATGGCGTCATACACCACTCAAATCAAGAGGAGTCTGTTGAAGTGTTCAAAGTGGAATAGCTCAGTATTAACTGGATCCAGACCAATCTATGTCTGGTCTGTTGGTGAGAAGTCCAATTCTCACCTGTGGAAAGCTATCGTAGTGAGCCCCTGTCATCTTAAAATCATCTTAATGATGGCATAGGGATTGTAAGGTCAAGCTCTATTACTACACAAGGTGTTCGTATTCAGTCAACACCAGCGCTGCTATTCATTCACAGTTAGTCTCTCCATAACACATAATCAAAATGGACTGATTGATGTTAACCAATTCAATGTTTCTCATGATGCTGCACCACCTCTCCCGTCCCCAGACTCCCACCTCCACTGCAGGATTTTATGGTCGCTCTCTTCTTACCTTTCTCTTCATTTTCTCAAGGTCAGAAGCGCGATGGGTCGTTGGCCAGACATGAGAGTAACTTAATGATGTTGGAATGACATTTAGCCACGGAGAGGCTGTATTTAGCTGCATCTGATCTGACTTGGTCCAAAGAGAACCACCATAGTCACTCAGAATTGCTGCAGAATGAATTGCAGGGTACAACTGTTAATGAAAGAGAAAATACATGCACTTCCCACTTAAGAGTATCATGTAGTAGCCTTATTTCTATTACAGCATGTTGGATGACTGTCATTCATATTCCATTCACCCAGTTCAATGTAACATCGATAGGTTTAGGCTACCACATGATATTCAAATTTTCCCTATGCCCATCGTGAGTTTGCTCCAACTTGAAATGAAAGTTTACAACGTAGGAGCACACAGATTTCAGATGACTGACAGTGACATATGGACAGACAGCAACACATTCAATATCGCCTTGCACACTCTTGCCTGGATCTAGCTTATCTAGGGTGTAATCATTAGTCCAACAGTTGCAAATGAGAGTTTCTATTGGACAAAATCAGGTATTTATATCCCTGTTTCATTTGCTTCCGTTTGAGAAATGTTTTTCAACAGAATCGGCGGAATGAATACACCCTGATCACACAAACACAGTTTACTTTCATAGCAGCCATGTTGTATTCCTTCTCACCTCTATGTACTCTCCTCCTCTCACCTTTTCCCTTCGTTTGTGAACTTCAATGAACAACACATCAGCTGTATGTGACCAGGCGAGAAAAAAATCCAAGCCAAACCTTGTCATAACCGCTACACACAGCCTACATTGTTGTAGCCATATTAGCTAAAGTAATGTCCTAGTCAACATAGTGAATAGAACTAATGCGATAGTAAACCCGCTACAATCATGCAGTAATGTTACAGGGTATAGTCAGTAAGCAGTTACACCGACGGGCCACAGTGGCAATAAATTAATAAAACCAAAAGCTTACCTTCACATGGAAAAGAGTTCCAGTGCTGTGTTGGATAGTCATAGCCAGTTAGTTAACGTAGCAGCCCTCTGTTTGAGCCAGGTGTTTGAATAACTAAACTAACCAGCTGCATTTGCCTCCTAAGTAAGTGAAACTGAAAGTGAAAGAAAATGACAATCTCTCTCTCTCTCTCTCTCTCTCTCTCTCTCTTTCTGCAAGAGCTCTGATAGGTTGGAGGACGTCCTCCAGACGTTGTCATAATTACTGTGTAAGTCAATGGAAAGGGGTGAGAAACAAGAGCCTCCTAAGTTTTGTATTGAAGTCATTGTACCAAGAGGAGGACGGAAGCCAGCTGTCCTCCGGTTACACCATGGTGCTACCCTATAGAGTGCTGTTGAGGCTACTGTAGACCTTCATTTTAGTAAATTATTTGGTGATGTGAATCTATTTAGTATAGTTTCATCTAAAAATAATAATCTTTCAATGTTTTAATTTTTTTTTTTTTATGAAATTCACTGAGGAGAATGGTCCTCCCCTCCCTTCTCTGAGGAGCCTCCACTGCAGTATATGCCGTTAAAAAATGATATGTAATCATACGATATAGCACATTTCAAGCCTAGCCTTGTGTATCTGTAAACATTTTCTCCTTCCTGGGTGTGTGTTTGGGTTCTAACCAACACCTTCCATCCCAAGGCCGATACACATCACTATAAACGCTACACAACACAGTGGGAGAAGAATCAATAGTGTGTTTTGGGGCCACCCAGGAATGACAGACACATTTCAATCGTCCTAGCAGAATCGTTGGTAGAAGAAGAGGTCTGATAGAAATGTTTTCCAAAACCTCTTACTGCTCTCAATCTCCACGGAGGCTCCAGTGAGCAGGAGGAGAAAATGCTTGTTTACCCGGCGAACAGACTGAGGCCCTGATTGCCATCCCAACGGTAATGGACAAGGATGAGGCAGATCAATAGCCATCTGCACCAATTTCTCAAGTAATAACATTCAATAGGAAAATCCATTTACTTTTACTTATCGTGACTTTATTTCATTTGATCATATAGGCGGCCCATCCCAGCTAGTAGCGGTTAGACTATGTGGACAGTTATGGTTGAAGACCAATAGTTACTGTGTTACCATTGGCCTTAAGCCTGCTTGTTAATGCTGGGAAAATTGGAGGTGTTCGGAGCAAATAGGTGGAAGGGGTAAGAAATGGTGTTGGGGAGAGTGAGGTGTTTGTGTACAGTTGTATATTGGAATTGTTTGCAAGTTGCTGGGTCTATCCCTCTGCTGCCTAGTATTTCAACCTCACCGTTTCAAATTGACCTTGAAGGTTGGTCATTGATATCACCACAGCTCTTTTGGTTCTTGTTTTGTGTGTGTGTGTGTGTGTCTGTTCCCGGTGGCTCAAAACAGGAAGTTTAATAACAGTTTGTGTGTTTGGCTGAACTTGCCTTTGGACTCGGTTCAAAAATCCTCTTGCTCAGTATCCCAGGTGGACCACTCTGGTACCATGAAATGTCTTCATTTTCTCTCAGTACGGTTTATTTTGCAGTTGTGGACTGCACTTATGGAACATTTTCCTGTTTACTCACTTAAATTACGAATCTTGCTTCAATTCTTCCCATCTCCCTTTTATTGTATTCTGTCTCAGATTTGTCTTTCATCCCTGTCTCTCTTTAGCTCACCCTTTTCCCTGTTATTTCCTGATGTAAAGAAACAGTATATTGGCCTGTTGCTGTCCATGCTAGTGCCTGTTCCGTGTCTACCAAATTAAACACTGCTTCTGGCTGCCCTCTGGATAACCCTGCTACTAACTCCACTGAATCCGTGGCAAAGCTCCTGGGAATAATATCTCTATTTTGGCTCCTATATTGTTTTCCTTTTCGGATGATGTTATTACATACTGTAATATCCCTGACAAAGAGCATTCACTGTCAGAGAGATGCGTTGTATTATACATTTCAGACATTAAATTGTGTATTAGAGTCTCTTAACGTTTTCATTTCGTTTTTGAGATTTACCTCACTGTATCATTATCTGTGAACTGTATTTTTTTTTTTACCACGATTTTCTGTTTTGATGCCACTATCCCAAAAATCCCAGCAACTACTAAAAAGACATGTAAGCACGTATGCAAGCACAAACACACACGTACAGAAAAAAAAATTGTTACAAAATGTAGTGGACAGGTTGTAAAAGTAACATTCAAATTGACGCCCCAACTTATTATACTGTAAATCCTGCCTCAGCGCACCATTGACTTACCTTCTAAACCTTTCATTTAGAACAGTGGTCCTTTGCACTTCAGTGGAATTAGTTGACTTCTTCTCTGCATTTCGCTCTGCCTTGGTTGTCTCTTGGAGGTATGATATGCCACCAATATAGCAGCGTACCCTAAGCCTGCATTAGAACACAGTTTTCCTAAATATAAAATATGTATTACACATTAAGGTGTTATCAGATATAAAATAGACACACACCATGGTAGGCATAAAGTCATATGGATTTTAGGTGGACCTCAGTTTCAAGTTTCACAAACCAATCAAACATGTTCGGTGGTCAATCACTGTACCACGAAAGGTGACCATTTTGACAACGATGTGTCATATGGACATCAAATTAGCATTGTCAACATGTCTACTCAGTGAAATTACAGATCTTTAATGTAAACTAGCTTGCCATCTCAGGTCAACCATATGATAATACTATTGAATATATGATACTATGATATCATTCACCCAAGCCAGAATGACATCCACACCCTGTACATTGGCAGCACCTGCATGGAATGATGCCAATCACATTTCTAGCTCACCCAGGGCACAAGAGGAATCCCATCTGTAGTTTTAGGGGATGGAGGGGGCACACATTGCCCACAATATTAAATCCAAATTGGGTGGGCACCGAGCACTGCTGGACAACTGAATGAGTACGATGATACAATTGGATTAGATGGCCACACACCACATCTACAGTACACTGATATTGACCTTATGAAATGGCCCATATTAAAACTACTGGTCCATTCCTGTAACATTTCTCGATTTCCTTACATCCTTTCACTGAATGCGTGCCTGTGTGTGCATAAAGAAGTTGGCCGATTAATCGGAATGGCCGATTAATTGGGGCCAATTTCAAGTTTTCATAACAATCGGGTATTTTTGGACACCAATTATTTAATCGATGCGGTGCGTATCGTTGCTCCAATGTGTACCTAATCAATGCCTTTCTTAAAATCAATACACAGAAGTATATATTTTTAAACCTGCATATTTAGCTAAAAGAAATCCAGGTTAGCAGGCAATATTAACCAGGTGAAATTGTGTCACTTCTCTTGCGTTCATTGCACGCAGAGTCAATGTATATGCAACAGTTTGGGCTGCCTAATTTGCCAGAATTTTACATAATTATGACATAACATTGAAGGTTGTGCAATATAACAGGAATATTTAGACTTATGGATGCCACCCGTTAGATAAAACACGTAATGGTTACGTATTTCATTGAAAGAATAAACGTCTTGTTATCGAGATGATAGTTTCCGGATTCTACCATATTAATGACCTAAGGCTCATATTTCTGTGTGTTATCATGTTATAACCGTCTATGATTTGATAGAACAGTCTGACTGAGCGATGGTAGGCAGCAGCAGGCTCGTAAGCATTCATTCAAACAGCACTTTTGTGCGTTTGCCAGCAACTGTTTATGATTTCAAGCCTATCAACTCCCGAGATTAGGCTCGTGTAACCAATGCGAAATGGCTAGCTAGTTAGCGGGGTGCACGCTAATAGCATTTCAAACGTCACTCGCTCTGAGACTTGGAGTGGTTGTTCCCCTTGCCCTGCAAGGGCCGCGGCTTTTGTGGAGCGATGGGTAATGCTGCTTCGAGGGTGGCTGTTGTCGTTGTGTTCCTGTTTCGAGCCCAGGTAGGGGCGAGGAGAGGGACGGAAGCTATACTGTTACACTGGCAACACTAAAGTGCCTATAAGAACATCCAATAGTCAAAGGTTAATGAAATACAAATGGTATAGAGAGAAATAGTCCTATAATTCCTATAATAACTACAACCTAAAACTTATTACCTGGGAATATTGAAGACTCATGGTAAAAGGAACCACCAGCTTTCATATGTTCTCATGTTCTGAGCAAGGAACTGAAACGTTAGCTTTCTTACATGGCACATTTTGCACTTTTACTCTCTTCACCAACACTTTGTTTTTGCATTATTTAAACCAAATTGAACGTTTCATTATTTATTTGAGGCTAAATTGATTTTATTGATGTATTATATTAAGTTAAAATAAGTGTTCATTCAGTATTGTTGTAATTGTCATTATTACAAAAAAAAAAAAAAAAACGTCAGATTAATCGGCCTTTTTTGGTCCTCCAATAATCGGTATCGGTATCGGCAATCGGCATTGAAAAATCATAATCGGTCGACCTCTAGTGTGAGTACGTGCATTCATGTGTGTGTCTCTTCCTCATATAAAGCTGGCCCTACGATGCCTATGTGAGTTCACCCTTAACTCTCTCATAACTTCCCTCCAGTGCAGCCCCAGACAGCTGCAGCCCTGCAACCCTCCACCAGAACCCATGGGATAGAGCTCCTCCATAAATCCTCCATTGCATCAGTAAGATGTACGTTTTCTCTCCTCCCTCTCTCCATCTCTCTGATTCTCTCACACATCTTTTCAACCATCCTCTGTTTATCTCCTGGTGGCCCCTGGGGGGTTCCCTGTGCATCTGTATACTACAGTAAGTGGGTATAGATGGGGAAGGGTGGGCTGGGGTGGACCAGGGAGTGATGTAGACGCCAAGGTGACCTCTACAGGGAGGGGGGGGGGGGTCTTCTCCAGTGTAATGGACTTATGCCATTCTAAACTGTGTATTGCAGAGAAAATGTTTTCTCACATGCCATGGTTCAGAGAACAGGTTTACTAGTACTATAATGGTACTAGTAATGGGGAGATGCATGGCACCCAGTGCTACTTGAGACAACACATTTCAGGAGGAATTTCAATTCATGAAAATACAACATAGTGCATCCTAACTACATGAGATTGGGTGTAGGAAAATTGTGTTAGGGAGAAATGGAAAACACAATCATTTCCAATTATTTCTGGATACATTGCAATTTTTATATAAAAAACTATTGACTGAGTCTGAAAGAGAAGTAGCCATATATTTCATATTTCTTTACTATTGACCCCACAATCCTTTCCATATTTTTTTGTATCAGGGGAATTCACCACTTGTTTTGCTCCATACGTTGTGTGTCTCACAGAAAGTATTCATACCCCCTCACATTTAGTTGTTTTACAGCCTGAATGCCAAATTGATAAAACATAAAAAAACATTCACCCATCTGCACACAATACCCCATAACGACAAAGTGAAAACCTGTTTTTAGAAACGTTTGCACATTTTGGGGAAATTAAATACAGACATATCTCATTTACATGATCACACCCCTGAGTCATTACATGTTCGAATCACCTTTGGTGGCGATTACAGCTGTGATTCTTTCTGGGTAAAGTCTCTAAGCACTTTACACATCTGTATTATACAATATTTGACAATTATTCTTTAAGAAATTCTTCTAGCTCTGTCAAGTTGATTGTTGATCGTTGCTAGTCAGTCATTTTCAAGTCTTGCCATAGTGTTGCATGCCAATTTAAGTCAAAATTGTAACTAGATCACTCAGGAACATTTCACTGTCATCTTGGTAAGCAACTCCAGTGTAGATTTGGCCTTGTGTTTTAAGTTATGATCCTGCTGAAAGGTGAATTAATTTCCCAATCTTCTATTGGTAAGCAGACTGAACCAGGTTTTCCTCTAGGATTTTGCCTGTGCTCATACTGTAGCTAGCTGTATTTAATTTATTTTTATCCTAAAAAACTCCATAGTGCTAGTCGATAACATGAATCAGCTACCACCATGCTTGAAAATAGGTATTCAGTAATGTGATGCATTGGATTTGCCCCAAACATAACACTTTGTATTGAGGTCAAAAAGCTCCTTTCTTTGCCACACAAGATGCATGCTTTGGAATATTTTTATTCTGTACAGGCTTCCTTCTTTTCACGCTATCATTTAGGTTAGTATTGTGGAGTAACTACAATGTTGTTGATCCATTCTCAGTTTTCTCTTATCACAACCATTACACTCTGTAACTGTTTTAAAATCACCATTGGCCTCACAGTGAAATCCCTGAGCAGTTTCCTTCCTATCTGGCAACTGAGTTAGGAAGGAGTTGGCCATTTGTATCTTTGTAGTGACTGGGTGTATTGATACACCATCCAAAGCCTAATTCATAACTTTATGATGCTCAAAGGGATATGCTTTGAGCATAGGGACTATACAGATAATTGTAGGTGTGGGACACAGAGGTATGGTAGTCATTCAAAAATCATGTTAACCACGATTACTGCACACAGAGCCACTTATAATATGACTTGTTAAGCACATTTTTACTCCTGAACTTATTTAGGCTTGCCATAATAAAGGGTTTGAATACTTATTGACTCAAGACATTTCAGCTTAATTTTATTGATTCATTTCTAAAATGTTCTACAAACAAAATTCCACTTTGAAATTATGGGGTATTTTGTGTAGATCATTTTAATCTATCTGTAAGACAACAAAATGTGGAAAAAGTAAAGGGGTGTGAATACTTTCTGAAAGCACGGTATATCTAAGTATGGGATCAGAGTCAGAAAACGTAGATATTTACTGGAAGAATTTAGTGTGTTCTGTAACCTCATGTCAAACTTTTATTTGTAAAAATGGAAAGGAAATTATTGTTTTAATCCTTATTAATAAATGCTGTGATGCAAAAAATAATATTGAGGAAAGAAAAGTGCGGGGAAATGAAATAGTTTTTTTAATATACTTTTAATGTCTGTGTTGAAAATATTGTTAAATAATTTTCAATATAAAAGCTAAAATAATTGAAAGATGCAAACTAAATATATTTTAGAAATAAAATGTGTCTTAACGTGTGTGTGTGTGTGTGTGTGTGTGTGTGTGTGTGTGTGTGTGTGTGTGTGTGTGTGTGTGTGTGTGTGTCTAATTTTCCAATAATTGGCGCACAAACATCAAACCTTCGTGTCAGGCTCTGAATGTCTCTCATTACAGTGTAGGGGGGGGGCAGATAAAAAATGGAGGGAGGAACAATTAGCATGTCTGAAATGTGGGGCTAGTGAGCTGGCCATTGCAGAGCGAATGCTATGTCAACGCAGAGAGCCCAATCTGAAGAGGCTCACACAATCTGCTTCACACTTTAATTACCTCGCAATGAACCAACTTCAAAAAAAACATCTTGAACTTTCATATATATTGATCTTAATTATTTCAGCCCTGGAGAACAAACTCTGAAGTGGAAACAGAAGAGTAGTTCTATTTTTTTTCTACTGACTGGGATTTTGCTCAATTGGTAGGAAGGTGTTCTGAAAAAGAGGAGTGGAAAAATAGCCTGAGGCGCCTAGCAGAGGATTTGACCTGTTCCGGAGAGAAAGGAAAGAAAGTGTTTTTTTCCCACACTAGCCTGGCCCTGGTTTAAGGTCAGGAAATATATCGGTACCCCTGTATGTGTGTGTGTGTTTGCCCTCCCCTGGATGGTATATAGGTGCCTGAGGTGCCAAACTATTTGTAGATTGTGCTGACCTGCCTCAGCCGCTCTCAGCTTATCCAAAATAAAATAAATAATAATACAAGTTTCATCTTTTATAGACTTTCTCGGGTTCCTCCGCGTCATCTTCATCTACTTTCAGCATTATGGCATCACAGCCAGTTACACGATGGTATGTAGACTCCTTGATGATGTATTAAGTTAGGTAAATAATGCTTAGGTCATAGGTGAAAGTTCACCAGTATGAAAAATTCAATGGCCCCTCAAGTTTTGCATGGAAGCCTCCATATAGGCCTTACATCTGCTAGTGTAGATTATATTTTACAATTGTTTTATTAAACAAAGTATTCTATATAAACTAAAATAAAAATGCAGCATAGCATGTTTCTGCTTTTATGTCTTAAACAATATGTTCTGTTTACATTTGCAGTGTAGTGTCAACATGAACACCAGTCATTTTCAACACAGCACCATCTGAAACCCTTACCATTTTTCTACCTCTTGTGAAATGTCATACGTCAGGCGTCACTTCAATTAAATACACTGAGTTGTCTAGCAACCTTGTCCACAATAAATGTGTCTTGCTAGGACACAGCCATACACAGGCGTGAGAACCAGAACAACATCCCAGGCTTTACCACCGAGTAAAACGACCATATTTCCACACGATGGGAATCGCTGACAGCCTTTTCATTTCTCTGTGCCGTATTTTCATAGTGCAGTTCTGCCCGATGGTGGTTATGATAATTTGATCTGTGAAGACAGAGATTTGAACTGCTGACAGGAAGATGCAAATCCCTCAGTAAGTCCTATGCTATATAGCCCCCAGCTGCATGTGCAGTTTAATATCTACGGGAATGATTCAAATGAAAAGGTGAAACCACCATTGTAGTAATAATAAGGAGGAACGTGCAATAGGGGTTGGTGAGAGAGGGTAATATTTAGTCATGTTAGCCTGACATTTAATGTAAACAGATGTTCCTGAATGCTAACTTGAAGAAAATGGCTAAATTCATTTACATCTTCTTTTTTTTCCACCTCAGAGTGTCCTGCAGAACATGGAAATAAGTGAGCCGGGGATGATATTCTCGCAGATTGGTAATTCAGTATCAGTTTGCTGGCCTGGGTTTGAATTTATAAGGTCAGTCAGTCAAGATACAATATCCATAACATACAGCACATGTCTCTTAATAATGCATTATAAAGAAGCTGAAAATGATTTTGAGTTGACATTACAAAACGTTCAGATTCAGAGTATTATTCTGCCACTATTCATTATATTTAAACAATTTTCCATATGATACATTCATGCCTGCTTTTGGATTATCTTCTTAAATTAAATGGCTCTAAAATCTGAGCTCCATTTGCCAAACCTTAGCTGGTACTAGGTACTGGCCCAAAACATAGGTCTACCACAGTGGCCAGGACATTCCATGAGTTCCTGTGGAAACTTTGCTGACCAATCAAATCCAAAGGGAATGACATCACAAGGGACAAAGCATCCAAAAATGGCTGTCATTGGCCCACATAGACACCATCTAACTTGACCACTGTGTTGATGTTTTTAAGAAATGTGCTGTATTTTTTCGCATCCTTTCTAAATGTATTTAGCTGCCATTGGTATTTAGGCCTACAGGTGTAACTGTCTCTCTGTGACCACCTATGCATGACAGTGGGAAGAAGAATAACCAATCAGCTCATTCTGAATTAAGAGTACATGTAAGTATCCCTGAATTACACTTGATTCAATTGTGGTGTGTTGTAATGTGAGTTTTACAGGTTTTTCTGGCTGTAAAAAAATGTCACTGAATGTTCTGGTTCTGGTGTATTAATACACTTTTATAAGAGGGCATGGCCTTATAAATGCTAACAGTGATCTGGATAGTGATCTGGGAAGTGCCAGGGAGGTGGCTGCCATCTAGTCATTACTGGTCATATGAGAAAGGTCAGGACTCAGGATGCCGCCATCTCTAGCAGAGAAATTAACTTTTACCATGAAATGAACCCTCCTTGGGAATATCTGGCATGAGCTTTGACAGTAAAAATGACTGAAGCAGTACTAGGGTAAAGGCACTACTAGATCAAGTGTTTATTTAGTTCTAACTTGTGGTCAAGAGATATCCATTTAAATTCCATGGAAGTCCATACTCATTGCTTGTAATGTCATCAACCATATAACCAACCATGACGGATTGAGGTTTATTTTTTGAGGGTCTGTAAGCTAATCATGTAACCTACTCAAAGGTGATCTAACATTGCAAAATTCATACCACTGATCATTTCTTTGTTCAACATCCAACACTGTACATGTTGAAAGTCTACCAAAACTCTAATTCTTTGAAGGCCTCTGTTTTTGAAAGACACCTCTGCTGAGTCAATAACACTGGTTGGTTAACAGAGCTCAAAGAAACAAAATAGATCAATAGTGTCTGAAGAACTCAGGTAAACTATCTAATGGAAACCAAATTGGTTGTCTAGTTTATTGTACAGAACGGGGAGAGGAGGCATAGAGAATGAAGGGCATTGGCCAAGGGCAGGGGTCAGAGTATTTTCAATCATAGGGAATGGTGTCTGATTTAAAATTAGAGTCTATCAGCCATGAACTAGAGACAGACAGACAGACAGGCCAATACTGGCCAGCTAGGGAAATACTCAGGTATGGCTTTCATTCTAAAAAGCTCACAAGTTACCTAGTTGTTATCAGTTAAGGTGAACTAAAATATCCATATTGTGCTGCCTCTCCATTGAAGCTGTGAAAGAGACAGGGGTGTACAGTCCTACATTTGTCATGATCGCTGTCGTCATGGAAATGACCGGACCAAGGTGCAGCATGGTGAGCGTACATTTATTTTATTTGATAAATGTCACCAACAAAACACAGACGGTGATGCTTACTTAGGCTATACTGCCACTAACAAAGACAACTACCCACAAATACAAAAGGACAAAAGGCTGCCTAAGTATGATTCCCAATCAGAGACAACGATAGACAGCTGTCCCTGATTGAGAACCATACCGGCCAAAACATAGAAACAAAGAACATAGAGTTTCCCACCCGAGTCACACCCTGACCAACCAAACATAGTGAATAAAAAGATCTCTACGGTCAGGGCATGACAACATTAACATACCTGGACACTCTTGGAGACAAAATCGTTCAACTTACTGGCTTAATGCTACAGTTCACTCGCACCATATACATTAGAATCATGCCGAAATATCCTGCAGTCTCTGCTAGCTAAATCCTTTAATAGAAAGGGAGGTTGGCTGAGATCCATTGAATGATCTCATTTCAACTGGCTTGCAATTCTGCTGTCGAGCGACAGAGACACTAATTTGTGGACTGTACTATCCACGTTATCTGAAAGATCGGAGATATGGAAAGTATTATGTTGGCTTCACTGTGGACCAAGTACCATCACAGGTACGAAAAATGTAATGAGGCAAGTATGTCCCTCTGTAACCCAAAGAAATGACCGTGTGGAAAGGTAGAGCTAAAATAAGCCCGTAGTGGAGTAGGGCAACTCTTGCATGGAGTGATTAAAACGGTTCTGTCACGTTCTGACCTTTATTCCTTTGTTTTGTCTTTATTTAGTATGGTCAGGGCGTGAGTTGGGGTGGGCAGTCTGTTAGTATTTCTATATTTTCTATTTCTGTGTTTGGCCTGATATGGTTCTCAATCAGAGGCAGCTGTCTATCGTTGTCCCTGATTGAGAACCATATTTAGGTAGCCTGTTTTCCTTTGTGTTTTGTGGGTGTTTATTTTCAGTCTTTGTGTGTCTGCACCAGATAGAACTGTTTCGGTTGTTGTTTTGTATTTTTGAAGTGTTCAGTTGTTTATTAAAAAGATGAACACTAACCACGCTGCGCTTTGGTCCTCTCCTTCTTCCACCCAAGACAACCGTTACAGGTTATTTATTCAATGAACACAAAACATGTACTTGCAGGCCTCATTTTTATATTTTATTTTATCTTTATTTAACTAGGCAAGTCAGTTAAGAACAAATTCTTATTTTCAATGACGGCCTAGGAACAGTGGGTTAACTGCCAGTGGGTTAACATTTAAATGTCCAATTATTTCTGAAACCCCCCAAAAGAGTATTGAAAGCATAGTGCCATGGATAGGGGAGCATCAATGGGTCTTGTGGGTATGGCAACCCAGGCACATGCACAGACAGGAGTCAACCTCTGCCCAGCACCTGCCCCTTTGCCCTCTCACCTGCCCCGTTGCCATCCTTCTTGCGCCATTGTCATCCCAACTGCCCCGTTGCCCTCCCAACTTCCCTGTTGTCATCCTTCCTCCCCCATTGCCATCCCAACTGCACTGTTGCTCGCCCACCTGCCCCGTTGCTCTCCTACCTGCCCCGTTGCCATCCCAGTCACCAAGTGGTGGGACCGGTCGAATGTGTGTAGCTAGCTACCTAGTTTAAATATGAACAGTACTGCCACAGCAGCACAACATTTGATTAACACTTGATAACACTTGATTTACATCATCATCAAAATTCGGTCTGGTTGGCTGATAAGAGCAGCAGAGAGAGGCAGAAAGACAGAGGAGCGGCTGCATCAACGACCCTCACTCCGACCAAACTCCATCCCTTCTTCAGTCAGTAGTAGCGACACAGGTAGTCTAGACTCTATCTAACGACCATATACTAAAATATCTACACAAGCCACTAGCCAGCCAGCCAGCCAGTCATTTACCTTTAGTTTGAAGATTATATTATGAAGATTATTTAAGAGCATTGAGGATGAATCCAAAATAAATCAAGCTAGCTAGCAGATTTTCAACAATCATCAACATGAATGATCAGCTGATAGCCCACCCTCTTTTCCAGATGTCAATCACGTCTTTAGGAGGCACTGTAACTCATTTGCTTACAATTTGTGATAATGAGTGTGTTGTTGCAGAAATAAATAGTCCACAAAATATATATTGTTTCGCTACAGAGGCAGTTGGCATGTTTTGAAGATTGAGATTGAATAATGAAAGTGGCAATTCTTTAGCTGGGGGTGGGGTTGCAGGGGGTTGGGTGAGGGGTCAGTTTGAGCACCTGCCGTCTGAAAGTTCTGTGCACGGCCCTGCAGTTGCAATACCCCAGCTCAACTCCAACAGTTTCAAATAGGCTACTAAAATCATTCCAATCCTGATTAAAAGGCAAATCAGGATTAACAAGCTGGCTTTTAGGAACATGCGTACGGCTCAGAGCCGACAGTCAGGCTATTTGCCCAGCTTTCTGAGAGCACTGACTGAGATATGGCTGAGAGTGTATCCATGCAACTGCAGAGAACAGCGCAACGTTTCTCTCAAAAAGTGCAGAGGCAAAGATGGCTGTAGTCGATGGCATGGCTAGGTACACTATATATACAAAAGTGTGTGGACACCACTTCAAATGAATGGATTTGGCTTTTTCAGCCACACCCGTTGCTGACAGCTGTATGAAATCAAGCACACAGCCATGCAATCTCCACAGACGAACATTGGCAGTAGAATGGCCTTACTGAAGAGCTCAGGGACTTTCAACGTGGCACCGTTATGGAATGCCACCTTTCCAACAAGTCAGTTCTTCACGTTTCTGCCCTGCTAGAGTTGCCCCAGTCAACTGTAAGTGGTGTTATTGTAAAGTGGAAACATCTAAGAGCAACAACGGCTCAGCCATGAAGTGGTAGGCCCCACAAGCTCACAGATTGGGACTGCCGAGTGCTGAAGTGCGTAGAGTGTAAAACTCTTCTGTTCTCGGTTTCAACACTCACTACCGAGTTCCAAACTGCTTCTGGAAGCAATGTCAGCACTGTTCGTCGGGAACTTCACAAAATGGGTTTCCATGGCCGAGCAGCCACACACAAGCCTAAGATCACCATGCGCAATGCCAAGCGTCGGCTGGAGTGGTGTAAGTGGAAACACATTCTGGAGTGATGAATTTCGGTTTGGCAGATGCCAGGAAAACGCTACCTGCCCCAAAGCATAGTGCCATATGTAAAGTTTGATGGTGGTGGAATAATGGTCTGGGGCTGTTTTTCATGGTTTAGGCTAGGCCACTTAGTTCCAGTGAAGGGAAATCTTAACGCTACAGCATACAATGACATTCTAGATAATTCTGTGATACCAACTTAGTGGCAACAGTTTGGGGAAGGCACTTTCCTGTTTCAGCATGACAATGACCCAATGCACAAAGCGAGGTCCATACAGAAATGGTTTGCCATATTAATGCCCATGATTTTGGAAAGAGATGTTCAACGAGCAGGTGTCCACATACTTTTGGTCATGTGGTTTAACTGCTGTTTGACTTGACATGAAACTAAACTAGAGTTTTAATCCCATTGCTGAGCTAGTGGGTAGCAGCTATTTGCTGTATGACGTGTTTGTAGACTGTTAAATCCCCTAACGACTGATGTGAATGAAGCTACAGCAGCCAATGTGATAATGGCTGGAGTCAATTTGGCTTGATTTGCTGTTCTCCAAATAGCATTTGAATGTTTTTTTAATTGTGTAGAAATGCGGTAAACCCCCCCACCCACCACTTTGCCATTCACAAAGTTTAGCTGAAATTACACCCTAGAGATGGTTTCAATAGCGAAATCTCTGCCTTTGCAGCATGCTGGGCGAGCTAAATCAAGTGCAACAAAAATAATCTCCGGACTATACTCTATTAGTCTAGTAGTCTTTTGTGAAGCATTATCCAACACAATAATGCTTGTGCAGCCGTCAATCATCCTTTCCTCCACCACTACATCAGTCAGTCATTGGCTGTTATTGTCTGTTGGCCACAGTCACACACGGGTGTACCCACAACTCTTTTGTCATCATTTCATCAGCAACCAGAGGCTGTGTTGCTGCTTACCCACTAAACATTAGCAGAGTCAATAAAAAAATTCCACCGTGGCCCCCTTCCACAGTGCAAACACGGAGAAATACAGTATGTAAACACTACCATGCTACACCGCTGTTGCCAGAACCCAGGAAGAAAAACTAGAGCTCTCTTCGACCGACCGTACAGTATCAATAACTGAGACATCCAATGGAGAACCCACACTGTTCATTAGGTGTGTAGCCTCTGGCAGATATGAAGGTCGGCTGTCCTTTTCCGCTCTCCTCTCTGCCGAGCGTCACCGGTAACTGCTAAATGTCAATGTGAAATATCAACTAATCTCAACTGAGTTCCCCGCGTACGGTTGGCCCGCTCATGGAGTCAGCGGTGCAGGAGTCTTATGATGACCACTACTGTCTTAACACGTGCCTATCTAGGAGGAGCGCGCATCAACCAAGTACACATCTGGAGGATGTCTTCAGGTGTCTACTGTTGTCTTCGAGTGCCTTCAGGTGTCTTCGGAAAAAATAAGTATTGAGAAATATAGTCAAAGCAAGCTATCTATGCTTTTGTGACGTCTGTTGAGGGTCTTTAATACCTAAATTGTGCCCAATGTGAAAATGCAATTACTCTTTTTTTTACATTTAGGCTACTCCCATATTACAGTTTACTTCTGGATTCACAATTTGGATATATTTACGTATATATGTCCAACCGTAAGGGTTACATATGATCGAGAATCTGCCCTAGTCGGACTTTAAGTTCATATAGGCTATATATGTTGAACATATATAGCCTATATGAACTTAAAGTCAGACTAGGGCAGATTCTCGATCATATGTAACCCTTACGGTCCCTCCCACCAGTCCTATTCACCCTGCTGGGTGTTAAAGAAATGTGACACAGGTTAATCAATGCAGCACCCACAGGTAATGGGTGTTGACTAACAACTCCCAGGCAGTTTTGAACTAGTGTTATGCTTGCAATTACAAGCTTCTGCAATTACATCCTTTGGGGAGCTATTGTATGTTTCAAAGTAAAGCTGCCTTGCAAAAGACCCCATGTGTTGCAAGGGGCAAGGAATTCACTTAGAAAAACAACAGCTTTTCCTGACATAATTCTTCTTTATTTGGGGCAATTCTCATACTCTGTGACCTGTTGTTTATGAAATGACTTTCTCCTGTCTGGCTAAGTTAAGATTTCCCTACAGCAAAATATGGCTTTTTATATGTATTTTTGTGTACAGTATGGGTGGCAGGTAGCCTTGCGGTTAAGAGTGATGGGACAAAATCTGAAAGGTCGCTGGTTCGAGTCCCCAAGCCTACTAGGTGAGAAGTCTTTCAATATTTCTTTGAGCAAGGCACTTAGCCCTAATTGATCCTGTACGTCACTCTGGATAAATTGACTAAAATGTAAAACTAGTGAATGTTCCCAACTGTTTCATGGGTTTATTGAAAGAGCAATACCAATAATTGATAGTTATAATATAACTTTAGTAACACAGCTGTATTAGTGAGTGATATTGCAGTGATATTCGATCCCCAGAGGAGGCAGTAAGAAACTCAGAAGTAAGGCTATAAAGAGCCTAATGACTGCTGAGGGGAGTTATCTGGTTACCGGTCTGCTGCCCCCACACTGTGACTGGGAGAATAATCTAGTGGGCGCACTGCACTCTGGGGCCTCCTTGACCGCAAAAATACCTTCTGCTTCACTAAAGACAAAACTCAGTGGACAATCCAGGATCGTTGCAGTTGGGAAATAGAAAAAGACTTAGATAGTAGATCAAGCTGTTAGTAGATGTTAGCGGAGAGATGAGTCTTGTTTCAACATTTCTACCAAACAGGTCACAATTTCTGTGTGAATTTTCCGTGATGATAGACGTCCTTTGTAAGACTGAACATTTCAGAGGTTGTGCAAACTGACAGATGAAACTATCCTCCGGTATTGCACTTGTATAAGTCAGTTGCTGTCATCATTCATGGAGAGCTGCTTTTCTTCGGTCAGCTGTATACTTGATAGTAGGGAGGCCCAGGGAGAGATATGAGACGCTTCTCAACTAGCTTCAGATGCAGGTCATGCAATGTTTTTCCAAATGATAAAAAAGTCACGGTGAAACTCCCAGTGACGCTGTAAGGTTTCAATATGCAATTTTAAAGAGGGATAGATGTACATGCTTTCGTGACTAACAAGGTCACAAATGGAAGCCAGAGAAAAATAAGTTGATTTAATTCTTACAGTACTTTGTCTCTGTAAGGTAATGGTTTTACAGTATCTAATCTATTTCATCGCAGTGAACAAATCCAGTTTATATATCTTAGATTGCTGTTAAGTTAAGAGGTACATTATGTGTGAAAAGTAAGTATTAAGAAAGCCGTAAATGCAAGCACATCAGACATTTTTAAATTGGAACTGCACCCTCTCACAAACAACTTATCCTCTTTGTGAATTTCTCAGGTGGCTGAATTATCACAGCAGTTGCAAATCCATTTTCTGGAAGGTGAGGCAAAATAGACAATATTTATTTCCTCCACCAAAACATAAATTAAAGTATTTCAGGGGCATATTCACCAAAGGAAAGCTTTGATTTGTCCTGGCCGTCACTTATACTGATCACTGCAGACAAGATCTAAGAAATAAGGCAAATATTTAACCTCGACTTGAACTTTCACTGAATATCCAACCCCGAATGGAATTATCTTCAAGAGGTCTAAAATTGAATGAAAAAAGTCCTGCGATGATACAGAAAAAGTAAACATTATTTCAGTTTATCAGTTCAGAATCTTGATTTGAATTTGATCTTATCCCAAATGTAATTTGGAGGCACTTAATCGAATTTGAAACACAGGAAACACCCTATATAGGCAATGATGATCAGTGAACCACAAGTATGATATTCTATGAAATTCAACAACACTATTGTGGAAATAACATTCCTCTTTCTTTAATCTTTTTCTGAGGACTGATGTTTGCGTTGACTTTGTTGCATAGGCTAGATCCAGACAGAACACTGTCTACTCTACTGCACAACACAAACACAAACCCAGACGTGACAGCTGTCAATCAAACGGTTCCCCCCAGCTGGCTCCTCCTGTCAGCCGTCACTCTCGCCACACTCTCCCAAGGTTCCGCTGGGCTCGGGCATCTCTCCCCTTGTTTTCGCACAAACAGATCCTATTCCTCCGCAAACAGGCCGATGCCGTCCCTTTTGATAACAATGTAATAATTCAAAACAATTGATTCAGCTCTTTGATGAGCACACTTTTATGGGTCATGAAGACTACCCTCCAACCGACATCTGTTTGATTTGAACTACTTGAACTTTATCCTCCGCTGGGTGATTTACCGAGCCAGATCGGTCCAGCCTGTTAAAGTCTTACTAAAATAAGGGTAACAGGGGCAGGATGACATGAATGCAGTGCCAAACCTTTCCAATTCAACATTTTACTAAAGCTATGGGAATAGTGTTCTGATATCTTAGGAAAGTAGGTTAGAGGTGTTGGCATCGTCATAAAAATGAATGATGTTACAATGTCTAGTCCTGATTTATTAGATGAGGACTAGATGTTTAGATGTTTGAATGTAACTTAAACATTTTACACACATGTCCTGTTGATATGCATGAGTTCTGCAAAAGTTTGAGTAAAGCAATTTTTCTCAATTTAGGATTTGACCCATTAATTAATGGAAACAGTGAAGTAATATATATAGTAATATGTGCATTATGTGCCTCATTATCCTTTGTTCAACTTAACATATCTTCAATCACAGAACATCGTAACAGTATGCTCTGTATATCTCCACCCTACTAGGGGAATGATTCAACCAGTGTCTAGTTTCCCTCACAGACAATTTGCTTGGACAGAGACATAAGGCGTTTTTACTTGGACAGAAATTAAAGTCTAATATTTCTTAGTTTCTCCCTTCCTTTTCCTTGGCTTGCTTTATTTCTCCAAATTATTAGGGCGCTGGGGACTGCGTCTGTTTCTGCTGCTGCCCTGCTCGTAGTTGGAGCTGTTTGCTAAAGCCATGGTAAGGCCCCTGAGATTCACCATCTCCTAGATGCCTATAACTCATCCCTAGCCCTGTCTCTGAAGGGAGCTTTTCCCTCAATCCCAGGCCTGAAATATCCTTTCAAAGGCCGCAGACTGGAGACAGTATGTAGGTGTTTTAGATAAGGTAGGAATTGCATTAAGGGATTTTCCGTTTGAAAGTTGGGTTTGGAGTTTTTTCCTTTCTTCCTCAGAGGCTTGAGAAGGACACTGGAAAAGGATGAGAAAAGAAGTGGAGGTACAACAACGTTAAGAACGGTGGCTTAGGTTTGTGGTCAGTTCACAGCTCATAAAGGAAAGAAAAGAGTATGTAGTGGATGTGAGTCATGCAGAAGGGCAATATGCAGTTGGAATAGAGCAGAGTTGTGTTCAGGAAGAATACTACTGAGTTATTGGACCACAGAGATATGAACAAAATATTCCAAGAACATTGATCTCTTCATATCCATAATTACAAGGAACTCGATTGAGACTGAATGTGGGAGAAAAAGTTGCCTAGAGAATTATGGATTTCAGAGCATGGAGTCCTTGATGCCAAATGTGAAAGCGTTCAATTAAAATCTCCAACCCTCAACCTCAGAACGAGCGATTTGTTTATTAGAGCTGAGAACTGGCCAACAGAGACTCTTTAAAAAAAAAGACAGTGGCGTGTGAAAGCGAAAGTCATTTTAAACAGTGAGCCTGTTAAGGCCTCAGTATGCCGGTATGGGCGTAGCATTTCCAGACCCTTTTCTACTCCATGCTCTCTGTTTTATAAGAGCTTACTGTCCGCCGTGGCGTTTACTTTAAAACGTTATAATTAAGCGGTCCCCGTTTTTTTTGCGAGGCTGATCGTGTTTACTTTTGCCAGCTTAACAAGCATAGGACCCGCTCGACACACAGTCACACTGACTCCCCGCTCCACATCGTATTAGCAGTTCAGTTTGTGGGCTCAGGTTACAGTGAGATTAGCCCTCTGGCATTCCCTTCGGTGCCGCACCGTAGCGCACTTTCACCCAAAGGGCTCGGCCACTCATTTTCCCTATGAAATCCCCCCTTTGAAATAACCCCTTATTTTCCTTAGTAACCCCTCCTGCTAGAAACAGGAGCAGTGAACTCATACATGACATAATATATAAGAACATTTGTATTTTATGTGAGTTAATGCTCAAATAAAACATACTTTTGGGTGATAAACGACATTTTTCTTCACAACACTGTACCGGCATTCACATTGGCTGACTTGCTATACTGTAAAAAACGTAGGCTAACCATGAAGTTTTATTTGACAAATTATGAGTGAAAGAATACTCATTTCTTATGGCATCCCCTCCAATGAATCTTTGAACATGTTTGTCTGGGGAATGTTTGGATGACTAACTTGAAAGATGAAGGATATTTCAAATGCAATAAGAACAATATTAGCATTTGCACCAACAAAACGCTGGAGAACACAGCACCACTTATAACCATTAGAATAGTTACATGCTGTCTAAATTGGAACAACATTTACATTTTAGTAGATGCTCTAATCCAGAGCGATTTAAGGTACTGATCCCCCATGGGAATCGAACCCACAACCCTGGCATTGCAAATGCCATGCTCTACCATCTGAACCACATGGGAACCTAAATCAAAATTATAATGAGTAATGAAAAAAAGTAATACAAGAGAAGGTAACAGTATTGCATAGTATTGCGAGCTAATACTCTTTTAAAATGTGAGATGAAAACAGTGTGTACCGAAGTGCTAACTGGTACCTGCCTATGATTTAAAGTCTCCTTAGTGGCGCAGCGGTCTAAGGCACTGCATCTCAGTGCTAGAGGCGTCACTACAGACCCTGGTTTGATCCTGGGCTATATCACAACCAGCCGGCATCATTGTAAATAAGAATGTGTTCTAAAACTAACTTGCCTAGTTAAATAAAGGTTAAATAAATAAAAATAAGCAAATGATAATTGAAAAAGCCTATTCTGGCCTATATGCAACATTGAGTCAGACCATACGTGGTTGTTGATAAAGCACCATGTCATTTATTTTAAACTTTTATTAAAGAGTATCAAGGAATGTTCTTTGTATGAGGTCAGCTTAGCAATTACAGAGTGAATCAATGACACACTAAAAACAAATGGTTCTATGTAGTGCCAAATAAGGGTTATTTGGCTTGTAACCATAGCAGATCACTTTTTGGTGCTATATAAAACTTTTTTGTGAAGGTTCTATAAAGAACCATTGAAAAATATGTTCTTTATAGCACCAAAACGGGTTTCTGCTATGGTTGTAACCCTTTGCAGATAATTTTGAAGAACCATACAGGTTTGTTTTATTCTGTTAAGCCATTTTATAGTGTAAACATTCCAATAGGTGTTATTGTTGTGTTAATTGACAAGTTGAATCAGGTGTGCTAGCTCTGGAACAGCTGGGGGTCCCTGAGGAGAGAGTTGACTTATTCAACCATTCTCAATTGACACAAGGCCATATGCTATGGTCACTGGCCCTAGACATATATAACATGTACAGTAATGTCAACAGATTAGATCAACTGGAATGATACTCTCACTCACAGTTGCACAAAAAAAGCAGTGAACAAACCACGCCCCAAAATATTGTAACAACCCAAATTCCTTATACCAGACGACACAATTTTTTTTTTATTGACGGATATCCAGGGGCACACTCCAGTACTCAGACATCATTTACAAACAAAGCATTTGTGTTTAGTGAGTCTGCCAGATCAGAGGCAATAGGGATGACCAGGGATGTTCTCTCGATGAGTGTGTGAATTGGACCATTTTCCTGTCAACATGTAATGAGTACTTTTGCGTGTTAGTTAAAATGTATGGAGTAAAAAGTACATTATTTTCTTTAGGAATGTAGTGGAAAAAAATTAAAAGTTGTCAAAAATATAAATAGTAAAGTACAGATACCCCAAAAATGACTTAAGTAGTACTTTAAAGTATTTTTACTTAAGTACTTTACACCACTGATTACAGGCAAGGCTGTCTTCAAGGGAGGGTTCCCTACCAGTCACTGACTAGCACCCACAGAAGAGCAGAACCCAGCATTCTGAAATGGAATACAGGAAAAAGGAGCAAGACAGGGGGAAAGTTGTTCTAAACAGTCTGGCAAGAAGTTAACTGGGAGGAAGGAGATTCTTCAAGTCAAATCAGATGACAATTGGATAGCTAACAGAAGCATAACTTGTGATTGGACAAGAGCCTTGTCAGATATTCTGTCATGTGAGTATCAGGACCGTTAGGATGAGTCGGAAGATATAGCCAGCAGCAGTAATAAAAATAAAGTTCAAGTCGACACCCCGTCTGTCTACAGAACATCTTCTCTCAACTCCAAGTTTGCTAACTAGAACAACTCATCCAACTTTTCCAAGGTAAAAGAGGATTTCCTATTTCTCTGCATGTACCTGGTGTATACATTTGTACTATAGAGCAGTAGGGAGTTTTGTACAGCCTAGGCAGAGATTAAGGCAAATTCTGATAAGGACTCAGAGTTGACTGCGCATTAAGGAGGATTAATGTTTAGCTGTGTGTGGCAGGGGCCTTCTCAGCATCGGTGTTGAGGCAGTGTTGCAGACCCCGCATTAATCCTAAATTAGTATAAAAGATCAGCTGTGGCAACCGAGGCAAGCCTTCTTAGGACTTAAGCTGGTAATCAAAACTCACTTTGGGACAATGAGGCACTGGGAAGGCCCTGATTTGAAGGAGGGAGAGGGGGAATTGAGGAGGAAGAATTGGGCTGGGGTGGTGGTGGTAGGGGATGGGGGTGTAACGAAGGCCTCTTGAAATAATGGAGGGGTAGGTGCCATCCACAGTGGTTTTGAACCCTCCTCTAGTGGTGTTGATGTTGGTTCGGGTTACCACAGTGCTGAACAGTGGTTGGAGTTGTCCATTAAACACTGTTGTTAGGTTAGAGCCTTGGTTCTCAGCATTTGCATCTAAGAGTGTAGTCTAACATCTGCTTTACTGCAATTATACTTTTTATGATTAACCCTTCACTGTGCATTTAATTGTTTTAAACTTGGATGATATAAAACAATAGGTGACAATATGACCTGCATGCACACAAGATGCACACAATATCCAGGATGTCTATTTAGATTTGATTTGGAATTGATTTGGATCTCTTTTAGTCCCCATTTGGACTAATCTTCCAATAGTCCAGGATAGAGGATAGTAGATATAGAGGATGTATATATTCAGGATGTCTATTTCCAGGATGTCTAAATACAGGATATATATATACAGTTGAAGTCGGAAGTTTACATACACTTAGGTTGGAGGCATTAAAACTAGTTTTTCAACAACTCCACAAATTTCTTGTTACCAAACTATAGTTTTGGCAAGTCGGTTAGGACATCTACTTTGTGCACGACACAAGTCATTTTTCCAAGAATTGTTTACAGACATATTATTTCACTTATAATTCACTGTACCACAATTCCAGTGAGTCAGAAGTTTACATACACTAGGTTGACTGTGCCTTAAACAGCTTGGAAAATTCCAGAAAATGATGTCATGGCTTTAGAAGCTTCTGATAGGCTAACTGACATCATTTGAGTCAATTGGAGGTGTACCCGTGGATGTATTTCAAGGCCTACTTTCAAACTCAGTGCCTCTTTGCTTGACATTATGGGAAAATCAAAATAAATTAACCAAGACCTCAGAAAAAAAGATTGTAGACCTCCACAAGTCTGGTTCTGTCTATATACAGGATGTCTATATACAGTACAGTAGAACTTTGTGCACCCATTAAAACTTAAAGGAGAGGCTTTTCCCAAATCACTCCCCGCATGGTGATTGGGATATTTACGGGAGATTGCTCTGCACTGCAGGACCATCTTTAAATGCTGGCTTTAACACCAACATACAACTGTGTCAAGTTGAAAAGAAGTTGTATAACATCAGCAGTAAACATCCGCTGTAAACATCAGCTGCATAACATCAGCAGTAAACATCAGCAGTAAACATCAGCTGTATAACATCAGCAGCAAACATCAGCAGTAAACATCAGCTGTATAACATCAGCAGCAAACATCAGCAGCAAACATCAGCTGTATAACATCAGCAGCAAACATCAGCAGTAAACATCAGCTGTATAACATCAGCAGCAAACATCAGCAGTAAACATCAGCTGTATAACATCAGCAGTAAACATCAGCTGTATAACATCAGCAGGAAACATCAGCAGTAAACATCAGCTGCATAACATCAGCAGTAAACATCAGCAGTAAACATCAGCTGTATAACATCAGCAGCAAACATCAGCAGTAAACATCAGCTGTATAACATCAGCAGCAAACATCAGTATAACATCAGCAAACATCAGCAGTATAACATCAGCAGCAAACATCAGCAGTAAACATCAGCTGTATAACATCAGCAGCAAACATCAGCAGTAAACATCAGCTGTATAACATCAGCAGTAAACATCAGCTGTATAACATCAGCAGGAAACATCAGCAGTAAACATCAGCTGTATAACATCAGCAGCAAACATCAGCAGTAAACATCAGCTGTATAACATCAGCTGTATAACATCAGCAGTAAACATCAGCAGTATAACATCAGCAGTATAACATCAGCAGTAAACATCAGCTGTTTAACATTAGCAGTATAACATCAGCTGTATAACATCAGCTGTATAACATCAGCAGTAAACATCATCAGTAAACATCCGCAGTAAACATCAGCTGTTTAACATTAGCAGTAAACATCAGCAGTAAACATCAGCTGTACAACATCAGCTGTATAACATCAGCAGTAAACATCAGCTGTATAACATCAGCAGCAAACATCAGCAGCAAACATCAGCTGTATAACATCAGCAGCAAACATCAGCAGTAAACATCAGCTGTATAACATCAGCAGCAAACATCAGCAGTAAACATCAGCTGTATAACATCAGCAGTAAACATCAGCTGTATAACATCAGCAGTAAACATCAGCTGTATAACATCAGCAGCAAACATCAGCAGTAAACATCCGCAGTAAACATCAGCTGTATAACATCCGCAGTAAACATCAGCTGTATAACATCAGCAGTATAACATCAGCCCTATAACATCAGCAGTAAACATCAGCTGTTTAACATTAGCAGTAAACATTTGCTGTATAACATCAGCTGTATAATATCAGCAGTATAACATCAGCTGTATAACATCAGCAGTATAACATCAGCTGTCTAACATCAGCTGTATAACATCAGCAGTATAACATCAGCAGTATAACATCAGCTGTATAACATCAACAGTATAACATCAGCTGTATAACATCAGCAATAAGCAGTGCCCTGCCAAACTGGTTCTGGACAGTGATACCAAAGTTCAGACACCACTCTATTCTTTTGGGACATAAAACTGAGGAAATGTATAACTTAAAACACAAGCTGTATATGATGAACACTTGCAAATTTCTCAATGTGTAAATTATTGTATATACTGCCCCCACATGCGATGTGATGTAAGAAATTAAAACTACTGTTAATAAATGGCTACATTTATTAACAACGTACAGTAGATATGTTACATCTTATAAGCTGTACACTAATAAGGAAAAATATTAAATCGAAGTCATTGAAGATTTATGCTGTGCGCAATACAAAAGTGGAGACATATACACGTGAAAATAGTTCCGAACTATATGAACAAGTTCTTCAATTATTTATTTCTAGAGATTTTTTAGTGCTGTAGAAAACTACAGTGGCCTTGAAAAAGAAATCATCTCCTCAATCAGCTCCTTTTGGCTTGAGCCAAGTGGCAGCAGCCTTTTAACTGAGCACTAACTTTCCAAAGAGCTTTTCCATGTCCACAGCATTCACAAAGTATGCGAACAACAGACCAAATACAAATGAAAGGGGACAACACGCAGAAAAAACAACAACACAGCCAGCCAACCATTTAGGGCATTTGTACCGCACTGTGGCAAAACCCAATCTCTTCAAGTGCCAGCAGGGTACCAGCCTAACCAAGCAGAGGCACCCCTCACCACTCCCCCCCCCCCCCCTGCTCAACCACCCACTGCTCCAGCTAAGATTAGACAAATTAAACATCATTATTCACGTCACTCCCACAGCTGGCCTTTTAAGTGGTTTTATGTTAACTATCATAATGGTTTGCTTTGAAAGCCCCAGTCTTCTCCCTAATTTATAATATGAAAAAGTACTTTTGGCCCAGTCTCGGTGGGATTTTTTCATCTCTGGCACTGCAGTGGAAAAATAGTGGGGTTTGGGGCCTGTTTGGTTAAAAGTCAGACAGACAGAACTGAAGCCAGCTCAATTGAAATTCTGCCAATCTACCATGTAGTATTTTATCAATTATGAAACATTGTTGAGTGTAGAGAGAAGTCTTTTGATGCTGTCTTATTTGGGCAGGATAGTACAGTATGTGTGGAAGGTCGTCTAACTCTCACATCTCTCCATACGTTTCTAATGTAGGCTCCTGTGGGGGGGAAAAAGCCTGGTCGTTTTATCCGTTTTTTTCCCAGCGACCTGAAAATGGATGTGGTATTGGCAGGAGGCCAGTGGACTTAGCAAGACCGGTGATGGATAACATAGTTTCAAACCCATCATCACCCAGAAACATGTGCAATGTGTCTGCAGTGTGATGACCCCCACCCAGGCTGAGTTTGGTCTAGACACGGACACAGGAAGTGACAGTTTGTCAACTTCCTGTTCTCTGCCCCATATCTGAAATACATAATGATATGACTGCTAACAGGCTCTGACGCATGCTCGGAGTGCTACTGTGGAATACTTAAAGCTAATTATCAAAATAGACATCCAAATATCTCCCAGGCTGCTTCACAGCTTTGGTGGTAACATTCTTATCCAGTTATATAAGAGTTAATAACCTTACCTGTCAGATCATTCAGTAGTGATTAAAACTAGAAATGTTTGTTTCTGAATCGTTTTACTATTTAAAACAATGAAACAATTTTCAATGTAGGATGGTGATAGTCCATGGCTAGAATGTCATCTTGATTAGGTTAGGGGAGAACTAACCTGACAAAATCCTGATATCCTAACTGACAGTATCACTTTATGGGCCATGAAAATTCAAAACGTGCCAACTATAAAAGCAAATTCCACTTCACTGCATCTGCTCAGAACATTATTTTCTTTGATGAGTCGCGAGTATCAACATCAAGTCTAGCAGCAGGGAGCGTGTAACTTTCCAAGAAGAAGAAAAAAGACTTTCACAGCAGGTTAGGATTCTGTGTCTCTACATATAGAGCTACTCAAGCCTTGGTGAAACATGATATGTAACTCTGTGAGCTCCGGGTTTTAGATCCTGTATTAAAAACCCTTGACAATCTTTTTTCTCTCCTTCGACTTCACTCAGCATTCCACGTTAGCACTCAGCGTCATATTTCAAACTCTTGGAAATTAGGAGGAGCTCGCCGACACTTTCCGAGGAGTTAAAATGACACATATATGTTTTATTGATTATAAACACATGGGATGGCAATGATACTATGCCGGGTTAGTTATCACTGGAAAATGAAAGACAAAAGACTGTGGAGTCAAATCAGTGTCTGTGTGTGTTTTGAGGCTCTGTGGGGCGCTGCTTCTCATCCCACAACACAGCACTGATTTATGCGTGACACATCTTAGTAAGTGGAGTCAGCACATAAGAAAAGCGTAGCTGGAACCACACTCTCTTTCACATTCATATGTTTCACATTTCTACTCCCTCTCTCTCTCTCTCTCTCAGAGAAGATGACATTTCATTTCTTACTGCAAGTCATCTCATAAAGGACTAATTCAATTTAGACCAAAGCCTGTCCATAATACTTACTCCATTTCTTTTTCTTCATTTGGACTTCATCTCGTGCATAAGTGAGAGAAAATGTGGTACATATTCAAATGTTTTCTCTTGGCAACAGTCAACGTATTTTGACACAGCAGTTGTTAAAGGATGCGTCAGTAAGACAGAATATGTTGAATTTATCCTTAGCTCCCCTAATTGCATTCATTGGTATCATAATCCATCCAGAAGACATTGACTTTTCAGCATCAAAGTGAGCCTTGGCAGGTTTAGCGGTGCACATCTTTCTTTGGTTAGACCAGACAGCTCACTGAATGAACCTTATGATTTATGCTGGTGGTGGTGATGGGGGGGTTGTTGAGTAAGACTATGGGTAGCGTCAGCGGGCCTTACCACTGGGTTGCATTGCCTTTTAGCCTACTCATTCCACCTATGCCTTTTTTTTCTCAACTGTGCCCTCACTGTAATTTGGTGGTGGGGGGTTTGGACTGCCATGTGTAAGATAAACGGATCAAGGGGGTATAATTGCAGTATTTGAAAATTGTATTAATAATAAATGAACGAGAGCATTCATTAATGGTTAGAAATCCATTACCCAGTCATATGACCAGGTCAGACTCATGTGTCTGGGGTCACGCTACAGCTGAGGGTATTCAATTGCTTATTGAAAATGCCTTTTCTGATAGGTATCCCTGTTATAGTTTGATTTGATGGCAAAAATCTGTGTTTAGGACATAGTTGTGGATATGAAAAGCATCTATATCGCATCCTAGTGTCAATTGTTCATCTGCACAGGTGTGAAGTTTGTTTATGGTAAAACACCATAACAGTAAATCACTAAATTAAAGTATTTTATAGAGAAAATGGATTGATATGCTTTGTCATAGTTTTTCATGGTGCTGTAGGCCTAATTTTTAAAACAGTTCAAATTATAATGTCCAAGACTAATTAAGTAGATGACCACTCACCAAAAACATGTGCTTTAATTGAAGAATAACAAGTAGCACTCTGCTTTGGAAGGCCCATCAGCCCATTGTCCTCATCCACCAGAATAGCAGGAGTTTTCTATATTTAAGTGTTGGGGTCAAGAATGATCCCCTGTGGGATTACAGTGGCACCCATCATACCAGTCGACAGTATCAAACATCCAGCCTTCTCTGTTGCCATCAGAGACACTTGCCCACACTGACACTACACCCTGCACCCGCCACCACTGACAGCTAGCGAAAGGTAACCCACCTCCGCTTGTTTCCGATAACTAATCTGATCTAATCTGGGGTCTTTCAGGGTGTTAGAGGTTCTGTAAAGTAACATGGGACCAACATTCTAATAATGTGAGGACAAAGGCTGGGGTTGGAAGACTAGGTCTACTGTACACCAAACAGAGTCGATGTTACAATAGACGTAGATCCTCATACCTTATCGCTAACTCTGCCATCTGGTGCCATATTTTCATTGCGTGAAAATAGTGGCATAGTGTAAGTAGTGGACAGGGTTTTACACCATCAACAACAAAAAGTTGTAAGGAAAACTCAAATGAATCAAGTCATGTAAATTCAATGGAAAGTTCCCAATATGTGACTCACTTATTGTAAATGTGTAGGCCTTGTCTGCTAGTCCTGTGACATAACTGCTGGTAGCACCATGTACCGAGCTGTGAAGAACACCCATAAGATGGCTAGTAGGATTGTAGCAAGGTTAAGGACGGAGGTTTGACTGCACCAGCAGTTTAAGGGGCTCGGGGGGAGTTGCTCTTTAACAGTCCGGCACTCAATGTTCCTGCGCTGCATTTTCATCCATTAACACATCCACCGTGTAGGTTTTCTATTTGGGAAGTGTAATGGGAGGCAGATGAGTGTCTGACATGGATCCCCTTGCAGTAAAGAGGCCCCAGTAGGAGGAGAAATTTGTCCAAGTAAAATCACCCCGACAGGGGGGAAACTCTTAGGTCAGAAACCCCAAAGTTGAGGCAAGCAGAGCCCGATGGGTTTCTGATGAAAACAGTGTGATCTATCATCGCCACAGTGCCCCTATACGTTAAGGGACGAGACACCCTGTTAGCTTCCTCTTGATCAAGGTTAAACGGAGCCAAGTGGGTTGCGGGTGGCATCATTGATTAAATAGAGGGAGGAATGATTTGAAATGTTTTTTTGTGTGTGTATGTACATAGGCCTATATACAGCAACTGATCACAATGTCGAGGAGAGATATTTTTATGTCTAAGAGTGGTTTACTTGTTGCTAATGCTACATCTGAGATAGCATCTATATCCTGACGAAAATCATTTTTCATAGATCATTACTACGTTTCTGTCCACTATATCACTGTATACTTTGGCCATGAGCACAGTCTATTGTACGTTTGGTATTCATTCTGTGATGAAATCAATTCTCTCAAATAAACCCCTTTTAGCGTATAGCTTCCCAATCTGACGTCCTACTGACCCTAGAAGTAGCCTATGAAGCTAGCTAGTTCCCAGTACTCAGGGACCTAGACAGTCTGGGATATATTACCACGGGAGCTACAGAGTCGCTCTGAGAAGAATGCCGGCGGTTTAAAACAAATGTTATTGTTTGTCACAGGAAACCGATGTGATTACTGTTTTCTCTCACACACTCACGTTGAGCACCGCGCCGTATTTGTGCATGTGGTTTGCATTCTCAACCAGCACCTTATAGTCTTCATCTTTATTAAGTCACACCTAGGATAGGTTCAACAAAGCACCACACTGTTTAAACAAAGTATTTGACAATCTCTAGAAGGAAATCTGTCTGTTCACTTCAAACAATAGATTGGGTTTCCTTAACATGGCAGCGGTTCAAAAGGGAGATCAACAGGAGGAAAGACACTATACGGGACAGGAGGAAAGACAGGAGGAAAAGACAGGAGGAGGGCAAGAGGACAAGAGGGGAGGGAAAGACGGGAGGAATAGACAGGAGAAAAAGACAGGAGGAAAACGTTGAGTGGTGCCGTCGACGTCTGTGTTGTCGCGACTTGTCAGCAAAAGTGAGGACTCTCGTACTGAGGGGTGAAAAGGGGGAGTTATTGTGTCTCTTTATGATGCGGTTGTAATGGGGAGTTAGCTGTGCTCGCTATTGTAAAGGTGAGCTGTTGAGAGTGCACTACTCTCTCTGTGTGTGTGTGTGTGTGTGTGTGTGTGTGTGTGTGTGTGTGTGTGTGTGTGTGTGTGTGTGTGTGTGTGTGTGTGTGTGTGTGTGTGTGTGTGTGTGTGTGTGTGTGATTTCCTACATTATAAGGACCCCAAAGTCCTAACATTTCACTTTTTCAGGTCCAGATTTTATTAAAATTCTATTTTAAGCTTAAGGGTTAGATATAGGGTTTTGGGGTTAAGGTTAGGGATAGGGATAGGTTTAGAGTTAGGGTTTATGTTAGGTTTAGGGTTAGGGTTATGTTTTGGGTTAAGTTTACGGTTAGGTTTGGGGTTTTGGGGATTAACATTAGGGTTAGGTTAGGTTAAAGTGGAACTGACAGCAATTTGGCAACATGAAATCTTATTAAAATCATCTGTTCATATACACCCCCAGGAGAATATGACACTTTAAAAAAAAGTATATATATGGTCAGTTTCACGTTTTCATAAATTCTTAGAACGTTTCGGAATTACATATACTAAGGCATTTGTAAAAATTCTATATATATATATATATATATATATATATAGAGTGGGAAAGCGGCCGTGCGTTTGGACAATTAATAGACACTTAATTAAATAAAACCTAATAAAAACATCTGTCTCGTCCAAAACCGAAGTCTATGCAGACCGATGTGCCATAGCCAATCAGAGTTACAGTAGGCCTTCATGCAAACAAGCCATTTGGCCTGCCAACATTCACTTTGAACTTGACTGTGTGTTTACAGGAAGTTTCAACATTCGCCAAAAGTGACAAAATATTCCTGAACGGATTTCTGCAAATATGTAAATACTACAGGAGTCCTTTAACATTTGGGAACTTTACAGTCCTATCGATCAAACAACCATGAAAGGGTAGGCTCTCTCTCCCTCAGTGATGCACAACAACAAGATCAAAAACTAACGCTAGCCAGAGCAAGAGATGAGCTAATATTTAACGAAGGAACATTACATAAAACCTCTCAAACCTTTTCAGCCAGTTGCCCATCAAAATTGCACTGATAAATAATGGGGAATTGAAGCCTACTTGTCCTTCTGCAGCTTGCCTGCCAATGCATTAATTCTTGTCCCAACCAAGCACCCAAGTTAACTGCTAAAGTTGGCTAGCTAGCTACTTCCAGACACTAATGAGAGAACACCTCACTCTGACCATTTTACTCCCCGTAGCAGAGTTGGTTAGGCTGTTTACTTGTTATCTAGAGTGGTCGTGAATAACTATTACCTTTTTTGACTATGTTTACTGACACTGTCATATCGAGTGAGTGTTGCAAATGTATCAGTTATTCTGCCCCCAGGCACACTCAGATGAGAGCGCTCTGAAATCCGAGTAGACATCCTAACTGGATAACAGTCATTCAAGTTCTTGCTAGCTAACCAAATAGCACCTGCATCTCTAGCTGTGTATAGCCACCGAAAAACGATGTGAGAGGGAAAAGTCAGTCACTCACCCAGTCCTGCAATGACATGACATCCTCCCAGCAGCTACCTATCTAGCTAACAGTAGGCTCCTTGTTTTTTGCTTTAATGTACGTCATGGAATGTTGAGTCAAACAGAACCTATTTTTAAGACCTCTTATAAAGCTGGTGTTGTAGCATCAATGGGGAATTTGATATTTTTGATTGATATTATTATTGTCTGTTTGTTTCATATCCGCAAAGTTGTTAAAACGCTGTCAGTTCCACTTTAAGGGTTAGTATTAGGGTTAGCTGTTAGGAAAACCAGGGTTTTTAATGGTCAAACATTTTTACATTCCAAAAAGTCCTGCCATTTCAGGAAAACAAAGTGTGTGTTTGTGTGTGTTTGTGTGTGTGTGTCAGTGTGTTAAATTGTGCCAATTATTTACCAAACAATATGAGGCCTACTAAATTAATTGCAATCTCTCTCTCTTTCGCTCTCTTTCTCTCCACCCGGCATGAGAAACTGAGGTCCCGGTCACCCGGCATATCAAAGATGAGAAACTGAGGTCCCAGCCACCCAGCATGAGAAACTGAGGTCCCAGTCACCCGGCATGACAAAGCTGAGAAACTGAGGTACCAGTCACCCGGCATGTCAAAGCTGA
Organism: Oncorhynchus nerka; assembly: GCF_034236695.1. Lineage (NCBI taxonomy): Eukaryota > Metazoa > Chordata > Actinopteri > Salmoniformes > Salmonidae > Oncorhynchus > Oncorhynchus nerka. Next base: position 61,605,332 of record NC_088401.1, read on the forward strand.
GAAACTGAGGTCCCAGCCACCCGGCATGTCAAAGATGAGAAACTGAGGTCCCAGCCACCCGGCATGAGAAACTGAGGTCCCAGTCACCCGGCATGACAAAGCTGAGAAACTGAGGTCCCAGTCACCCGGCATGTCAAAGCTGAGAAACTGAGGTCCCAGTCACCCGGGCATGACAAAGCTGAGAAACTGAGGTCCCAGTCACCCGGCATGTCAAAGCTGAGAAACTGAGGTCCCAGTCACCCGGCATGTCAAAGCTGAGAAACTGAGGTCCCAGTCACCCGGCATGTCAAAGCTGAGAAACTGAGGTCCCAGTCACCCGGCATGTCAAAGCTGAGAAACTGAGGTCCCAGTCACCCGGCATGTCAAAGCTGAGAAACTGAGGTCCCAGTCACCCGGGCATGACAAAGCTGAGAAACCGAGGTTCCAGTCACTCGGCATGAGAAACTGAGGTCCCAGTCACTCGGCATGACAAAGCTGAGAAACTGAGGTCCCAGTCACCCGGCATGTCAAAGCTTAGAAGTCAGACTGTTTGTTTTGCCTCGTATGTCAACACGGTCTCTGTTCTCCTAGAGAGGCTTTTATCTTCAGCAGCTTTCCAACATGCACTGTGTGTGTGTGTGTGTATGTATGTGTGTGTGTGTGTGTGTGTTTGTGTCTTTGTACCACCCACCGAACACCGAACACCTCAGTCTCAAGACACCACAGCCAATCAACCTCCTCAATCTAACTCAATATGCAAATGTTGTGAAAGGAGCCAATTAGAGAATTGATCTGGTTTGAAAGTTTTAATTCCAAAAATAGGTTTTCAGAGTCCTCCCTCCCAGTAATGGTTCTCATGTGAAGCTGTGGCTTTTTCCAGAGGGAACTTGAACGTGCTTGGTGGTAAACATTTGTTTATGTTTTCCTCAGGCTGGCACATCATTTCAAAGGGAAGCATGTCACAAAACAGACCCTCGTATCTCCTTCACATTGAAAACACATTGAGGCGCTCGCTGTTATAATGTCAAACCAACCGACAGGCATGCTTGTTGATGCTGTCAAGTATTTATTTTTTCTGTGCCAGGCGTAAAAAGATTGAAATTAGTATGAGAAAAAGTTAGGATAATTGAACCATTTAATCAGCAAGCCAATGGTTGGTTTAGTCAAACTTGGATTCACACTCTGAAGCCCCCCGACATGCAGGGCTGTGTTGGTCGAGTGCTTTTGCGGAATGGTGTGCGCGTGTGTGTGCATGCGTGTGCGTGTGTGCGTGCGTGTGCGCGTGCGTGCGTGTGTGTGTGATGTGGAAGCCTTAATCCGTTGGAATGATCTCTACTATATAGAGATGTAAAGTGAGTGTGTGTGGTGTGTGTATTCACTTGGCTGCCTGTATGGTGTTTAGAGAAGGCCATAAAGCACATGACTGGGCACTATTCTGTAACTTTATTTTCCACTGTGTTAAGCCACAGCACATGGTTAACAAGGCCTCCTGTTTTAATTGCTCCCACCGCACAGCTCAGACACACTACTTGAGCGATGACAACCAATGTCATTGGCAGGACCACCAAGTTAAAGCTAGTATATGCCTGCGCCGGGGAATAGAACATCATTTTTCATTTTAATACTCAGTTCAATATTCGAAGTGCTCCGCACTGCCATATTTTGATTGAATTTAGAAAAATTAATAAATCTTCTGACATTTCATTTATGTTTCATCACATTGATACAATCAGGAGAAATATGTCCTCTCCCCCCTTTTGAAGGCGATGCTGTCGAGTTTAACAGCTTTTAAATTAAATTAGGATTCTTATGAAGTCCCATTTCCACTAGATGACATTTACCAGAGTCCTAAAAAGTCTGGTTGACAAGGTTTTCATTAAATACTAGGCAAGCCGTTTGCTGCTTGAAAGGGAGAAAAATTCTACTAAAATCATTGGTCTTTTTTATTGCTTTCCCTGCATGGCCTTTACCCAACAAACAAGAGACTGCAAATCCACATGTAAGTAGCCATCACCTCAAACCTTAAGTCCTTGCAATATGTTAAAATAACAATTCCTTATGTTTGAGTGTCATTAACTAAAGGACACACACACCTTTATAACAACTAAATCAAACATGACACTGAATGATATTTGGTCAGCGTCGATTACATTTGATCCGGTAAGGGTGCTCGAGTATAGCTGAGATCCGTTATTCCGTTAGTACGCACTAAACCTTTTATTTTATTGCCTTTAATGTCGAACATTCAGGTGTGTGTGAATGCATAATCGAAGTGTTGTGTGTATGTAAATGCTATGGGTCAGAGATTAGAACACACCTATTACAATGCCAGTGGAGGGTGGACATGCAGTAGGACAGCAGTACCATAGTGTCATCTCAGACAGCCCTGACAGCACAGTGCTGTGAGGAATGGTCCTGGTCAGCCTAAGGAAGACGGAGATGGAAGCAGAGATGGCCTTATCTGGGCTTTAATTTCTCTCCCGAGGTGAGCTGTGAGAAGATCAGTGACACTAAACCCCAGGAATTACCCTAGATATTGCCCCCCTGTGCTCTGCAAATGAAATCCGGCCGCCGGGTAGGAAGAACATCATGGTTAACGCTCCAAAAATCTGTTTTTGTGCTAGACCACAGCTGGCGTGATAGGGAGGGAGACGGACGGAGGGGGGAGGAAGAAAGAGAGAGGAGGAGGAAGGGAGTAGGGGAGGTGGGGACCGGAAAAGTCAGGGAGAATAGGAGAGAGTGAGAGCCTGTTGACGGACAGATGGTTCAGCCTCTCGCAGGTCCAGACTCGAGAAGAGTTCTTGCAGGAAGTCCCTGGGTTTTGTGCGTGCCCTTCCTCTAGCGGAGTGAGTTTATATTGAATAAAGGTGGTGGTGAAACCAGAACCATGGCCCACCTGTCTAGGGGGGTCTGAGTGTGTGTGTGTGTGTGTGTGTGTGTGTGTGTGTGAAACTCTCTACATGTCTGTATATGTGTGTGTGCACAAGTGTGTGTGTGTGTGTGTGTGTGTGTGTGTGTGTGTGTGTGTGTGTGTGTGTGTGTGTGTGTGTGTGTGTGTGTACAGTATGTCCGTGTATGTGTGTATGGTGGGGCGGGAGGGGAGCACTGTGATCATAACCTTCAGAGTCCTGAGCCCCACCAGCTGTCTGTCCCATATGCTGCCCCGTGAATGTCTAAACAGAGTCTACAGCCAAGGAGCTGGGACCTCTCTTACAGAGTCTACAGCCAAGGAGCTGGGACCTCTCTTACAGAGTCTACAGCCAAGGACCTGGGACCTCTCTTACAGAGTCTACAGCCAAGGAGCTGGGACCTCTCTTACAGAGTCTACAGCCAAGGAGCTGGGACCTCTCTTACAGAGTCTACAGCCAAGGAGCTGGGACCTCTCTTACAGAGTCTACAGCCAAGGAGCTGGGACATCTCTTATAGAGTCTACTGCCAAGGAGCTGGGACCTCTCTTACAGAGTCTACAGCCAAGGAGCTGGGACCTCTCTTACAGAGTCTACAGCCAAGGAGCTGGGACCTCTCTTATAGAGTCTACAGCCAAGGACCTGGGAGCTCTCTTACAGTCTACACTCACACACACAGTTTCACTTGCTGACAATACACTCTCTCACACACACACACACACACACACACACACACTATCCCTACAACCATGCAGACACCCACTCACACACACAAAGACCCCCTGGGGACCATTATTAATAGGTCCTGATCAACACGCTGTACTCTTTAGAAGCCCATTGCCTCTATTCTCCAGAAATAGAAGGCGCACATCCAGTTCGAAGACGGAGAGGACTTAAAGCTTCTAAATAAAAGGATGGATGTTCACCCATTGCCAAATCTACTTGTACTCTGTTCCAAGAAGGAAAATGTGCTAATCTCCAGTCAAGTCCAGAATAGCAGGTAGTTAGCAAGGAGATCTAAAGATAGATGGGACGGGATCAGATTCCACTTGAGATGGAACTTTGATCTAACTATATGCTGGCTTCTTGAGCAGCGAGAATAATGACAATTTTTGTATGGTTATTTGGTTAACATATAGGGCGGTATATGATAAACCTGTAACATTTGGCAGTAGTTCAATGGGACGTAAAATGTGGTGCTATGGAAATGTTTTGAAATGTAATGGAAAAACTGTGGTGGCCAGTTTGTTAAAGGATTCCTCAAGGAGCCTCAACTGGAATGAATAGAATTCGACATATCAAAAAATGAAAATAAATCTTGACGCTGTGGTTTCTTAGCATTCCATACACCAGAATCAAGTAGGATGAAAAGGGGGACTCATTTGAAATATAAACACCCCAAAAATACATGTATTTATTTTGTCATTTGTATTGCCACTAAATGGGCATAATGTTGTCTTGTAATTACACCAGACCTAAAGTCTGGGGTGGGGGCGGCAGGTAGCCTAGTGTTTAGAGTGTTGTAATGGAAAGGTTGCAAGATCGAATCCTCGAGCTGACAAGGTAAAAATCTGTGGTTCTGCCCCTGAACAAGGCAGTTAACCCACTGTTCCTAGGCCATCATTGAGAATAAGAATTTGTTCTTAACCGACTTGCCTAGTTAAATAAAGGTCAAATAAAAAAATAAGAAGTCAAGTAGTAAGAGGCCTAAGGTAGGTTTGGAGATGCTTAGTTCCCTGGTCATTTGGACTTTCCCCAACTTGGGAGTAGAAACGCACAAGTGTTATTTTCCAAGTGGTTTGGATGGGGCTTTACCTGGCTTTGGCTGTTCATTTAAGCGTTCAGTACCTTCTGCCTTTTGGCTGCCTGCACGTGTCTTGAGGCCATGGCGTAACGTACCAACCCTTTAGCTGACAAATACTGCAGCTACCACTTACTAGGCTTCTCCATTTTATTCTCCCCTTGCTTCAGCAATCCTACGGTTTGCATTAATAAGGGAACTTGAGTACGATTCAACACAGTTGTCGGAACTCAAGCATACCTCAGTTAAATGATACAGTACTGTCTACCGCAACGGTTTTAAAGGAGAGATTTTGTTCATTCTGAGAATACTGGTCTATATCGTTTTACTGCATGTGAGTAATGATGACATGATAATTTTTGGTCTTTCATCAACTTCTCTGTCTGTGATGTCTGGTTTCTGTCACTTTCACCGTCATGAATCATTACTTTGACCAGATTCCTACTTGCTGAAACCAATTTTACATCCAAGCCTTGCAAAAGCAATTTCAAAATCAGCTCTAATTTAGGCCCAGTAGACTTTGAAGATTGACTCAGGGCTTTATGTAGAAAATGCCTTGTTATGACAGAGCCTTCTCACATATTTGTCCAATTATCAATTATTATTAGGCTACTGAGTTTGTCTATGCTTTTTAGGTCGAACAGTGGTTGTTGAGTCAAGAACCGAGAACTGACGAGAGCTTGCTCTTTTCCAAACAAGGTGGCGTGGCTGGTGTTTGGCTGACCACACTGGATCACAGATTTTTTTTAAAAGTAGATATCTATTTTTCTGTTTTTCTGTTATGCCTCACACTTTATTCAAACCAATAGCTTTTCTCTGTTCCCTAATAAATGCCCAACCACGTCACGTCACAATGACCAGAACCACAAACTTAACAGTTCAGGTATACAGTTCCCCCAAGTTCGCCTCCATTAGCCTCCTCTTTACAGCTGGCATTTCTGACATCTCATGTTGCGTTCCCCAAATGTTACAGACGGAGAGGGCAGACATCGTAAAGAAAAGAAAAAGCACTCGCCCACCTGTCGTTCCGGCGTGGGGCTAGGACGGCCATTTGAGACCCACCTGTGATGCTTTGGTCTGGTAGGGTTAGAGTGGAGGCAGTGGTAATATGGAAACCCTATCAAGCACACTATGGACAGAGAACCCCACCACCCCCATTATCTGCCTAAACAGGTGAGGTTCCCCACTGTAGCCTGCATAGATATTGGGTTTCCCCCTTTGATACCCTGTTACAGAGTTAATTAATTTCCCAGACCGCCACACACCCCTTTCGACTGACAAACAAAACGGGGAATGTCGATATGAGAACACCTCTTGAGAATGTGTGTCGATTTTACAAGCGGCCGTCAACATGTGTGATTTAACCCTTTGGCCCTTTGTTGGGAAACAATGATAAAAAGTGGAAGTGGCAATGTGACCATGTCAACAACAATACATTGTGATAGTACTCATGGACACAGCTTAATTAAGTACCTGTGTACCATAAACAACACAAACATTTGTCTGCACATCACATTTCTAAAATAAAATTTGGACAATCTTCAACATTGATTGAGAGAGAGAGAGAGAGAGAGAGAGCGCTTGAAAATACTGCCTTGTATCCAGATCACGTCGAGGGATTCTCTGTCACTCAAAGGGGAAACAACAGCCGAGGAAATTGGGAAATGCTGACAAATTGTATTGTGTAGCCACATTAATAAGTCTCAGGAGCTTAAACAACCATGTACAAGTTGTTATCCACCACTTCCAAAGCCAACAAACTGAACATCCCCCTGCTGTGCTAGTCTCAGTTGTGCTCTGTTTCTTGACATTGATTGGTTATTGTTGAGCTGAAGAGACACCCGAAACCATGACCCCTGACCCCTGCGATTCCAGTTGTTTGGTGATTCTTCATTTCTGGTCGTTGACACAATGGCACGAGGCGAACTTGGACTGCACTTGACTCCCGGCGTCCTCCCCTCTATATTCTAGCCGTCCTATATCCAGTGACGTGTCTGACATAGCTCCCCACTAACAGAACAATGCAAAGGATTACGACAGGGAGCTAAATTTCAAGACCATAAGCATCCCTATGAAAATACTTGGGTCAGTTCAAACAACCAGGAACTTTCATGATGTAAGCCATCTCACCCCACACATGCTGCACACATGCTTACTTTCCTCCATTATGTAGGTAATGCCCCTTCTGCAAATTAGCTAGGTCCTAAAAAAAGAAAAACCTGTTTTCAGAAATAAATGTCTTTGTTGTGATGTGTATGGAATGGTGCTGAAATCAGAGACGTACATACATTTGTAGCAAAAATAACTCTGCCACATATTCAAATGAAGGCCTCCTTTATTTATTGTGACGCACATATGGATTGATCCATTAGAAAAGCTATAAGTTAGTTCTGTCAGGGCATGTTTTAATGCCCTGGGAACGTCTCTGTCATAGTGCCATGACAAGATTTGTTGGAGAAATGAAACCTTGCCCAATCAACAAGCAAATAAGAGCCACTTGTGCAACATTGCTTCAGGGATATCAATGGCACACATTTTTTGTGATCTATACGGACAATTCAAAAAGGTCCCCATGAGGCAAATGGTCACTATTGGCATTTTAGTTTTTTCCTTGTGTCTCAAGAGGGGTGCTGGCATCTGTTGTGACCTTTGACTCTTTTGTCATTGGGATGTGTAAGGGATAAACACAGACACTCTGCATATTATCTTTGAAATAATGGACGACATGGGTGTCCACAGAGTTCAAATGGTGGTCCGCGGGGTTCAATAGTTGCAAGATAATGTACAGAGCAGGGGTGTTTATCCCACGGTTGCTAAAGAAAAAATGTTCAAAGATATTTTCATTTTGATAAATGAATCCATAGTTTTTAAAACGGTAAAAAGTAATTTACTGCTGGAACTACAACAGAGGTGTCCTATATTGTTTCCAACTGTCCCGTATATATGAATGTAATGTCCACCCTAAAATACCCTTCTAGGCAATCAGAAATGAGTATTCAACAATGCTGTATTATGTGTCATATGATCTGGTGTAAGAGAGAGAAGCTCTATTATACTTTATAGTATTCCCCTCTGTCCCGATAGTTTTGTCCGATGCGCTTGGTGATTTAACAAGTGAAAAGACTTCCTGGAATGGCAGGGGTATTTTTGACTGTGACAATATTTATAGAACCTGGGCACGCTTTATTTCAGTGAGATTGTCTACGCAATAGCATCCATAAATTCATCCAGTGTTGAAAGGATGCAAACATACCATGAGGGCATTGAATAGCGTAAGTGAGAAGTTCCAAAAGCTTAACAATCCAAACTCATCTAGCAATACATTATTCTTGCTGTCTTTTAATTTCACCTCTTTTCATTGGGTATTGATCTTTGCTGTCTCTGCGCATCACTGTGGAAATTATCATTTCATTATCATTATCAAACCTCATCTAGCCCCGGTGCTAATTTACTATTGCAGAGGAGGAAAACACCAAGGCAATATGAGAACGGAAAGGGGGAAATCCTCCCCGAAATGTGTTTTCGTGTTTGCTCACCAAACAAAGGACAGGAATTAATGACATGTTGCTCGATTTAAAATCATATTGATTGTTTTTTGCATTTTTTTCTCTCGGAAACCAAATGCTCCCACACAGAGTTTTGCCTTGGAAAGATCATTTTTAGCAAGTTTAAAGATGCCACTCTAGCACCCATTAAATTTTGCTGGAGAATATTACCTCAAAGTCCATATTCATTCCACGTATATAAATGAAACACTATGTGGGTGTTGAGTGGCGCAGTCGGGGTGGGTTTGAAGAATTGCCCTGCTTTATGAGATATCAGTTTCAGTTGCTCAAAGAGAAACATCTGGTTGTTGGGCCGCTCTCCAAAGAACACAAACCCAGCTGACAACAAAATACCCCAGGAGGAGTGCAGACCTCCTTTCAAAACAGCATGCCACACTCTTTGTTGCAGTAGCTTCCAATTCAGACTCAATATGCACTTTGTTTTTATTTTTCTACTTAGTTGTGTTCTGCCACAGATGGTGCGGTTAATGAATAATGAAATAGTCATCTACATAATGGAATTTCAGGAAGTGCATCACCCATATGTTTTGAGTTTTGCTTTGTGGATGCATTGGTTGGGTTATGCTGGAGTATTTCTCCAAGTTTGTCAAACTTAGGTCCAGTGAACCGTCGACTTTGTTGTGTCTGTTGTCCATTTTGTCAAATCTTTACTATACTGGATCAAAATATAAATGGAACACGCAACCATTTCAAAGGTTTTACTGAGTGACAGTTCATATAAGGAAATCCGTCAATTGAAATACATTTATTAGGCCCTAATCTATGGATTTCACATGACTGGGAATACAGAAATGCATCTGTTGGTCACAGATATCTTTAAAAAAAAAAAGGTTGTTGCGTGGATCAGAAAACAAGTCAGTATCTGGTGTGACCACCATTTGCCTCATAAAGCGCGACACATCTTGATCAGGCTGTTGATTGTGGCCTGTGGAACGTTGTTCCACTCCTCTCCAATGACTGTGAAAAGTTGCTGGACTTTGGCGGGAACTGGAACACGCTGTCGTACACATCAATCCAGAGCATCCCAAAAATGCTCAATGGGTGACATGTCTGGTGAGTATGGAGACCAGGGAAGAACTGGGAAATGTTCAGCTTTCAGGAATTGTGTACAGATCCTTGCGACATGGGGCTGTTTATCATACTGAAACATGAGGTGATGGAGGTGGATGAATGGCATGACAATGGGCCTCAGGATCTCACCACGGTATCTCTGTGCATTCAAATTGTCATCGACACAATGCAATTGTGTTTGTTGTCCGTAGTTTATGTGTGCCAATACCATAATCCCACCACCACCACGGGGTGCTCTGTTCACAATGTTGACATCAGCAAACCGCTCGCCCACACAACGCCATACAAGTTGCCTGTGGATGTGAGGCAGAATATTCTTATAGTGAGCATTTTGTTTTTGTTTTGTCTAGTTTGTGACGTCCTGTAGTAAAACAACAACAAAAAGAAATGGTCACAACATCAACAAAAACGGGTCTATTGTAACATGGTAAATCAAGTCTATTGTAACATGCTAAATCATGGTACTTTCAAATGCAGTTTCCTTACAAGACAATAAATGCTGAATGAATGCACATGTCATAATGTGTTGTTGCCATAGTGTTACCCCACTGGACATTGTACAATGTTTCACTTTGTAGTAATCCACCCACCCCTGGTGAAAAATAGCCTTCTATATTTAGTTTCTACCTCTCTGGGCCGCTCTCTCCCTGGGCTAGGAGGTAGCTGAAGAGACAGCCCTCTCCATCAGTCACCAACGTTGGCCCGCGGCCCATCTTTCTCGTCACCAAAAGGTTTAAATGAAAATGATCTTCTCCCTAATTCTTATAAAACCCAAGCAGGTCAAAAGGTTCTGAAATTATTTTACACAATCTTCCGTCCACTGTCAACAAGGTAGTGACTTCATGGCCAGAGGGCGTCGTATTGGGTGGTGTCTGGCAGCACTGCCGCAGGGGCTTTCATAGACCCTTTGCTCTTAGAAAGACCAACAGCATGCTGGGATATTGGCGAGGTTACGATGCGATCCAGCTACACGGATCCAACTCGTGTTTATCAGAGAAGCAAATCAAATCAAATCAAATTTTATTTGTCACATACACATGGTTAGCAGATGTTAATGCGAGTGTAGCGAAATGCTTGTGCTTCTAGTTCCGGCAATGCAGTGATAATCAACAAGTAATCTAACTAACAATTCTAAAACTACTGTCTTATACACAGTGTAAGGGGATAAAGAATATGTACATAAGGATATATGAGTGAGTGATGGTACAGAGCAGCATACAGTAGATGGTATCGAGTACAGTATATACATATGAGATGAGTATGTAGACAAAGTAAACAAAGTGGCATAGTTAAAGTGGCTAGTGATACATGTATTACATAAGGATGCAGTCGATGATGTAGAGTACAGTATATACGTATGCATATGAGATGAATAATGTAGGGTAAGTAACATTATATAAGGTAGCATTGTTTAAAGTGGCTAGTGATATATTTACATCATTTCCCATCAATTCCCATTATTAAAGTGGCTGGAGTTGGGTCAGTGTCAATGACAGTGTGTTGGCAGCAGCCACTCAATGGTGGCTGTTTAACAGTCTGATAGCCTTGAGATAGAAGCTGTTTTTCAGTCTCTCAGTCCCAGCTTTGATGCACCTGTACTGACCTCGCCTTCTGGATGATAGCGGGGTGAACAGGCAGTGGTTCGGGTGGTTGATGTCCTTGATGATCTTTATGGCCTTCCTGTAACATCGGGTGGTGTAGGTGTCCTGGAGGGCAGGTAGTTTGCCCCCGGTGATGCGTTGTGCAGACCTCACTACCCTCTGGAGAGCCTTACGGTTGAGGGCGGAGCAGTTGCCGTACCAGGCGGTGATACAGCCCGCCAGGATGCTCTCGATTGTGCATCTGTAGAAGTTTGTGAGTGCTTTTGGTGACAAGCCGAATTTCTTCAGCCTCCTGAGGTTGAAGAGGCGCTGCTGCGCCTTCTTCACGACGCTGTCAGTGTGAGTGGACCAATTCAGTTTGTCTGTGATGTGTATGCCGAGGAACTAGGGTGTCAGGTCTAGGGTGGGTCTAGGGTGTCAGGTAGGGTGGAGGTGATATGGTCCTTGACTAGTCTCTCAAAGCACTTCATGATGACGGAAGTGAGTGCTACGGGGCGGTAGTCGTTTAGCTCAGTTACCTTAGCTTTCTTGGGAACAGGAACAATGGTGGCCCTCTTGAAGCATGTGGGAACAGCAGACTGGTATAGGGATTGATTGAATATGTCCGTAAACACACCGGCCAGCTGGTCTGCGCATGCTCTGAGGGCGCGGCTGGGGATGCCGTCTGGGCCTGCAGCCTTGCGAGGGTTAACACGTTTAAATGTCTTACTCACCTCGGCTGCAGTGAAGGAGAGACCGCATGTTTTCGTTGCAGGCCGTGTCAGTGGCACTGTATTGTCTCAAAGCGGGCAAAAAAGTTATTTAGTCTGCCTGGGAGCAAGACATCCTGGTCCGTGACTGGGCTGGGTTTCTTCTTGTAGTCCGTGATTGACTGTAGACCCTGCCTCAAGCAAGGAATTCCACCTATGTCAGTCCCCATACATACCATGACACAGAGTTCTCAACCAGTGATAGAGCAGGATATGGGGCCCATAAAAAGTGTGTAAGCCTAGGGAAAGGAAAACATTTAGGGAAAAACTGGGAATTTCCTGCTTCTGTGTGACCACAACATTTTATTGTGAAACACGTCAGTCTATTATCATTCTTTTCCTTTTTTCTCTCTGTTACTAGTTATTTTCGTCTGCATTCGGTGACCACAGCATCAGCCTTTTCCTTACAAATGACATCTGAAGGCAATCCCTTCCCCTTCTGCACCCTTACAGAATCACTGGAGCCTTCACCAAAGCCATGCCCTTCTCTTTTACTGCAGAAGAAATGTAAAAGTACCCCCTCAATTGAAGTTTATTGACTTTTATCATTAAAGTTATTCAGCCTTTATATGTATAATGAAACCTTTCAGAGAGTAGAGTAAAGAGAGCGAGAGAGCTGAGGGATAACTTCATGGAGTGGAAAGCTCTGTTCGTAGATCGGATGTTTCTTATATGTGGTTTCGGTGACCACAAAAGACAGCTAATGAATTGGACTATTCTGTGCTGCAGTGGAGAGAAAATGCAAATGTTGCCCTTTTCCTTGCATGTCTAGACTTTTCTGGGTTGATTTGTATTCCAGCAAAACTGGGTTGGTGACTTTCTCAATGAAACTTCGTAAAATAACAATGATCTTTTATAGTTTCGGGTCTTGCTCCCGCAGCAAACTGACTGGGTCCCATGGGCCACATCACTGTGAAAGTCTCTGTGTAAATTTCTGCTCATGTGATGTCATATGATGTGGTACTTATGACACCCTTCTACCTGTGTAATGTGCAGTGGGTAAAGTACTTAAGTAAAAATACTTTAAAGTACTACTTAAGTAGTTTTGTGGGGTATTTGTACATTACTATTTATATATTTTGCCAACTTTTAATTTGACTTCACTACATTCCTATAGAAAAGAATGTACTTTTTTACTCCATACATTTTCCCTGACACCCAAAAGTACTCGTTACATTTTGACATTCACACACTTATCAAGAGAACATCCCTGGTCATCCCTACTGCCACTGATCTGGCAGACTCACTAAACACACATGCTTCGTTTGTAAATTATTTCTGAACAAGAAAATGGTACCGTCTGGTTTGCTTAATATAAAGAATTTGAAATGGTTTGTACGTTTACTTTTCATACTTCAGTATATTTAAAACCAAATACTTTTAGACTTTTACTCAAGTATTATTTTACTGGGTGACTTTCACTTTTACTTGAGTCATTTCTATTAAGGTATCTTTACTTTTACTCAAGTATGGCAAATGTGTACATTTTCCACCACTAGTAATGTGTTTCTGTTCAAGCCTCAACTTGATCTTTTTGTGATTTTGGTTGAATGAACTATATGGTTGACAATGTATTTGCTGGGACAGTGATGCTTGAAGTACACAATAATGAATTACATCTCATTGACTAAAGAGAGGCATCAATTAGAAACAAACATGCTGTTATTGTCTTTTGTACCTGTGTGTCTGCGCATGTGTATTTTCCTTCTTTCTGATTCTTGGCTATACTCATGCAGTATAGCTTTTTATTTTTTTTAACCTTTATTTAACTAGGCAAGTCAGTTAAAAACAAATTCTTATTTACAATGACGGCTTACCCCGACCAAACCCAGACGACGGTGGGCCAATTGTGCGCCGCCCTATGGGACTCCCAATCACGGCCGGATGTGATTCAGCCTGGATTCAAACCAGGGACTGTAGTGTTGCCTCTTACACTGAGATGCAGTGCCTAAGGCCGCTGCCCAATTGTAAATGAATGTTACTGAATGAGCTCTTGCTGACAGTTTTTTCTTCAGTGTCAAACGGTTGCTCTTTTTGCTGTTAGCCACTATCTTACAGGCGGCAAAAGCTACAGGATCATTTTTGTTCTGTCTGAAATGTTTACATGTCAGTGTTCTACCAGTTTACTTTGGCAGCTTTCGGCTGCGGGAAAAGAATGCACAAAGCATTTCACGTCTGCATTGAAGGTTATACATTGAACCTTTTTTTCTTACACAAGCATGAAATGTAACTTAGAAATATAGTTGTATATAAACTCAACAAATAAAAAAAGAAACGTCCCTTTTTCAGGACCCTCTCTTTCAAAGATAATTAGTAGAAATCCAAATAACTTCACAGATCTTCATTGTAAAGGGTTTAAACACTGTTTCCCATGCTTGTTCAATGAACCATAAACAATTAATGAACATGCACCTGTGGAACGGTCGTTAAGACACTAACAGCTTATAGAGGGTAGGCAGTTAAAAAGGTCACGGTTATGAAAACTTAGGCCTTTCTACTAACTCTGAAAAACACCAAAAGAAAGATGCCCAGGGTCCCTGCTCATCTGCGTGAACGTGCCTTAGGCATGCTGCAAGGAGGCATGAGGACTGCAGATGTGGCCAGTGCAATAAATTGCAATGTCAGTACTGTGAGAAGCCTAAGACAGCGCTACAGGGAGACAGGACAGACAGCTGATCTTCCTCTCAGTGGCAGACCACGTGTAACAAGACCTACACAGGATCGGTACATCCAAACATCACAACTGCGGGACAGATACAGAATGGCAACAACAACTGCCCTAGTTACACCAGGAACGCACAATCCCTCCATCAGTGCTCAGACTGTCCGCAATTGGCTGAGAAAGGCTGGACTGAGGGCTTATAGGCCTGTTGTAAGGCAAAGACACCAGACATCACCGGCAACAACGTCGCCTATCGGCACAAACCTACCATTGCTGGACCAGACAGGACTGGCAAAAAGTGCTCTTCACTGACGAGTCGCGGTTTTGTCTCACCGGGGGTGATGGTCGGATTCGCGTTTATCGTGAAAGGAATGAGCGTTACACCGAGGCCTGTACTCTGGAGCAGGATCGATTTGGAGGTCGAGGGTCCGTATATTATATTAATTAAAATTGTATTGTTCTACTCTTCAGTATCAAAATGGGTTTAGGCTGAAGGAATAGTCATTTCTGAAGAGGTTGCAAAAAATATAAACAGTACGTATGAGTGATGCTGTACTTTTCTGCAACAGTATGCTGTGTATACGATTGCAGTCCTAGTGGAATTATGCATTTTGTCACAACTACCAAGGAACAATTACTGCTGATAAACAAACCAAAATGAACATAGCTTGAATACATTTGTTCTGAGGGTGTAGTAGGTATATCTCCCATGGTTGCCGTTTTGTAACACTTAAATGTCTTATCAGCATTATATCATGCTTCCATAACACTACTGGCAGAGGCCTGCCTATAGCATTAAGATAGTATTACTATTCCTCATACCCTGGTTAAGTTCTCAGTCTGTCACATTGGCCAAGGGAGTAGTGGAATGAAGTCATCACTGGAGTAAAAAGCTACCGTGTCACTGATAGCAATGTTAGAGGAGGGAAGTAAAAGTTGGCAGAGTCTGTGAGTGTCTCTTGAGAACTGGAGAATTGGAGGAGTTGAGGAGGAGAAGAGGGACTTGAAAGCAGAGGCTGAAGAAAAACACAGAGGGAAGGAGGCGACAAAATAGCAGAGGAGAGTAGAGAGGCAGTTTGGAGGAGGTACGACAGGAGCAGGGGATACGGGAGGTGAGACAGGAACAGGGGATAGGGTAGGTGATACAGGAGCAGGGGATAGGGTAGGTGATACAGGAACAGGGGATAGGGTAAGTGATACAGGAGCAGGGGATAGGGTAAGTGATACAGGAACAGGGGATAGGGTAGGTGATACAGGAACAGGGGATAGGGTAAGTGATACAGGAACAGGGGATAGGGTAGGTGATACAGGAGCAGGGGATAGGGTAAGTGATACAGGAACAGGGGATAGGGTAGGTGATACAGGAACAGGGGATAGGGTAAGTGATACAGGAACAGGGGATAGGGTAGGTGATACAGGAACAGGGGATAGGGTAAGTGATACAGGAGCAGGGGATAGGGTAGGTGATACAGGAACAGGGGATAGGGTAAGTGATACAGGAGCAGGGGATAGGGTAAGTGATACAGGAGCAGGGGATAGGGTAGGTGATACAGGAACAGGGGATAGGGTAGGTGATACAGGAGCAGGGGATAGGGTAGGTGATACAGGAACAGGGGGGGATAGGGTAAGTGATACAGGAGCAGGGGATAGGGTAAGTGATACAGGAACAGAACAGGGGATAGGGTAGGTGATACAGGAACAGGGGATAGGGGGTAAGTGATACAGGAACAGGGGATAGGGTAGGTGATACAGGAACAGGGGATAGGGTAAGTGATACAGGAGCAGGGGCTAGGGTAGGTGATACAGGAACAGGGGATAGGGTAAGTGATACAGGAGCAGGGGATAGGGTAGGTGATACAGGAACAGGGGATAGGGTAGGTGATACAGGAACAGGGGATAGGGTAAGTGATACAGGAGCAGGGGATAGGGTAAGTGATACAGGAACAGGGGATAGGGTAGGTGATACAGGAACAGGGGATAGGGTAAGTGATACAGGAGCAGGGGATAGGGTAGGTGATACAGGAACAGGGGGATAGGGTAAGTGATACAGGAGCAGGGGATAGGGTACAGGAACAGGGGTAGGATACAGGAACAGGGGATAGGGTAGGTGATGCAGGAACAGGGGATAGGGTAAGTGATACAGGAACAGGGGATAGGGTAAGTGATACAGGAACAGGGGATAGGGTAGGTGATACAGGAACAGGATACAGGAACAGGGGATAGGGTAAGTGATACAGGAACAGGGGATAGGGGATAGGGTAAGTGATACAGGAACAGGGGATAGGGTAGGTGATACAGTGATACAGGAACAGGGGATAGGGTAAGTGATACAGGAACAGGGGATAGGGTAGGTGATACAGGAACAGGGGATAGGGTAAGTGATACAGGAACAGGGGATAGGGGGTGATACAGGAGCAGGGGATACAGGAACAGGGGATAGGGTAGGTGATACAGGAACAGGGGATAGGGTAAGTGATAGGTGATACAGGAACAGGGGATAGGGTAAGTGATACAGGAGCAGGGGATAGGGTAGGTGATACAGGAACAGGGGATAGGGTAAGTGATACAGGAGCAGGGGATAGGGTAAGTGATACAGGAGCAGGGGATAGGGTAGGTGATACAGGAACAGGGGATAGGGTAGGTGATACAGGAGCAGGGGATAGGGTAGGTGATACAGGAGCAGGGGATAGGGTAAGTGATACAGGAGCAGGGGATAGGGTAAGTGATACAGGAACAGGGGATAGGGTAGGTGATACAGGAACAGGGGATAGGGTAAGTGATACAGGAACAGGGGATAGGGTAGGTGATACAGGAACAGGGGATAGGGTAGGTGATACAGGAACAGGGGATAGGGTAGGTGATACAGGAGCAGGGGATAGGGTAGGTGATACAGGAACATGGGATAGGGTAGGTGAGGCAGGAGCAGGGGATAGGGTAGGTGAGGCAGGAGCAGGGGATAGGGTAGGTGAGACAGGAGCAGGGGATAAGAGAGAAGAACCAAAGAGAAAGAAAGGAGAGGAGGGAGGAAGGGAGAGAGGAGAGAATAACGGGAGAGAAGACAGACAGACAGTTCCTTGTTCCTCTGGCTCCAGGCCCAGCTGGTGTCTGTAGCTCTATACTGTTGCTGGTGTCAGATCTTTATTCCACCCTGGAGACAGCTGGAGGTGTCAACACCACGCCAGCTTTAGTTACCTCCCCAGAAAAACTAGCCCTGTGTTTGTGCACACAGCCATCCCCCTGTCACAACACACATCCCATGTTGACACGGAGCCTCCTGTGACTGTTCAAGGAAAGACTAGACCTCTTTTTTTGTGACTAGCAACAAATAGAAATTGACACATCAACCAGGATACAATTGGAAGTGATCGGATTATATTTTTCCTGGTGATTGTGATACACTACATGGCCAAATGTATGTGGACACCCCTTCAAATGAGTGGATTCGCCTATTTCAGCCACACCCATTTGCTGACAGGTGTATTAAATTGAGCACACAGCCATGTAATCGCCATAGATAAACATTGGCAGTAGATTGGCCCGTACTGAAGAGCCCAGTGACTTTCAATGTGGCACTGTCATAGGATGCCACCTTTCCAACAAGTCATTTTGTCAAATTTCTGCCCTGTTAGAGCTTCCCCGATCAACTGCAAGTGCTGTTATTGTGAAGGGAAATCCAGTGAAGGGAAATCTTAACGCTACAACATACAATGACATTCTAGACAATTCTGTGCTGTCCAACTTTGGGGAAGGCTCTTTCCTGCTTCAGCATGACAATGCCCCTGTGCACAAAGCGAGGTCCATAGAGACATGGTTTGCCGAGATCAGTGTGGAAGAACTTGACTGGCTTGCACAGAGCCCTGACCTCAACACCATCAAACACCTTTGGGATGAATTGGAACACCGACTGTGAAATAGGACTAATCGCCCAACATCAGTGCCCGACCTCACTAATGCTCTTGTGGCTGAATGGAAACAAGTCCCCTCAGCAATGTTCCTAGTGAAAAGCCTTTTCCATAAGAGTGGAGGCTGTTATAGCAGCAAAGTGGGGACCAACTCCATGAATGCCCATGATTTTGGAATGAGATGTTCGACAAGCAGGTGTCCACAAACTTTTGGTCATGTAGCATATGTTTTGTTTGACTGCCTTAATAGAACATAGGGTGCTGCAAGTCACAAGGAGCAACCTACAACAAAGGAAAAGCGTCTCTGGAGAATTGTAATCAAGCATGACAAGACCAAAAACTAAAGTTAAAGAAGAACTTTCATGCCCCATTTACAATGAAACAATCACTCACTTCTGGGGTTTCAAATTCACAAGGATCTCAGACCGACATTCGGGGGGTTAATATACTTCTTAATGGATTCCAGGAGAGAAGATGGTCTGGCCATTAAATGTGCCTCTCTGAAACTCATTCCGTGTACCTTTTACAACTTGACAACTATAAGAGGAGGGACAAGAGTACACATTAAAAAAAGATTAGAGGAATCCATTTCCATTTGATTCGTTTATTAATTTCCCCCTGAACGCTTTATAAAGAGATAGCTAGCACTCGTGCCCTGCCAGCAAGTGATAGCAGAGTGGGAGAACTAAAGGAAATGGGTAGGAACTTAAACACATTCCTTGATAACGAGGTTAGTAATGGTACAGGGGCGAGTGGGAGTGGTACAACGGCAGACCCCAGCACTCATCCAACAGACATCATCATCCCCCGAACTAGAAGGGTACGGATGACACTCAAAATAAACTCAACATTGGAGCTACTCATGTAGGGAGACTACTGCAATCTTAGAGACTACACAGGCCATAACAAAGGCACTGAAAAGTTGGTTCAGTCATTCAATGAATATGTGGGCGTATTATAGGCCGTTTCATTGTTTATGTTCATACATGTTACAGATAAATCGTTCATATACTGTCAGCCTTTGCTTGAGCCTTCCTGGAGTGCCAGGACAATGGGCGTTGACTATCAGGGCTATTCCATTGATTCCACTGTGCCAGGCAAGCCCAATCAAGCCTTAGCTTCGTATTAAAAAGATTGAAAATGTAATTTGACGCCAGGTCTGGTCTACACATTCCTAGCACAAGCAAACCATTTTGAAACTCTGGAGCTTCATTCACCTGGGAGTATATGTGCCACAGCTTGGAATTTTACCATGCAAATGTGTTTATGCTAAATCGGATGATGCCTAATAAATCATAAGCATAATGTTATTGAATTAGTAGGGACTTAGTAGGAGCAGATACCATATTCAATCCTGTCTTTTCCAGTTCACTGGTCTCGATAGTGATATATCAAAGTCCCAGGTGATATACTCACATCTCCTCCATCTCCTTCGGCTTTCATCACCTGGTGGCGAGGCATCTGCATAGGGACACAATAAATAATCCATTGGTGTGGATTTTCTGATGTTATTTCCATTTGTGCGTCATTGCAATTGTTAGGAAAGAGGCTTAACCATTCATTCCAAACCGTGCCCCCTTTCAACAGTCGCTGTTTGTTGCTCAGATTAACGCTTGGGTCTCCATGGTTATATGGCGTGAGATGATATGTGCTGCCTATACTTTACAGGATGCATATTCATCCCAAGTGCACATTCAGATTTAGCTCTCGTAGGCTCAACTAGAATTAGAGCGACACTCCTTAGAATATGACCTGGTAATCCTTGAAACATCCAAAATACACAAAAATGGGGGAACTTAATAAGGTGATTTTGCAAAGCACATCATAATTGTGCCTTGTGCTAACCAATACGGAAGACGTGTCTCCACTCCATCATGTCCCTACTTGGGCGGAATTGTTTATCCAAACCGAGCAGGAAGATGGCACTTCACTCATTAAGTGATGCGATCACACTGTCATGTAACTGGGTGAGGATTCCTAATGGCATTGGAATACGCCATGCAAAGTAGGGAGCCTTGTGATTCAGGGATATGCTTCCATTACTCCAATCACAGATCTAAACAGGTACAGCCCAGTCTGTCGCCATCCATTTCAGGGGTAGGCAGCTTCATATTTTTGATTTAAACGACCTAGAAGACCAGCTGTGTTGAATTTAGGCAATCCCTGGTCAATTAGCTCAGGAATAAAATCCTGCAGTACCTGTGGCACTCCAAGAACAAGGTTGCCTACCCCTGATCTATTTTAATGGTGGTTCATAACTTTGTAGAACACTTTGAGGAAACTTGGGTGTGAGCAATGGAGGAAGGGACAATGGGAGGGAGGACAACGAAGGTTTTGATGTTTGGCTGAGGTGAACAGGTGCAAGCCTCAGCCATCTCCACTTCTGTACACTGTTCTGCCCCACTGTGAGTTGCATGGCTGCAGCCTCTGGAGCTCTGGAGCCGTGACGGAGTGGGTCAGCAGGAAGCTGTTGGCCCTGGGCTGCAGAGCTGAAAGGCGACCCAGAGTGCTCCACTCCATTCACACCATGTCGAGAGTCGAGGGGGAAAAAAATGCCCAATTGTGACCTTCTGAAGCGGTGGGCGGTGGGTTCCACCTTCGGTGCCAACTCCTGCCTGCTTGCTGCTGCACTGCAGTGTTCCTGCAATGTTTCTACGTTCCCCCACATCAACACAGGGGGAACTGTACTTATGACCCCCATTCAGTTTGTCTTGTTGAACGATGTGCCTGCTCAGATTTCCAGATGTCATTTTCTTTAGATCCTTGGGTTGAAAAACTTGGGGGATCTGTGTGTTGTGTGTGTGTGTGTGTGTTGTGTGCTGCTGTAATTGGATGAAAACTTAATTGGGTGTCAGGAGATACGGCTGCCATTTTCTATTTGGTTAACTGGGAAATTGTTCAGAGAGCATCTTAATCTAGCTTGTTCCTCCCTTTGTCTTTAATGTTAGAAATAGTCCTCCTTGTTGTTGGTTTTGTTTAAATTTAGTAAGTGATGGTAACTGAGTGTAACTATAAACTGTCTCGGCTCTCAATTGTCACGGTACCGTCATGGAGTCATATAGAAGTTGATGGATTTCCTTCCCCTAAAGACTCTTGAAGTTGAGTGAACTGGCGGTATTTGAACTTGAGGCCCGGTGTTGTACCCATAAGCACCATAAAGGAGGTTAAGACTGTGGTGCTCTGCAGGGCCTTGAACTCACTAGAGGATAGTCACTTCTTTCTGCTAGGATCATGGTCCTGCCCCTATAGCACCCTTCTGTAAGCACACTATGGAACTCACCTCACACATGGAGTTTGAATGGCTACAGACAAGGCCATTTATGGTGCCACAATAACTGTTAATAGAGATGATTCACTCTATTCCATGACCAGTACTCATTTTTCACTGTATCAGGGTCATCTGCAACAATGCCCCCCTCCCCCCCCCCAAAGGTGTGATAATGTATCTTAGGCACACATTGGCCGTGTCCTAGATCTATCTTGCCTACTACTTACTAAAACAAAATACTGTTTACTAATTATACTATTTAGAGCGTACTGTTTAGGAAAAATGTCTGCAGTAAGGAACAAATATCAACATACTTGGCTCCCCCATACTGAGAAGGAGTCATCTAATGGGCCATTGCTGTGATTACCAGTTGTTGTCAAACACACGAGGGTCTGAAAGGACAATTCTCATTCTGCATAGCATGCAGTGAATTCTACTAGATTATACTAACCAAAACAAGTATAACATCCTGGCATTTAAAGCATACACAATTTTCTAAATTTCACAGGGCCTCTGACCAGTGGTGTAAAGTACATAAGTAAAAATACTTTAAAGTACTACTTAAGTGTCACACCCTGGCCATAGAGAGGCTGTTATTCTCTATTTTGGTTAGACCAGGGTGTGACTAGGGTGGGCATTCTAGTTTCTTTATTTCTATGTTTTCTGTTTCTATGTTTTGGCCAGGTATGGTTCTCAATCAGGGACAGCTGTCTATCATTGTCTCTGATTGGTAATCATACTTAGGCAGCCTGTTCTACCACCTTAGTTGTGGGTAGTTGTCTTTGCTAGTGGCCTGTATAGCCCTAGTAAGCTTCATGGTTGGGTTGGGTTGGGTTGGGTTGGGTTGGGTTGGGTTGGGTTGGGTTGGGTTGGGTTGGGTTGGGTTGGGTTGGGTTGGGTTGGGTTGGGTTGGGTTGGGTTGGGTTGGGTTGGGTTGGGTTGGCGACATTTATGACATTAAAGGAACATGTACGCTCACGCCGCTGCACCTTGGTCCGGTCATTTCCCTGACGATGTTTGTGACATTAAGTTGTTTTTGGGGGAATCTGTACTTTACTTTGCTAATTACATTTTTGCCTACTTTTACTTCACTACATTCCTACAGAAAATTATGAAATTTTTTAATCCATACATTTTCCCTGACACCCAAAAGTACTCGTTACATTTTGACAGGAAAATGGTCCAATTCATACACTTATCAAGAGAACATCACTGGCATCCCCTGCCTCTGATCTGGCGGATTCACTAAACACAAATGCTTCATTTGTAAATTGGAGCGTTGGACTGTGCCCCTGGCTATTCGTCAACAAAAAATTTAAAAAGACAATTGCGCCGTCTGGATTACTTAATATAACTAATATTAAATGGTTCATACTTTTGATACTTAAGTATATATTTAGCAATTCCATTTACTTTTATACTTTTGCTCAAGTAGTATTTACTGGGTGACTTTCACTTTTACTTGATTCATTTTCTATTAAGGTATCTTTACTTTTACTCAAGTATGACAATTGAGTACTTTTTCCACCACTGCCTCTGACCTGGACCACCCACTCCACCACTGCCTCTGACCTGGACCACCCACTCCACCACTGCCTCTGACCTGGACCACCCACTCCACCACTGCCTCTGACCTGGACCACCCACTCCACCACTGCCTCTGACCTGGACCACCCACTCCACCACTGCCTCTGACCTGGACCACCCACCACTGCCTCTGACCTGGACCTGGACCACCCACTCCACCACTGCCCACCTGGACCACCCACTCCACCACTGCCTCTGACCTGGACCACCCACTCCACCACTGCCTCTGACCTGGACCACCCACTCCACCACCACTGCCTCTGTCTCTGACCTGGACCACCCACTCCACCACCCTCTGACCTGGACCACCCACTCCACCACTCCACCACTGCCTCGGACCTGGACCACCCACTCCACCACTGACCTGGACCACCCCTCCACCACTGCCTCTGACCTGGACCTGGACCACCCTGACCTCCACTCCCACTGCCTCTGACCTGGACCACCCACTCCACCACTGCCTCTGACCTGGACCACCCACTCCACCACTGCCTCTGACCTGGACCACCCACTCCACCACTGCCTCTGACCTGGACCACCCACTCCACCACTGCCTCTGACCTGGACCACCCACTCCACCACTGCCTCTGACCTGGACCACCCACTCCACCACTGTCTCTGACCTGGACCACCCACTCCACCACTGTCTCTGACCTGGACCACCCACTCCACCACTGTCTTGAAAGACTCTCCCCTGGCCACAGGTACCGGTGCCTTTGCTGTCAGGAGTTTGGTTTGGTATCGTAAATGTTATGACTATATGACTGTATTTATAATGTTATGACTATTATGACTAAATGTTATGTACGAGCATGTGGAAATCTAATCTAATACTATACACTTTATACATACCCAAATGCCTATTTAGAATGCAAGTACAGGTATTTGGACACGACCACCGAAATGCACACCTGCAAGCTTAATAATCACGCTTGGACATCATGCAGACTTTTGTTAGATTTAGTCAACTTTATTAGCAGCGTCGTCAAATTAACCCCTAGCTTATACCTTGCTCCAGTGCTAAGCCTAACGTCATTGAAATTCATCACAGTCAAGCATCACATAGCCCCCTTTATTCAACAAATGTGGTCACACCACAGCGTGCACTAATGCAAGTGATTCTAGGGGCACATTATCATAGATTGGCATTTATTGTCATTAATCTTGCACTGGAGGCAGCTCTGCAGAGTGGCTCACCCATACTGACCACAGCCACAAAGTCATAAAATCTGATTTTAAACCTAACCTTAACCTTACCTGTAACCACACTGCTAACCCTAATGCCTCACCGCAACTTTAAATTTAGACCAAAAATAATGTTTTTGTTTTCATAAATTTTTACGATTATTGCCAATTTTGACTTTTCAGCTGGCAGATCTCTCCGAAAAAGTCACCCTGACACATTATCAACAAATGGCAGTTGCATCTACACTGTGCATATATTAGCATCCAACATCACTCATGTTCCCATGACAGTAAAAATTGTGAAACAATGTGAAGGTGTTGCAAAGTGCACCTTTGGTAAGGAATAACCACATGTATGTGCATTTTATTGTTGTATAGCCCAACATGGTAACACTTTATATTAAGGCACCCCAGGTTCAAAAGGGTCTCTAGGCTGTTAATTATTAGTTTATAAACAGGTATAACTCATAAACATAACTATAGGATTAATAATGAACCTAATATGAGCTACTTATACAAAACATGTATAAACCCCTTGTGAAGGGTACGTTACTGTAAACCATTACACTTCAGTAGAAGCTTTCTCCATGTAACTTCATCCTCACATGGATGAGAAAAGCACCTCACTCTTGATGGTAGAAGAGGATAGTGAGCATCACTAGGTAATTTCAAGTCCTTCATTAGTCATGATTCATGTATACTTTAGGTTCATTTAAGGCAGTCCCTTGAGTCAGTTTGTCTATGCATTGTCTGGCTTTCAGATAGATTTTCCTAAAAGAAACCACTTGAGCCCTATTTATCAGAAATATAACCTTTCCGCATTCTGGCCCACAACATCAGTGTAGAGACTTTCATATATTCCTCACCCTGAACTTCAGATAACACCTTGTCAAGGTGCTTTCAAAAAGGTTTGTCTGCAGTTGAGACTTGTCAAAATGGCAATGTGGCGTAATAATATGTTGTATTTATTTGATTGAACCTTTATTTAACTAGGCAAGTCAACAAATTCTTATTTACAATGATTCACAACATGACAACAACATGGTAGCAATATGAAAGTGCAGCAGGACAACATGGTAGCAGCACAAAAAATGGTACAAACATTATTGGGGACAGACAACAGCACAAAGGGCAAAAAGGTAGAGACAACAATACAGCACGCAAAGCAGCCACAACTGTCAGTAAGAGTGTCCATGATTGAGTCTTTGAATGAAGATAAAACTGTCCATGAAGATAAAACTGTCCAGTTTGAGTTTGAGTTTGTTGCAGCTCGTTCCAGTCACTAGCTGCAGCGAACTGAAAAGACGAGCGATGTGTGTGCTTTGGGGATGTTTGACAGATCGTGACTGGCAGAAAGGGTGTTGTATGTGGATGATGAGGGCTGCAGTAGATATCTCAGATAGGAGGGAGTGAGGCCTAAGAGGGTTTTTATAAATAAGCATCATCCAGTTGGTCTTGCGACGGGTGTACAGAGATGACCAGTTTACAGAGGAGTATAGAGTGCAGTGATGTGTCCTATAAGGAGCATTGGTGGCAAATCTGATGGCCGAATGGTAAAGAACATCTAGGAGCTCAAGAGAACCCTCACCCGCCGATCTATAAATTACATCTCCGTAATCTAGCATGGGTAGGATGGTCACCTAAATCAGGGTAAGTTTGGCAGCTGGGGTGAAAGAGGAATGATAATTACGATAATCAAATGTATTTTGTGTCATGTTTCCTATTGATTGCACTTAGATGGGTGAGAATGCATAAAGGAGTTACTCAACGGGCCAAAAGTTGTCAAGCCAGAAACATCTGCCCTCTCAGACATGCAAAATAAAATAAAAAAGTAATATGCATAGGGAGAAGAGATGATCTCATTTAAATGATCTATCACAGCAGCTAATATCCATTATAGAAAAAAGCTTCAGCCACCACTTTTTGCTCTACGGCTTTTTTCTCAACTCAGTAAACACCTCTTCAGTTATTAACAATTCCCTCCCTCCCTAAATTCTTTCCTTCCTTCCTTTGGATTATATTCCTAGGTGTCTGATTCCAAGGTATAAGATTTGATATTACAAATGATAATAATTATCATTATATTTTTATTGATGAGTCATTTGGCAACTGTATGTGTACCCATTTGAAGGTTGAAGGAACTTCAGAGTGTCCCGTGGAATCACACAACCCTGATGTCTTTAGACATAACTCTGTTGTTGTGTCCCTTATGAAACATACTGTACAGTACATTGTGGCGGGGGAGTGAAACAACCTGGAACAAGATTTACCACTTCTAATGACATCTATCAACAATCTGGGACTTTGTGTCAAGGCCCAATGTCTTTCCTGTTAGCTAAACATCGTTTGTGACAGCCCTGCAATTAATTGTAACGCTAGATGGGTGGAATGTGCGCAGAGTTCAAATGGCCTTGGCTGACATCGAATAGGACACATAGACTTGTAGACACGGAGAGCAGCAAGACATCAAGCGGCAGCTTAGCTCAAGTCAATGGGCTAGCTTTCCCTCCAACCAGGGGGGCCAGATGTAACTTAGTACTCAGCCTTCTCTGTATTAGCATCATATAGAGACCGTGGCCACAGAAATGTCCCCATTCGTTACAAAGTTATTGCTTTGGTGTGGCTTATTTTCGAGGAAACTGTGGGACACCATTTCATGATTTATTGACGTGTTGAAGCATTACCAGGAAGGAAGCCAAAGGGTGAGAAACATGGAGAGACGAGACGATGTAAATGCAGTCCCCTCCACATGACACTAAACCTTGTCACTGTGTAACGTAACAATCTATTAGTAACACACTCTATCTTATAATAATTAGTCTATACAAAGTTGTATTGGTGTTTGTTGTGGGAATCCCGTAGCATAACTTGTCGGTGTGTTTTTGCGTACGTAACCGACCTTGAATGGAGATGATGAAGGTGACAGGTAGCGAAGAATCAAGTGGCCAATGTTCTAGCTGTGTTAACCCCTATGGTATTTCAATAGCAAGTACATATATAGACAGGAAAACATCTATGGTGGCCATCTTTACAGACACCACCATTTACTTCAGGCTTTACAGTCCTAACAGGTAGACAAAATGGTGTTCACAGAGACACCAAGGCTGGAACAAGCTAGTGGGGGGGGTGAAACTCTAGTGTTGTCCCGTAGCTTCCAGGGCATGCTGGGTTCACCAACCCTGCGGCAAACCGAGGTGTCAGTCTAACGGTGTCCTCTGAAATACTTTATTTTAAGCAGTATTTACGAGATAGACATCTGCCATAAAGTAAATGACGATAACGCCTAAGCTTACCCTATTACACATTTATTTGTCACAATGTGGCACCTCACATATCAAAGCTGTCCAGTTGGTATTTACTATGCCATTTCATAGTCCCATGCCTAAATGTAATAGCACATCCAAACTGTAACAATGCATTGCACAACATTGAATGCAAATACATGCAAGGCACAGCAATGGGTGTGCATAACATTAGATGTTAACCCAGGGCACAGCAATGGGTGTGCATAACATTAGATGTTAACCCAAGGCACAGCAATGGGTGTGCATAACATTAGATGTTAACCCAGGGCACAGCAATGGGTGTGCATAACTTTGGATGTTAACCCAGGGCACAGCAATGGGTGTGCATAACTTTGGATGTTAACCCAAGGAATAGCAATGGGTGTGCATAACATTAGATGTTAACCCAGGGCACAGCAATGGGTGTGCATAACATTAGATGTTAACCCAGGGCACAGCAATGGGTGTGCATAACATTAGATGTTAACCCAGGGCACAGCAATGGGTGTGCATAACATTAGATGTTAACCCAGGGCACAGCAATGGGTGTGCATAACATTAGATGTTAACCCAGGGCACAGCAATGGGTGTGCATAACATTAGATGTTAACCCAGGACACAGCAATGGGTGTGCATAACATTAGATGTTAACCCAGGGCACAGCAATGGGTGTGCATAACATTAGATGTTAACCCAGGGCACAGCAATGGGTGTGCATAACATTAGATGTTAACCCAGGGCACAGCAATGGGTGTGCATAACATTAGATGTTAACCCAGGGCACAGCAATGGGTGTGCATAACATTAGATGTTAACCCAGGGCACAGCAATGGGTGTGCATAACATTAGATGTTAACCGAGGGCACAGCAATGGGTGTGCATAACATTAGATGTTAACCCAGGGCACAGCAATGGGTGTGCATAACATTAGATGTTAACCGAGGGCACAGCAATGGGTGTGCATAACATTAGATGTTAACCCAGGGCACAGCAATGGGTGTGCATAACATTGGATGTTAACCCAGGGCACAGAAATGGGCAGTGGGTTGTTTCCACTTCCTGATCTGGTTTGATAACTTGGAGAAGGATTGTTTGCAGGAATGCCTAGTGTGAAGTTTTGTATAACCAACTTGGCACTCACTGTGTTTAATTTTCACTTATATAAAAATGTTATTAAGGACAGTAGATGGTAAATTGTAATGGATCGCTGTTAAATACCACTTAAAATGTATTGGAAGCTTATGAGCTGTTTCCTAATAGGAGCATTGTTGCAAGGTCACAATTTCAATATTCTTTGTTAAATATAGATTTGATTTATCTCAGCATAGGAATTCATTCAAAGCCAAACTTCCATATCTTCTGTCATTTTCATTTTTGAACATGAGCAAACACTGGATCAGCTGGCTTGTTTTGAAAGGCGAGGTGGTGTTATTTTTATTGCGAGTCATCAGTGAGGGGCAAGTTGTGCAATCAAGCTCCATTTAGAATGACATGAGCAAACAGGATTACTGATATGTGGTTAGACAGGAACATGTTCAAAACGAGATGCATTCCAGTGGCAAGTTTGTGTCTTTTGTGAGAAGTCTGTTGATGTGCCAAGGAAAACTGACCTCTCTGGCATTTATAGAAGCTTGAAAGCTGCCAGGACTAGGCCCAACCTACCTTTCATTTCTCAACGTGTTCTCCACAGCCAATTAGCAAGACCTCCTGCGCAAGTTATATTTAAAGGTAATGTTTCAATGAAAAACATTTGCATGGAAATGATAAACAATAATAGTTCATACATGTGTCGTGACATTTTACACTTGACACTTTTGAATTCCGCTGGTTTACCCTCCAAATCCGCTACGGTAATACGTTGCTGCTCTTGTAATTGTAGACATTGACAATCCTCAAGCTGTTTATAAACATCAAAGGCGTACTGGAGCCCCTGTCAAGCGTACAGTATTCACTTTGTTAAAGCTTGCCCTGTCAGATTTATGCCATTGGGTGCTTAACCCTTGTCCCTTTTAAAAAGTAGTCCATACCTATTTGATAGAGGGAAAGAACGTTAATCTACTCCTCATTCTACTCTATATATGACAGGAATCTGAGGTGTCTAATGGATACTGTGTGGGATTCCCATGGTATATTGTCATACAGTTCATCTTAGTTACTAAGAGAAAGAAAGAAAAAGAAAAAAAGAAAGAAGGAAAGAAAGAAATAACATATAGGTATGGAATAGACATCAATAGACAGTAGTTAATTAGTTAATATACAATCAATAATGTGATACAATATTTGAACAATCAATTATGTGATACAGTAGTTGATCAATATTATGATACAAATCCAATCACATTCAAGGGATTGAATCTTGAACAAAAAGAAGAGCAATCTTGAAAGAAGGAATAAAAGAAAGAAAGAAGACAGAGAAGAAGAAGACTGGAGCGAAGAAGAAGCACATCAGATACTATAACAGCAGTGTCTCTAACTCTTCAGATGGCCATTCCTCCGGGAAAAGGTTTAGGAAAACATCAAAGCCTCTGTTCTTCTTTTTCTCTCTTTATCTCCTCTCTTTGACTAGAATTATTCCATTAGGGCCGAATGTGACAGTTACTAAAGATGGTGGTTGTGGAGAGTCTCCTCAGGATTACCGACCTCTCCCCTTTGATACCCACGGTCATCCAAATGAGACAGCAGCCGCAACACAAAGCAACACCCTCAATAAGCAACCAGTGCAGATGGACCACCAGCCAGCCAGTTCACCAGCACCACAAGGCTATAGTTGGAGAACAAATGACTTTACCTCAAACCAACCGCATCCAAACAACCCAGCTATGACAACATGTCTCAATAAACCATATGAAGTGATTGCAGATCCTGAAGTCTGAGGTGATTCCCCATTACATACTCATCATGCTCATCCTAAGGGCAATAGGCAGCTATACGGCACATGTATATCCCATTATGTTGATATAAAGCAATGCCGGCGGTGGAGAGATTGTGAACACGTTGAATGCTAATCCCCCTTATCCTGCTGTTAGGGCAGGGTGTGCCTCAGTCCTCTGTAATAGTCAGCAATGAGAAGCTTGAGTAAACACAATCAATGGAAGACACCGGGATATGCACCGCCGAGACTTCCGAAGTCTCTCGCTCTTTATTTTCCCCTTTCCAGTTCCCGGCAAATTAAATCCCAAACAATGTTATTGATCGGAGATTGGATATTACAAGTGGACAACGATCATTGGGAATGTTATCAGTGAATCAACAATTCAGGAAATTGTTGGGGGAAAAACTGTGACTCCCTCTACCGCTCTCTCCTCTCTGCTAGTGTCTTGCCACTCCTGCTCCCTTGCTTGAGGATTACAACCTATTCATCCATTATTAATGAAGTTAAACTACTAGTGGCATGCTGAATGTGCTGCATGGGAGATTTGTAGCTAATCCAACGCAAAACAGCCTCAGTCACATAATGAAGGGGGAAAAAGCACAAATGTCAACAGTTTCACACAGGGACTGGATTAGGCGCCTCCTTGCTAGCTAACACACAACACACACACCTTTCCCCGACGGATCCTCACCCATGGATTAGTGTTTCTTTAAATGGCTTGAGGAGAGGTTGACATGGCTACATACTGTAGATATGTGTTGTTCATCCCATGTTAATATTAACTGTTTTACCATTGTATTTATATCGCATTGACTGTCATTGGAATACAATACTGAGGAAAATGGGAGGACATAGTTTATCTACATTTATAAACTGGGTGGTTCGAGCCCTGAATGCTGATTGGCTGACATCCGTGGGATATCAGACCGTATACCACAGGTATGACAAAATATTTATTTTTACTGCTCTAATTATGTTGGTAACCAGTTTATAATAGCAATAAGGCACCTCAGGGGTTTATGGTATATCGCCAATATACCATGGCTAAGGGCTGTACCCAGGCACTCTGCGTTGCGTTGTACATAAGTAGAAGCCCTTAGCCGTGGTATATTGGCCATATACCACACCTCCTTAGGCCTTGTTGCTTAACTATACACTGAACAGTCCTTAGCCATGGTATATTGGCCATATACCACATCTCCTCGGGCCTTATAGCTTAAATAAACTCTGAGAGTAAGAGTGAAGAACATCGGCAAGAAGATGCTTGGTCAACACAAGGGATAGCATGTTTCAGTGTGAGGCAATGGGGGGTCTGGTAATTGCAGGGTTGGTGGTTCTACTGTAGTAGTCTGTGTACAAAGCAATTCAGGGAAGTAGTACCATGCAGCAGAGACCAATTTTGCCTCAATTGGAACAAACTGACAATGATAAATAAGATGTGTTTCAGGTCTAGATAGCAGGACCAGCGTTCTATCGCCAATAGTGACAACAGCTTCATGTTTATGATACAGTACTACACAGTCTGATTTCAGGGCCCGGATGTATAACACATCTTAAGTTTTTCTCTTAAGGGTTTACCTTAAGGAATAATTTTAATTTGACCTTACCTAAGGGAATTTCAAAGCATGTATGAAAGAAACAGTATCTCGTTACCATGGAGACAGCCTGATTCATTGACTAAACATTTATTTTGTGAGATCCCAAAAGATAACTTTTACAATCAAGACAGGAGAAACAAATTGCTTCATAAAATAATAAAACAAGTTTCCTCAGGTTCCCTTTTCTCAACTGGTTTCTAGTGCTTTCTAGCATGTCAAGCTAGCTTACAGAATAGCTAGCTAGCTAACTAGCCAGCTAGCTCTGTAGCCATGGATTGTGCACCTTCCATTGTTTAGCTACCTAGCTAGCTAGCTGGTGGATGTTTTCCTTTTGAAACCAGGGAAGAGGAAAGCAACATTCACCTCCACAAATGCTGTTTACAATGATATCTATACTAAATGAAGCACTTAAGGGACATCATGGTCAAACCTGAACTTTTTCACTTAATTTAAGGAGGAAATTCAGGAAACTTCAAGGGAAAAGATAAGGGGAATATTACTTAAAGGGTGTTCCGCAACCAGGCCCTGGGCCATATGTAAAATGTATGCATGCATGACTGTAAGTTGCTTTGGATAAAAGTGTCTGCTGAATGGCATATGCAGTGCATTCGGAAAGTATTCAGACCCATTGCCTTTTAAAAAAAATTTGGCAAGGCAATTAGAAATGCCAGACAGGCTAATTTTTCTGACTTGATCGCTATTAATCAGAATAATTCAAGACTGCTCTTCTCAACCAATGATTGCCAGATAAGTCTTCTCCCCCTCAAACCTACAGTTGAAGTCGGTAATTTACATACACCTTAGCCAAATACATTTAAACTCAGTTTCTCACAATTCCTAACATTTAATCCTAGTAAAAATTCCCTGTCTTAGGTCAGTTAGGTTCACCACTTTATTTTAAGAATGTGAAATGTCAGAATAGTAGTTGAGAGAGGGATTTATTTCAGCTTTTATTTATTTCATCACATTCCCAGTGGGTCAGAAGTTTACATACACTAAATTAGTATTTGTAGCATTGCCTTTAAATTGTTTAACTTGGGTCAAATGTTTTGGGTAGCCTTCCACAAGCTTCCCACAATATATTGGGTGAATTTTGGCCCATTCCTCCTGACAGAGCTGGTGTAACTGAGTCAGGTTTGTAGGCCTCCTTTCTCACACACGCTTTTTCAGTACTGGCCACAAATGTTCTATAGGATTGAGGTCAGGGCTTTGTGATGGCCACTCCAATGCCTTGACTTTGTTGTCCTTAAGCCATTTTGCCACAACTTTGGAAGTATGCTTGGGGTCATTGTCCATTTGATAGACCCATTTGCGACCAAGCTTTAACTTATGTCTTGAGATGTTGCTTCAATATATCCACATAATTTTCCTGCCTCATGATGCCATCTATTTTGTGAAGTGCACCAGTCCCTCCTGCAGCAAAGCACCCCCACAACATGATGCTGCCACCCGCGTGCTTCATGGTTGGGATGGTGTTCTTCGGCTTGCAAGCCTCCCCCATTTTCCCCCAAACATAACGATGGTCATTATGGCCAAACAGTTCTATTTTTGTTTCATCAGATCAGAGGACATTTCTCCAAAAAGTACGATATTTGTCCCCATGTGCAGTTGTAAACCGCAGTCTGGCATTTTTATGGCGGTTTTGGAGCAGTGGCTTCTTCCTTGCTGTGCGGCCTTTCAGGTTATGTCAATAGAGGACTCGTTTTACTGTGGATATAGATACGTTTGTACCTGTGTCCTCCAGCATCTTCACAAGGTCCTTTGCTGTTGTTCTGGGATTGATTTGCACTTTTCGCACCAAAGTACGTTGATCTCTAGGAGACAGAACGCATCTCCTTCCTGAGCGGTATGGCGGCTGCATGGTCCCATGGTGTTTATAGTTGTGTATTATTGTTTGTACAGATGAACGTGGTACCTTCTGTCACGCGGGACTAGGTGGGTGAGGAAGGAACAGGCACAGATAGTTCCACTGGGAAAAGGTGCACTTTAATGTGGCACAAAAAATAACAAGCCCAAAACACAGGGCGCGGACAATAATGTGGACCACCCAAAACACAGGGCGCGGACAATAATGTGGACCTCAGGGTGCCAGGTCCAGAAACATCTCTAGATTTATTTTTTACCTTTATTTAACTAGGCAAGCCAGTTAAGAATTCTTATTTTCAATGATGGCCTAGGAACAGTGGGTTAACTGCCTGTTCAGGGACAGAACGACAGATTTGTACCTTGTCAGCTCAGGGGTTTGAACTTGCAACCTTCCGGTTGTAGTCCAACGCTCTAACCCCTAGGCTACCCTGCCGCACTGTGTGTACATAACGCACACACGTAACATAAATACAATCCTGCACAAAACAAGGGCGGGTACACATACTTTAAATAAGGAAGCCCATTAAGCACATAAAACAGGACCCAGGTGAAACAAATAAGACAAAACAAACAGACAACGAAAAAGGGATCGGTGGCGGCTAGTAGGCCGGTGACGACGACCGCCGAGCGCCGCCCGAACAGGCAGGGGAGCCAACTTCGGCGGATGTCGTGACACCTTCAGGCATTTGGAAATTGCTCCCAAGGATGAACCAGACTTGTGGAGGTCTTCAATTTTTTTCTGAGGTCTTGGCTGATTTCTTTTGATTTTTCCATGATGTCAAGCAAAGAGGCACTGAGTTTGAAGGTAGGCCTTTAAATACATCCCCAGGTACATCTCCAATTGATTATGTCAATTAGCCTATCAGAAGCTTCTAAAGCCATGACATAATTTTCTGGAATTTTTCAAGCTGCATAAAGGCACAGTCAACCAAGTCTATGTGAACTCCTGACCCACTGGAATTGTAATACAGTGAATTATAAGTGAAATAATCTGTCTGTAAACAATTGTTGGAAAAAGTACTTGCACAAAGTAGATGTCCTAACCGACTTGCCAAAACAATAGTTTGTTAATAAGAAATTTGTGGAGTGGTTGAAAAATGAGTTTTAATATCTCTAACCTAAGTGTATGTAAACTTCCGACTTCAACTGTATGTGAAGTTTCCTCGATATATAAATGTGATAAGTTTGTGGCGTATTTCAGAGATAATACAACCAACATTAGGCTGGGTATCAGTCAAGCAAGACTTAATGAGAAGTTTGATGATTTGTACCACCTTCTTCAAAACAGTTTTTAAATGCATATCTAAAGAAGCGCAAGCAGTTGTTAATCATGCCCTGTCCACAGGCACTTTCCACACTTCATTAAAAACTGCAATGGTGAAACCCCTTCTGAAGAAAGGTAAGATAGATTCTTCAGCTCTTAGCAATTTGTGGCCAATTTCCAACCTTCCATTCTTAAGCAAAATTCTTGAGAAATTGTTTTTCAAATAGCTAAATGATTTTTTAAGTGGCAACTGTATTTTTGAAAAATTCCAGTCTGGTTTTCGTGCCCACCACAGCACAGCCTTAGTTAAAGTGGTCAATTATCTTAGAGCCAACATAGATGCCAAACAGCTCTCTGTCCTTTAAGATTTAAGTGCTGCATTCAACACTTTTGACCATTATGCCCTTCTGGGTAAACTGGAGGGGTGGGTTGGCCTCTCCGGCCTCTCCGGTCCAGTTCTAAATTGGTTTAGGACCTATTTAACCGGTCAAGAGTTTTTTGGCAACCATGGAGAAACATCACTCAGAGAAAATACATATCACATGTGGCGTTCCACAAGGTTTGGTTTAGGATCCCGTACAGTTTATATATGTTACCCTTTGGCAACGTTTTCAGAAAGAACAACTTTACATTTCTGTTTCACCAGAGGATTTTAGCTCCACGGATAAATCATTGGACTGTATTAGTGATTTAAATACTTGTATTGCTCATAACTTCCTCCAGCTAAATCAAGACATTATTAAAACGTATTATTAAAAAATATTGTTTGAGCCAAAGCACAGACATTATTAAAACTTATTATTAAAATGTATTGTTTGAGCCAAAGCACAGAAAGAGAATCTGGCTGCACATTTTAATTCACGGACAATAAAAATACATGAGCAGGTAAATAAAACCTAGGTGTTATTTTAGATTCTGAACTAAATTTCTAATCGTGTGACCAAAATAGCTTTTTACAACCTGAGGAACAATGCCAAGGTCAGTTTCTCTCTCAGGCTGATACAGAGAGACTCATCCATGCTTTTATTACAAGCAGGCTTGACTACTGTAATGCTCTCCTGTCTGGTCCACCCAAGAAAGCCATTGGTCAACTGCAAAACATACAGGTCCTCTGGCACTGGAATTTTAACTATCCTAAAGTCTAGGGCCAAGTGGCAATGATGCAGCCTTTAGTTATTATGCCTCCAGCCTCTGGAATAGCCTGCCAGAGAGGGGGGGGCGGTGAAACTGTGGACACAGCTAAAAAAAAAGATCTTAGCACACTTCGTTTTAGCTTTGCTTCTCCTTCAGATGCTTTTTAGTCATTACATTTTTGTCATTTTTTGTTTATTATCTTACGTTTGTGTAGTAAATATTTCAGCTTTAATTTTCATCGTTTTTTTTTTTGTCCTGTGAAGCACATTGTGTTGCATTTCATGTCTGATAAATAAATAAGGCTTGATTTGATTTGATTTGGAATATAAATATACACTGAGTGAACAAAACACTAGGATTACCTGCTCTTTCCATGACATGGACTGACCAGGTGAATTCAGGTGAAAGCTATGAACCCTTATTGATGTAACCTGTTAAATGTACTTAAATCAGTGTAGATGAAGGGGAGGAGACGGGTTAAAGAAGGATCTTTAAGCTTTGAGACAATTGAGACATGGATTGTGTATGTATACCATTCAGAGGGTGAATGGGCAAGACAAAATATTAAGTGCCTTTGAACAGGGTATGGTAGTAGGTCCCAGGTGCACCAGTTTGAGTGTGTCAAGAACTGCAATGTTGCTGGGTTTTTCACGCTCAACAGTTTCCCGTGTGTGTCAAGAATGGTCCACTACCCAAAGGACATCAAACCAACTTGACACAACTGAGGGAAGCATTGGAGTCAACATGGGCCAGCATCCCTGTGGAATGCTTGTGACACCTTGTAGAGTCCATACCCCCAACAAATTGAGGATGTTCTGAGGGCAAAAGGGGGTGCAACTCAATATTAGGAAGGTGTTCCTAATGTTTTGTACACTCAGTGTATACTGTATGTACTGAAGATGATGGTGTATATAGACATTATGGACAGTATATGGACAGAAAAGGTGTAGAAGTTATATAGGATGAGCCTTAACTAGAATACATATGAAGTGAGTAAAACATGATGTAAACATTGTTAAATTGTCCTGTTTTCAATGACTACAGTGCCTTCTGAAAGTACTCACCCCCCTTGACTTTTTCCACATTTTGTTCTGTTAAAGCATGAATTTAATATGGATTAAATTGAGATTTGTTATCAATGGCCTTCACACAATATCCCATAATGTCAAATTGGATTTAAAAAAAAATGAATTCATAAAAAATGAACAAGTATTCAATAAGTATTCAAACCCCTTTGTTATGGCAAGCCTAAATAAGTTAAGGAGTAAAAATTTGCAGAACAAGTCACATAATAAGTTGTAAGGACTCACTATGTGTGCAATAATAGTATTTAAGATGATTTTTGAATGACTACCTCCTCTCTGTACCCCACACATACACTATGTAAGGTCCCTCGACACCTATTGGTAGATGGGTAAAATAAACAAATACAGACATTGAATATCACTTTGAGCATGGTGTAGTTATTAATTACACTTTAGATGGTGTATCAATATGCCCAATCACTGCAACGATACAGGTGTCCTTCCTAACTTAGTTGCCGAAGAGGTAGAAAACAACTAAAGGATTTCACAATGAGGCCAATGGTGACTTTGAAGCAGTTACAGAGTTTAATGGCTGTGATGGGAGAAAACTGAGGCTTGGTCAACAACCTTGTAATTACTCCACAATACTAACCTAATTGACAGAGTGAAAAGAAGGAAGCCTGTACAGAATAAGAAATATTCCAAAACTTGAATCC
The DNA here is from genome assembly GCF_034236695.1 of Oncorhynchus nerka. Classification (NCBI taxonomy): domain Eukaryota; kingdom Metazoa; phylum Chordata; class Actinopteri; order Salmoniformes; family Salmonidae; genus Oncorhynchus; species Oncorhynchus nerka. The sequence continues at coordinate 61,643,368 of NC_088401.1, forward strand.
TGTTTGCGATAAGGCACTTAAGTAAAACAGCAAATAATGCAGCAAAGAAATGCACGTTATGTCTTGAATGCAAAGCTTAATGTTTAGAATCACTGAGTACCACCCTTCATATTTTCAAGCATGGTGGTGGACGCATCATGTTATGGGTATGCTTGTCATCGGCAAGGACTAGGGAGTGTTTTAGGATAAAAAGAAACGTAATAGAGCTAAGCACAGGCTAAAACCTAGAGGACAACCTGGTATAGATTGCTTTCCAACAGACACTGGGAGACAAATCCATCTTTTAACAGGACAATAACCTAGAACACAAGGCCAAATATACACTGGAGTTGCTTACCAAGATGACATTGAATATTCCTGAGTGGCCTAGTTACAGTTAAATCTGCTTGAATATCTATGGCAAGACTTGAAAATGTCTATCTAGCAATTATCAACATCCAATTTGACAAAGCTTGAAGAATGTTTTAATTAATGTGCAAATACTGTACAATCTAGGTGTGCAAAGCTCTTAGAGAGTTACCCAAAAGAATGACAGCTGTCATCGCTGCCAAAGGTGATTTTCACTCTCAAAATTACATTTTTTTTATAGAACATCAATCTGATTGGGTGTGCCTGTCAGGGCATGACTCCCCAGTGGGTGTGCCTCAGTCCACCCAGGCCCATCCATGTCTACACCCCTGATGCAAACAGTGCATGATGACAATTGCGGATCAGAAATAGCTCACTAACCAACACTTTGGACTAAACTTTTTCAATACCTGGTTTGCATACCCATTGTTGCCTTAGTTAGCATTTACTGGTAGATATCATAAGTCAAAATGTCTTTCCTACCCAGCCGGCTACCGATGACATTCTTCTGTGAGCTGCTCCATGCCAAAACCAGTCGAGAGCTGCACACTCTTGCTGCCTGCAGATGATATTCCGCTGTAACTAGGCTATGTGTGTGGCGTGCATGTGAATATATTTCACATGCTTTGCAATTGTGTAGGCTGCTTTGTGCATGATATCTTTATTGTACTACATAATGAATAAGTCGTATACCTCCACTACACTACTTTGATATGCATCAGTAGGGATTAAGAAGTGAGTATAGGCAATGCCCACTGAAAAATACGTGTGTAGACGGTTTATACCTTTATATAGCCTCCACTACACCACTGGCCATTTGTGTTTTACATAAAGTGCTCTCTCCTACACAATGGTATTACGGTTGCTGTCCTTTCAGAATCATGAACCTGTCACACACTGAAGGCCTATAGGTTCGCCGCTGTACTAACCTGTCACACATTGAAGGCCTATAGATTCACCACTGTGCAAACATATCTGTAGTAGATATAAAGGCTGTTAAGAAACTGTATTAAGGTTTCAATAAATATTTGGCCTGGCGAAGGGGTTTTATGCGCTGACTGAATGGAAGCTAATTCGTGTTTTTTACTCAGCTGGTCTCGGCTGGTCTTGGGAAGAAATTAGGAGTCCTCGCTGTCCGAGACTGAGTACAAATGTATCTGACACGGAGACAAGACCAAGACACTCAACATGGGGTCCGTGACCGGTCTAGAGTACTACAACACTGCCCGGAGATAGAAGCTGTTTTTCAGTCTCTCTGTCCCAACTTTGATTTACCTGTACTGTCGCCTTCTAGATGGTAGCGGGTTGAACAAGCCGTGGCTCAGGTGGCTGAGGTCCTTGATATATTTTAACATCATTGTTTTTTAACACAAATAAACATTAGATTAATAAAATATTTAGTCAGTCATCTTCCTCAAATTAAGGGGATGATGACACAATCTTTGTAAGAGGCAGGGAAACTGATAAAATTTTTCCTCAACTCGTGGCTCAGTCATTTCATTCAGGGTAAGTGGAGTTAGCAGTGAGTTAGCCTCTGAGTAGGTTAGTTCTGAAGGATTCGTTGACATAGACATTTACCTGGCTAAAAAGTGAGCCACTTTCACATGACCAAAGATACCTCGCTACAGTGCATTCAGGAAGTATTCAGACCACTTCCCTTTTTCCACAATTTGTTACGTTAGACTTATTCGAAAATGTATTAAATTAAACATTTTGGTCATCAATCTACACACAATACCCCATAATGACAAAGTGACAACATATTTTTTTTTAAATGTATGCAAATGTATTAAAAATAAAAATCAGAAATACCTTGTTTACATAAGTATTCAGACCCTTTGTTATAAGACTCGAAATTGAGCTCAGATGCATCGTGTTTCCATTGATCATCTTTAAGATGTTTCTACAACTTGATTGGAGTCCACCTGTGGTAAATTCAATTGATTGGACATGATTTGGAAAGACACACACCTATTTATATAAGGTCCCACATTTGACAGTGCATGTCAGAGCAAAAACCAAGCCATGAGCTGGGCTCCCAAGTGGCACAGTGGTCTATGTCATTGCATCTCATGCTTGAGGTGTCACTACAGACACCCTGGTTCGAATCCAGGAGTCCCAGAGGGCGGTGCAAAATTGGCCCATGGTTGTCTGGGTTTGGCTGGTGTAGTCCATCATCGTAAATAAGAATTTGTTCTTAACTGACTTGCCTAGTTAAATACATTTTAAAACATTCTGAGATTGAAGGAATTGTCTGAAGAGCTCAGAGACAGGATTGTGTCGAGGCACAGATCTGGGGAAGGGTACCAAGGAATGTCTGCAGCATTGAAGGCCCCCAAAAACACAGTGGCCTCTATCATTCTTAAATGGAAGAAGTTTGGAACCACCAAGACTCTTCCTAGAGCTGGCCGCCGGGCCAAACAGAGCAATCGGGGGAGAAGGGCCTTGATCAGGGAGGTGACCAAGAACCTGATGGTCACTCTGACAGAGCTCCAGATTCCCTCTGTAGAGAACCTTCCAGAAGGACAACTATCACTGCAGCACTCCATCAATCAGGCCTTTATCGTAAAACATCAACCAGCTAGCTAGGTGTATAGATAGCTAGCTACTTAGCTAAACAATGGAAGGTGCACAATCCATGGCTACACAGCTAACCTTAGCTTGCTCTTTAAGATATCTTGACGTGCTAGAAAGTAATAGAAACAAGTTGAGAAGAAGTCACTAAACAAAGCGCGTTTTATTATTTTCTGAATTTATTTGTTTCTCCTGTCTTGAATGCAGAAGTTCTATTTTGCGATCCCCCAAAATGCTGTCTGTATGATAAGATGTTCAGTCAATCTACATGATAACCAGAGACTCTTTCTGCCATACATAGATGTGGTGAAGGAGTCAATGGAATGCAGACATGTAGAAGTTATTAGTTTTCAAGTTTAGAAGATGTGACTGCTAAATGCCTACTCCCGTTCGTATAAACTTGTTAGCATAGCTAGCATACAGAAATCGGTGGCGGTAATCAAATTCGTGTTTACCTGTAATGCAGTTGATTGGTAAGAATGACATGAACATGTGTTGGGGTTGACATCCATACAAGCATTATACTCAGATGTTTACCTTAACATAGTGTGAAATACGCATAAACAATAGCCTACATGTAGGCTAATGCTGCTGGGGGGCAATGACAAGACTCGGGATCTTTCCCCCATGGCCCTTTCCTCCACGTGTTTCCATGGCAACCCCATTGTTTTGGTTGAGATCGATTGACCTCTTTACCACATCTACAGTATGCATTCAAACTACCCTAAAACCCCTTAAATTATGCACTTACCTAAGGAAAATGTTTGAGGGGCTCTATGCAGCACCCTTAAATTTCCTTAGGTAAGGGGAAATTATTTATTCGGGGAAATCTTTAAAGGAAACACTTAAGATGTTTTATGCAAACGGGCCCAGGTCCTTAGCACAATCGCTCTCCCTCTTCCTCATGCTCTTTATCCCTCATTCTTTCTATCTTTATCTACCACCTTTATCTCTCCATCTCTTCCCCTCTCCTCTTCTACTATCAACATCTATCTCTATATCTCTCACTCTTTCCCTTACAGTCATACTCTCTCTCTGCCTCAGTAGACCAATTATGGCTAAGCTGATTCCGATTGCGACCTGCGATACACCTGAGGTACATGGTCAGGGGAGTTAGCGTGTAGCCGATCTGTTTTACATGTTATTGACAAGATGGAAGTATCATGGTCTTTTTATTACACCAATTTCATTCTTGGCCAATTTCCCCTTCGGCAGGTTAGTGGCAGTTCGCAATAGATTTTTTTGTTGTGTGGAATTGATCAGCGAACTGCTTGAGCAATTTATTGGTCCCCTTGCATCTGTGATTAAGATCCGCATGCATCCGCGTGCCCTTATCTATGTGTCCGTCAATATTTTGCAAGACTGATTGTGGGATCTTGGCACTCGTATTAAAAAAAGGTTGCATTGTGTTCTATATGAGCGTGGGTTGACTTCCCTGGGGGATTCTTTGTTGTTCTCTGGAACATTTTAAATCACCTCTGACCATAGCAATGTCATGTCTTAAGTCAATAAGAATACAGACATGCCTGTTAAATCTGACCAGAAATGACAACAGAATATTTGTTCACGTGTCAACGTGGGCCCAAGTTTAATTCAAACTAATCCTTTCTCATTGGAAGCCGTTGTAATGTATGAGATTCATATTAGAGCAGTCAAAGGCCAAAACCACCATGACATCAGCGGTGCATTTTCTTTGGGAACTCAAGGCTAGGATAATTACAAAGAAGATAGTATAGGCAAACATCTGAGTACTTTTTAAATATACACTGCATTCGTTGGTAGGCAAGGGGGAGTGCAAGCAACCATGTAAGTCATTATATGTGCCAGCTCTTTTAAATTCAAACCACAGACTCATGTTTAGCTGGACTGTACTAATAGCCTAGCCTACTGTCATGCTGCATCTTTCCCACTGGGTGTTGAGACACAGCTTGGATATAATAAGGATCAGGCGGAAAGCCATTCAACAAGCTCAAGAGCTATCCAGGAGTCACCCTTTTAATTTAGTTAATTTACAGGCAGCTTCTTCTGATTAATTTGACTTGGAATAATGCTGGGCCAGTTGAAATACATGTTTTTTCCATTGAAGACGTTTGTAGTAGTGAATTTCTAATCTTTCTCTCTCCCTGTGTCTCTCTCTCCCTACCTCTATCTCTTTCTCTCTCTTACTCTCTCTTCCTATTTCTCTCTCTCTTCTCCCTCCCTTTCCTCCTCGCTCAAATGTAGCGATGGTAAATTAAGCTGATTTCCAAGCCATTACTTTCTAACATATTAGCAGTACATAAACTGATTTGTTTCAAGACAAGATTTGTGGCCTTGGAAACATCATTTGACTCCAAATTTTATTACATGGCCACAGAGTGCCAGCCAGACATTACGTTCGGCGACAATCACATGTGGGTTTGAGGGCTGATGCAGAAAACGAGGCAGACCAGTGTCTCAGGCAGACGTACACTCCTGAGAAATCGACTTCACGTCCACATTACAAAAGCCTGCCACTGAAAGAGAGATTTTATGCTGAAAGACAGATTGATAGTGGACGATATGATGTCATCATGCATAGTCCAGTGTTTTGGGGTGGGAGATGGTATGAAAAATGTACAAGTGTGTCCATTCCTGGAATGGAATGTATTGATAATAGTGATGTAGAGATTTGATTGGTGGAGGTGAGAAACATTTGCACAACGTTCTGCTTTGAGGTATTTTTAGTCTAATTTAACTATACTTTAATTGATTCCTCAAGGTCTACGCTGGATTCGACTTTAATGACTAGAAACTGGGATACGAAAAATAATTGGATGTGCCAAACTATTTATCCTACATGTCTGATGAAATAAAGTGTTCTCGAAATAGACTTATAACACACTGTGTCAGGGGCTTAATATTAATGACACTATGGAGCTGAATAGAGGGAGATGTGTGATACAATGCCAAATAGTTCAATATCTCAACTCTTCTGATTTTGGTGCATGAGTATCAGTGGAGGCTGCGGAGGGGAGGACGGATCATAATAGTGGCTGGAATGGAGTCAATGGAGTGGTATCAAACACATGGAAACCATGTCGTTGATGGGGTTGATACCACTCCATTGACTCCATTACAGACTTTATTATGAGTCGTCCTGCCCTCAGCAGCCTCCACTGATGTAGTACAGGTGAGTGATAAACGAACCAGTGATAAATGGTCTATAACAAATGTGTGCTATACACAGTGATCACTCACCCCCTATACCCCCCCCCACCGCACATACCAATCTGGTTATTGGGCTCACAGCAACAAGGCCTAGAGAGAGAGAGAGAGAGAGAGAGAGAGAGAGAGAGAGGACTGTCCTGCTCTGGCACAACACAGTCAATGAAGCATTTACTAATGTAACATACATCAAACCATAAATAATTTAGGAAGAAAAAGGTAGATGTAGGCTATATAAAAATCCAACCAAGAAAACACTCACATGCATGTGACACAGGTTTTTACAAATTCCATTTGCAATGCAATGTTTATTATACCATATTCACAATGAATAGACTATGGAGTTGATTGATTAGTTCAGCAACTGATAGTCAATCCCATATTATTTGCCCTCTCTTTGGTTATATGGTGGCTGCATTAGGCTACACTTTCATATCGTGGAATAACAAATACATCCATAAACATGAAAGGGATAGGGTCATGTCTAAAAGTTGGAGTATGCACAAGTAAAAAGTTGAAAAGTCTAACTGTACTGCTGTCGACAGCTGAATGTGTGCCAAGTAGATGATGTGCTCGTTAAGAATCAGGAGAGCGCACTTGGTCAGGTCACCTCCTTTCCCACATCACAGCCCCATCAGAAATTCTTTCAAGTGTCCTTCTGCGTCGCCAAAGATGACAACAGCAAATCGATAAGTGCTTGAAATGAAAAGAACCCGTCGGTTTGCCCCCGAGGCAAAAGATTTCATAGCACCAGCAGCAAGCAGACTTGACTGAACTTCATGCATTCTTTTGCACCTTTCTTCGTGAAAAAGAGAAGGCAGGCTCTCGTTTTTATTCTCCAGATGAAGGTAAGCGCGGTTATAGAACAACGTGACTCTCAAGACGCAGACTTTTCCCCCTTCTGATATGACAGGCGGGGTTGGGCGTGATGTACCAAAGGGATGCATGCCAGGTTGATATATTTGATAACAGAGTTGGGGGATTTAGGAATTCTGCGGCCCACACGGAGATCAAATATAATGGGTGTATATAGGTCATCTTCAGAACATTTTGTGACCTGATATTAAAATAAGGCGTCGCAGAACAGAAAATATAGTGCTATATCTGCATTACAGGCTACCTTGCGCGTGTATTAATTCATAATAGCCTACGAATGTGCTTGTTATTTAACTAGGCTATAGACATGTGTTATGCCTATGACCGGGCGCAGAGAAAATCAGGGATGCAACTCTCATAAATAAGGGTAATTGATTTCCTGTGTCCATAGATCTAATCCGATTGCCTTACACGCAAATGATAGCACCAGTATAAATCATATCTTTACAATAGTTCATTAGACATGCACGTCGAATGCATAATTTACCCACAAGACTATAAGGCCTACATGTTAGGAAGGTGTTTTAAATAGTATGCGTAATGGTATTCTGCGCGCATCATTCAATTAAAGGGGCAATGTGGGGAAAAACATAAGATATACAAGTCCTCTGTCGTGTGCATGTTTTGCTTCAGTGCCCTTTTGCCGCGAAATTCCCATGTGGTTGTGTGCATTAATTCCTTGTTTAATGAGAGTATGACTAAAAATGTGAAAGAAGGATTAGGCACGTGAAATGTACATCCGGTCTGCTTGGCTCATTTAAGATGTGAAAGGAATATCAGTTATATTTTAAGGATCTATAAAGTGCATTTGCATCCCAGCCAGCTGTTCGCTTCTGCAGAAAATATTCGATAAGTCTAACATGTAGGCCTACTAACTAGATTTATATAAATGTTTATCTCTGTTACACCAAAAATCTCACAAAAAAATATTTCACTTTAAACTGCCAAAACATTATATAAATGTTTTCAATTAACATTTAAGACATGGTCATTTACACTGACACTGTAAATCTGTATCAAATGGCAGATATTTGTTTTATCATGATATGAACATTCACAATTCTCATATTTGCACCTGCCAACTAAATTCTAGTCTACTTTTATGATTTATTGTTGTGATGCTGGTTAGTAAATGTAATCAATTCATGAATATATAGCTTTAGCGACTGGTTTCTGGTCAATTTCAACATATATAAGACTCTCTTCCAGCAAATGTATTGTAGCCTATGTGGGCTGCAAAGAAATTATTGACTTGGAAATAACAGTGATGAAAATGAACATAGGCTTCAAATGTCCTAATCTTACTGAGAGATATAAATAGTATAGGCTATTTTATACCGGAATTATAGAGTCAAAAATATGTAGTCATTGCCAATTTGCTTATGCAAACATACACTGTGAATTAATTCCATGTTTGATATATTATCTTAATTAATGAAGGCCTAAAAACAAGAAAATACAAAGGGTAACCTATTTGTTTTAATTAGGTTTTATGCAATACTGTTACATTTCGTTTATTTTATTTTTCATTGTGGTTGTGAATTGAGTGTTTCTAAGTTTATACTGTCTTTAACTACACATGCACGCTGGCGCAGATAAAGACACCCACTGAGGAACACACACTCATACAGACACACACCCACGCGCTCTGTCTCAAAACTCAAGAGTGAGAGAAAAAAATGCGCCACTCTTTCAGTGACTGTCTGGGAAAAAAAGTTGTTAAGGCTGAGGACGATCCAAGAAGAGAATTATCTACTGAAGTGACAGCGCCTGCTTCACCATTTTTAATCGCACTGTTAGCTAGATGGTTATAAAATCGTAATGTGGCTTCAGTTTTTATCCAATAAACGGGGAAGAAAATAAATCTAAGTAGCTCTGAGACTTTTTCCTTCGGGAGGCAGACAGCAACTTTCATATTTTGGACCTGGAACTTCGCTGTCTCCGGTTCTTATCTGAAAGGTGAGAAGCGGACCCATCGGTGTGGAATTTACCTCTTAACCAGACAAGAATAAAACAGGAAAGGACTTCAAGCGCCGGCGTCTTCGACCACTGGTAAGTGCTGAGGCTACACTTTGCGGAGATGTGAGTTAATGCAAGTGAAATAATTCGTTCCACCTCGGGTTAGCCTTTTCGTCGTAATCTGGGAAAGTCTGATGTGAATTTCATCAGCACCGCAGTAACATGAAGGGACATGATAAGTGAGTTCGTGGCAGGTTTCACCTTACAAGTCCGCCAGATGATAATGATGTATCGTTAGCACTGAATTGAACATGGAATGGACTGGACTTCATGGTCTTGCGCCTCTAATTAGCCTAATGCAAAAACACGTTTTTTATTTTTTTTAATTTTCTTAATGCAGACAGGCTGGACTGGGGTTGTTCGTGTTTTGAAGGAAATTGTGCAAACCAAAGAAATAAAGAAGCATACATCGAACCTTCAAATATCGCTTCTGATTCAACAATTGGTTGTGGGCTAATGGACTGATTGCGCATCAGTTGCGTTGCGTATATTGCTGTGATTGCATTCTTAATCTCAAACTGGCCATGTATCCGATTGAAATAAATATAATATAGGCTATTTATATTATATGTCGATTATAGTAACACCCTCAAAATATTTTACACCAGTAAAAGGCACATTAATGATGATATAGACCAATACTGATCATTTAGGCGTATGACTAGGCTAATCAACGAATATAGACCGAATGTTTTGATTTAGGACAAACATAATTAGACATGCATGGTGTCACAATACACACATTTAAATTGACCTAATTATTATTATTATTATTATCAATATTTTTTACAAGTGGTAATAATACAGTAGGCCTAGTAGCAGTAGCAGTAGTAGTAGCAGTAGAAATAGTATTAGTACCAGTAGTAGCAGTAGTAGTAATAGTAGTAGTAGTAGTGTAGTAGTAGAACTAGTAGTAGTAGGCCTTGTAGTAGGCCTAGTATTAGTAGTAGTAGTAGTAGTAGTTGTTGTTGTTGTTGTTGTTGTTGTTGTTGTAGTAGCAGTAGTAGTAATAGTAGTAGTAGTAGTAGTAGTAGTAGAACTGGTAGTAGTTGTTGTTGTTGTACTAGTAGCAATAGTAGTAGTAGTAGTAGTAGTAGTAGCAGCAGTAGTAGTAGTAGGAGGAGTAGGAGTAGTAGTAGTAATAGTAGGATCAGTGGTAATAGTAGCAGCAGTAGTAGTAGTAGCAGTAGTAATCATAGGAGTAGTTGCAGCAAAAGTAGTAGCAGAAGTAGCAGTAGTAATAGTAGTAGTATTAGTAGTAGTAGTAGTAGTAGTAGTAGTAGTAGTAGTAGTAGTAGTAGGCCTAGTAGTACTAGTAGACCTAGTAGTAGTAGTAGTAGTAGTAGGCCTAGTAGTAATAGTAGACCTAGTAGTAGTAGTAGTATTAGGCCTAGTATTAGTATAGTAGTAGTAGTAGTAGTAGTAGTAGTAGTAGACCTAGTAGTAGACCTAGTAGTAGTAGTAGTAGGCCTAGTAGTAGTAGTAGTACAATGGTTATAATGAGAGACTTGCAAAGTAATGTATAGTATGTATTAACTATGCTTGCAAGTTAAATTGGAGTTAAAGTAAACTTCTACAAACATGTACATTTACCTCCTAATCGTGCAATATTAATTGAATTATTACTTCTTCTTTTAAGTAACATGAATCCAATTAATATGATCAATTGAACTTCTAACATTTCTCACACAGGCCTATGTGCATACAAGGCTACTGCTCCTTTTTGTGGCCATGTAATTTTATTCGCCCAAAACTTAAACAGGAACTTTCAAATTCAAGTGAATATTTTCGACATTTCTATGTGGCTTCTTTGAAACGGCTATTCCCCGTCAATGTCATTTCCAAACCAGTTGTAAAGAGAAGGGGTTAAGGGGAGCCTGCTGAAATATGAATGAAATCGTATTTCTGCGGCTGATTAGATAACACGAGGGATTTGCAATAACCTTGCACCTTGCAACCTGACACCCCATCTTTCATTTTACGGCGGAATACACGAGAACCTGCTCCACTCAAACCAGGGTTAGCAGGTACACGCCATGGGAAAACTAACCTCCAATTTATCACCCTTTTGAATAAAATCACAGATGTATGCTATAAAGCAGGTGAGGCGAGTAGGAGATCCGTGCCGCGCAGGCGGGTCCAGAGAGAAAAATAATGAAGGGGGAAAACGGTTAACAGCATGATTGCATGCAAATTTCCCATCTTAAATTATCATAAGCAAACAGTCGGAAGTCTGGTCTAATGAAATCCCATCTGTGTTACTTCATATCGAGTTAGTATGGAGCTGCGATAATGAATTTTGTAATATCCCACCGACAGACATCTCAATCAGCCATTAATCCCGTGATTTTACTGCGGATTCACTCAACTTCCAGCGCCCCAAACTGCTGCATGCTGCCTGGCACAATTTACGCCAACCCCGTCACAGAGTACAGTTGCACTGCTTTTCTGTGGGACTGCATGGGCCTCACATTTGAAGAGCAGTTTAAGTAATGGGGCCTATTCAAACGTTGGATATGTGAGGAAACTTGAGGAAAATTGTGTATAGCGTCATATATTAACCATTATGAAAACATATAGGTGAGAATTGTGTTTGGTCCTGTACTACAATGTATTGACTGTAAATTAATAATAATTGTGTGATTTCTTTGGAGCACACAAGGTAGTGTGTAATCGATGCAACATTTTCAGCATTCTCATAATACATCCAGTCCCTCTCTTTTCCAGAAGCCGTTATTCTAATTGCAACAATGGACTCCCACTGCCGCAAACTTGCATCAACTTGTGCACAAATAGGTGAGTATCTATGTGTAACTCTTGACGCACCATCACCACACTTCAACGTGACATTCTTTTCGCACACTGCAGTAAACAGATGCTGAGTCAGATGCTGAGTTTATAGCAGCATAATTTCGCGTTTTGTTTCCGTTGCATAGCAGGAAATACGATGCATTTCTCTTCTTTAATTGTTACTTTTTGTCACAAAGGCCTACTTCTTCGTTCCCAAAATGTCAGAAACCTGTCTAGGCCTAAATGCGCTTTAGTCTAGTTAATATGGAAAGGTGGTCTTATACTGTCTTAGAGTGGCACCTGGTGGCTGGGTATGGATGTGCAGTAGCGGGCGACTGGAAAAGGCCTAAGCATAAATTCTATCTTCATACACCCAGGTTTTGTTAAACATGCCAGAGGTTACAAATGACTCGCAACACTATATATGGACTACTTTTCTTTGTTGTCATGTTGTCTGTTTTCTTCATTTGACGTATTAAGTAGTCTAATAGCCGATCCGTGGCCTATGAATGACAGGCTATCTAATTGTATTTATTAAATTAGCCTATAAGGAACTCTTATTTTTATGAGACTCCCATTGAAACTTACAGTAGCTGTAAATTGATATTGCACTCGCGTGGATATCCATGCTGAATTAATGTATCTTACACCAAGTTGTGGCCCATATCAGTTAGCCTATGCCAGAATATGATGACGCATTTTAAATGCATACACAGAAATATGCACATAAACAAAAACTGCTATTGTACGTATGAGTATAAAATGCATTAACGAAAAATACCGTTTATTTCGTCTGGGCCATGTCAATAATGTTGGAGTGGATTTAATTGATTTTGTTTTCAGGGAATGACATAAAACGAATATTGTTTAAGTGCTAAACGAATGACCAGTTTGTCAACTCTTAATTTAGCTCATTTTCTTTTCGTTCATGCTATATTGGATCTAATCAAGTGACAAAGCACGCATCATCCCGTGAGCCTACTTTGCTCCATAGCAGCAACTTGAGCAAGGACGGCGTTATGATCACTCATTGATTAACAGTAATAAGATAAATAGAAAACATAATTATTTGAGGTAATGCAATGATGAGCCAACGAGGCTTGCAAATGTAGGCACCGGAGTGAAGAGACACTCGAGCGACCTGATTATTGGGATCCCCTTTCAACTGTTTTACACCAGCCTTAATATATGCAGGTCTTGATAGATTGACTCCAGGGAAAACTAAATGTATAATGAAAGCTTATTCGTGAGGAGGAATATACTAATGGGGGAATCTGATGTCCCCTTAATCTTATGTAAAAAGCCTTGTCGTCTCCCTTATATTGACTGAATTACTAATTAATGGCCCTCTATGGCGTTTCGCGCGCGGTAATCCGCGGAAGAGAGATAAAGCATTCTGAAGGTAAAACAGAAGAGGAAACCGATAATCCACTGCAAGTCTAGTATTACTTTCAGAAAATAATTGAGCAATCACTTGCTTGCATAGCCTACACAAAACCTTTGGACTGTTATGCCATTTACATGTTTTTCTTTTGAAATGATTAGTATTATTATTTTTGCCTATTAAAAGACATAAATCAGTCAACATAAATCAATTCTCAGAATCCTCGCCAACACGCAGACTGCAGGTGAATGCTTTAGGCCTATGTCACGTTCAAATAAAATGAGTCACCATTTAGATCATGAAGCATTAGACCCCACATTAATCGCATATCAGGGAGATTTAAACAAATAAAATCCACCTGATATGCCTGACAGGGGTGCATGGATCGGCATTCCAGAGAATCCTCAAATAAACTGAAGAAATAAATGATGAACGGAAGACATGCAGGCTAAATTCACATCTTCATTCAAGGATTGCATATATTATCGGCCAGCTACATATGTACCTACAGTGGGGTGGCTAAACACACAACACGAAATTATTTTTTATAAGGAGGGAGGATGGAGGAATAATCATACTCTTGGTTTCAACAGCTCTCGCTACCTTCCTCCATGATCCGCGGGCAGCTCTCCCACAAGAGTGCAAATAACGTGTATATCAAGGGCTTTCACGGGATTAGCTCAATAACGTATTAGTAGCCCATATCCTGATATCTACGAGAATGGGGTGAAAAGACGCGTGATGGCTAAATATTCAGCAGTTTACATGCCGGCCTATAGCCTTATCAAGAAATCATGCAACAATTTTTTATTTTTTTAATCAACTCAAATTATTCATAATTTGTGTGATATTATAATTATAATTATTTATATTATTATTAATTAATAATATAAATGCATTCATAAATAATAGTATATTATCCATTAATATATTATCTGACTTGTGGGGACTGCCAACGTTTTCTTCCAAATTATTGTGTATAGTGTTGCATGAATGAAGATTTTAATGTTGTTTGCATTTACAATGTTAACACAAAGGCCTAAGGGGAAGTATAGTGGTCACATGTAACTGCTGTCAAAAGCCTGATTAGAGAATATCCTCCAAGCATAGGCCATTTATCTGCTAGGATACTGGACATATGTTTACTTTATTTTTACGCGTCATGATCTTGAGGGAATTAGCGAAAATGCAATGGGAAATCAGCTCTAAGTCATTAAAAGTCCTTATACCAAATTCTTAGGCAAATGAGAGTCTTATCAGATTAAAAACCACTACAAGTCGACTCCCTGAGAACCGCTGAGAGGTCCAAACGTACAGGATATCGGCTAAGGACCGAGATAAACTGCGTCATTTTGACGAGCTAGAATGAAATGGTTACTTATTGCCTAAACCAAGGCCATTTAACTTTTACCCAATTGGTGACAAATTAGGATATATGTGTGACTAGATTGTGTCACTTTACTTCTTATGTGGTTGATTTATCTGGTCATCATTTATCTGGTAATCCAGATGGGCAACAACTTGAAAGTGACAACATCAGTTCTGTGAACTGGGCCCTGCATGGGGTCAGCGCATCACCATATCCCCATCTTAGACATACTGTAGCGTTGCTCTTGTGCGCCTTGCTTAGAGGTAGCTGACTGTTAATGGAAAGGTCAGTTCATCAGGTCATCTTTATTGCTTCGTTTCTTCAATGGGAAGAAGAAGAAGATTAGCAAGAACGCAATGAATAGGCCAAATTTGACCAAATAAATGCATCATGCTGTTCGTTTGATTTGATTTTTAGATATGATTGCCTTAGTTGGGTTAGTGTTCAAAATGGGCATTCGGTTCGTCTTGGGTAAGCTACACTACACGGTGCCTCCTGTCTCTCTTTACATGCTTTTTAAAAAAGAAAAAAAAGCACCGTACTCTACCCGGCATAAACAGATTGGCAGAGGTCTCTTATTTCTCCGCGCACCGGTTGGCTGGGCAAACCGTCATGTCCACGTTGACGGCCTGTATAACAAATGGGAGGGCTCTCGGTGACGTCAAAGGTGTAGGAGAGAGTCACAGTGGGACAGCCAGAGCGCAGCGAACAGCTGAAATGAAGAGTGAGCGGCGTAGTGTGCCTAGCCTCTGGATCTAATATCACCTACCTGCCCTTGTCACTCTGGTACTCCGCACAGCTAACAGTATCAGCCCGAGATTCATATTTGCTCTTCCTTCAATCAAAACGCCGTTGCATTTTCATCCAACGCGAATAATGCTGGGTTTCTTCTAAAGACATTTTAAGCAGTTTAAACAACTTTTTTTTAAACATTAATTTGCCAGAGGAGACGTGTTGCTGTGAATCTTAACACCACTGATTCCCCCTTTTCTCTATCCGTCGGACGTCTCTCTTTTTTTGCTTGCACTGAGGGAACGTAATCCACCTCTGACAGCGAGTTTTGCGCGCTATCCTATTCATATGAACTCTATGAAGGATCCATTGAATTTGGACCATCATCACCACCACCACCTAACCGGGACTAAACTCTCCTCCACGCACCACACAGCACTAGCAATGGCCTCTAGTCTGCAGCCGTTGCAGCGGTCTGTGGACTCCAAACACCGGTTAGAGGTGCACACAGTATCAGACACCTCCAGTCCGGAGTCCGTAGGTAAGAATCATCCCGTGGTGCAGACTACTGTCAGCACATGGCTTTTTGAGGATGGATGGCCGCTTTTCTGATGATAGGAAACAAGATGTCTCTCTACAGCCTCTCTCAACAAAAGCAGTTTGAGACCGAGGACGTTATTAGTTTATGTATATCAGACAGAGGATCACTCTCTTTTTGACTATGCAGATATTGTGATTGCGCCAGTAATTGATTTATTTGTGTCCATAAGTGTCAGGGAACGTGACGCTGTCGTTACTTTCATAACCACCTTTGACTCTGGTGAATTTATATATATTTTTCTCGAAATGTTTCATGTCTTCACGCATATTTTTGTAAGTGTAATAATTGTAATAAAACGGTTACATTTTTAAAAATGTAAACCTATATTCGATGAATTACAAAATCTAGAAACGTTTTTAAATACCATTTGTGTAGTATTACCATTGTGCATACTGACATTGTTTTGGAGTCACGTTGTAGGCTTTTTAACTCATTTTCATGTAGCCTACATGCTTTAAATAAGGAATCGTTACATTATTAGTAGTTTAATTATGAGAGTAACATTTGATCCAAAGGTTTTAAAATGGGTTCCAATTTTATGAGGATACCTCTTATAATACCACCCAGGATAGGCTACTTCACGCCTGTGACCGACCCGACAATTACTCATTTAGTATTTTGTTCACTGTTTCAACAGAGAAAGACTCGAAGGGCCAGAGCAAAACTGACGACTCTTCAGATGATCCTTCTAAAAAGAAGCGACAGCGGCGACAGAGGACTCACTTCACAAGCCAGCAGCTACAGGAACTGGAGGCCACGTTCCAGAGGAATCGCTATCCGGACATGTCTACAAGAGAGGAGATAGCCGTGTGGACCAACCTCACAGAGGCCCGCGTCAGGGTAAGGCCCTTGAGAACGAACACCATTCATGTGTATAATTTCAGGTTATTTGTGCCACTCATATATGGAGTCGAGGCAAGGATGTCAATTATTACGCAGGGAATTTGGGCACGCATAATTACTCACCTCCAGAACATGTTGTCTTAGGGAAATAAAATAGCATGACTGGTTATTCTTTGCAATGATATGAGTCAGTTATAATGTCACAACATAGTAAAATACCATACATTAGATGGCTACGCCTATAATGCATTGTTATTTAGAAAATGTCTAATGATAGGCCGTCTACCTACTTTACTGGTATATTTTTCCCTGTACAACAGTACGATTTTACTGTCAATATCTCTGCAGTGGATAAAATGGAAATGTATTAAATATAGCAATTTCACACATTTACTATATTTAGGCTATAATATCACAGTTTTGTTAGATATCTGACATTGCTGATAACTAGATAATTAGGCTGTTATTAGTTGTTTTAGAAAAACAAAGCATCATTACAGGCTAATTAACTTGTTAGTTGTTAGAACTATTGACATTAATGGCTGACAGATACCAATCTTGTTACTATGTTCGTTTGAATGAGGTGCAAAGCTTGTATTTTGCGTTTGTCATTCTCGTGTTGTATAACTAAAGCTACTAACGTGTTTGTCTCCGCCTATGGAGGAATACACATCTTCAGACACCACATTAAGATGGTCCAACGACAGTTAGGAACGATGGATGTGTATTGGGATTCTATTGGAATCAACCCAGATTGCTCTGCACGAGAGAAAGTGGCTCAATTGGGCCTGGTAGAGTTGCAATCCAACATACTATTGTTATCACAAATAGCGTTGCGCTTTTACAATCGTTTTTTGGGGGGATTATGTAAATTATTTAAACGTTTGAGAATAACTATATTTTTGGCATAGCCTGTGTTAACAATACTAATAATTTTGTTGTATATTTATATTATTTTGCAAAGCCTGTGTTAACAACAATAACAATTGAGTTGTATATTTATATTATTTTGCAAATTGGTAAGGTCGACATTTGTCATTTGTGAGAAATTAATTTAATTGATTTACAGTTGTATGTCTGATTTTGACTTAAGACACACCAGAAGGCCACACATGAATACCACATCTGGTTCCTTGCAGACCAATTAGGATACCCATCAATTACATTTTTGTGAATTGCACAGGATAGCCAACAAGTCCTAATATTCTTATGTTGGCCTGTTGGCTATAAAATAAAGCACATGGGGCCGCCTTCATATTGCATTAATAGCCTATTATTAAATTCTGAACTCATATTTGTCTTTGTCATAGGTGTGGTTCAAGAACCGGCGAGCAAAATGGAGGAAAAGGGAAAGAAACCAGCAAGCCGAGCTATGCAAGAACGGCTTCGGTCCTCAGTTCAATGGACTTATGCAGCCCTATGAAGACATGTACCCCAGCTACACATACAACAACTGGGCCGCCAAAGGGCTAACTTCGGCCTCCTTGTCCACCAAAAGCTTCCCTTTTTTCAATTCCATGAACGTCAATCCTTTGTCATCGCAGACGATGTTCTCCCCGCCCAACTCCATCTCTTCAATGAGCATGACTTCCAGTATGGTGCCGTCCTCGGTTACTGGCGTGCCCGGTTCGAGCCTCAACAGCCTCAATAATTTAAACAACCTTAGCAACCCCTCTCTGAATTCGGGAGTTCCCACGCCAACCTGCCCGTACGCCCCGCCGACCCCTCCTTATGTGTACAGGGACACTTGTAACTCCAGTCTGGCAAGCCTGAGACTGAAAGCCAAGCAGCACTCGAGTTTTGGATACACCAGTGTTCAGAATCCAGGCTCAAATCTGAGCGCGTGCCAGTACGCCGTGGATAGACCAGTGTAATACCTGAGAATTTCACGAGCCCCAGTCAGAGGAACGAGAGACTACTTCTTTTTTGTTTTCAGAAGGGCACTAGAATACTAAACCACCGAAACCCGCGATGGAGTTTCAAACTTAAACGGAAGTAATTAGGCTTTTTTTAAATTTTATCCTAATTAGTATTTTGTTCTACACCGGCGAGTGGAGAATGTATGATACTTTACTTTCCACGCTTGTTTATTTTGAGGTTTCTAATTTTGGACGTTAATTGACTGAAAGGTTGTATATATATCGAAATATCATCTCCAGTTTATTGAGGCGAATGCTGTTGCTCTCCAGTTTTCTCAAGGTTAAATTTAACAAAGCATGTGAAAACCCTAAAGGAATAATGTTTTGCTTGCAAACAAGGGAATGTACATACTAAACGCACCAGTTGTGTGTTTCTAACATATTATAAATTTATT
Organism: Oncorhynchus nerka; assembly: GCF_034236695.1. NCBI lineage: Eukaryota > Metazoa > Chordata > Actinopteri > Salmoniformes > Salmonidae > Oncorhynchus > Oncorhynchus nerka. The sequence continues at coordinate 61,662,404 of NC_088401.1, forward strand.
ATTAAATGTCTGTGTGAATATCGATTTAGAGTAGCAATCGTGCGTATAAAAAGACGCATCAAATGTTCCTGCGAAATTAAATTGGTTTTGCTCTGTGTATACTATTTAGTACGGAATTTTGTTTCGTTTTTTTTCAACAAAAAAATAAATAAACTATTGTGTTTTATTTAATGGAAGTAAATATATTGTTCAAAACGTTTTGTTGAGGATTTTTGTGCTGATCAAAGTGTTAGTGTGAGTTTTGTCGAGTCTATAGTGCAGGGAATGACAGTGTGTCTATCGGGGTTCGATTATGCGAGCTACCAGGCCTACTAATCTAAAGCGAAAACAATGGCCCTCTCCAATACACATATGAATCGAGACGCAGGGAGATGCACGGGTGGAGAGGGCGAGATGCCCCGCCAGATTAACTGCTGAATACATGTCTGCTTTTTAGCCAAGGGCCCGGAGTGATCACTGGTGCTTGAAATAACACTGGAATCAACAAACTGGAATTGGACCACACAACAAAGGCCCGAGCTCATTACCTTCTGACATAATAATCACGAGTGCTATATATATATAGCCAAACAATGAGCAGCACTGGAAGTTTAAGATGCGCCTCTTGATGCAGTGGAAAGTGATTATAGACTTACATAACATTCTATATCACAAAATAATCAATAATACCAATACAATGTTAGCATCTTGTTTTTATTTTGATTTGTGCAATGTTCTACAAATCTCTCATAAACACAACGATTAACTATTGCAAAACTATTCTCTAGCCTATTGAGATATAGGCTATATGACAGGCCTATGGCGTCGTGTTCTGGGCGTAGATGTTCATATTGTAAATATTTTCACTTTTGCTATATTTGTTGTGCAGATCTACAACAATCTGTCTTTTCAATAAGATAACAACACCAATCATAATATCAATAACAATTGGCTAACTATGACTCCGATAATAACAATGTTATACTTGGCTGAATAGTACATTAAACATTTTTAAATGTGGCCTACTATTTTTTCCAGAGAGCCCATGCACCTTCTTTTACGCATTGTGTTGACATGTTCGTTCCGGCATTGTAGTTTTGTCTATACAGTCCTGTTTACAATATGCTGTGGTCCGTTATCAAATGCACCAGTGCGTTTATAGAAAATCAAAACAACTACAAGGCACCGAGAAAATATAATTCACAAGTTTGAACAAACAAAGAAAGGTATGTAGCTCGGGGACGGGGGAGGCTGAGACTTGTGGTCTAATGTCAGCGCAGAGCTTGAGATCATTGTAGAGCGCTGATGAAAAATGGAAGAGTTACCACTGTTGGCCACACAGAATTATTTCATATTTGCAGGTGACCCCTTGTTCATTTGATAATGTGTTATTCATTATGCCCATACAATGTTTGAAACAATAATTGACCTAATTTAGTTGTGCTGTAGCGAAAGTCAATCACTATTTTATTAGCACATATTAATGCGCGTTGAGGCTCATCAAATATAACATAACATGAAAGAAATACTGGTCTGATTTTTTTTCTTCCCTTATAGCAGCATCCACCAGCTGGAGCACCTAGGCTACACCAAACAAACCTTTTCCATAAAAAGAGCCCCCCTAAAAATGTTTCTTAAAGACCTGGAGGCAGTACATTTTGAATTTCAGATCCGCTCGAGTTTGATGGAGTCGGTAACATGGAGCAATATTAGGCTGACAAGGATAAGTCTTGCAGCCTGGCGAATATGCAGTCTGCGTCTCAATACACATCCCAATCAACATTTGGGCACAGAGGGCCCGAAGAGACAATTCTTCAGGGAGACATCTCACTCGCCCAGAAACCGCCCAAGACTCCAGACCTCTCCTTCTGTTAAGCATGGACTACCCGGTAAGAAATATATTTCAATGTTTTCAATAAATTACAAAAATATAACAGGGTTGACAGGCTTATTTTTTGGTAACCATTCAAAAGTAAACTCAACTCCTTGTTTCATGAAGTCAATGTTATTTCAAGAGCTTATCCTCCACTAAGCTGGGCCTTCTTCGCTAATAGCATAATCATTTTTTATTAATTTAACCTTTATTTAACCAGGTATGCTAGCTCATTTACAAATACGACCTGGCCAAGATAAAGCAAGAACAACAACACAGAGTTACACATGGAATAAACAAGCGTACAGTCATACCTCAGTGTATTAGGCTACCACAAACAACACCAATAAGACTAATAACTACTTCGACTTTAGAGAATAAGCAACGCTTTGTTACCTTTTTGAAGATGTTACCCTTTTGCAGTTTTTTTCTCTCGCTTGGTTGTTTTATTTCGACTGTGATTGTAGCTTACTCTTCACAGAAATAGAAATATCCCGAAACATAATGTGAATGCTGATTCAATTCGTTGTCTAATTTTGTCACCTCATGTTGGGGTTCTTATGATAAGGAAAAGTTACAGAAAATGCAGAGACCCTATCACCTCTATCCCACCCCGGGAATTCAAATTAAGCAAGTGAGAGCACACATCCGTGCCTGACTCGTTACTTCTAATCTAAATAATTAACAAGCTCTCAATATTCATGTCATGGTGTGCCAAACATGTGAGACATTTTGCCAATATGGTGTCTTTTTGTTGTCCAATTACACACACCAATTACATGCAACTCCGATCTTCTGAAAGCTATTTTCCAACGACTTTGTTATGCACGTCAACTTGTTTAGGTCTTTCTGTTCTGTGCAAAATGTGCTCGACATGCCCTTGCAATTTTTCATTTCAGATACACACGGGTGCACAAGTTGATAAAAATGCATGAGCAATTTCCTATTCAAATCATTTTGTAGTCAAATATCAACCAAATCAGGCATAGGTTTGGTCATCTTAGTGGGTTATTATACATAATACATTAACAATCTTAAGCAAATGGAAAATTAATGTTTTCAAAATAGAAATGCATTTTTTCATGTGGGCGCCAAGCGGTTATGGCGGGCGATTATTCAATAGAATCATGGAGTTTCTTCTCGTTTGAACTGGGAACGGGGTGAATTAGGTCTTTTAAACTATCGAAACAACTATTTATATTTTCATCCTTTGTTTTACCAATGTGTCAAGTTGAATTATGGTATTTCAAAAGCTACCAATTTATTAACACTTTCAACACTGTTGCATTGTAGGCTGGCTTGTCAATGGCGGAATTGACGACATTATTTGAGAAGAATATGCCTACTTTTTTGTCAGATTCAACATTCTCATGCGTTAAATTGGCTAGCCATAAACAAATAACTATTGAGCAGGCCTACATTAGAGGCGTTGCCTAAACGCAAATCCCATTCAGCCTGGGAAATGTACACCTCTTCCTTTTGATGATTTGATTGCATTATGCTGTACAAGGCAAATTGGTATTGTCATAATCAGTGAAATATCAAAGAGAATGGCAAGCCCTCTTGCATTGGCTGGATAGTAGGAATACACATTGAATAATCTCAGACAAACTCGTTCATGCTTATCAATTCCAATTATTCGCCTCACACACACAAGCACAATAATCCACACACATACACATTGGCCATACCACTCTGGGTCAGTGGGGGGCTTCTGACCAATCATAGCATAGGGGTCGCTGCTAGAGGTCAGATGAGCTGACCTCACACATTCTCCCCCCCACACACGGAGGCCCTCCATAACAAGATGAAATACAATTATTCCCTCTCAGACAAAGGTGTCTTCCATAGCTAAGTGTACACACCATCTTGTCTTTGTTTGTATGAAGAAAGACATAAAAATCCCTATACATGTTACATGGTAGTTGCATAGACAGTGTAATTACAGTGTGGGAACACATTTTTGCATAAAACATCTGTTAAACCTGTTTGTGGTAAATAATTGTACATTGCATAAGTAAGAACCTTACAATAAAGGGGTTCTAAAGTCACTTGTTGTGTGTGGGTGTGTATATATGTTTGCATGTGTGCACACCTATGTGTGTGTGTGCACCTGTGTATGCCTGTGTGTGTATATGCTTCTGCTTGTGCTGTGAAGCCTGGGAGCATCCAAGTGTGTGTGACTCGGACAGCTCTAGCTCCTCTCGTCCTGTTTCCGTGGGCTGCTAGCTGGCCGGTCGGCTGGAGCGTGTGAAAGCAGATAACCAGGGCAAATTTCATGACTCACACACTTCCTGCTCTGTGAAGTTATATTAAAGGATGCAGAAAAAAACTGATGTTTTGTCTCCAAATCGATTGCTACACATTGAGCATGTTGGCTTCACCCTTGAGTGTGTTCAAAGGATCGGTACCATGGCCCTAATGTGCCTTGAATAGAAAAATAATATGATCCGAGGATGGATTCAGTAGATAAATAAACAGTCTTGTGTTTTCTAACAGTCTTGCCTTCAACCATGTGGTGTTAAATTGACTATTCAGTTTTCTAGTAGTCTTCTAGAAATGTATTGGAATGGGAGGTAATAGCCTATTAGGAATGTGCACTGTCTCGTTTGGGTGACATGGGACCATGTATCAAGCGTCTCAGAGCAGGAGTGCCTTATGACCACAATGAATACAATTACATGGACAGGGGAGAACTGATCCTAGACCAGCCAGGTCACCTGTGATTACAAGTCAGTAATCAATGTCCATCCATGTTTGAGGATGTCGGGAGATGATGTGGAAACAGGCCACTAGGGGTAACAGTGAGCACTCTTACCCTCAAGTAGGTTTCAGTTTTGCGAGTGTGTTGTAGGCGGGAATGGTGGATGGGCAGATGAAGCCTATCCCCTACCTTAACCATTCTAAGTTTTTTTTATTTCACCTTTATTTAACCAGGTAGGCTAGTTGAGAACAAGTTCTCATTTGCAACTGCGACCTGGCCAAGATAAAGCATAGCAGTGTGAACAGACAACACAGAGTTACACATGGAGTAAACAATTAACAAGTCAATAACACAGTAGAAAAAAAATGGGCAGTCTATATACAATGTGTGCAAAAGGCATGAGGAGGTAGGCGAATAATACAATTTTGCAGATTAACACTGGGGTGATAAATGATCAGATGGTCATGTACAGGTAGAGATATTGGTGTGCAAAAGAGCAGAAAAGTAAATAAATAAATAAAATAAAAACAGTATAAAAACAGTATGGGAATGAGGTAGGTGAAAATGGGTGGGCTATTTACCAATAGACTATGTACAGCTGCAGCGATCGGTTAGCTGCTCGGATAGCTGATGTTTGAAGTTGGTGAGGAGATAAAAGTCTCCAACTTCAGCGATTTTTGCAGTTCGTTCCAGTCACAGGCAGCAGAGTACTGGAACGAAAGGCGGCCAAATGAGGTGTTGGCTTTAGGGATGATCAGTGAGATACACCTGCTGGAGCGTGTGCTACGGATGGGTGTTGCCATCGTGACCAGTGAACTGAGATAAGGCGGAGCTTTACCTAGCATGGACTTGTAGATGACCTGGAGCCAGTGGGTCTGGCGACGAATATGTAGCGAGGCCAGCCGACTAGAGCATACAAGTCGCAGTGGTGGGTGGTATAAGGTGCTTTGGTGACAAAACGGATGGCACTATGATAGACTGCATCCAGTTTGCTGAGTAGAGTGTTGGAAGCCATTTTGTAGATGACATCGCCGAAATCGAGGATCGGTAGGATAGTCAGTTTTACTAGGGTAAGCTTGGCGGCGTGAGTGAAGGAGGCTTTGTTGCGGAATAGAAAGCCGACTCTTGATTTGATTTTCGATTGGAGATGTTTGATGTGAGTCTGGAAGGAGAGTTTGCCGTCTAGCCAGACACCTAGGTACTTATAGATGTCCACATATTCAAGGTCGGAACCATCCAGGGTGGTGATGCTAGTCGGGCATGCGGGTGCAGGCAGCGATCGGTTGAAAAGCATGCATTTGGTTTTACTCGCGTTTAAGAGCAGTTGGAGGCCACGGAAGGAGTGCTGTATGGCATTGAAGCTCGTTTGGAGGTTAGATAGCACAGTGTCCAATGACGGGCCGAAAGTATATAGAATGGTGTCGTCTGCGTAGAGGTGGATCAGGGAATCGCCCGCAGCAAGAGCAACATCATTGATATATACAGAGAAAAGAGTCGGCCCGAGAATTGAACCCTGTGGCACCCCCATAGAGACTGCCAGAGGACCGGACAGCATGCCCTCCGATTTGACACACTGAACTCTGTCTGCAAAGTAATTGGTGAACCAGGCAAGGCAGTCATCCGAGAAACCAAAGGCTATTGAGTCTGCCGATAAGAATATGGTGATTGACAGAGTCGAAAGCCTTGGCGAGGTCGATGAAGACGGCTGCACAGTACTGTCTTTTATCGATGGCGGTTATGATATCGTTTAGTACCTTGAGCGTGGCTGAGGTGCACCCGTGACCGGCTCGGAAACCAGATTGCACAGCGGAGAAGGTACGGTGGGATTCGAGATGGTCAGTGACCTGTTTGTTGACTTGGCTTTCGAAGACCTTAGATAGGCAGGGCAGGATGGATATAGGTCTATAGCAGTTTGGGTCCAGGGTGAATGCCTAACCTTATACATTTGGAGTTAACCCCAACCTTGTGTTTTTCTTCTGTCAGTGTGATGTTCTGTAGTTGCTGTATGACCTGTGATCCATTTCACTGGGGGGAAAACAGTGTCAGAAAGCCTTATCTAACATGTCATAGGAATGTTTTAACATGGTAAGACCAAACCAATAGGAATCATACCATATTTAAGCAACTCAGATGAGTAGAAAAGGGATAACATTCGTTTATTGGTGGTGGATGGGACAAGTTATGCCTTTACAGCACAGGAGGTTGGTGGCACCTTAATTGGGGAGAACTGGCTCGTGATAATTAACTGCCATTCCATTTGCTCCGTTCCGGCCATTATTATGAGCCGTCTTTCCCTAAGCAGCCTTCTGTGCTTCACAGCGTGAGGGGTTTTTAAACGCAAAATACACTAATTCATTATCATTCCTGAATATGCCATACGTCTGTTGTGTCTCTGTTGGCCCTATATAGAGACATTATAAGCACATTCATAGTGCCTTTTGAGGTATGCCTAAAAAAAAACGATCTCAAACACAGAGCCATATTATCCACTAATCACCCCACCTACTGCAACTACCAATATCTTCCTCTTCATGTCCCTTCATGTTAACCTGAGTCTCCCCCTCATGTGAGTCATCATGTTCAGACACCTTTAGTTTACACTGTAAGTCTGCCGTCTGGCCAAACGGCGTCAATCGCTTCTCAATGTTTTCCTTTCTGCCGCTCCTCCTATAACATTCTAAATGGCTATTACCTCTACCCCCTACTGTCAGCCACCCAGAGTCTCTGACAACTATTCTGATACAGAACATACTTTCATGCTGGTTAAAGTTTGACCTTATGTAGGAGGATACATTTCCTAAAAGGCAGATTCTTTTGCAAAAAATACATAAAATAAATATATACAATGGCAAGAAAAAGTATGTGAACCCTTTGGAAATACCTGGATTTCTGCATAACATTTGATCTGATATTCTTGGGATGTCTGGTGTGAACTGCCCTCTTGAGGTCATGCCACAGCATCTCATTCGGGTTGAGGTCAGGACTCTTGACTGGGCCACTCCAGAAGGCATATTTTCTTCTGTTGAAGCCATTCTGTTGTTAGTTTACTTCTGTGTTTTGGGTCGTTGTCCTGTTGCATCACCAAACTTCTGATGAGCTTCAATTGGCAGACAAATAGCCTAAAATTCTCCTACAAAATGTAATGATAAACTTGGGAATTCATTTTTCCGTTGATGATAGAAAGCTGTCCAGGCCCTGAAGGAGCAAAGCAGCCCCAAACCATGATGCTCCCTCCACCATACTTTATAGTTGGGATGAGGTTTTGATGTTGGCGTGATGTGCCTTTTTTCTCCACACATAGTGTTGTATGTTCCTTCCAAACAACTCAACTGTAGTTTCATCTGTCCACAGCGCCAGTAGGGACCTGACTCCAATTAGCTTTTGGAGAAGTCTTTAGCCTAGGGGTTTCCAGCCTACACTGGGAATGTTTAAATTATGTATTCAATATAGACAAGAAAATACAATCATTTGTGTGTTATTAGTTTAAGCACACTATTGTTGTGACTTAGATGGAGATCAGATCCAATTCGATGACCAATTTATGCAGAAATCCAGGTAATTCCTGCCGGGCGCAGTGCATGCTAACCGGGTCGCCAGGTGCATGGTGTTTCCTCCGACACATTGGTGCGGCTGGCTTCCGCGTTGGATGCGTGCTATGTTAAGAAGCAGTGCGGCTTGGTTGGGTTGTGTTTCGGAGGACGCATGGCTTACGACCTTAGTCTCTCCCGAGCCTGTACAGGAGTTGTAGCGACGAGACAAGATAGTAACTACTAACAATTGGATACCACTAAATTGGGGCGCAAAGGGGGTAAAAAAAGAAAACCCTTTTGCAATTATGTTAGCAAAGCGGAAAACTGTTGTTCTGATTAAAGCAGCAAGAAAACTGGCCCTCTTTAGACTAGTTGAGTATCTGGAGCATCAGCATTTGTGGGTTTGATTACAGGCTCAAAATGACCAGAAACAAAGAACATTCTTCTGAAACGAGAGGGGTTTACCAAAACAGCTGATATAACCTAGAGGATGTAGGGAGAAGGGGGTGAGGGATGAAGTGAAGGAGAGCGACTGTTATTGTGTGTGTGTACTCACCTGGTGTCCACACTAAGTGGCTCCGGAGTACTTTATGCTGAAAAACAGACACATGAGGACAAACACCTATCGTGGTGTACCTGAAACATTTAAATATAGAGGGCTATGTGTTTCACCACTTGGTTATTGCAAGGCTAACCCCCAGGGAAATCATGACTTGGCAGCAACAGATAAACACAGCCATTTCACTGGACTATGTGGTGTAAATCTGAAAATTAGCAATTGACATCTTAAGGGTTAAAGTGTATATATATATAATATATATAATTACTTGTTTTAAGCAACTTTAAAACAAAAAAAAAATAAGAACATTATATATATATATATATATAATGTTTTTTTTTTTTTTTTTACAGTTGCTTAAAACAAGTAATTATTGGCAATGCTTGAGTTTGCCTAAAATGTTATTCCTGTCAATTAATTGGTGAGAGAAATGACAAGACAACCCAAATACGGCCCTCATTTCAGCTGAGACACTCAGACACAATCACTTCACTGTCTTGAGGCCCCCAGAAGCCAACCTAGGTACTGCTTTAAAAACAAAATGCAATTTTACCTAGATTGATAGTCTAGTATTGAAATAATGGAGGTAAAATTACTTGTTTTGATCTCTCTTACCCATAACATGCATCAATATATTTAGTCTTGTATCAAGCCTTTTATAGGTTAAAATAAGGTAAATTGTCTGCCAGTGCAGTAAGATAATTTATCTGGGTAAGACAGTGCATTCTAGTCAGCGCATTCTAATGGTACGAAATATGACATTTTTTGCAGTCTTGAGGTTAGCAGGTATTGAGTGTCTATATGGCCCAATTCCAAACCAAAAACTTGTTTCCTTGCAGATCTGAAAATAACTAAATCATTTTCATCATCAGAAACTAGACCATGTCAACAAAACTACCTACCCAGATCTTTACGATCAGTAGATCAGGTAATCAACAAGGAGCGAGGGTGGAGACCAATGGATAGCACTGGTACCCAGAAGCGACTTATTGGCTCAAGCTATATGTCACAGATGGTAGAATCTCAGGAAGTTGATCTAGGAAACACACTGAGGAATATTGATCTGTGGTAACATTATCTATGCCTGATCTCCACAGGATGTCCACTTCCACTGGGGGCTGCAGTGAGACAAAGCTACTGGGATCTTCTATAGGACCAACGGTCTTCTGACAGACACCTGCTACAGTACCAGGGAGAACCATGGCACCACGGTCCTCTACCTCTATTCATCTAGATTCTACACTACAGTGTGGTTCATGCTCATACTGCAGTGGAACATGATGCCCAGTAATACTGAATGACTAATCTAATCATATTGAAAATAGTTTGTTTCAGTTCAAGTTTCATTCTACTGTAGCAGTGTTCATTATATGCAGTTGCTCAAATGTATATGGTTTGTCTTGACAAGATGCAAGCATTGATTATTACATTGTTATTCACAAAGATGATTATTGTCTCAATAAATAAAATGTCCATAAAACATGTTGGCATTAAAAAGGTTTAAACAGTTCCTATAAGTGACAGGGTGTTTATATTGCTTTTCACCACTCTGTAATTCAGATAATATCCAACACCACCAAATAACTGTTCAGATGAAGTAAATATTGAAGCGACTTTAAAATACTTTATAAAGTATTTAAGATATGCTTAATTTATTTTGGAGATTGCACTTTTGGGACTATATATTCCATTAGTTCCATTGTAAACATAATCAAGTGCATCTCAAGTATTTGATATATGACTTGACCCAGGTCTGGAGCACTGTCTGTGACAACCAACCCATGTCTCAGTTACCTTACTTTATTACAGAGATTTAACAACAGTAGGAAGACGAGACAAGACATGCCTCATTTGGTGAGTATTAAAAAGAGTTCAACTTCTGACAAACATTAAAGGGATAGTTGATCTTCTCACAAACATTAAAGGCATAGTTAATCTTCTCACAAACAAAACACAGTTCAACCTTCTTCACATTATCACATAGGCCTGGACTACTTTGCAGGTTAGAGCATGTACATTGGCTTGAGGCGGCTGAAAGGTAATTTTTGTGGTGCAACAAGGTATATTGAATTGACACCCTATAGTAATACTGAACAATGAATACCAGTCTCTCCTAAACTGGCCAGTTTGACATGACTCCCTTCAATTGTTTGCTGTGAAATTGCACACCGGTGAAAGGGCCACGCACGGGTATATGTGCCGGGCAGGTTGAGATAACAAGCGTATAAATGTACATCGCATTACTTTTTATGTCCATACAACCAAACAACCATTAGCAGTTACCTGGCCATCTCCAACCTCCCTCCTTTTGCCAATTATAATAGTTAATAAGGAAGGCACGTCCGAACCCGCTCTCACTCTAATACACTCTGGTGAAAAGCTGCATGCTCCCATAATGGGAGTCCCATTCCAACATCGCTGCTCATTACCGGGCGCAGTGGGAAATCCACTGTGTGCGACGCGGTAATCCCGACTGGAAGGCGCCGCGATCATTAATGGAATAGACAGAACGCTAAGGCAAGACACACAAGGGATTGGATGGATGGAAGATGGATGTGACTCCCAACACATAACCACAGATCAAATATGTTGGTGTTCTCTGCGGGAGAATATGACGTGGTGCCTCTGAAACTGCCTAACAAATATGTTTTCTCTTGACGTCTAGGCAGGCTGCCCCTGAGGTCTACTATTTTCTTTAACATTAACATGTTCCTTCCTGAATCAAGTGTGTTGCTGACCTTTTGCTGGACTCCTATGGTGGAGTAAAAGGCCTCAGCGGTTGCATCTTCAGCTAACTCTGGTCTGACCGGTTTTCTCCTGCCTTCATCTTTTCCGCGTTCATCCTTCTCCATGACTTCACCAACCTTACTTTTTCTGGACCTGTGAATACATTTTGGGACAAATATGTCCATTCTTTATAGGACTGTATGCTTAAAAACGGGTAAAATAAAAAAAGAGTAGCTCCACACAACCCCAGTCCTCGAGGAGCATGCTGAGTGTGTTGATGCACACATCTAGCCAGAAGAGGGCAGCAAATTTAGTCAAACCAATTAAAATGGTGTAAACCGTCATTTGAGAAGTTTGTATGGTCATGACAAGTTCAATGAGCTTTGGTGTTTGAGTCATTGGAAAACATTTTAGTTAACTGTGCTTGAAATGAATTAAACCACTATTATCCTCATCAATACTTTGCATTATACACTCCTTGTAAACATTGTAACATGACAACTTCTATGTGTTCATGTTCAAACTACTTTATATACAATTAGTGACAATAGTGTGCTGCCTATGGTCACAGAAAAAGTTGCTTCACTTGGTTGGACCTGCATTTTGGCAATTTATCTGGTATCCTTCAGGTTACTGAAGCAGAAAGGTCAGGCAAAATAGATTTTATCCTCACTAAACCGATTGTATAGCCACTTTCCCACAGCACAACCCTGTGACAGCAACTGATATAGTTTGGTTGAAGCGCTCACGCTAGAACTGATCACTGTTTACCTTGTTCAATCACACATCAGATCATCCATTCTCATTGAAAAGGTCCCCCTTATTTCTAAAATGTAACTTGGAGTAGAGTTATTGTGAGGTACAGAGCTGGTTGTATATAGAGTATATAAGGGGGGAGGCCATGTCATGAATCCTGATTGTCGAGGTGAGTGAATGGTTCTGTTCTGCTCCTTGAAGTTCACTGCTAATATACCACCAGCAGACGGCACTCTACTGGAACAAACCAATGACTGTACGGAACATGCAGACAAACTGTATACCTCTCATTCATTGCCTTGAAGACACAGACTTGTCTACTCCTAAACAATAGTGTGATTGTACTTGTATAATGTTGCCATCATGGAGTTGAACAAACCCTACTGTTGTGGGCCCTCAATGTGTTGTCTGGATCAAATAAGTTTACTAAATTTAATTCAATAGGCTAGGCACACAGAAAATGAACACTGCTCACCACTCAAAGCATTCTGAAACTCTTGTTACATATGCCTCTTGGAGGAAGGAACGCAACACCCCGCTACATCAACTCCCCGTGGAGTGAAAAGATATGTGACCGTAGGGGCGGGGAAGGACAACAGAAATATACAGTTTACAGGGAATTTATTTATTCCTTAACATGGTAAAGTGGGGAAAAGGGGCTGGACAGATCCAAAACAAAGTAAAAATTAGTCCCCTCTCCTACCTTACCTGCCTTCCCACTACTTACCTAACCTTTAGCACCACCTGGCGCACTAACCAAAATACAGGGGGTGGTCCATCCCAGGTTTTACCTAGTGTGCATAGACAGAATAACTACTACGAGTTATGTATGCCCGCAGGCCTCTTGCCTAAACACGCCAAGGGTGCGTTCCCCTTCCCCCCCTGGGAACCAATGAAACAAAATAATTACTAACACTTTAAGTGAACAATTTCAATAACACTAAGTCCTATTGGCATACACATACCTCTGAAGGAGCGGCTACAAACTAACATCAACAAACCTTTCACTGACCAACAACCAACACAGGACATAAAAAGACACTCTTCTCTGGGGCAGGAACACTAGCTTTTATCAAGCTGGAGAAGAAGTTGGTAATTGCAGAGACAGCTGTATCCCCTGATGAGTGGGAGGGGTCAGAGCTCCAATCTGTGATGGGGCTGACCAATCAGCTGCTTAGAATCCAGGAAGACATTTCCTGAAATGCACACATACAAACCCACAACACAGAAACTGGGTAACATAACAGCTTTCTATGGAGATCCGGATGGAATTCACACTGGGTTGGGAACTGCTTAGCTTTGCAGGGCTTCCACAATTGCGGGGTCTAATCAAAAAGTACACATAGAACACCCATTTGGAGTTAATGTAAAGCTTATGCCGTGAAGTTCAACTGTCCTGCAGGATTTCCAAAAGCAACCCCACTGAGCTAGCTAAGAGCTATCCCATCAATCCATCCAGGCCTAGTTAATGTGAACCGCATATTTAATGTGAACAGCATAGTTACTTTGAACCACATAGCTCACGTGAACCTCATAGTTAATGGCACCACAGAAGGTTTTGTAAAATGTGTATTTTTCATGAAAGGGTGCAAGATGGAGGTGGATATTCAATTGGAGTTGTACTCAGCATCCCCTCGGAGTTGGATCCCTGGATTCCTGTGTCAAGGTTTATGGTGTGATTAATTTCCTTAGAAATGCATTGTTGGTTTTGGTACCTTCTGTAACTGCATGTGGAAAGGGTTTATGACAACTTTAAAGGATTCAACAGCCAACGGTTGCTTAGAGGAGCAATTATTTTACTAGGCAAGTCAGTTAAGAACAAATTCTTATTTTCAATGACGGCCTAGGAACAGTGGGTTAACTGCCTGTTCAGGGGCAGAACGACAGATTTGTACCTTGTCAGCTCGTGGGTTTGAACTTGCAACCGTCCGGTTACTAGTCCAACGCTCTAACCGCTAGGCTACCCTGCCACCCCATGCATAAAGGGCAAAAATGCAACACAAACGTGCTATTGTAGTGTCAAAGATTTGTTTATAATTCACAGGCCGTGGCTCCCTATAAGAGCCTTTTCTGAAAGAGAATCATAATTGAAAGCGCTTTCAAGTCCTGGACTAGGCTTAAAGTCCCAATGCAACCGTTTTCATATTACTATAAAATAGTTTCTGTGTGACAATAATGTCGTAATAGATTTCCTTTAAAATGGGCAAAAATAACTTGTTAGCAAAACATTTTTTCTTAATTAAGCAAGAATTTTGCTCAGACTGTCTGAGAGGGGAGGGGAAAACTTAAAACTAACTGCTATTGGCAGAGAGGTTTGGAACTCTTTGTTATTGGTCTATTAACCCAGGTACTCCATGGTGATGTCACCAGGCAAGCCAAACTCCCGCTCATGCAAACCTGCTGATTAGAAGGTCCTGTGTAGATTGTATTTTCACCAGAAACTACACTACATGGCCAAGTGTATATGGACACCCCTTCAAATGAGTGCATTCGGCTATTTAAACCACACCCGTTGCTGACAGGTTATAAAATCGAGCACACAGACATGCAATCTTCATAGACAAACATTGGCAGTAGAATGGCCCGTATTGATGATCTCAGTGACTTTCAACTTGGCACCGTCGTCGGATGCCACCTTTCCAACAAGTCAGTTCGTCAAATGTCTGCCCTGCTAGAGCTGCCCCGGTCAACTGTAATTGAAGTGGAAACGTCTATGAGCAACAACGACTCAGCCACAAAGTGGTAGGTCACACAAACTCACTGATTGGGACCGCCGAGTGCTGAAGCGGGTTGTGCTTAAAAATCGTCAGTCCCCGGTTGCAGTACTCACGAGTTCCAAACTGCCTCTGGAAGCAACGTCAGCTTAAGAACTGTTCGTTGGGAGCTTCATGAAATGGGTTTCCATGGCCGAGCAGCCGCACACAAACATAAGATCACCATGTGCAATGCCAAGTGTCGGCTTGAGTGGTGTAAAACTCGCCGCCATTTGACTCTGGAGCAGTGGAAACGCGTTCTAAGGGAGTGATTAATCATGCTTCACCATCTGGCAGTAAGAAGGACAAATCTGGGTTTGGCGGATGCCAGGAAAAAAATGCTACCTGCCCCAATGAATGGTCTGAATAATGGTCTGGGGCTGTTTTTCATGGTTCGGGCTCAGCCCCTTAGCTACAGTGAAGGGAAATCTTAACGCTACAGCGTCCAATGACATTCTAGACGATTCTGTGCTTCCAACTTTGTGGCAGCAGTTTGGAGACGGCCTTTTCCTGTTTCAGCATGGCAATGCCCCTGTGCACAAAGCGAGGTCCATACATAAATGGTTTGTTGAGATCGGTGTGGAAGAACTTGACTGGCAGGCACAGAGTCCTGATCTCAAACCTAGTCGAACACCTTTGGGATGAATTGGAACGTCAACTGCGAGCCATATTAATGCCCATGATTTTGGAATGAGATGTTCAACATACTTTTGGCCATGTAGTGTATTTAAGTGATAATGCCTGAAAAGCCGGTGTTTGGAGGATATATTGGCACGGGTGTTGTTTGGCCCGAGACTTACATTTTTCTGTACCAATATTCTGTACATCCGGGAGACGATTCTACAAGTAGATAACACCTATCACATCTATTCTCTCTGACTCTCTCCACATATGAGTGCTGTGTAATCTTGAATCTCTGACTTTCAATTTATACCTCAGTTTGAGTATGACATCATCGGTTCTGCACGGTCTCTATACAATTCCACCTCAAGGATCCACAAAGAGGTGCCCAGTACAAACAAATGCAAGGGCATAACAAACACACAGTATGTAGATTCCCCTATGGTCCACTTAGGGTGGCAGGTAGCCTAGCGGTTAAGAGTGTTGGGCCAGTAACTGAAATGTTGCTGGTTTGAATCCCCGAGCTGACTAAATCTGCTGATGTGCTATTCACTCTGTATAAGAGTGTCTGCTAAATGGTTCATGTCATGAGCAGAGGGGGAAAGCAATACATGAAGTTTTATTTAACTTCACATTATTCATTTTCTCCTTCCCTCTCTTTTGCTGAGAAGGCAAGGGGCCTTTCTGTTTCTCTCTACCCTCTCTCTCTCTCTCCACATCCGCTCATCTCTCTCTGTTTCTAGCACTCTCTTGCCCTTTCTTGATATCAGAAAATAACTGAATACATTCATGTGAGCTGATGTTAGCTGATGTCTCCCTGTACATCCTCTCTCGCTCTGTCTCTCACACCCAGATTAATTTCCTATCCCCCAGAGTACCTTTGAGGGTTCTCCTATCCCAGCTGTGCAGAATAAGGCCAAGATGCCTGGCATGACTGACCAGAGAAGCTGGATACTCCCTCGAGGCAAAGGCCACAAAAACAAGTGGACACACACACACACCAAACCAAACCAGTTCATCCTCCCCTGGACAATGAACACAACTTAATTCCTTTTTGATCCTCCTGTTGAGTTGTACCTGAACCTTGGTCTGCAGGTAGCCTAGTGGTTAGAGCATTGGGCTAGTAACCAAAAGGTTGCTAGATCAAATCACTGAGCTGACATCTGTTGTTCTGCCCCTGAACAAGGCAGTTAACCCACTGTTCCTAGACTGTCATTGTAAATAAGAATTTGTTCTTAACTGACTTGCCTAGTAAAATAATTGCAAGCCCATAATAAGTCAATAGGGCTAGCTACTACTAATAGCTAGCCCACATTTTATTTTACGTTTACCTTGCATAACATTACTTTAAGGTCATTTTTTTGTCTGTTTAACTAGCTGGCTAGGTAGATCATTATGATTCACATATCTAGCTGATAATTATGAACTAAAACATTTGCTTTGTGTGAATCTTGTTGTCATTGTCTCGGCTGGGAGAAGGTTAATTGAATGGGGAGGTAAAGCGTGAGGTAATACAGTAGGAAGAGTGCGAGTGCATCTCAAATGTAATGTTTTATGCGTTCTTCACACTCACGACCTTAGAAGAACATACTCAAGAGAAAGTAATCGGAGAATGCACTCAGAGCATGAGCGTGTGGAGCATGATAGTATGCATATTGAGAAACACCTGATGACTCAATATGTGCAGACAGAAATATTACCACATTATCACACACTGAGGATGACAGTATTTCTACATCAGGTGATATAACCTACCCCTTTCAAATCTAGGGCAAGGTTGTGGGAGTCCACTCCATATTGGATAACAGAATGTGTGTGTGTGGCGATCTGCCACCTGCTGGCTTGGGAAACACCGCTCTTTGATTGCAATAGTTGAGATAAGTTCAGATAAGAACAGCCTACTGTAAACGTATTCAGGTGCAAACTGATGGAGCAATTCACAATGATACTCCAGCAAGCAACCTTCCACACCCTACCACCCAGCTAATAAGCCCTAACTCTAAGTTTGCGAATTTGGGGGACATCCAGGAGCAGAATAGAACCAGCAGCTTATAATGCCTCATGAATTAGTGTTAAAATGCCCTGTATGAGATGATCCACATAATGACTTGGGAATCCACACAGGAGTTCCGTATTTAGGTTTTGGCTCTTAAGGCAGAGTTACGTGTGTAAGGTGGAATGACACTATATCACTTAATGAGCATTAGTGGTGTAAAGTGCTTAAGTAAAAATACTTTAAAATACTACTTCAGTAGTTTTTATGGGTGTCTATACTTTACTTTACTATTTATATTTTTGACAACTTTTACTTTTACTTCACTTCATTCCTAAAGAAAATAATGTGCTTTTTATTCCATCCATTTCCCTGACAGCCAAAAGTAATTGTTACATTTTAAATGCTTAGCAGGAAGAGAAAATTCACAAACTTATTAAGAAAACATCCCTGGTCATCCCTACTGCCACTGATCTAGCGGATTCACTAAACACACATGCTTCATTGGTAAATGTGTGCCACTGGCTATCCTTAAATAAATACAAAAACAAGAAAAGTGTGCCACATGGTTTGCTTAATAAAAGGAATTTGAAATGATTTATACTTTTACTTTTGACACTTAAGTATATTTTGACAATTACATTTACTTTTGATACTTAAGAATATTTAAAACCAAATACTTTTAGACTTTTACTGAAGTAGTATTTTACTGGGTCACAATCACTTTTACTTGAGTCATTTTCAATTAAGGTATCTTTACCTTTATTCAAGTATGACAATTAGGTACTTTTTCCACCACTGACAAGAATGTGCATTTAATGTAACTCCTTAAATATGGAACTCCTGCATGGTCTCTGAAGTCATTACACTCCTGTAAAGCATTTCATTCAGGGCATTATAATACTGCTTCATAAGGCATAACAAGTTGAAAACCTTGCAAACCTGAATACGGAACTCCTGCATGGATTCTGATGTCATTACCCACCTGTGGAGCATTTCATGTAGTGCATTATAACATCCAGAGCATTATGGCCAGACTGAATAACAGCTTAGGAAGCAGTGTTATAATTTACTGGCTGTAATGCTCTGTGGATATTGCAATGTATGTATGTTTATGTGCAATGTTATCAGCACATGTTATACATAGCTTATAAGGCATTAGGAATGTGCTCTAATGCAGTATGAAGATGGTATTCATATGGAGTATTACCAAATGATTATGCACTACTATAAGTAAAGGAAACTTATTTTTGCTGCATATTTCTCAATAGGCTGTATGTAGTAAGCATTTGCAGTGTCAGTGATGACATAAGTCTTATGCCCCGTACACACCGTGACGTATTTCATTACACCTTAAATCATCTTCACAAGAGTCTTGCCCGCTAATGAATGGACAAGTGTAGTGTTTCTAACACAAGTTGGAGGAGAGTCTTTCATCAGAGATAGCATTTATTTTGGGAGATTGTAAAATATGACCTTTTCATTCAAGACAGGGGAAAAATATTGTTTCAGGTGATAATAAAACATGTTTTGTTTAGTTACTTTTTCTTCAACTTGTTTCTCTAACTTTGTAGCAAGTCAAGCTAGCTAGCTAAACGTTAGGCAAGCTTGAAGATACCACTCTAGCTAGCGACCTCCACCCCACCTAATAATTATCATAATCAAACTTAATTACCAACACTGACTTAAATGGGTTGCAACAGTCATATAATTTAATAGGATTAACAGCCAATGTGTATTATTTAACATTACTATTAAAATAGTACTAATTTAGGGTACTAGGGAGTAACTAGCCCCCCCTAAGAACGTTTAATTCCTGACAAAAAAAAGCTAAGTTTGGAAAAAAATGTGGCATCTGGATGAAGGTCATGCTTAGGTGAACACTTTTTTTTTTATTACATAACCAGGCAAGTCAGTTAAGAACAAATTCTTATTTACAATGACGGCCTCCCCGGGAACAGTGCCCTGTTCAGGGGCAGAACAGATTTTTACCTTGTCAGCTCGGGAATTGGATCCAGCAACCTTTCGGGTGCCAGTTACCCAGGTAGAAGATTATGGCATAGAGTTTCATACAAGTGTGTTAAAATCCATTTAATCACTTTTATTTAGAATTATTTGTAAGTAATACTTAAAAGCTAAGTGTAGTTGTCTTATTTTTATTATTTAAATAAAATATGGGAGGGAAAGGGTGCTGCACATGTCACCTTTAATATCTGCATTATGAGGAGATTTGATGTAAAGTCTTTTTACTTACCTGCTGTCACGTTCGTCGTATACATAATGAGCGGACCAAGGCGCAGCATGAGTAGAGTTCCACATATTCATTAAAGTGAACCTTCAAAAAACAACAAATAATAAACAAACGTGCAGTTCATAGCGCACATAGCACTAAACCAAAACTAAACAATATCCCACAAATGCAGGTGGGAAAAGGACCACACTAAGTATGATCCCCAATTAGAGGCAACGATCATCAGCTGCCTCCAATTGGGAACCATACTCACACCAACATAGAAATTCAAGACTAGAACACACCCTAGTCAAGCTCTGACCTATTGCACCATAGAGAACCCCAAGGGCTCCCTATGGTCAGTGTGTGATACCCCCCCCCACACACACAAAAAAGGTGTGGACTCTGACCGCAAAACCTGAAGGGTTAGGGTGGGCAACTAGCGTCGGTGGTGGCTCCGGTGCGGGACGTAGCCCCCGTTCAGACAGCGGATCTGACCCTGAAGCCAGGCTGAAGCAGAGGAAGTCTCCGGCCATGGAGCGGGACTGGACGCCATGCCTGGACTGAGCACTGGCACAGAAGAAGGCTCCGGCCATGGATTGCGACTGGACGCCGTGCCTGGACTGGGCACCGGCGCAGAGGAAGACTCCGGCCATGGAGTGGGACTGACGCCGTGCCTGGACTGGGCACCGGCGCAGGAAGCTCCGGGCAGTGGACGGTCCCTGGAGGTTCCGGACTGTGAACCGTCGCTGGAAGCTCCGGACTGTAAACTGTTGCTGGAGGTTCCGGACTGTGAACCGTCGCTGGAGGTTCCGGGCTGTAGACCGTCGATGGAGTCTCCGGACCGTGCCCACGCACTGGTGGACGAGTGCGGGGAGCCGGCAGAGGAAGTACCGGGCTGGGGAGGCGCACTAGAGGCCTGGTGCGTGGAGCCAGCACAGGTGGCACCGGACTGATGACACGCTCTTCAGGGCTAGTGCGGGGAGCCGGCACAGGACGTACCGGGCTGGGGAGGCGCACTGGAGGCCTGGTGCATTGAGCCGGAACAGGTGGCACCGGACTGATGACACGCTCTTCAGGGCGAGTGCAGGGATCCAGCACAGGACATACCGGGCTGGGGAGGCGCACTGGAGGCCTGGTGCGTGGAGCCTACACAGGTGGCACCGGACTGATGACACTCTCTTCAGGGCGAGTGCGAGGAACCGGCAGAGGATGTACCGGGCTAGGAAGGCGCTTTTCAGGGCGAATGTGCTGCAGAATTCACCTGACCAACATCTCTCTCCGATCTCCCTTCTCAAACAGCTCCATCGACTCCCCGACGGTCTCTGGCTCTCTCCTCGGCTCGACCGACAGCCCCTTGTGCCTCCCCCCAAAAAATGTTTCTGTGGCCGCGGACCCCAGTGTCGTCACTGTCCTCCTATACTCCTTGGCGACTCCCGCCAAGGAAGGGTCTCGCATCCGCCCATATCCGTAGCGCACATAGCACCAAATGAAACAATATCACACAAACGCAGATGGGAAAAGGACCATACTAAGTATGATCCCCAATTAGAGGCAACGATCATCAGCTGCCTCCAATTGGGAACCATACTCACACCAACATAGACATTAAAGACTAGAACACCCCCTAGTCACGCACTGACCTATTGCACCATAGAGAACTCCAATGGCTCTCTATGGTCAGGGCGTGACACCTGCACATTTTTTTTGTACTTTCTTTGCTGTTCCTTTTCCATACAATCCATTATGTACAATTCCACTAAATATTATTTGAATAATGCAAAATGTTCAATCCCAGCAGTCATTAAAATGACATTCAGGAGCAAAAGGTTTTCAATAGATGTTTTTCATTAATTAAAAAACATATATTATTTGGAATATAATATTGGAATGGAATATAACTAATAACATTAAATAACTTTGGAATATAACATTTAATAACAATAACTTAACTCATTAATTCAGTGTGACATTGATGTGGAAACTCTCTTATGCTCTGCTATTGCATGATTCTAATTTGTACATAGGTCACAAATAAAGCTATCCCCAGTAAAATTGGAGCACAACTCATGAGCCCACCTCCTGCAATGCTCAAACCTAATCCAGTCCCCACCTGTGACTGAAAATGGGGAGATATGCCAATTTAAAAGCTCTCTCTTAAAAGCATAGCTGGCTATCTAGCCATATGACATCAAATGCTGTGTAAAATAACTAAAATTCAATAAAGTAAGATTAACTGCAAAAGTATCAGTCATTTACAACTGAAATTAAGTTACGTTATCTTTTTAATGTATTTTACCTCAGACGATCTTGTAGTAAGGTCGCTAGCTAGCACTCCTAGCAGCTTTTGTTAACTAGTTAGCTGGCTAGCATTTACTGCTATTGAAGTTGTTAGCTAGCAAGTTAGCATAAACTAGCGCTAACTGTGCTAGTCATTGTCTAAATGACAGGTAGAAACATTCATAACTGTAAAAGGGTAACTAGCCCCCAAAACACTCATCCAACATTATTTAAAAGTTATTTAAATATTTATCTGTAAACAAGAGGATTATTTATCTTAAGGCTTGTACATTTAAAAACAATTATAGATCCAACTTCATTGGAGTAACGTTATATCAACTTAAAAAAAAAATAAAAAAAATGGATACATTTACCACAAAATAGTTTTGTTGAAATATGTCCAAAAGTTGTGAAGACACAGAGGATTTTTGTTGTTGAGCAAGAGCAGTGACAGTCAGAGAACGTATTTGGTAACTACCCCAACGGGCTAGTTACCCCCTAACGTTAGTACCCTATACGAATGGGTAATTGTTTAGAAGTTGCTAGCTATCCCAAAAAGCAAAAACCACACATTTTTATCTTTTTCTGTGGTTGGTCACTTCCTGTTCTTCCACGGACTCAGGCTGGACTGAAGATGATGCAAAGTTTGGAAAAATTAAGTGTGCGGCGTCCTTCTCGCAGCAGAGCCTTCAACCGCACGGGGGCGTTGCGATTACACTTTGTTGTGGACGTCCCCATTTAGATGAATGACATCCTGCGCAATTTAACGGGGTTCCTACGGTTAACGTGAACGAGGCATCACAGTGACAATCTACTTGCAAAATAAATTCGGCGATTCAGGCTTTAGGACCGTGAATCCACCTCCTTGGTGGAGAGGGCCTATGCCGGATCGAGCTGTCATATAGTCGGACGTTCGCGTTCAGTTTGATAGTTTTTGGCAGTGGCAAGAGCGATGCAAGACAAGGAGTGTAGATGAGATAGAGAGATAAAGAGGAAACCAGTTAAATATAACACCTAATCAGAATATAACTTTGTATTCGTTTACAGGAAAGCGCACAGTGAACATGTCGGTGTTGGCGCTACAAGAGTACGAATTTGAGAGACAGTTCAACGAGGACGAAGCCATACGATGGATGCAAGAAAACTGGTAGATATAGTCTATGAAATATCATATTGATGTGGGGAGGATTGTTTGTGTATATGTGACAAAATTTCCTCATACTCGTATTAATAGAAACAGGAAATGAATGAATAAGAATAGCATATTCTGGATGCTGCTAACGTTAAGCTTGCAAATAGCTTATGTTGTGGTCTGCTTAGGCTTTCCTATAATAAAATATTTTTCATAAAGCAGCTAGAGGATCATCCGCACACAGACAGTAGCCTACCCTATTCACAACATATGGAGGCCTGGCTGTGAATTAGTTACAATGAATCAAGAAAGTGCCCATTGGTGAATAGCCTACCAACTGAACCTATCACTCTATTATTAGGTTTTACATCTCGTTACAATTTCCTTGCCTTCTGATGTGACTTTCAGTGATTTGCGTATGTAGAATGTTTATTTTTAGGCATCAGATTCCAGGTATTCAAGGTGATGCGGCGCTACTGTTATCTGTCTGCTGACCAGATAATTCCGTCCTCTTACATTTACCGCTGCCCAATAGCCCTGTATTACAACCGGTACACTATGAATGAAATACATCCCACATGCCGAGAGTTGACAGAGGTAGACCTTTCATTTATCAGCATACTATTTTGTCTAGTCCGTTGCGCTCCAAAAAACTGATTACATTTAGACCTACAATACGCACAATACCGGTTTGGAGTCTGTAGTCTCGTTTCTCTGGCCAAACAGACAGAATAACTAAACAAACGTGTTCATTAATTGACACAAAGCGCACCAGTGCCTGTGACTCTAACCTTCCTAGCCTATAAATCTAAGGTGCTAACCATTACAAACACATTCCTAAAGAAAAGATGACCAAATTATAGGCAAACACTCAAAATAACATCACTGCCTGGATAGGCTATATGTTCATGTTCTGGCCAAACCCTTAACATAGACATATGCTCACCAAAGACAGGGTAAGACCATTATATATCCACCACAGACTGAATAAACGAACTAAACTTGTCTTGGTAATGCCTATTGATGCCGGATGATGCAGGTGATGAGCACGGCCATAATCAGGTTATGCTCCATCTGAAATCACACCCTACTAATACCTGTAAGTGTCTAGGAAATAAATCACCATTATGTTTAAAAAAAAATCATTTTTATAATTGACTGTTATCCATGACCATCAGTGTCTAATTAGTCTCCTGTGTTTACCATTGTAATAGCCTATGGGAGGTTACCACTTATGCATTGGTTATTAACTGACTTAAATAATGATTCAAGTATTTATACCTGTTGAAAAACCTTCAATAGACAGGTAAAAATCTAATTTGTAATGCAACAGCAGCCTACACTAATGCCACATGCTGGTTTATTGGTAGGCTACAGAACTAGGAAATAGAAAAAAGAAGTGTGTTAATTTGTAATAGTAGAAACATTTATGTTGCAATTAAACATTCAACAATTTACAGAAGTCCAATGTGTTCCTTTTCAGAATCAAGCGTATGGAAACATTGTGCAGGAGCTGCCCATAAGTTGGTGCTACCAACGGACCAATAGAAATTATCTTATGATGTCTGCTGACAGAGTGCTAGCCAATCACATCGCAGCTCATGATCTGTGCCCACTCTTCTGGGCAGCGTTTGCACTGCAGCAGGGATGTCTGCTCTGACAAGACCATACCGCATGGTTCTGAGAGGAAATAACCACTGCACAAATTCACGAGTGGTTAGTCATATTCACCCAAATTGACATTACACAATAGGGGTATGAACATGTTACATGTTTTGAGAGATATGTTATAGAGTAGTCAACTTAGTTGTAAATAGGTGCAGCCCTTCAGCCTAAACTCCTAAAGAGAAAAATCATAATTGAATGCTAACCAACCTGTTTCTTTCTCTGCCGTACAGATACAATAACAATGCATTGCTTCATGGGTGATTTTCTGGCACATTTCAACTGCCTTTAACCGTTGGGGCCCTATTCAATGAAACAAAATACCATAATGGCACTTTCTGATGCATGTACTAATCAAAACAACACTTTCAAACTCTACAGCATTGTAATTGAAGCATGTGTTCTCACTATGCAGGTGAACTCCCTCTCTCTCTCATCACATTTCTTGAATGGGCTACTGTATGTTGAGGCCTACCAAATACCAATGGGAAATAGAGGAAAGTTTTAATGGTAGGCTGCTGCAGTCTATTGACTACTGTGTGATGAAATAGTTGCAGGGACGGCCTCTGTAGCTGCCAGTACTAACAAACTCAGAGGAAGTGCACCTTAGTCCAGCGAGGACAAAACCCCTGGGGAAAGTGAGGACAGATGATAAGCTCTTTTGGGAACGACTGCAAAGAATCAAGCTTACGCAAACCTTGCCTCGTTGTTATAACAAGGCTTGCTCTTTGCTATTGGGGTGTTCAATCCAAACGGGAGAAAAATGTCATGGTTGACTCAGCATGTCTGGAAATGGCATCTGATCTTCAAATCACTGCTTCGGCTTCAGGGGGCAGTGTGCAGTGTGCTTAACTTGAAAAACAGCATATAGCTACCCTCACATAATTGCTAATTAAACTACCCTCACTTGCCATTAGCTCCTGCAAAATACCCTCCCCCTCAGGACAAATGTTTTTGGTTGAATCTCCGTGAATTTATAAAATCTCCCACTGGGCACACCATGTCATTTCAAGGTGGATAATTGGGTAATATTTGGTTGCGATGTTTATTCAATGAGATTACAATCACTCAAATGGGAATACAATTTCAGATATTTTGTTTATTTACACAACAAATTGTGATATCACTGTTCATCTAATAGCACAACCACATGACCTGTGTTGCAGTTGAGATTACATTAAAAGTACATGGTGCAAGTGATCAATAGCGTTCAAGATTCTGCACAGATCATTACAGCAATTGTGAAGATTTTCACAGACCTGCGACAACCTATGCACCCTATCTTGAACATATGATTACATAAGAATACCTTTATAGTTACAGTAACCTCAATGTGGCCATGGATGTGTTTCTCATTTTAAGGTTGAATGTTACTTTAATTTGTAAGAGCCTTCATTTAAGGCTATTTTCTGTATTACAAAAATATTATTTAATTGTATTTGTTGACAATGCAACCAAATATCAACATTTAAAGGAGATGTATCTACTGCTTGCATAGTTTCATCTGAGCCACTGGCTTCATCCCATTCTTTAACTTGTATTTGTGGTTGAGTTATAATTTATTTTCTTCTATTTTGTTTTTATTTGGGTGGGGTGGGGTGGGGGGGGTGTAGATCAGCTTTAATATTGTAAATAGATTGTGGCTTCTATCAATGTTATTGGTTGAGAGAATGCCAAGAGTGTGCAAAGTTGTCATTAAGGCAAAGGGTGGCTACTTTGAAGAATCTCAAATATAAAATATAATTGGATTGTTTTAACACTTTTGTGGTTACTACATCATTCCATATGTGTTATGTCATAGTTTTGATGTCTTCACTATTATTCTACAATGTAGAAAATAGTAAAAATGAAGAAAAACCCTTGAATGAGTAGGTGTCCAAACTTTTGACTGGTACTGTACATTTAAAAAATATATATATTTTCCTTCTTTATTCTTTTCCCCTAACCTGACCACCCCTCCCGTAATTGGAGTAAACTAATGGGACAACAATACTTATGCTTTCACTTCCAGCTTATACATACTACACACATTTCACGGACAGTATATTTTACATTAGTTATATTTTGTTTGTTTTTAGTCCCACCCGTCAGCTAAGCTCAACCCCTCCCATCTATCTCTGAAGACCATACAGTCTAGCTGCCATATATTTTTCCACTCAACATATAATTTGTTAAAGGGATTCTTTAGAATTTTGGTAATGAGGCCATTTACAGTGCATTCGGAAAGTATTCAGACCCCTTGACTTTTTCCACATTTTGTTACATTACAGCCTTATTTTAAAATTGATTGAATTGTTTTTTCCCTCATCAATCTACACGCAATTCCCCATAATGACAAAGAAAAAACAGTGATTTAGATTTTTTTGCAAATTTATAAAAAATATAAAACTGAAATATCACATTTATGTAAGTATTCAGACCCTTTACTCAGTACTTTGTTGAAGCATCTTTGGCAGCAAATACAGATTGGAGTCTTCTTCTACATCTGCATTGCTTGCTGTTTGGGGTTTTAGGATGGGTTTCTGTACAGCACCTTGTGACATCGGCTGATGTAAACAGGGCTTTATAAATACATTTGATTGATTCTTGGGTATGACGTTACAAGCTTGACACACCTGTATTTGGGGATTCTTATCTGCAGATCCTCTCAAGCTCTGTCAGGTTGGATGGGGAGGGTCACTGCACAGCTATTTTCAGGTCTCTCCAGTAATGTTTAATCGCATTCAAGTCCAGGCTCTGGCTGGGCCACTCAAGGACATTCTGAAACTTGTCCCGAAGCCACTCCTTTGTTGTCTTGGCTGTGTACTTAAGGTCGTTGTCCTGCTGGAAGGTGAACATTCCACCCAGTCTGAGGTCCTGAACACTCTGGAGCAGGTTTTCATCAAGGATCTCTCTGTACTTTGCTCCGTTCATCTTTCCCTGGATCCTGACTAGTCTCCCAGTCCCTGCCGCTGAAAAACATCCCCACAGCAGGATGCTGCCACCTCCATGCTTCAACGTAGAAATGGTGCCAGGTTTCCTCCAGATGTGACACTTGGCTATTCAGGCCAAAGAGTTCAATCTTGGTTTCATCAGACCAGAGAATCTTGTTTCTCATTATCTGAGTGTCCTTTAGGTGCCTTTTGGCAAACTCCAAGCGATCTGTCATTTGCCTTTTACTGAGGAGTGGCTTCCGTCTGGCCACGCTAACATAAAGGCCTGATTGGTGGAGTGCTGCTGAGATGGTTGTTCTCCTGGAAGGTTCTGTGCCTTTCCAAATCATGTCCAATCAATTGAATTTACCACGGGTGGACTCCAATCAAGTTGTAAAAACACTCCAAGGATGATCAATAGAAACAGGATGCACCTGAGCTCAATTTCAAGTCTCATAGCAAAGGGTCTGAATACTTATGTAGATAAGGTATTTCTGTTTTTAATGTTTAATACATTTGCAAACATTTCAAAAAACTGTTTTAGCTTTGTCATTAGGGGGTATTGTGCTAGATTGATGTCAATGATTTATTTAATCCATTTTAGAATAAGGCTGTAACATAACAAAATGTAGAAAAGGGGAAGGGGTCTGAATACTTTCCCGAAGGCACTGTATGTATATACTTCCCCAGAGTCAGATGAACTAAAGGATACCATTTTTATGTATTATCATTATGAAGGAGGTTAGAGGTAGTTTTGCGCATCAATGCTAACTTGCATTAGGAAGTCTGTGGATATTTACTAGGATGCTAGAGACAAAAATGATATCCACTAGTTCATCTGACTCTGGGGAAGTAGATAAAGACCCTCATTGTCAAAGTCCCAAAGTATTCCTTTAACTTGTGGACAAGTTAATAGGCTATTTATTGTATTTCAGAAGTGATTTCAAAAGTCATATTGAATTATGTTTGGTTGTCAACACAACCAAATATAATCATTTTAAAGGGGATTTATTTTCTGCTTGGATAGTTCCATCTGTGCCACTGACTTAGTCTGTCTTTAATTCCAGTTTTTCTACAAATTAATAATTGATATGTTGGATTCACGTCTCCATCTCAACCAACAATCAAAGTTAAACAATATGATCAAATCAAAAGTTAAATGCACTTTAAATCAAATTTGATTTGATTTAGTCCGATTCTTTAACTTAGATTTTTGATTGAGACGGAGACGTGAATCCAATGTATCAATATTATACTGTAAATAACAGTAAGTAACATTCAACCTTAAAATGAGTAACACATTCATGGCCACATTTTAAGGTTTGACGCCAACCAGAGCTTAAATCGTTAGACCTATTGTATTGTCTATTTTAGCTGAATTCTGGGTTGAATTGGAACAATAGCTGTTGATGACCTAAAATAGTATAATTTATGATATATGAGTGATAAAGTATTGTCCCATTTCATTTGCTCTGATAAACCTACCCTTTGGAATGACTTGGATAACAACAGTGAAACTATTTAGTTTTTAAGAGGAGATCTCTCAACAAACATTCTTATAATAGCGCATTGTAATAGTGACAAATATCA
Source organism: Oncorhynchus nerka (assembly GCF_034236695.1). Taxonomy (NCBI): domain Eukaryota; kingdom Metazoa; phylum Chordata; class Actinopteri; order Salmoniformes; family Salmonidae; genus Oncorhynchus; species Oncorhynchus nerka. The sequence goes on from NC_088401.1 coordinate 61,691,708, forward strand.
TAACTAAGCAGGACAGGGCTTGGTTAAAACCCTGGATGAGTGACCAAATGATAGCTGTAGATAGATGAATTCGACAGTAGGTGTTGCCCAGCCTATAGTTTTTTTTTCTGATAGTGGATATAATGATCTGATGTGGTTTTAATGAAGGTACACATTTTACGTATTGTCTATGTTGAACTTTGGTTACCATGATGACATAATTCTGTGGTTAAAATTTCAACCTTAAAACAACAGTTTACTTTGACTTACATTGACAAATGATGTTGAAACAAACAAAGAATCTCAGTCCTGGGCACATACAGCATTTTGGCAACAGACACTTGTTCTTTTGGAGTTAGTCAACAAAGTGGCACTGTGACATTTTGATGATGGTTTGACATTAAATAGATTCATTCACAAGATCACTTTGAGATCACCGTTCAGTGGCAATAGAATGCATGATGTGGCTATAACTGAAAATAATTTTACATTCAAATGTCTCGATATTTTTACGTTTATAAAGAGGACGCTGTTTGTTCTCTGTGTGGTCTTAAGTATAAACCTGATGAGACATTGCCCAGTGAGAGAAAAAAAAACCAAGGGACTGTTTTTCCTCAGCATAGCGTTATTAACTATCACATTCCCAATTTTTAAAGGAACAGAATCAGAACCGGGAATGAAAGTGATCTACAGTATACTGTTCTGGAACAGAAACATTATTTTAAACCCGTTAATAACATTATTTTAGTTATGGGCATTTTTTTCCCAGTCCCACAAAAGATGAAAAAAAGTGCCTTTGCAAAGCCCTCTCTCTGTCAATCAGGAACTTCTTCCAGTGTCTTCCTGCCAGTTGAAAATCTTTGCCAGTGTGTGTGTGTCTAGGCAACCTGCCTTTCCCCTCCAGAAGCATAGCAGTAGCCTACTGATGTTACAAGCGTGATTCAGAAGATAGGGAGAGAGATTTTTTTTATTATAGAAGAATGGATTAACTTTTTCAATGATAGTTAGGGACAGTGGTGTGTATTCATGGTTGCCAAGGGAAGCCAGGCTTCCCTAAATAATGGGTTAGGGTTAGAAATAGAAAAAAACATATCATAATTTATATTTTGTGTCTCTGTGTTTCATAATTTGTCTTCAATTTGCAAGAGGCTGAATGTATCTCACCAGAGAAAGCATCCGAGTGAGCGAAATAGCTCCCCTCTGTCTCTGTATGTGTAGGCCATCTATCTGATGCTGTCTGGTCAAAAAGAGTATGACATTGTTGCATTAAATGCAAGGGAAGCCAGTGAGCATTTGGCCTCCCTTGATCATTGTTTAAATAAAATAATAGCCAATCAGCATTGAGCTTAAATTAGTGAGCTCAACTGTGAATTGTCCTGGCACACATAAAAAAGTGTCAAGGGAAGCCAGTTTGGATTTGGCTTCACTCCTATCACATCACATTGCGAGAAATATGTCAGAAACAACTGGATTTTTTGCATCTCGATGTATTGTCCTCCGGTGGCTAGCTAGCTAGCTTGAATTATCCCTTTCCTAAATTAGCCATGGATGGAGATAGGGATTTGGACTTTTACTTAATTCTCCGTTCTGGCCAGTGATTATAACGGTGATTCTGATCCAACCATAAATTCATACATTGTGCCTCTGGACTGAGAGGATGGAAGTTCAAATCAAATCAAATTACATTTAATTTATCACATATGCCTAATACAACAAGTGTAGACCTTACCGTGAAAATCTGAAATAAATCATTCTCTACTATTATTCTGACATTTCACATTCTTAAAATAAAGTGGTGATCCTAACTGATCTAAGTCAGGGAATTTTTACTCTGATTAAATGTCAGGAATTGTGAAAAACTGAGTTTAAATGTATTTCACTACGGTGTATGTAAACGTACGACTTCAACTGTACGTATAGGTAGGGGTAAAGTGACTATGCATCAATAATTAGCAGCGAGTCGCAGCAGCGTAAGAAATGAATAAATAGGAGGGTCAATGCAAATAGTCCAAGTAGCCATCTGATTAGCATTCTTATGTCTTAGGGTAGAAACTGTTAAGAAGCCATTTGGACCTAGACTTGGCTCTACGGTACGGCTTGCCGTGCGGTAGCAGAGAGAACAGTCTATGACTTGGGTGGCATGAGTCTTTGGCCATTTTTAAGGGCTTCCTCTGATGCCACTAGTCAGGATGCTCTCGATGGTGCAGCTGTAGAACTTTTTGAAGATCTGAGGACCCATGCCAAATCTTTTCAGTCTCCTGAGGAGAAATAGGCATTGTCCTGTCTGCTTCACAACTGTCTTGGTGTGTTTGGACCATGATAGTTTGTTGGTGATGTGGACAGCTCTAAACCTGCTCCATCACAGACCCGGCGATGAGAATGGGGGCGTGCTCGGCCCTCCTTTTCCTTTAGTCCACAATCATCTCCTTTGTTTTGATCACGTTGAGGGAGAAGTTGTTGTCCTGGCACCACACTGCCAGGTCTCATCGTTGTCGGTGATCAGGCCTACCACCGTTGTGTCGTCTGCAAGCTTAATGTTGGTGTTTAAGTCATGTTTGGCCACACAGTCAGTCGTGGGTGAACAGGGAGTACAGGAGGGCCTAACCACGCACCCCTAAGGGGCTCCCATGTTGTGTTGTTGCCTACCCTTACCACCTGGGGGCGGTCTGTCAGGAAGTCCAGGATCTAGTTGCAGTGGGAGGTGTTTAATCCCAGGGTCCTTAGCTTAGTGATGAGCATTGAGGGCACTATGGTGTTGAATACTGAGCTGTAGTCAATGAACAGCATTCTCACGTAGGTGTTCCTATTGTCCAGGTGGGAAAGGGCAGTGTGGAGTACAATAGAGATTGTGTAATCCGTGGATCTGTTGGGGTGGTATGCGAATTGGAGTGGGTCTAGGGTTTCTGGGATAATGGTGTTGATGTGAGCCATGACCAGCCTTTCAATATGTAACTAGCTAACACATTTTATCCAGGTAGCCTAGGACAACAAAAAATAAGAATGTGTACTGTATGACAGCCATAGACCTTTTAAGCAACACGAAAGAGAGAAGGATGGCATTGGCGTTTCTCTACCTGTAGGGTGAGACAACATGTTTTTTTCTATTTGCACGAACGCACACACACACACAATGGACAGCCACATCATAGTTAGCTTATGTTGATTGGACTAAATAGTTTTTGGTATATTTTAGTTGTCACTGTATTAGACTAAGCATAGGTGATTTGATGATGTTGAAATGTGGAAATGGTGCTGGAATAGGGGAGGCAGCTCCTGTTTTCTTTGCGACTTGCTGTAACTCTCCGTGGTTCTATTTTAAAGGCTATTTAGTGGTCCGAAAATGTCGGATACATTAGCTTGCTTGCATATGCTATAGGTCATGTAACTGTTTGTTACATGCAATATGCTTTGCGGACTTCACTGGACAGCGGTTGCTCTCCAGTATTGTGAACCAAGGTGTGGTTTAATTTATTCTGCCACGATGTCTTCTTATTGTCTCAGCCTTCGTCCTATATATCACAGTGGCAAGGCATATGAACTAACAGGTTATAGAGCAAACAACACAATTATCACAACACAGGTTCTAATATGGCTTTTTTTTTTGGCTTGCCTCCCCCCGTGATTTTAACCATGCACTGCTACTGGTTAGGGATACATAGTTATCACAGTTGACATTGGATTTATTGACTACAAAATTGTAAGACGGGTTTTTAATTTAGGTGCTGCTCTGACCACACAAGCTTGTTTGCTAGCTAGCTGAAAGACATTCAAAGTTCCTCCATAGAAGCCGCTCCTCCGTAGGTATAATGCTGTGGGCCTAATTCAAATGATGCATGTCATAACAAGATGCCCAGTGCTTCAAGCCAAGCCTCCTCCTCCACCCTCACTCGCTCTCTCCCTACCCGCAAAATTTCAGCTGCCTCTTGTCTTTCTGTCATGCATGTAAACATCTCACTGATCTATAGCTTGCCTTCTCCATCTCAAGCTGCTCTATCCGCACTGCATGATTGGTGAAGTAATTTAATGTTGAGTTAAATGTAAAAAAAATGTCCTAACTTGTTAAAACTTCTTAGGGCTGCAATCCCGTTAACGGAATCGATATGACAACAGCCAGTGAAAGTGCAGGGCGCCAAATTCAAAACAACAGAAATCTCACACTTAAAATTCCTCAAACATACATGTATCTTATACCATTTTAAAGGCATTCTTGTTGTTAATCCCACCACAGTGTCCGATTTCAAATAGGCATTACAGCGAAAGCACCACAAATGATTATGTTAGGTCACCACCAACTCACAGAAATACCCAGCCATTTTTCCAACCAAAGAGAGGAATCACAAAAAGCACAAATAGAGATTAAATGAATCACTAACCTTTGATGATCTTCATCAGATGACACTCATAGGACTTCATGTTACACAATACATGTATGTTTTGTTTGATAAAGTTCATATTTTAAAAAATCTCAGTATACATTGGCGTGTTACGTTCACTAGTTCCAAAAACATCCGGTGATATTGCAGAGAGCCACATCATTTTACAGAAATACTCATTATATATGTTGATGAAAATACAATTCTTAGACATGGAAATAGAGATATACCTCTCCTTAATGCAACCGCTGTGTCAGATTTCAAAAAAACTTTACGGAAAAAGCAAACCATGCAATAATCTGAGACGGCGCTCAGAAATAAAATAAAATTATCCGCCATGCTGTAGTCAACAGAAATCAGAAATAACATTATACATATTCCCTTACCTTTGATGATCTTCAACAGAATGCACTCCCAGGAATCGCAGTTCCACAATAAATGCTTGATTTGTTCGATAATGTCCATTATTTATGTCCAAGTAGCTACTTTTGTTTTAGCGCATTTAGTACACAAATCAAAATGCTCGTGCAGGTCCATCCGAACGTCGGGTCGGACGAAAACTTCAAAAAGTTATATTACAGGTCAAAGAAACTTGTAGAATCAATATAATCAATCTTTAGGATGTTGTTATCATAAATCTTCAATAACGTTCCAACCGGAGAATTGCGATGTCTGTAGAGAAGCCATGGAATGCAGGTCACTATCAAGTGAAATTCACGTGACCAGGACCTGGCTCTCTGCCAGACAACTGACTCAAACAGCTTCCATCCGGCTCCACAACACAGTAGAAGACTCATTCAAGTTTCTAATGACGGTGGACATCTAGTGGAAGCCCTAGGAAGTGCAACTTGATCCATATCCCACTGTGTATTCAATAGGGGCTGGGTTGAAAATCGACCAACCTCAGATTTTCCACTTCCTGTTTGGATTTCTTCTCAGGTTTTTGCCTGCCATATGAGTTCTGTTATACTCACAGATATAATTCAAACCGTTTTAGAAACTTCCGAGTGTTTTCTATCCAATGCTAATAATAATATGCATATATTAGCAACTGGGACTGAGGAGCAGGCGGTTTACTCTGGGCACCTTTCATCCAAGCTACCCAATACTGCCCCTGCAGATTAGTACATGGGGCCCTGACCGCAAGTTTGGGAACCACTGAAATAACCTCTCTCTCTCTCTCTCTCTCTCGCTCTCTCTCTACTTGCTTCCTCTCGCTCTTTGTCTCCTCTGCTTCCTCCTGAATGCATTGCAGCCTGCCTCAGCCTCGCCAGGTATTATGAGAACTTAGTAGCCTCTTTTTTTTACTCCTGTTGAGGTAGGCTACGTTTAATGTTAGCTTCTTACTTCATCCTAGCTGGCTAATACATAGCCGGAGCCCTTCAACGTTACTGCAATATAAGTTTCTGCCGGAAGCTAGCCACCTGACTGACTGCCACATCTATAAGCGACTATTTACCAGTTGTGCACTTGTTATCCGAGAGCCGGTTTTTGTTTGTTTGGAGGATGTCTATAGACACGGGCGGAGGCGCAGGACGGTTTTAAAATTGCATTTTGTCCGGCATCTCGCAAATACACTGTCAGAAACTTCTCTGCTTGCTTGCTTGAACCGACTCCGTGCTAGGGTAGTTAATTTCATGTCTATGGCCCTCGGCCTGTGCCACGAGAGGGTGGAGTTAGCCATTTGAGAGAGTGGTGAATGTGCTGCTAAAGATAAATCCAGGGGAAGCAGGCAAACATAACAAACACACCACTATCCACTCATTCGCAAAGAGGCAGGCGCAACTCGAACTTAGTCAGATCAAGAATGAGCTGATTGACGCTGGGAGCAATATTTAGATGTTGATCTATATATTTTTTATGATTGTGTACAAAATATATATTTGTATTATTTAAAAAAAAGAAAAATAGAAAATATTACAGAGGTCCAGTCCTCTGTGTCCTCATATGTAGTTACGGCCTTGGCCCCTGTGTGTGTGTAGGCCCCTGTGTGTATGCCCTTGTGTGTGTGCATGTGTGTGCTTGTGTAAGCAAGAGTATAAGTATGAGTGTATGGCTCTGTGCCAGCAAGTGACCAAACAACACACAGATCAGTCCATAATGTTGTCTACTTACAGTACAGCTGGCTGGTCTTAATGTCCGACACACTGTGGCTGCCTGACACTGAAGTACACATATATTCCATTTACCTGCTGAGTCATTCCCAGTCAATCCCCCCACAAACTTCACCATTGCTCAGAGTCAGTGATGGTTGCTCAGGTTGTGTAGTGTATTCAGTCATTGAAACCCTCAGTGGACTTCCAAGCAATCGGACACCATCCTCATGGGCGACTGCATGTCATTGTAGGATCAGTTGTTTCATGCAATTCTGAAGGAAGAGCTGTAGACCTCTACAAAACGTGATGAGATAGATACCATGTTAGCTTACTGCATGGACATACAATGAGAATACAAAACATTAAGAACACCTGCTCTTTCCATGACATTGACAGACCAGGTGAATCCAGGTGAAAGCTATGATCCCTTATAGATGTCACTTGTTAAATTCACTTCAATCAATGTAGATGAAGGGGAGGAGACGGGTTAAAGAAGGATTTTTAGGCCTTGAGACAATTGAGACATGGATTGTGTATGTGTGCCATTCAGAGGGTGAATGGGCAAGACAAAATATTTAAGTGCCTTTGAACCGGGTGTGGAAGTAGGTACCAGGCGCACCGGTTTCTGTCAAGAACTGCAACGCACATTGCTTATCTATCCAATTGTTTCAGACCTACAGCAGTTCCTAGGGTTAGTCTTTGGACAATACCCAGTATTATCTTGCCATCACATTCCAACTTCCTAAGGAACCTTACTCTCCCCTCAGTAGCTAATACTACATAGTCACTGATTGTGACTTTCTGACAAAGGTTAGAATGTTCCTTTCGCAAAGGTTAGGCCAGCTAGCTGGTCCCCAATGAGTTATGGTATCGACTACTGGGAGGGATGTTTTACATGCTGCTTTTCCCAGAAGGATAGGATGCGATGATGGTGATTGCTGCTGACTGCATCGACCCAGAGCCTACCTCTGGCTTGATGTTGTCACCCAGCAGTACATCTGGATGGAGGATACAGAGAGGGAGATGTGGGGTGACTTTGCCATCTTGTCAAAGTGTCAGCTGAGAGTCAAGATGCAGACAGAGGAAAGAGCAGTCATTCAATTGTATTTCATCAAACAGCTTTTGCAGAGGCAGATATTCATTTTCAACCTGCCAGTGTATCAAATGAAATTTGTAAGTCGCTCTGGATAAGAGCGTCTGCTAAATGACTTAAATGTAAATGTAAATGTGTTTTTGCATTTGCTCAAGTGGCCATGAGGTCAAATATACATCTAATTTGCACTGCTCACCTTGTATCTTTTTATTCGCTAATGATCTACACTTGGCAAAATGCAATAAGTCTCATTCAAACCTTCTAAAGCTTTCATTCTCTTCCTACTATAAATAAACCAGCCACTCACCATTACACTTTAATCCCTTAACAAGCTGAAACGATTATCTGCCAGAGCCAAACAAAATAATTTGCCTAGTTGTACAGTTATTATCAGCTCAACTGAAATAGGCAGTGTAACTAACAGTGCACATTTTAATGTATCATTATCAAACTCATTCTTCCCATTGAATACACTGGTGTAAATGTTTTAAACTGTATCATAACACTAGTGCCAGAGGTAACACTTTTTTTGTGTTAGGCTTTGTAGGATGTAACAATTATGTTTCTTGCTGTATGTCCAGTTCTAGATGTATAGTTCTCTGTTCACCACTGAATTCGACTCCCGCCTCAAGGCCACCAGATGCATCAAACTCTTTGCATTCCCGGCGGAAGTCATTAATTGTCAGTGGAGCCGTCTGCAGCTCTACATTGGGGGTGCCGTACTAGGCGGCGGTGAGTTCTGTATACCGCATGTGTTCAATATTTTCAACTCGTGCGTTGCTTTACCGTGCAGTGGTACAAATGGAGGTACACACAGACTCCAACTAGCTAGCTTTTAGCGAGTTGAAAAGAGAAGCACGTTTGCATCAAACACGGAAAATGCGGGATAGACATCCAGCAAAACAAAACGCATATGCATCTGGTGGACATCGGGCATCAGGGTGGTTCTTACCGGACTGTCTAATCTGTTATATCCAGGGCCTATTTATATCTTGGCCTTATGTAGCACTTTGTTACAGAACCAAAGGTTTGGTGTACTTCAAGGGTATGCCTTGACGGCACAACTGATTCCACTGCTACTGTGCAACCTACAAACAACTAAAACAAGCCAAAGGACAAGGCCATTCACCCTGAACTGAGTTGCTTTACTGTGAAGGTAGCTCTCAGACCGAACACACACACACTCATCCTTATAGTCAGTGTTACATAAGGGGTGAAATCTCCTGCTCCAGCTAATACAGATCCAAGTTACACATCAGGTTAGCCAGCAGCTTTGACCAAAACAGCTAGGGGAAGGGAAAGGGCCACAAGTGTGACTAGCCTAGTTATTGTGAACTGCTAACACTAGGTTAGCCCAACCATTAGAATGTGCATGCAGATCTAGCCATCAATATTGAAAGACTCCTTTTGCATTAGAAAAGTTGAGTCAAATAGTTCCTGCCATGGTCCAATTTCATGATCAGGTGTGATTTATGCCTTCAGGTAAGATTTGTTTAGAGATCTGTCCACACATTCCCTATCTAATCTCTCTCTGAAATAGGCCACTTAGACTGTTAAATATTTACAGAGCGAGATACCTATTGCAATGATATTTTAAACAAGCCCTAAACCAGGGGACATATTATTCCAAAAGTAAATGCACACAGGTACAATATTGTGCAATACTACATTATGATTATAACCAGGCTCAGTCATTAGTTCTGTGACCTCCATATTAAATATAATATTTATAGTTCAAGCCACTAGCTAGCTCTGTTTGGCAGGATGACCTGATACATTGTGCAGACATAGGAGGGAATGGGATCCCCCGGAAGGCCGCCACTGCTTTGCTCGCTCTATCAGAAAGCATTAGATCAGCCCCTAATGTTTGCTTAGCTCCAGCAAAGGCTCTGGTACAGACTCGGCCACCGCCCAGCAAGTCTCACTCAGTGATAAGGGAATGCATGGGAGGTGGCTTGCTCTCCACGAATGCTGATGATGACTGGCAAAATGGAGCAGTCTGCAGCTCTGTTGGATAGCTCTCAGGGATGTGAGAGGTACACTATAATAATGAAGAAAAAGAGACACAACTCCATTTTAAAGCATAGGAAAATGTCAGTAAATATGTCCCAAATATGTCCCCACTCAATGTTCGACCTTTGCTGTATGTGACGTTTACTATTTTCACAGTTATTATTCATTTGGAATCACTGTTATGCTGTGCTTTAAACTGCCTTTGAAGCTGAGTTGAATTGTAAAGGTATTTTGAACAAATCTCAGCTGGAAGAATAAAGTAAGGTTTCTGAATGTGCAGAGTGTGAGAAGTCTCTTCTGATTGCTCTACTGTACTTGCAACAGTAGTACTCCATCCACTGATACATTGTGCCATCGTCATTAGTCATGAACAGCATTCATAGTGTAGAGTTTCCTGTTAGGGTTTTCCAAATAGTATTGCATTTACATTCTAGCAGACACTCAGTGCTGGGGTTTCTGACTCCAAACGGAGTTTTCATCTAAATATATCCTGTCTCAGGTCGCTTTGTGGTTCATTATTGTTGGATGGGAGTAAAGAACAAATAAATCAGATGTGAAGAAATGAGTCCAGTGCCAAGAGTCTAATGTCTTGGAGTTGATTGAAGTGCTGTGTATAAATCTTGTTTCAGGTGAAGATTAATCTCTTGGATTAGTCCACCATCCCTGTTGCCGTCATTCAGAGACGATTGCATATCTCTGACTATAACCCTCCCTGACAGAGCTTCTCTTTTAAAAGTCGCTTAGAGGCACAGATCTAGGATTAATTTATACTCCGCCAATCATGACCTTAAAGAGCCACTGAACTCGTCGAATCGCTCGTTTGTTTTTCTGTTTCGACACTAGAATAACTGTTTCTGACTCATATTGATGCCACATAGGCCGTTTTCAAAGGGTTTCATTGCTTTTTAAAGGCAGTCAATCTTTAATATGCAAAACTGACCATAGATCAGCATCTAGGTGATGACCTCTGACCCCTAGACCTACGTATAGAGAGGCAGCAAGAGACACTTTAAGCCCCCAGCCCCTAACCAAAGCTCCGACGTGAATGCTCTTGCCACATGCAGGTACTATGAGGCACGGAGGCATGATGTGAATTCACACTGACGTCTCAAATTAATTCCCATTCCTGGAGGCATTGCTTAGCTACAGCTGGCCCAATTGAGCAAGGAGAGAGACAGCCCTCGAACCCATTTGTCAACTTTGACCATGCCCCAGGTTTTCTCTGACCTTAGTGGGTTTTGGTCCATGTTATTGTACCTCATTCAGACTGTACTCTGTAGGGCTTTACACACTACTGAGACAAACCAAGCTGAACAAAACCAAGTTTTACTGTGCTGACCTGGTTGAGCATTCACCATAGTTGCTGGGAACTGTGCTGAATAGGACCGCGTGAAAGATCACAACCAGCACAGTTTGGTTTGGGTTCGATGGTGTGAACAGGGTACTTGGTCCTCTACTTCCTAGTATCTACATCTCTGAAGCTTTAACTGTACTGTTCTGAGGAATCTGTTTATCATTGTGACCTTTAACCTTTTTGGCTGTGAAGACTGTCTGAGGAATGTGGGCTTGTTGCTCGTCTGGAATTCGCTCTGCCTCACTATAAGGTGCTTACTCTGACTCTCTCCATTCTTCACCCTTGTTTATTTTCTTTGGAACAAAGATGTCATTCTGCGCTCTGAACTGTGCTATCATTGTGTGACAGCAGCTTCTTTGGATTTTCACTGCACTGCTTTGTCCTTTGTTCAATCAGTTATCAAGCCTGCAAGCAAACACACTAGCTGTTTGATTATTTGCATTTTGCACAAAGGGGATACTCGTTGTCAACAACAGTAATGTTCTTTCAGGATATTGTTCTTGGTGAGGTTGTTCAGAAGTGTTAGTTCTGGTCAACACAAGCTAGTGAGTTTCACTATAGGAAGTTAGGATATATTACTTTTCTATATTGTTAGATTTACTTTGTTTGCAGACCCTTTTTTGAAAATGTATTCCGTTTCTTCAAGGAAAATATTCTGAGCAAAAATATAAACGCAACATGTAAAGTGTTGGTCACATGTCTCATGAGCTGAAATAAAATATCACAGAAATGTTCCATACCCACAAAAAGCTTATTTCTCGCAAATTCTGTGCACAAATTTGGTTACGTCCATATTAGCATTTCTCCTTTGCCAAGATAATCCATCTACCTCAAAGGTGTGGCATATCAAGAAGCTGATTAAACAGCATGATCATTACACCTTGTGCTGGGGACAGTTAAAGGCCATGCTAAAATGTGCAGTTTTGTCACACAACACAATGCCACAGATGTCTCAAGTTTTGAGGGAGCGTGCAATTTCCATACTGACCACAGGAATGTCTACCAGAGCTGTCACGTAATATTTGAATGTTAATTTCTCTACCATAAGCCGCCTCCGATGTCATTTTAGAGAATTTGGAAATACATCCAACCGGCCTCATAAACGCAGACCACGTGTAACCACGTCAGCCCAGGACCTCCACATCCGGCTTCTTCACCTGCGGGATTGTCTGAGACCAGCCACCTGGACAGATGATGAAACTGAACGGTGTTTCTGTCTGTAATAATGCTCTTTTGTGGGGAAAAACATTTTCTGATTGGCTGGGCCTGGCTCCCCAGAGGTTGGGTCTATGCCCTCCCAGGCCAACCCAGGGCTACGTCCCTGCCCAGTCATGTGAAATCCATAGATTAGGGTCTAATTTATTTATTTCAATTGACTGATTTCCTTATATGAACTGTAACTGAGTTAAATCGTTGATATTGTTGCATGTTGCATATTTTTTTCAGTAGATCTAACCAGAATCAGATATAGTACCCAAATGTAAACTTCCCTACTTCCAATATGCTAGGTACCTCTGGTTCAGGGAAAGATGATAGGGGCTATGTGGGGTGAAGTGTCTTGACAAGAAATGGGGCATGATCTTGCTTCTGAGAATTAGGTCTTAAACAGTTTTATAAGGATGGCCAGGGCAAAGTAGGTAGAGGTATGAATGGGATTTTACGTCATATTGCTGCATTGCGATGACAAATGAAAAGACAACTCCAATCTGGCCAATGGGAATGGCAGAGAGGCTGAGAGGCAAAGTCTATGCTATCATAGAGTTATAAAACTCAAGCATAATGACAAGCCACATTTTCTTCCTCAATGTATCATCATTATCCTAAATAAGCTCTCTTTTTGCCTCTCTTCATTTTTCACAGGGAAGCAACGTTTAAAAAAAAGCACCTCTTGGTTTTAAGTTCTTGTAGACCCACCTAGTCAGCTGAAAAGAGCAAGAAATAGTGTCGTTGTCACCATATGAAGCTGAGGTTGCAGAATGGAAAAGGGGAGTTATCTTTAGGGTTTTGGTTATAACATATGGGAGCCCAAATTCTGGGTACCTCTTGGTTTATAGTTAACATCACTTTGTTATATATAGTAATTTATTGCATAAGCTGCATCATCAGCCACCCAAATTTGATTGATTAGACCTCAAGTCTCGTTCTGAGCCCACTGGGACCAAACAAAAACTTTGAAACGTCACTTTATTTTGGGCCTCTCAGCATCCAACCCCTCAGATGATAATGCTGAGCACTTCAGTATGTAGCTCAACTGGCCAGGTGGTGTATCAGCTGGTGATCAGTGTGGAAGTAATGGAGTAGTCTGCTCCAAAATCAAAGTTTGTCAGAAGCTTTCGTATTTCCCCAAAAGTGATCTAATGTTGCGCTGCTGTATATTTTATACTGTGTACTTTATACTGTATATTTTAGGCCATCTGTTCTTACACTATTTTACGCTTGTAAGTGCTGATTATGTTCACCAAACTCCATCCTTCCTTTACAGGAAGAAATCCTTCCTCTTCTCAGCCCTCTATGCTGCCTGCATTCTAGGCGGCCGCCATGTAATGAAACAGAGGGAGAAATTTAATCTGAGGAAACCGCTGGTGTTATGGTCCCTCACTCTCGCAGTGTTCAGGTAAGAGGGCAGACATTTACAACACTGGTCCAGTCAATGCACATTCTGTAAGCATCTTGTGGCCTTAGGTTCCTCTTAAAGGAACAGTCAGGATAGTTTGGAATAAAGAAGTCATGCTGCCACTTTTCAGAATTACACACTCAAACAACAATGCTGCACAAACATTGCTGTGGCAGGAGAGACTGGAGAGAGACTTTATACCAGAGTCCTGGGGCTTGACTGTATACCAGAGTCCTGGGGCTTCACTTACACCATTCTCTCTCTCTCGCTCTCTCTCTCTTTCCTTCTCTTTCTCTTTCTTTCTTGTCCAGTATATTTGGTGCTGTTCGCACTGGAAGCTACATGACATACATTCTGATGACTAAAGGGCTTAAGCAGTCAGTGTGTGATCAGAGCTTCTACAACGGGCCTGTCAGCAAGTTTTGGGCCTACGCCTTTGTGCTCAGTAAAGCACCAGAATTGGGTAAGTTGACTGTTATTATTTCTACTACTGCTACTGCTGATGTTACTACTACTACTACTGCTGCTGCTGCTACTACTGCTGCTGCTGCTACTACTATTACTAATGCTGCTACTGCTACTACTACTACTACTACTACTGCTGCTGCTACTACTACTACTACTACTACTACTACTACTATTAACACTGCTACTACTACTACTACTAACACAGCTACTACTGCTACTACTGCTGCTGCTACTGCTGCTACTACTGCTGCTGCTGCTACTACTATTACTAATGCTACTGCTTCTACTACTACTACTACTACTACTATTAACACTGCTACTACTACTACTACTACTAACACAGCTACTACTGCTACTACTGCTGCTGCTGCTGCTACTACTACTGCTTCTACTGCTGCTACTACTACTACGACTACTGCTGCTACTACTTCTACTACAACTACTAACACTGCTGCTATTACTACTACTACTAACACAGCTACTACTGCTACTACTGCTGCTACTACTACTATTACAACTATTATTACTACTACTACTACTACTACTGCTACTATTACGACTATTATTACTACTACTACTACTACTACTACTACTGCTACTACTGCTACTACTACTATTACGACTATTACTACTACTACTACTACTACTATTACAACTATTATTACTACTACTACTGCTGCTACTACTAATATCCTTATCTATAATATATCAATATGTTTTACATGTGCTTTTTTCTGTCAATAGTGTCCATTGTGGTTAGAAAGATTTATGAGACTGTGGCATTGGCCATATAGTATGTTGAGATAATACCCATGAAATATCTCTGCTCCCGTTGGCTGAAAGGATCGGCACACAGATCTTTAGGAATGAATCTGTCTTTTCTGTCCTCCAATGACCTCAGAGACATGCGTGTCATCTCACCCCAACCGGTCCTAGTTTTAGTGACCTTTCCCTCGTACCCAGAGTCTGGCCTTTTTGTGTCTGGGAATCCATTTTCTGCCTGTTTGGCCCTTTTGTTATTGCCCAGTCCTGCCGTCACTGGGGCTCCACACCCTGTCAGTTCTGAGTACGATGCCCAGAGCAGGAGCCCCCTCTCAGGGGCACAGGGAGGGGGATAGAAGCCCCTACCCCTTGCCTGGCTCTGGCTCTCTTGTTGGAGGGTGGAGTACAGACCTGCTGGCCCAGACACTGATCACTGTCACAGAGGCATATGGGAGAGAGATTTTAGAGAGAGATAGAGAGAGAATGATGCTGTACAAACACACTCTCACTGTTGAGCAGTGGATTCACCAATTAGTCAGGTATGGTATGGTAAGAGGTAAGGTCACCTTGAATGCATTGCATTTATATGTTAGTTGGTTTTCCTGTATAACCTGTAGCTGAGACGTCAGATGTAAGTGTACTCTGTGGGCCCCATTTCACAGAGCAAAGCTGAAAAATGTTCCCAAAGCTTTTAAACAGATACACCCTGGAGACTGCTCTGCTTTACAACGAAACAAATATAGTTCACTTTTATTTAACCAGGTAGGCCAGTTGAGAACAAGTTCTCATTTACAACTGCAAACTTTTAAACAGAAACACCCTGGAGACTGCTCTGCTTTAAAACAGATACACCCTGGAGACTGCTCTGCTTTAAAACAGATACACCCTGGAGACTGCTCTGCTTTAAAACAGATACACCCTGGAGACTGCTCTGCTTTAAAACAGATACACCCTGGAGACTGCTCTGCTTTTAAACAGATACACCCCGGAGACTGCTCTGCTTTTAAACAGATACACCCTGGAGACTGCTCTGCTTCAAAACAGATACACCCTGGAGACTGCTCTGCTTTTAAACAGATACACCCCGGAGACTGCTCTGCTTTTAAACAGATACACCCCGGAGACTGCTCTGCTTTAAAACAGATACACCCTGGAGACTGCTCTGCTTTAAAACAGATACACCCTGGAGACTGCTCTGCTTTTAAACAGATACACCCTGGAGACTGCTCTGCTTTAAAACAGATACACCCTGGAGACTGCTCTGCTTTAAAACAGATACACCCTGGAGACTGCTCTGCTTTAAAACAGATACACCCTGGAGACTGCTCTGCTTTAAAACAGATACACCCTGGAGACTGCTCTGCTTTAAAACAGATACACCCTGGAGACTGCTCTGCTTTAAAACAGATACACCCTGGAGACTGCTCTGCTTTAAAACAGATACACCCTGGAGACTGCTCTGCTTTAAAACAGATACACCCTGGAGACTGCTCTGCTTTAAAACAGATACACCCTGGAGACTGCTCTGCTTTTAAACAGATACACCCTGGAGACTGCTCTGCTTTAAAACAGATACACCCTGGAGACTGCTCTGCTTTAAAACAGATACACCCTGGAGACTGCTCTGCTTTTAAACAGATACACCCTGGAGACTGCTCTGATTTAAAACATATACACCCTAGAGACTGCTCTGCTTTAAAACAGATACACCCTGGAGACTGCTCTGCATTAAAACAGATACACCCTGGAGACTGCTCTGCTTTAAAACAGATACACCCTGGAGACTGCTCTGCTTTAAAACAGATACAACCTGGAGACTGCTCTGCTTTAAAACAGATACACCCTGGAGACTGCTCTGCATTAAAACAGATACACCCTGGAGACTGCTCTGCTTTAAAACAGATACACCCTGGAGACTGCTCTGCTTTAAAACAGATACACCCTGGAGACTGCTCTGCTTTTAAACAGATACACCCCGGAGACTGCTCTGCTTTAAAACAGATACACCCTGGAGACTGCTCTGCATTAAAACAGATACACCCTGGATACTGCTCTGCTTTAAAACAGATACACCCTGGAGACTGCTCTGCTTTTAAACAGATACACCCTGGAGACTGCTCTGCTTTAAAACAGATACACCCTGGAGACTGCTCTGCTTTAAAACAGATACACCCTGGAGACTGCTCTGCTTTAAAACAGATACACCCTGGAGACTGCTCTGCTTTTAAACAGATACACCCTGGAGACTGCTCTGCTTTAAAACAGATACACCCTGGAGACTGCTCTGATTTAAAACAGATACACCCTGGAGACTGCTCTGCTTTTAAAACAGATACACCCTGGAGACTGCTCTGCTTTAAAACAGATACACCCTGGAGACTGCTCTGCTTTTAAACAGATACACCCTGGAGACTGCTCTGCATTAAAACAGATACACCCTGGAGACTGCTCTGCTTTAAAACAGATACACCCTGGAGACTGCTCTGCATTAAAACAGATACACCCTGGAGACTGCTCTGCTTTAAAACAGATACACCCTGGAGACTGCTCTGCTTTAAAACAGATACACCCTGGAGACTGCTCTGCTTTAAAACAGATACACCCTGGAGACTGCTCTGCTTTAAAACAGATACACCCTGGAGACTGCTCTGCTTTAAAACAGATACACCCTGGAGACTGCTCTGCTTTAAAACAGATACACCCTGGAGACTGCTCTGCTTTAAAACAGATACACCCTGGAGACTGCTCTGCTTTAAAACAGATACACCCTGGAGACTGCTCTGCTCACACATATTGTTATTGTATGTTGACACCTACAGCATAACAATGCTGGGAACCCACAGTGCATTTATCTGTGATTAAATTTGATTAAACATGAGCACTGAAAATATTTATTTGGGTCCTTGCTTTGTCTTATCGCTCCTAAATGTTGCCATCATGATCTTTTAACATTGATTTACCAAGAACATGAGGGTATTAGAAGATGACGCTTAAATAGCACTTAATGCTAGAAATAAGTGTTACCTGAAATTGATGACTTGCTATGTAAAGGTGTGCGCTTTGATTCCTTTCCATTTGTAACTAACATTCTCTCTCTCTCTCTCTTGCTCTCTCTCTCCACACCCACCATGCAGGTGACACCCTGTTCATCGTGCTGCGGAAGCAGAAGCTCATCTTCCTCCACTGGTACCATCACATCACTGTTCTGCTCTACTCCTGGTACTCCTACAAGGACATGGTGGCTGGCGGCGGCTGGTTCATGACCATGAACTACCTCGTCCACTCCGTCATGTACTCTTACTACGCCCTGAGGGCGGCCGGCTTCAAGGTCTCAAGGAAATTCGCCATGTTCATCACACTCACGCAGATCACCCAGATGCTGGTTGGCTGCGTGGTGAACTACCTGGTGTACTCGTGGATGCAGCAGGGTCAGGAGTGCCCGTCTCACGTGCAGAACATTGTGTGGTCCTCGCTTATGTACCTCAGCTACTTTGTGCTCTTCTGCCAGTTCTTCCACGAGGCCTACATTGACAAGACCAAGAAGGCCGCAGCAGCTAGAGCAGAAGCCGCTGCCGCAGCTACCAGGAAGGCCCAGTAGACGCATTTTGAGAGGGAAAGATAGAAGGGAGACTGATTGACACGAAACGCGAGGACTGAGGAGGTGGGGAGAATTATCAGCAAATGGATGGATGAATGATTTGACGGATGGGTGGAGGAATGAAAGAGGGAGGTTAGGGAGGGGGGGTAGAACACGAGTGAACAAAAGGTGGGACTGCTGTCTATTTGTGCTTGAGCATACTACTAACGCGCAGATGTAAAGTCCTTCACTTTGACGGAGGTGCCATCTCAAGAGAGCTGCACTGATGAAGGAAGCACTACCTACCAAGGCGATAAACAGTCAGTGTGTCCTTTATCTGATGTTTCTTTGGCTCCCGCTTGATTCTCCATATTAATGGGACAGTTAATTTTTTACCTGATAAAGGAAGTACATCTACTTGAAAAGGTGTTACTTGATAAATAGGAAATCTATTGGTACTTATGAAGAATGCGGGGACTTAAATGTACGATTGAAACCATCTAGGTGTGTTTTGTCATTTCTTCATTGTCCTTTTCTTTTCTGTTTTTTGTTGAATCGTTTTAGACACTGGGAGTGTGTGAGAGGTAGACTTTTGTGTGACTTTTGTGTGCTGATGGAGCGAATGACACTGTAACTTCTGTACCCATCATTGCAACACAATATTTTCTCAGGTTTTAGGTTTCCCTCAATTTTTTCATATTATATGCATATCATCTTGATAAAGATCTTGATAAAGGTCAGATATGGGCTTAAACAATGCCAAAAGGCATCAAAGGGAAAGGTTGCTTAGTTACATACAAACATCTGAAGGCCCATTGGAGAAAATG
The DNA here is from genome assembly GCF_034236695.1 of Oncorhynchus nerka. NCBI lineage: Eukaryota > Metazoa > Chordata > Actinopteri > Salmoniformes > Salmonidae > Oncorhynchus > Oncorhynchus nerka. Next base: position 61,710,864 of record NC_088401.1, read on the forward strand.
AATCTTGTGACCACACTGATTCAATGTGTGGCATGATGGGAAACGGAGTCTGACAGTGATCTGTTCACCTGCCAGTAATGACCTCACAAAGTCGCAGACCACATTTGAAAGTGAGACGCTATACATTTCCAAAGACTTTAATGAAAGAAACGGTAACGGAAAAATGCCTCAAGACCAGTGGACATCGAAGTGTATTGAATTTAAAACATATTTATGTTAAAAAAACAAACATGCAATTGTTAAAATTCAATGTTATAACTTTAAGGAACCTGTATCTTTTAATGGTGTCTGTCATGTTATTGTGCATTCACACTGTATCAATTTAAATCATTGTTGCTAAAGAACCAAGAGTGCAAACAAGGAGCGTCATTATGCCTACAGTGTCACGTCTGCTTATTTTAATCTCAGCAACGACTGTCTTGGCATTGGCATCACATATACCATTTACTCCATACCAATTAGTCATTGTGGTTTAGTTGTATGTCAGTAAAAGTGAAGAGTACAAATCAAGGGGAAATCATGCCCCGGACCTTAGCAGCTTGAATTTCATTGGAGTTTATTCACAGCAGGCAGAGAAGGTGTGTGTGTGCATGCACATGTGTGTGAGAGCTGCATGTGTATGAGAGTGTGAGAAAGAGAGCTTTTGCACCTCATCTATTTTGCATAACATCTTAAAGGTCCATTGCAGCCGTTTTTATCCTCATATCGCATCATTTCTGGGTAACAATTAAGTACCTTACTGTGATTGCTTTCAATTTAAAGGGTCAAATTAAATTAAAATAGCTTCTTAGCAAAGCGCAATTTCTCAAACAATAATTTTGCTAGGACTGTCTGAAAACTAGCTGTTATTGGCAGAGAGGTTTGGTACTCTCTTATTAGTCTTATTAACAAATTGCATTATCATAATTTTCTCAATTTCACAGTATTATTCCAACCTCATTGTGTGGCAATATATATAGAACAAAGGAAAATCATGTTTTTGACTAAACTGGGCCTTTAACCAAGAGCTAAACTGGTTAAGTTGCATACCTGGAGCATGGTCTGACCAAAACATTGCAGAGATTCCACCAGCTAGTTTAGGCTGAGAATCCAAAGCCACAACATCATAATAGATTATGGTTCTAGTGTTTGTTGGATACTGAAAACAGCTTCACACACAGAACATACCTTGAAACACGCATCATAGGTACAAAACAAATGAGGTTATTTAAAGTTTAGACGGAACTAAATGACCTAAGGTTAAGGAAACATTGTTAATCACATCCGGAAGTAACTGCATCTCTCACAAATGTCAATGGAAGTAATTGGAAACATGCATTATTCTACAACAAAATAAACATGTAATTATATCCTAAGTGAGAACATTTCATTGCTCATTACAGCTGAAGAGAATGAAAACTCTCGATGGCAACAAGCATATCTGTCTGCACTGGTGTCACAAGCAACAATCAGGTACTGTATAGGTGCCATAACACTGGAACCTTTGGCCATCACATGTATGAACCCTGCTATTGGTTTAATTATAGTCACATATGTATCAACCCTGCTATTGGTTCAATTATAGTCACATGTGTATCAACCCTGCTATTGGTTCAATTATAGTCACATGTGAATCAACCTGCAATTATGGTCAGTAGCTGTAGGTGGGTGATAAGCAGTCATACCATACATGTGGAATTAGGCTGCTATCATCATAGAGATTAAGATAAGCAAATTCATGTCAGATAAGCTCAATATCCTTTCTATTCCGCCATATCTCTGGTGTTATCATAAACACTGCATTTTAGAGAGTTGGTCAATGTTGAGATAAAGGTATTGTGTGTGTGTGTGTGTGTGAGGCTCTGGGGGGATTGCATCTTCAACATAGCAGTAACTGGATCAACATATTACTTAAATATGTAGGACTATGGACAATTATGGAAGATATAAAGACTGGATATAAAACAACATTTCATCAAATGAAATGCAGGAGATGAGTACTTGTCGAGCATGTTACCGTGCTACTGGCATTATCAATTCCATTAAAAATAGGAAATCTAAAGGAAAATATTTAGGCTAAAAGACCGGCATAGGAGAAAGAAATGGGACTTGACAAAGTTATGAACTGAGTTAGAATGAATTCACCATTTCACCCGAGATACATTAGAAATGGATTACATTACCGATACTTACTGTGAACATGAGGAGAGACCAATAATGTAGACTGTACAAAAATATGAATGCAACATGCAACAATTTCAAAGATTTTACTGAGTTACAGTTCATATAAGGAAATCAGTCAATTGAAATAAATTAATTAGGCCTTAATCTATGAATTTCACATGACTGGGCAGGGGCGCAGCCATGGGTGGGCCCAGGAGGGCATAGGCCCACACACTTGGAAGACATACCCACCTACTGGGGAGCCAGGCCCAGCTAATACGAATACGTTTTTCCCCACAAAAGGACTTTTTTACAAATGTATTCTTCAATTTCATCAGCTGTCTGGGTGGCTGGTCTCAGACGAGCCCACAGGTGAAGAAGCCGGATGTGGAGGTTCTGGGCTGGCGCGGTTATATGTGGTCTGCGGTTGTTAGGCCGGTTGAACGTACTGCCAAATTCTCTAAAACGATGTTGGAGGTGGTTTATGGTAGAGAAACAAACGTTAAATTATCTGGCAACAGCTCTGGTGGACATTCCTGCAGTCAGCATGTCAATCGGACATTCCCTCATAACTTGAGACATCTGTGGCATTGTGTGACAAAACTGCACACTGTGTTGTGACAAAACTAACTTTTATTGTCCCCAGCACAAGGCACACCTTTGTAATGATCATGTTTAATCAAATTATATGCCACACCTGTCAAGTAGATGGATTATCTTGGCAAAGGAGAAATGCTCATTACCAGGAATGTAAACAAATTTGTTCACAATATTTGAGAGAAATAAGCTTTTTGTGCGTATGGAACATTTATAGCATAATTTATTATTTATTTGACTGAGTACTGCCCCTATATACAGGACCTTCCACCCCCACCTAGGATATGGACGCCTGGTGAAGCCCTAAGGGTCAAAACTTTGTTATAAATAAAATCACCTGGGAGCATAAGCAGCAGTGTGCAGCGTTTTCCTTTATGTTTTACATGATTTATTTCAGCTTATAAAACATGGGACCAACAATTTACGTGTAGTGTTTATATTTTTGTTCAGTGTTTATATAACCCTGGATTGCTCATGGTATGTATCGCCCATTGAGAGGCTTTAAAGTCACTGGCGGCCAAATTGGTACTCCCCAGTTGGAGCATGTTATGCACGCCTCTATGAAGAGGGAACGCAACACCCTGCTACAATTAAACTCTCCGTGAAGTGAAAAAGGTATGGACTGTAGGTGCGAGTAAGAATGACAACAAGCAGAATGTGGTACCGTTTACAAGGACTTTTCCTTTACACGGTAATATGGGGAAAAGGGGCTGGACGGAACCAAAGCAAAGAAAGTAAATCTCAAAGCCCCCTCTCCTATCTTACCTGCCTATCCACTACTTACCTAATTTAGCACCACCTGGTGCCCTAACCAAAATACAGGGGGTGGTCCGCCCAGGTCTTACCTAGTGTGCCTAGACAGCGAATATGCTACGGGTATATGTATGCCCGCGGGCCTCTTGCCTAAGCACTTCCAAGGTGCCTTCCCCTTCCCCCCCTGGGAACAAATGAAACAGAATATTAAACAATTTCACAAACAAACTAAGAAACAATCTGAGCAACAAACTCACAAAACATACCAACTCTCAGTAATGAACTCCCAGCAAAATCAACCTCTATCAAAATCTCTCTGCAATGACCTCCCAGAAAATCTCTCTTGACCTCCCAGCAAATCTCTCTAAAAAAAGACCTCCTGAACAGAACACTGGCTTTTATATAGCTTCAGATTGAATGGGTAATTGGAGACAGCTGAGTCTTGACGAGGGGGCGGGGTCAGCTCTCCAATTAGCCATGGAGTCGACCAATCAGCTGCTTGAGGGATTTCAGGAAGCCATTTCCTAAAATAAACACATGCAAATATACAAACTACAATACATAAACTGGGGAACGTAACAGAGCATTCCCCATAGGAATTAACAGAATTCTACAGGATTTCAATTTAATGTTTCAAGGACAAAATGTATTTAAGTATGTTTGTTGTTGTAGTGGGGACAGTAACATTAATAATATCTTTAAAAAATACTTTAAAGTTCCAATGCAGCTCTTTTATTTATCTCAATATCAAATCATTTCTGGATGACAATTAGGTATCTTACTGTGATTGATTTTGATTATATTGTTCAAAAATAAACAAAAATAGCTTATTTTTTTGTTATTATTATTATTTTTGGTATCGTTATTATTTTCCCATAACCCTACCACTCTCCCCTAATTTGAGTAAACTAATGGACAACAACATTTAGGCTCCTGCTTCCATCTTATACATACTATATACATTTTACAAGAACAGTATATTTTACATGAGTTATCTTTTGTTTGTTTTTAGTCCCATCCTTCAAGCTACGCTCAACCCCTCCCATCTATCTGTGAAAACCAGTTGTGATTTCAATTTGCCATATTTTTTTTGTAAATTTGTTGTAAATGTGTGAGTGTTATAAGAGAGAGAGACTTTGCAGTACTTTAACATCAAAAGATTGAACATACCTCCAGGGGTCCACGCAATGCCGCCGTGGGTACGCCAAATAAAAATGTGATTCACTTTAAAAATAATAATAAATGCAGTCGCTGGCTCAGAGTATCCTGCCTTGGCAAATTTCGCTGTTAAGACACTGATGCCCTTTGCAACCACGTACAGTATGTGAGTAGATTCTGGGCCCTCACTAGCATTAAAACTAAATACAGGCACAGACTGTGTGGAAAATGATTTAAGACTGAGACTCTCTCCAATACAACCCAACATTGCAGAGTTATGTGCATGCTTTCAAACTCACACTCATTCTTATGTTTAATAAATATATTGTATGTGTGTGGCAGGCTTACAATAATGGCAAAAAAACAACATTTGAGAGTGTGCTAACCCTGGTGCTAGAGGGGGTACGCAGCTGGAGGTTGAATGTTTGAAGTGGTACGGTACTATAAACAGTTTGGGAACCACTGCTCTATACCATGCTGGTGTACTTACAGCACTGTAGCCCTTATAGCACTCCAGTAACATTTCATTTCACACAGAAAGAAATCTTGTACCCTAACCATTCACACCATGTTTTTGCAGAATTGCTAGACGAAGAAACCGGCTGTTCACATTAGAGCAGGAGCAACACATAGTGAATATGGTCATTTCAAACAACAGCATACGTTTACAACATCTGCAACACAACATCATCACGGACAACACAACATTCAGTAACATAAATATGGTGAGTTTATCCGCATTGGCAGTCTCCTGAAACGCCATCAGATTCGTGTGAAGCAGCTCTACAGAGTACCATTTGAGCGAAATTCTGACAAACTGAAACAACTGCGCTATTAATACGTACAAGTAAGCTATACTATCACTCTCCTGTCATTGGTACTGTATTCCAGTGTATTGTGCTACATATTGACTGCTCTATGTCTATTCATACTGTCATACAATAATGTTTTGTCTTGTCTGTTTCAGAGAGTTCTGGATCTAGATGCTGCTGCAGAGCATCATGATTTGGTCTACGTTGATGAGGTCGGCTTTAACCTAGCCAAAACAAGACGCAGGGGAAGAAACCTCATAGGACACCACACCATCGTCAATATCCCTGGAGAGTGTGGTGGTAACGTCACAATGTGTGCAGCCATTAGTCAGAACGGTGTCCTTCATCAATATGCCACTCTTGGTTCTTATAATACTGCCCACATTATCACCTTCCTTGACACCCTGCATAATATCCTCATTCCCAATGACCAGAGGAATGGGCCAGAGCAGTCCAGGTTTGTTGTCATCTGGGACACGGGCTGCTGTGGTCCGCAATTGGTTCATTGACCATCCGCAAGTTGATGCTCAACCTGCCACCATATTCTCCATTTCTAAACCCAATAGAAGAGATCTTTTCGATGTGGCGTTGGAAGGTGTACGATCGCCAACCCCACCAACGCATACCCCTTCTCCAGGTGACGGAGGAGGCCTGTGGTGACACAGACGAGGGGGCGTGCCAGGGCTGGATACGCCCCTCCAGATGCTACTTCCCCCGCTGTTAAGCCAGAGAGAACATCGCTTGTGATGTTGATTAGGTGCTGTGGCCAGACCCAGATAGGAGACAGGATGCACCCTAATTGTTTTTCCTTTATAGTAACAAGCCTGTTTGTTTATCATCTACAGTATGTGTTTTGTCTGTTACTGTTCATCCCGAAATCTGGATGAAAATACAATGTTTTCAGAAAGAAATACATTTCATACCCCCACCTTCCATTTCTGTTTATAGTGTAAATATATACTGAATATGTATACATACTGTATATATTTGTGCACATACATGTACGTGTGAGTGCTATGACAAACTGCCGTGGACTCCACTGCGCACTGAACATGCAAAAGACACAAGATAGTCGTGTTTTACATTTGTCACATCCGTGTCTAGTTGGCGTGTATAAGAGCTGATCATTTGATGGTTTGTGTGTAGAGTTTTGACGCAAAAACACAATTTTGAGAAGTGTTTAAATAGTTTAGAATGAAGCGTTTGGTTTTACAAGAATTGTGTGACGTTTTGCATGTTGTGTCTGTGGGGGTTTGTGTGTAGAGTCCAGAGAAAAGGAGCCATAGTTTCAGAAATCATGTGTAAGCAGTTGTCAAAAACTGTCATTGTGAATGTGTGACTCAGCAGTGGATTGTCCCTAGTGGTGGAATAGAGCTGACTCAGAGCAAGAACTATTGTCAAGGTTTACTCAGTCCTCTATCGCCATCTCCTGGACAAAAGACACATACAACTCAGATTTAGGTGTCAATCTACTTCATGGCCTGGAGCACTGCATACTTCACTGACATTTGAATCTCTGTTACAGCTCTCCTATCATATTTTATGATCAATCTCTTCCTCTGATTCTGCATCTGTTGGATTTATGTGTGTTTATGTACATATTTTCAAAAATAGCAAACGTACATTTACATTTACATTTACATTTAAGTAATTTAGCAGACGCTCTTATCCAGAGCGACTTACAAATTGGTGCATTCACCTTATGACATCCAGTGGAACAGTAGTGCATCTAAATCTTTTAAGGGGGGGTGAGAGGGATTACTTTATCCTATCCTAGGTATTCCTTAAAGAGGTGGGGTTTCAGGTGTCTCCGGAAGGTGGTGATTGACTCCGCTGTCCTGGCGTCGTGAGGGAGTTTGTTCCACCATTGGGGGCCAGAGCAGCGAACAGTTTTGACTGGGCTGAGCGGGAACTGTACTTCCTCAGTGGTAGGGAGGCGAGCAGGCCAGAGGTGGATGAACGCAGTGCCCTTGTTTGGGTGTAGGGCCTGATCAGAGCCTGGAGGTACTGAGGTGCCGTTCCCCTCACAGCTCCGTAGGCAAGCACCATGGTCTTGTAGCGGATGCGAGCTTCAACTGGAAGCCAGTGGAGAGAGCGGAGGAGCGGGGTGACGTGAGAGAACTTGGGAAGGTTGAACACCAGACGGGCTGCGGCGTTCTGGATGAGTTGTAGGGGTTTAATGGCACAGGCAGGGAGCCCAGTCAACAGCGAGTTGCAGTAATCCAGACGGGAGATGACGAGTGCCTGGATTAGGACCTGCGCCGCTTCCTGTGTGAGGCAGGGTCGTACTCTGCGGATGTTGTAGAGCATGAACCTACAGGAACGGGCCACCGCCTTGATGTTAGTTGAGAACGACAGGGTGTTGTCCAGGATCACGCCAAGGTTCTTAGCGCTCTGGGAGGAGGACACAATGGAGTTGTCAACCGTGATGGCGAGATCATGGAACGGGCAGTCCTTCCCCGGGAGGAAGAGCAGCTCCGTCTTGCCGAGGTTCAGCTTCAGGTGGTGATCCGTCATCCACACTGATATGTCTGTCAGACATGCAGAGATGCGATTCGCCACCTGGTCATCAGAAGGGGGAAAGGAGAAGATTAATTGTGTGTCGTCTGCATAGCAATGATAGGAGAGACCATGTGAGGTTATGACAGAGCCAAGTGACTTGGTGTATAGCGAGAATAGGAGAGGGCCTAGAACAGAGCCCTGGGGGACACCAGTGGTGAGAGCACGTGGTGTGGAGACGGATTCTCGCCACGCCACCTGGTAGGAGCGACCTGTCAGGTAGGACGCAATCCAAGCGTGGGCCGCGCCGGAGATGCCCAACTCGGAGAGGGTGGAGAGGAGGATCTGATGGTTCACAGTATCGAAGGCAGCCGATAGGTCTAGAAGGATGAGAGCAGAGGAGAGAGAGTTAGCTTTAGCAGTGCGGAGCGCCTCCGTGATACAGAGAAGAGCAGTCTCAGTTGAATGACTAGTCTTGAAACCTGACTGATTTGGATCAAGAAGGTCATTCTGAGAGAGATAGCGGGAGAGCTGGCCAAGGACGGCACGTTCAAGAGTTTTGGAGAGAAAAGAAAGAAGGGATACTGGTCTGTAGTTGTTGACATCGGAGGGATCGAGTGTAGGTTTTTTCAGAAGGGTGCAACTCTCGCTCTCTTGAAGACGGAAGGGACGTAGCCAGCGGTCAGGGATGAGTTGATGAGCGAGGTGAGGTAAGGGAGAAGGTCTCCGGAAATGGTCTGGAGAAGAGAGGAGGGGATAGTGTCAAGTGGGCAGGTTGTTGGGCGGCCGGCCGTCACAAGACGCGAGATTTCATCTGGAGAGAGAGGGAGAAAGAGGTCAGAGCACAGGGTAGGGCAGTGTGAGCAGAACCAGCGGTGTCGTTTGACTTAGCAAACGAGGATCGGATGTCGTCGACCTTCTTTTCAAAATGGTTGACGAAGTCATCTGCAGAGAGGGAGGAGGGGGAGGGGAGGAGGATTCAGGAGGGAGGAGAAGGTGGCAAAGAGCTTCCTAGGGTTAGAGGCAGATGCTTGGAATTTAGAGTGGTAGAAAGTGGCTTTAGCAGCAGAGAGAGAAGAGGAAAATGTAGAGAGGAGGGAGTGAAAGGATGCCAGGTCCGCAGGGAGGCGAGTTTTCCTCCATTTCCGCTCGGCTGCCCGGAGCCCTGTTCTGTGAGCTCGCAATGAGTCGTCGAGCCACGGAGCGGGAGGGGAGGACCGAGCCGGCCTGGAGGATAGGGGACATAGAGAGTCAAAGGATGCAGAAAGGGAGGAGAGGAGGGTTGAGGAGGCAGAATCAGGAGATAGGTTGGAGAAGGTTTGAGCAGAGGGAAGAGATGATAGGATGGAAGAGGAGAGAGTAGCGGGGGGAGAGAGAGCGAAGGTTGGGACGGCGCGATACCATCCGAGTAGGGGCAGTGTGGGACGTGTTGGATGAGAGCGAGAGGGAAAAGGATACAAGGTAGTGGTCGGAGACTTGGAGGGAGTTGCAATGAGGTTAGTGGAAGAACAGCATCTAGTAAAGATGAGGTCGAGCGTATTTCCTGCCTTGTGAGTAGGGGGGAAGGTGAGAGGGTGAGGTCAAAAGAGGAGAGGAGTGGAAAGAAGGAGGCAGAGAGGAATGAGTCAAAGGTAGACGTGGGGAGGTTAAAGTCGCCCAGAACTGTGAGAGGTGAGCCGTCCTCAGGAAAGGAGCTTATCAAGGCATCAAGCTCATTGATGAACTCTCCGAGGGAACCTGGAGGGCGATAAATGATAAGGATGTTAAGCTTGAAAGGGCTGGTAACTGTGACAGCATGGAATTCAAAGGAGGCGATAGACAGATGGGTAAGGGGAGAAAGAGAGAATGACCACTTGGGAGAGATGAGGATCCCGGTGCCACCACCCCGCTGACCAGAAGCTCTCGGGGTGTGCGAG